>NC_089502.1:23876702-24476702 GCF_036850765.1 Saccopteryx bilineata
AGGAACACAAATACCATTGACTCAGCCCTGGCCGGATAACTCAGTTGGTTAGAGCATCGTCCCCAATACACAAAGGTTGCAGATTCAATCTCCTGCCATGGCACATAGAGAAACAGATTGATGTTTATCTCTCCCCCCCCCCATTTCCTCTCCCTACAAAATCAATAAATACATTTTTTAAAATAACCCACTCTGTCCCACTAGCTATAGATCTTCATTCCTCTGTTTCTCATCACTACTTCTCTTGGAAAGTTCACTTTTCTACCTCTTGCTGTCAAATTTTCTACCCGAGGCAGGAAAGAGGCTTTAAAACATATCTGGGGCCTGACCAGGTCAGGTGGTGGCACATTGGATAGAGCGTCAGACTGGGACATGCAGGACCCAGGTTTGAAACTCCGAGGTCACTGGCTTCAGTGCGGGCTCATCTGGTTTGAGCAAGGCTCACCAGCTTGGACCCAAGGTCACTGGCTGGAGCAAGGGGTTACTCGGTCTGCTGAAGGCCCATGGTCAAGGCACATATGAGAAAGCAATCAATGGACAACTAAAAAGCCACAACAAAGAATTGATGCTTCTTATCTCTTCCTTCCTGTATGTCCCTATCTGTCCTTCTTTCTGTCTCTCTCTGTCACAACCCCCCCCCCAAAAAAAACCCAGATCTGAGCTTCTCTTCATAGCTCGTGTCCTATACTAGTATGAAAAGATATGGGGAAAGATTCCAATTAGCACACTTTTGGTCAGGTGGTCTATAAACAGAAGAATAGTCACTAAGGAACTCATGGCTCTGATAAGCCCTCAAATTTTTACTTAAGATCTGAAAGAGATATGATTGGAGGCTTTCTGGAAGGAAATGGTACCAGCTTAAAGATTACTTTCCAGCACCCCAAGTTGTTACAGGACTGAAATGGCAACAGTCCTTCCCAGGTAGATTATTAGGTGAAGCCACCAAATGCCTTAGAGGGAAACTACAGGTGGAGAGATGGCTCTTCTAGCACAACAGCCTTTAAGATTAACATCCTTGATTTTCCTCTGCATGGAAGCAAGGCCCATGCTACATCTGTCTCATGTCATACACAGTCAGGACAGGCTAGGATCTGTTTGGGTAACAATCCTCAAATCCCTGTGACTTAAAATAACAAATATTTATTTCTCACTCATGCTTCACATCTGTCATGCATTTGCATTATGATCACTCGTGGACCCTGCCTGATGGGAAGAGAGCTCCAGAGAGTTTACCATTGATAACTAAGTGCTCTGGCCTAGAAGTGACATACCATTACCACTGTCTTAGTCAGCTTGGCCTGTCCTGCTAAAAGAAAATACCATAGACTGTGTAGCTTAACATTTATTTCTCACAGTTCTAGGGGAAGGAAAGTTCAAGATCAGGTGCCAGCTGATTTACTTCTTTTTTTTTTTTGGCAGGGACAGAGAGTCAGAAAGAGGGGCAGATAGGGACAGACAGACAGGAAGGGAAAGAGATGAGAAAAATCAATTCTTCATTGCAGCTTTTTGTTGTTCATTGATTAATTTCTCATATGTGCCTTGACCCAGGGGGGGGCTACAGCAAATCGAGTGACCCCTTGCTCAAACCAGCGACCTTGGGCTCAAGCTGGTGATCCTTGCTCAAACCAGATGAGCCTGCGCTCAAGCAGGCGACCTTGGGGTCTCGAACCTAGGTCCTCCACATCCCAGTCCAACGCTCTATCCACTGCATCACCACCTGGTCAGGCTGATTTGGTTTTGGGTGAGAGCCTTCTTCCTGGTTTGCAGATGGCCACCTCCTTGTTGTGTTCTCACATGGCAGAGACAAAACACTTCTCTTGTATCTCTTTTTCTTCTTCTTCTTCTTCTTCTTCTTCTTCTTCTTCTTCTTCTTCTTCTTCTATTATTCTTTTACTTTTTCTATCTTTTTATATCTCTTCTTATAAGGACACTAATTCTACTCATGAGGGCTCCACCTTCATTACCTAATTAGCTCCCAAAGGCCCCACCTCTTAACAACATCACAATGGGGATTAGGGCTTCAACATATGAATTCTGAGGAGACAAAAGCTTCAGTACCATAGTAACTACTCACAACTCAACTGGCCCCACCGAACCCCAGAGAAGGGAGGAAGTGAAATACCACCAGGTGCCCAAGAAGAACCAGAAAAACTTGCTTAATAGTACTAATGTATACAACACTGGTTTAAAGCTATATATATTGGAAAGTTGGTGATTGAAACTTGTAAAAAAACAACATGGGGGCCCTGGCCGGTTGGCTCAGTGGTAGAGCGTCGGCCTGGCATGCGGTGGACCCAGGTTCGATTCCTGGCCAGGGCACATAGGAGAAGCGCCCATTTGCTTCTCCACTCCCCCCTCCTTCCTCTCTGTCTCTCTCTTCCCCTCCCGCAGCCAAGGCTCCATTGGAGCAAAGATGACCCGGGCGCTGGGGATGGCTCCTTGGCCTCTGCCCCAGGCGCTAGAATGGCTCTGGTCGCAGCAGAGCGACGCCCCGGAGGGGCAGAGCATCACCCCCTGGTGGGCAGAGTGTCGCCCCTGGTGGGCGTGCCAGGTGAATCCCGGTCGGGCGCATGCGGGAGTCTGTCTGACTGTCTCTCCCCATTTCCAGCTTCAGAAAAATACAAAAAAAAAAAAAAAAACATGGGTAGGTGATTTCTCAGTATTATTGTGCTTGATCTTAGAAAAATTCAATAAAGCCCTGGCCCATTTGCTCAGTGGATAGAGCATTGGCTCAATGTATAGACATCCCAGGTTTAATTCCTGGTCAGGGCACACAGAAGTAACCATCTGTTTCTCTTCCCCTTCCCTTCTTTTCCTCTCCCATAACCAGTGGTTCTAATGGTTCGAGCATTACCCTGGGTGCTGAGGATAGCTTGGTTGGTTTGAGCATCAGCCTTGGGTGTTAAAACATTTCTCTGTTGATTCTAGCATCTGCACCAGATGGGGTTGCTGGGTTGATCACAGTCAGGGTGCTTGCAGGAGTCTGTCTCACTATCTCTCATCTTCTCACTTAAAAAAAATTAAAATAAATAAATAAATAAATAAAAATTCAATAAATATGCAAATTATTAAACCAGATCAAATATGGGTTACTTACAGTGCATGATTTATGTAATTTACAAAGGAGTCTAGACTTAGAATCTCTTCAATGCATATAAATGTTCATTTACAACTCATTTACTAAAGATTTCTGCAACCATTGTGTTAACTCATCATACACCTTTGAACTTTGAAAGTATCTTGCCTGTGTCAGTGTTTCTAGAATACAGCATATAAATTAATCTCTGGAGTGAGTTTTAAAGACTCTGAGGTTATTGAGTGGTGAACACACAATACAATATACAAATAACGTATTACTGAGTTGTATACCTGAAACCTGTATAATTTTATTAACCAATGTTATCCCAATAAATACAATAGCAAATTTTAAAAAATAAAGAGTCTTGCTCTGGCCAGTTGGCTCAGCAGTACAGCATCAGCCCAGCATGTGAAAGTCCAGGGTTCGATTCCTGGCCAGGGCATACAGTAGAAGCACCCATCTGCTTTTCCACCCTTCCCCCTCTCCTTTCTCTTTATCTCTCTCTTCCCCCCTGCAGCCAAGGCTCCATTGGAGCAAAGTTGGCCCAGTCACTGAGGATGGCTCCATGGCCTCCACCTCAGGCGCTAGAATGGCTCCAGTTGCAGCAGAGCAATGCCTCAGATGGCCTGAACATCGCCCTCTGGTGGGCATGCTGAGTGGATCCTGGTTGGGCACATGCGGGAATGTGTCTTTCTGCCTCACACATTCCCCCCACGATTCTCACTTTGGAAAAATACAAAAAATAATAAAAATTTTAAAAAGAAAAAAGAATAAAGAATAAAGAGTTTGTAGTTAGTCGAACTCAAGAAGACTAACCAGTACAGTGAAATCAAAACTATGACATTAATCATGCAGAATGAGAAAGTCACGGCCCTGGCTGGTTGGCTCAGTGGTAGAGCGTCGGCCTGGCATGCGGGGGGACCCAGGTTCGATTCCCGGCCAGGGCACATAGGAGAAGCGCCCATTTGCTTCTCCACTCCCCCTCCTTCCTCTCTGTCTCTCTCTTCCCCTCCCGCAGCCAAGGCTCCATTGGAGCAAAGATGACCTGGGTGCTGGGGTTGGCTCCTTGGCCTCTGCCCCAGGCGCTAGAGTGGCTCTGGTTGCGGCAGAGCGACGCCCCAGAGGGGCAGAGCATTGCCCCCTGGTGGGCAGAGCTTCACCCCTGGTGGGCGTGCCGGGTGGATCCCGGTCAGGCGCATGTGGGAGTCTGTCTGACTGTCTCTCCTTGTTTCCAGCTTCAGAAAAAATACAAAAAAAAAGAAAGTCACAAGGGTAGGACAAGAGTAATCTCTTTTCCCCAGATATAAAGCACTTCTTTTTTTTTAAAGTGGTGGTTGGGATTTTCCAAGGAGACTCAATACTTGACCTGTTTACACATTAAAATGAATAACAGACCTTGTCCGGTGGCTCAGTGGATAGAGTGTAGTACTGGCATATGGATATCTTGAGTTTGATTCCTGGTCAGGGCACACAAGAAAAGTGACCATCTGTTTCTCCCCCCTTTAATATCCCCCTTCTCTCACTCTTCCCCAACAGCAGCCAGTGGCTAGACTGGTTTGAGCATGACCCTAGGCACTAAGGATAGCTCCACTGGAGTGCATTGGCCTCAGGTGCTAAAACTAGCTTGGTACTCAAGCATCTGCCCCAGATGGGTGGATCCTTGTTGGGGTGCATGCTAGAGTTTGACTCACTGTCTCCCCTCCTCTCATCAAATAAATAAATAAATAAATAAATAAATAAATAAATAAATAAATAAAATGAATAACAAAAACCTGACAGGAAAGCTGTTATAATACTTACCCAGTATTAGCACATAGCAAGTCTTTTACTCAAGAGAACACTCACACTTCTATAAAACAAGAGTAAAAGCACACTTCTAGTCTGGTTATCTTTGCCAATGAGCCTCAAAATCATCAGCAACCAATGTTCAGCCAAACTCTGCTACTTCTGGCAAGGTAAGCTAGATAAAACCTTCAATCTCTGTGCATACAAACTTTCAATCAGCCTTTGAGGCCTCCAAAAGTGCTAGAACACTTGGCACCAGTCCACATGGAACTGACCTTCCACTTGAGTGAGACAGACATAATATTAAGAAAAATTGTATATATAAATAATTATAAATATGAAAAACACAGCCTTCAACTACACAAGCAATACTACTAACCGACCAGGGGCATGAGCACTACCACCACCTTATTGCCCCATCCTCAAGCCCTGAATTTGACTGCTTGGCGCTAAGTGTATCTGGAAGATTACACTGCATGCCTGGGGCAAATCAAACTAGACTGGTGGGGTTCTTTCCCAGGAAAAGCTTGAAAACTCGTTAAAGGCTGAAACACCAGAAGAATTCTGACACCGAGAGACACAGAGTGCCTAACATTCATTCATTCTTTTCTTTAGTCCTTCATCACAAATGTTTATGAGTACCCATTAATTCTAAGCTGTGTGCTGGACACCGGACAAGATAGATATGGTCCCTGCCCTTATGGTGCTCATATCCTAGTGAGGGAGACAAGTAAACTGTTACTTATGATGTCTATGACAAGAGAATACAGACAGTTACAGAAAAATAAAAGAGGGGTTGTTAGCACAAATTAGGTGACTTGAAGAGAGATTTTGGTGATATCTGAGCTGAAACCAAGGATGAATAGGAGTTGGCTAGATGAATGAGCTGGTGAAAGAGTGCTCCTGGCAGAGTGAATATACTGCTCACAAAAATTAGGGGATATTTAAAAATGAATATGAAGTGATTTCAAAAAAAGAAGCATTTGATTTTTTTTATTAAACAAGAACATTAGAAAAGTAAACGACAAGTCAAAGAAAGTTGTTTGATTATGCAAATGATATGCAAAACCAACTTTTATTTCATTAGTGAAAATGCACTATACAAAAGACTGAAAGTACTGGAGTATCTGCACATTCCCTGATCCTGTTTTGTGAGCAGTAGTATGTGCAAAAGCACAGAGATAAAAGACTCAATTCAAGAACTGCATCCCTGGCCAGATGGCTTGGTTGGTTGGAGCATTGTCCCAGTACACAGGGATTGCCAGTTTGATCCCCAGTCAGGGCACCTACAGGAACAGATTGATGTTTCTGTCTATCTAAAATTAATAAATAAAATTTAATAAAAAGAAGAAATGCAAAAGGACTGTATAGTAAGATCTTAGAGTGCAACAGAGGACTATGAGACTGATGGGACATAAAGCTCAAGAAATAATAAAGGAACATGTAAGTATCAGAGACCATTGCAAACCATGAAATCCAAATTGAGACTTCATCTGGATGGCAGTAGGAGTTTTAAGCAGGGAAGTAGCATGAAGAGGTTTGTACTTTAGCAATGTGTCTGGTTGCATAGATAAGGGATTATAGGAGGGCAAGTGTAAAATAAGAGAGCCCAATTACAGGGCAGTGTTTGGTAGTTCAGGCAAGAGATGATGGTGGCCTGGAAGAGGATATTAGATGTTGTAGTAGAGACTGAGAGAAGATGATGACTTTGAGAGGTGTTTTGAAAGTAGACTTGACAGGCCTGACCCATGGTGGTGCAGTGGATAAAGCAATGACCTGGAATGCTGTTGTCACCGGTTCAAAACCATGAGCTTACTCGGTCAAGGCACATATGGGAGTTGATGCTTCCTGCTCTCTCTCCCTCTCTCCCCTCTCTAAAATGAATAAATAAAATCTTTTTTTAAAAAAAAAAGTAGACTTGACAAGATTTGGTCATCAGTTAGATAAGAGGAAGAGACGTTATAGATGGCAGGTCTCTGATTTGAGAAGTGAGTGGTGTCATTTACTGAGCTAGGGAGGAATTGGGGAGTTAAAAAAAATGACAGAAAACCACCTGACCAGGCGGTGGCGCAGTGGATGGAGCATCGGACTGGGATGCAGAGGACCCAGGTTCGAGACCCCAAGGTCACCAGCTTGAGCGCGGGCTCATCTGGTTTGAGTAAACCTCACCAGCTTGGACCCAAGGTGGCCGGCTTAAGGGGTTACTTAGTCTGCTGAAGGCCCACAGTCAAGGCACATATGAGAAGGCAGTCAATGAACAACTAAAGTGTCGCAACGAAAAACTAATTGATGTTTCTCATCTCTCCATTCCTGGCTGTCTGTTCCTATCTGTCTCTCCCTCTCTGTCTGACTCTCTCTCTGTCTCTGTAAAAAAAATATATATATATATTAAAAAAATGACAGAAACCCAGTGGAAGATAGAGATCCTGGAGTTATCAACAGAAGTGGTGATTGGAACCATGGTCATAGATGAAACCACCTAGTCTCACTATACAAAGTGGCCCAAGGACCAGAAGCATGGGCATAACCTGGGAGGTTGTTAGAAATGCAGACTCTCCAGCCCCACACCAGGCCTACTAAATGCAACCTGTATTTTAACAAGATTTTGGGGGATTCCTGTGCACACTAACATCTGAGAATTGCCATAGGGGGCATAGGCATTTCTCAGTCAGGGCTTGATATAAGAACTGCCTCTAAGGCACTTGTTTCCTTCCAGATCCTGTGTCCCAGGTCCAGCCTCCCAGACCCAGCAACCCAGATCCAGAATCCCAGATTCTGCTTTCTTCCCCTCAAACGGTACACAGAGTAATAGTAGCAACCCCAGATAAACTCTGCAGAACCACAGTTTCCCCCAAAGAACAGGGGTGCTCTTTGCCTAGTACCTGGTCTGTTGGAAAGTGGGGAGGTGCACAAGGAGGACTGAGATTACCATTACAAAGAATATCATAAAGCCCTCACAGCACAGCCCACCCCATCATCCCAAATGCAGCCCAATCTCCATCATGTTGGCTGAAGCTTCTCAGCAGACGTCAACCTGGGGGTTTTACAGAGCTAAAACTTGTAATCCAGCACCACCTACTGGAAAATAATAGGAAAACCTCTTGTAAGGATAATACCACATTTTTTTTTTGTTTTTTCTCTGTAATTTTTGTTTTTATTTTCTTTTGTTTTGTCTTGTCTTTTGTTTTTGTTATTTGCTTTTCTTGTGGTTTTTCCCTTTTTATTTTTATCTTTTTGTTGTTTTTGTTTGATTTCTTAACAATACCACTCTCAAATGACATCTAGAAAGAAAAAAAACCATGGCTTCCCAAGGAAGAGATGCAGTTCAGAAAGGAAATTAAAAGTCTTCAGACAGCAATCTCAATCACATGGAAACCTTAGAGTCAAATGATAGAGAAATCAAAATTGAAGTTCTGAAAGTGTTCAATGAGATGTGAAAAAAAAACCATACTGATTTTCTGAGAGCAATTTAATGCTCTCAGATAACAAATTAACTAACAAAATGAGTACTTCACCAAAGAGATAGAAACTTTTTTATTAAGTGAGAGGAGAGGAGAGAGTGAGACAATCTGCCACATATACCCTAACCGGGATCAACCTAGCAACTCCTGTATGGGTCAATGCACAAAGCAACCAAATTACCCTCAGTGTCTAGGGACAACATGCAAAGCAATTGAGTCACTGGCTGCAGGAGGAGAAGAGAGAGAGAAAGGGAGAGGGAGAGAGACAGGGATGGGGAGAGAAGCCAATGGTCACCTCTCCTGACCAGGAATCAAACCCAGGGTATCCATTTGCCAGGCCAACACTCTATCACCTGAACCAGCTGGCTAGAACTGAGATTAAAACTTTAAAACAGTACCAAACAGAGATGAAAAACTCAATACATGAATTGAAAAATGAGCTAGCCAGTTTAGCTAATAGAACAGGACAGACAATAAAATCAATGACATCAAAGACAGGCAACTAGAGATGCTACAGAGAGAAGAAGAGGGAGACTCACAAATTTAAAAAATATATGATATAACTCTACAAGAATTGTCTGACTTCATCAGAAAGAGAAATATAAGAATAATAGGTATATCAGAAGAAAAAAAGGAGAAGTGTATAGAGATCCTATTCAAACAAATAATTGATGAAAACTTCCCAAGCTTATGGAAAGAATTAGAACCTCAAATCCAAGAAGGAAACAGAACACTAGTTACATCAACCCAAACAAGCCTTCTCCAAGGCACATTGTAATAAACCTGTCAAAAATCAATGACAAAGAAAGAATACTCAAGGAGCTAGGGAAAAGAAGAAACATGTAAAGAAAAGCCTATTAGGTTATTATCAGACTTCCCAGAAGAAACCCTACAAACCAGAAAAGAGTGGACCCAAACAAAGTACTAAAAGAGAGGAATTACCAGCCAAGAATACTATATCCATCAAAGTTATCCTTCAAATATGAAGGAGAAATAAAAGCTTTTGCAGACATACAGAAGCTGAGGGAATTTATCATCAGAAAACTTGCACTGCAGGAAATACTCAAGGGGGGTATTTTACCAGATATAAATAAATAAATAAATAAATAAATAAATAAATAAATAAACTAAAAGTAAAAGTTCCAACAAGGTTACAGTATAAACAATGATAATCTGTGACAACAAAAACATAAAAAGAGAGAGAATAGAAGTCTGAAGTAACAAAGTAGAATGTAATATAGAAGTACTCATAAGACAAAGAACTCCTGTATATATGAAACATTTTTTCTCAGTAACCTAATGGTAACCAGCCATGAAAAATCCAAAAACTTAAATGTATAGCTTAAAAAAAAGATGAAATAGAGGAAAGAAGCATAGCATACCACCAAATAAAAACAACTGACAGAAAAACAAAGGAAATAAAAACAAAAGAGACAGTTATCAAAAACAAAACATAAAATGGTTATAAGAAATCTTTAAGCATCAGTAATTACCCTAAATATAAATGGACTGAACTCACCAATAAAGAGGCACAGAGTAGCAGATAGGATCAAAAAGCAAAACTCAACCACATGCTGCCTTCAGGAGACGAATCTAAACTGCAAGGATAAAAGGAAACTCAAAGTAAAAGGCTGGAAAATGATTCTCCAAGCAAATAATACCCAAAGAAAAGCAAGTGTAGCCATACTTACATCTGATAATACTATTTCAAGATAACAAAGGTAAGAAAAGACAAAGATGGACATTTCATAATGATAAATGACACTATATCAAGAAGACATAACACTCCCTAATATATAGGCACCAAATCAGAGAGCACCAAAATATGAAAGCCATTTACTAACAGAATTAAAACAAGAGACAGAGAAAAACAGTCATAGTTGGAGATCTCAACCACCACTGACAGCTTTAGATCGGTTATCCAAACTGAAAATCAATAAAGAAATATTGCCTGAATTATACTCTAAACCAAGTAGACATAATTGACACTTACAGAACATTTTATCCCAGAATTTCACATTATACATTCTTTCTAGTGCACATGGAACATTCTCAACAATAGACTATATGGTGTGCCACAATCTAAAATTTATTGTGCCTCAACAAATTCAAGAAGATTGAAATCATATCAACCGTATTCTGTGACCATAATGATCTGAAATTAGAATTCAATTGCAAAGAGGAAGTAAAGAAACCTACTAAAATATGTAAGTTAAACAACATATTTCTGCCTGATCTGTGGTGGCACAGTGGATAAAGCACCAACCTGGAACGTTGAGGTTGCCAGTTTGAAACCCTGGGCTGGCCTGGTCAAAGCACATATGGGAGTTGATGCTTCCTGCTCCTCATCTTTTCTCTCTCTTTCTCTTCCTCTCTTTCCTCTCCTCTCCTCTCTAAAATAAATAAATAAAAATCTAAATAATTTTTTTTTAATTAAAAAAAAACATACATCTAAAAGATAACTGGGTCAAAGAAGAAATACAAGCAGAGATCAAAAGATACATACAAATGAAAATAACACAACATCAAAATTTCTGGGATGCAGTGAAAGCAGTAATAAAAGGAAAGTTTATATCATATCATTACAAGCTTATATCAAGAAACAAGAGAGCTAAAGTCAACAACCTAAGATCACATCTTACAGAACTAGGAAAAGAAGAATAAAGGCAACTCAAGTCAGAATAAGAAAGGAAATAATAAAAATCAGGGCATAACAAAATAAAATAGAAAAAACAAAAAAATTATTGAAAAAATTAATACAACAAAGAGCCAGTTCTTTGAAAAATTAGTAAAATTGACAAACCCCTGGCTATATTTACCAAGGAAAGAAGAGAAATGACTCATATAAACAAAATCTGAAATGACTCATATAAACAAAATCTGAAAGAAGAAACAGCCACACACTTCATAGATATGCAAAGGATCATACCAGAATACTGTTATTATATAATAATGTGTTACCAAATTCGACAATCTAGAAGAAATGATTAAGTTCCTAGAATGATACAATCTTCCTAGACTGAGTCACAAAAAGGTAGAAAACCTAAGTAGACTGATAAGTAGTAAGGAAATAGAAACAACTATCGAAAACTTCCCAACAATAAAAGTCTAGGACTAAATGGCTGTACTACTGAATTGTACCAAACATTGAAAGAAGATTTGGTACCTATCCCTCTTAAAGTCCTCCAAAAAATTGAAGAGGCAATATTCCATAACACATTTTATGAGGCAAATATAACCTTCAAACCAAAACCTGGCAAGGACAACAAAAAGAAAATTGTAGACCAATATGTCTGTTGAATACAGACAGAAAAAAATCTAAACAAAATACAAGCAAATCAAATACAATACATTAAAAAAATAATACATCATAATCAAGTGGGATTCATTCCAGGAGCACAAGGATGGTTCAACATATGAAAATCAATCAATGTAATACACCATATCAACAAAACGAAGGACAAAAATTATATGATCTTATTAATAGATGCAAAAAAGGCATTCAATAAGATACAATATGGGATTCCAAGATGTTGACTGAGTAGGTGGACGTTCCAACTGCCACCTCCCAGGACCAAATTAGATTACAACTTAATTTAAGAACAACCATCTTGAAAGAGGACTCTATAACCAAGGATCACAGAAGAAGCTGAAACTGGTGGGAAGAGCCAAGACGCAAGAAGGGCAGCCCCACTCCCAGGAATGAGTGGAGGCTGAGGTTCTGTAGAGACTCTCACTGTGGGGAGAGTTGCCCTGAATGGTGTGGGTCCTCAGCCCCAGGCACAGTGCCCCATCCTAAAGCCCCAGAGCCTAGAAGGAATGACCACACAGCATTTGGAGGTGAAAAGAGCTGGGTTTTTGTCTGTGAGAAAGAGACTGAGCTCTTGAAGATGCAAGCTCTGTCTTAAAGGGCCCCCACAGAGAATCTCGTTCACAGCCATTTAACTGAGCTCCAGTGGAGGGGGAGTTGAGAGAACTAGAGTTGCGTGAGGAGAGTGTAAATTTGGAGGCCCAGGAAGAGACACTGTAGGGGATGGCCACCGGAAGCCCTGTGCTGAGTCATTCTCCAATACTTTAGTTGCCATCTTTCCTGGTGGATCAATCCCTTCTGAGCAGCATCAGCCTGGGGAAAAGCAACTGCTCCACCCTCAGAGTCTCTCCTACTCCAGTCATGGTGATGGGTCGTTCTGAGAGGCCAGGAAACAGGGGGCACATCAGTGACTCAGTTTTCTGGAGTTGAGGCTGAAACTTTCCCCCCACATGCTCCTGACTCTATGACTGGGGCTTCCACCTCATGGGAGACTCAATTGAAACTGTCCAGAGGGTGGGCAGACCACACCTCTGGGTTTCAGAGGCCACACCCACCAGAGTCCTGGGGCCACACACTACTGAGGTCTCTGAAAAAAGTCTGGACAGACTGACATGTGGGACTGAGAGGCAAATCCACACCCACCACCCTTCCTAATCCCTGAATTGCCCCAGACTCTAGACTCTACCACAGGTTCTTTTAGCAGCTGAACCCAAGATGCAGACAGAGGCTGAAGGAGGAGGGACTTAGGGAAACTTGACCTTTTTAGCAAACATTCTCCCAGGCACACAGTGGGTAAAAGCCACCCTAGGTGTTCAGCTGGTATTTCCATGTGCTCCTGGGCCCAGCAGAGGCAGCCACAAACTCTAGATTGCTTCTACCTCCAAGAAGGTTGCTGAGGGACAGTCACATGCAGTGTCTCCAACAGGTATGCACTGAGTTCCTGCCAGGGAGGCCCAGGGCAGGCACATCAGTGGGCAGCTGTGGAGAGCATTGGTTCAGGACATAACAACTCTTGCTAGAATGGTATCCTAAGGAGAGCTCCTTACACCTGGCCCAGCTGAGGCAAGTTCTTCTTTCTGTGATTAGCATCAACACAGCAGCTCATGTGCTTTGGATAGGGTGGAGCTTCAAGTCAGCTAGCCTGGGTGCTGGATATCCTGCCCTGCTGGGCTAGACTCCAAAGGGAGGAGGGTGAAAAGATTGGAGCATGGACATTCAAAGAGTAGGTCCCTGTGAGCCTATTGTTGGATCTGGTTGAGGAGCTTATCCACTATCTGGGGGGGGGGCACAGTCAGCCCCATGAGAGGACTCTCTCAGTCTTTTCCCTTGAGACCAAGGTCTCACCAGCTGTAAAAACTTGTGCAGAGGCAACTGTTAGCTCCACTTAATCTGAACCTACTGCTGACCTTGTTGAGAAGAAATAAAATTTGAGTATCCAGCAGTGGCTGATGGATTAGGCTCTGGAGAAGGGGCCACAATCCCTGAACTGAGCTACTGCCCTAGAGAACCCTGAAGTAGGAGGTCCCACTAATGTTGTATTCCCACACTCAGCTGCCTTAACCCAATAAGCTTAAAACATGTAGAGGAGTTGGTTGGGTGAGCCCAGTCTGAGCCCACACTACTGTCTTTCTATAGAAGACTTTGGGAAGACCAGGCAACTGCAAGAGGAGGTGAAGCAGCTGAAACATGTAGGAAAATCTTACAGAGATTGGGGCTTATATAGATCTCTAACCAGGAGGAAGCTGATCCTTATACATAGATTGGGCACTCCCACACTACCCAGGAACAGAAAACACAGACACACACAAAAAAAGAGTAGTCGCTGCAGAAAAGTAGCCCATAGCTGGTTACAAACAACAGCTGATGCCAACCCAAAAAGATCTAGAACCAACACAACTGGTAGTAGGTGGCAGACAGCAAGAAACCTAGACTCAGCTAGCTACACAAACAGCACACCCAAAGGAGAAGTCTAAACACAGACAAAACAGGTAGACAAAGAAATGCAACCCAAATGAATCAATAAAAGAAATCCAAAGAAAAAGAACTAAATGAAATAGAAATAAACAAACTACCAGATGCACAGTTTAAAATAATGATTTTAGGATGCTTAAGGATCTTAGAGCAACAATGGATGGACATATTGAACACCTAAATAAAGAGATAGGAAGTATCAAGAAGAACATTAAAATCATAAAAAAGAATCAGACAGAAATGACAAATACACTATCAGAAATGAAGATTACACTAGAAGAAATTAAAAGCAGGCTGGATGAAGCAGAGGATCAAATCAGCAATTTAGAGGACAAGATAAAACGAAATCACTGAAGCAGAGCAGGAGAAAAAAGAGGCTCAAAAAGTCTGAGGAAACTCAAAGAGAGCTCTGTGACAACATGAAGAAAAACAACATCTGCATCATAAGGGTTCCCGAATGAGAAGAGAAAGAACAAGGGATAGAGAACCTGACTGAAGAAATCATAGCTGAAAATTTGCCTAAATTGATGAAGGAAACGTCACACAAGTTTAAGAAGCACAGAGAGTCCCATTGGACAGGAACCCAAAGAGGCCTACATCAAGACACATCATAATTAAAATACCAAAGGTAAGTGATAAAGAAAGAATACTAAAAGCTGCAAGAGAAAAGCAGTCAATTACCTACAGAGGCACCCCATAATAATGACACCCGACTTTTCAACAGAAACACTAGAAGCCAGAAGGGACTGGCAAGAAATATTCAAAGTAATGCAAAACAAGAGCCTACATCCAAGACTTCTTTTTTTTTTTTTTTGATAAATTTTTATTAATGGTAATGGGATGACATTAATAAATCAGGGTACATATATTCAAAGAAAACATGTCTAGGTTATTTTGTCATTAAATTATGTTGCGTACCCCTCGCCCAAAGTCAGATTGTCCTCCGCCACCCTCTATCTAGTTCTCTGTGCCCCTCCCCCTCCCCCTAACTCTCTCCCTCCCTCCTTCCCATGTCCTCCCTCCCCCCACCCCTGGTAACCAACACACACTTGTCCATGTCTCTTAGTCTCACTTTTATGTTCCACCAATGTATGGAATCATGTAGTTCTTGTTTTTTTCTGATTTATTTATTTCACTCCTTATAATGTTATCAAGATCCCACCATTTTGCTGTAAATGATCTGATGTCATCATTTCTTATGGCTGAGTAGTATTCCATAGTGTATATGTGCCACATCTTCTTTATCCAGTCTTCTATTGAAGGGCTTTTTGGTTGTTTCCATGTCTTGGCCACTGTGAACAGTGCTGCAATGAACATGGGGCTACATGTGTCTTCACGTATCAATGTTTCTGAGGTTTTGGGGTATATACCCAGTAGAGGGATTGCTGGGTCATAAGGTAGTTCTATTTGCAGTTTTTTGAGGAACCACCATACTTTCCTCCATAATGGTTGTACTACTTTACAGTCCCACAAACAGTGAATGAGGGTTCCATTTTCTCCACAGCCTCTCCAACATTTGCTATTACCCGTCTTGTTGATAATAGCTAATCTAACAGGGGTGAGGTGGTATCTCATTGTAGTTTTGATTTGCATTTCTCTAATAACTAATGAAGCTGAGCATCTTTTCATATATCTGTTGGCCATTTGTATCTCTTCCTGGGAGAAGTGTCTGTTCATGTCCTCTTCCCATTTTTTTATTGGATTGTTTGTTTGTTTGTTGTTGAGTTTTATGAGTTCTTTGTAAATTTTGGATATTAGGCCCTTATCTGAGCTGTTGTTTGAAAATATCATTTCCCATTTAGTTGGCTGTCTGTTTATTTTGATATCAGTTTCTCTTGCTGAGCAAAAACTTTTAATTCTGATGTAGTCCCATTCATTTATCTTTGCCTTCACTTCTCTTGCCATTGGAGTCAAGTTCATAAAATGTTCTTTAAAACCCAGGTCCATGATTTTAGTACCTATGTCTTCTTCTATGTACTTTATTGTTTCAGGTCTTATATTTAGGTCTTTGATCCATTTTGAATTAATTTTAGTACACGGGGACAGGCTGTAGTCGAGTTTCATTCTTTTGCATGTGGCTTTCCAGTTTTCCCAACACCATTTGTTGAAGAGGCTTTCTTTTCTCCATTGTGTGTTGTTGGCCCCTTTATCAAAGATTATTTGACCATATATATGTGGTTTTATTTCTGGGCTTTCTATTCTGTTCCATTGGTCTGAGTGTCTATTTTTCTGCCAATACCATGCTGTTTTGATTATCGTGGCCCTATAATATAGTTTAAAGTCAGGTATTGTAATGCCCCCAGCTTCATTCTTTTTCCTTAGGATTGTTTTGGCTATTCGGGGTTTTTTATAGTTCCATATAAATCTGATGATTTTTTGTTCCATTTCTTTAAAAAATCTCATAGGGATTTTGATGGGAATTGCATTAAATTTGTATATTGCTTTGGGTAATATGGCCATTTTGATTATATTTATTCTTCCTATCCAAGAACAAGGAATATTTTTCCATCTCATTGTATCTTTTTCGATTTCCCTTAACAATGCTTTGTAATTTTCATTATATAGGTCCTTTACGTTCTTTGTTATGTTTATTCCTAGGTATTTTATTTTTTTTGTTGCAATCGTGAAGGGGATTATTTTTTTGAGTTCGTTTTCTAATATTTCATTGTTGGCATATAGAAAGGCTATGGACTTTTGTATGTTAATTTTGTATCCTGCGACCTTACTGTATTGGTTTATTGTTTCTAATAATCTTTTTGTGGAGTCCTTCGGGTTTTCGATGTATAGGATCATATCATCAGCAAAAAGTGATAGCTTTACTTCTTCTTTTCCGATATGGATGCCTTTTATTTCTTTGTCTTGTCTGATTGCTCTGGCCAGAACTTCTAGCACCACGTTGAATAAGAGTGGAGAGAGTGGACAACCCTGTCTTGTTCCTGATTTAAGGTAGAAAGTCCTCAGTTTTATGCCGTTTAATAGGATGTTGGCTGATGGTTTATCATATATGGCCTTTATCATGTTGAGATATTTTCCTTCTATACCCATTTTGTTGAGAGTCTTAAACATAAAATTGTGTTGTATTTTATCAAAAGCCTTTTCTGCATCTATTGATAAGATCATGTGGTTTTTGTTCTTTGTTTTGTTGATATGGTGTATTACGTTAACCGTTTTGCGTATGTTGAACCATCCTTGAGATTCTGGGATGAATCCCACTTGATCATGATGTATTATTTTTTTAATATGTTGTTGTATTCGGTTTGCCAGTATTTTGTTTAGTATTTTAGCATCTGTATTCATTAGAGATATTGGTCTGTAGTTTTCTTTCTTTGTGCCATCCTTGCCAGGTTTTGGTATGAGGGTTATGTTGGCCTCATAAAATGTGTTTGGAAGTATTGCTTCTTCTTCAATTTTTTGGAAGACTTTGAGTAGAATAGGAACCAAGTCTTCTTTGAATGTTTGATAGAATTCACTAGTATAACCGTCTGGGCCTGGACTTTTATTTTTGGGGAGATTTTTAATAGTTTTTTCTATTTCCTCCCTGCTGATTGGTCTGTTTAGGCTTTCTGCTTCTTCATGACTCAGTCTAGGAAGGTTGTATTGTTCTAGGAATTTATCCATTTCTTCTAGGTTGTTGTATTTGGTGGCATATAATTTTTCATAGTATTCTACAATAATTCTTTGTATTTCTATGATGTCTGTGGTGATCTCTCCTCTTTCATTTTGGATTTTATTTATTTGAGTCCTGTGTCTTTTTTCCTTGGTGAGTCTTGCCAAGGGTTTGTCAATTTTGTTGATCTTTTCAAAGAACCAGCTCCTTGTTTTATTGATTTTTTCTATAGTTTTTCTGTTCTCTATTTCATTTATTTCTGCTCTGATTTTTATTATCTCCTTTCTTCGGCTGGTTTTGGGTTGTCTTTGTTCTTCTTTTTCTAGTTCCTTAAGGTGTGAAGTTAAGTGGTTTACTTCGGCTCTCTCTTGTTTGTTCATATAGGCCTGAAGTGATATGAACTTTCCTCTTATTACTGCTTTTGCTGCATCCCAGAGATTCTGATATGTCGTATTTTCATTTTCATTTGTCTGTATATATCTTTTGATTTCTGCGCTTATTTCTTCTTTGACCCATTCATTTTTTAGAAGTATGTTGTTTAGTTTCCACATTTTTGTGGGTTTTTCCCCCTCTTTTTTGCAGTTGAATTCTAGTTTCAAGGCTTTATGATCAGAAAATATGCTTGGTACAATTTCAATTTTTCTAAATTTGCTGATATTGTCTTTGTGGCCCAACATATGGTCAATTCTTGAGAATGTTCCATGTACACTAGAGAAAAATGTATGCTCTGTTGCTTTGGGATGAAGTGTCCTGTAGATGTCTATCATATCCAGGTGTTCTAGTATTTCGTTTAAGGCCACTATATCTTTATTGATTCTCTGTTTGGATGACCGATCTAGAGCCGTCAGTGGTGTATTGAGGTCTCCAAGTATGATTGTATTTTTGTTAGTTTTTGTTTTAAGGTCAATAAGTAGCTGTCTTATATATTTTGGTGCTCCTTGGTTTGGTGCATATATATTAAGGATTGTTATGTCTTCTTGATTCAACTTCCCCTTAATCATTATGAAATGACCATTTTTGTCTCTGAGTACTTTTTCTGTCTTGTAGTCAGCATTATTAGATATGAGTATTGCTACGCCTGCTTTTTTTGGGGTGTTGTTTGCTTGGAGTATTGTTTTCCAGCCTTTCACTTTGAATTTGTTTTTATCCTTGTTGCTTAGATGTGTTTCTTGTAGGCAGCATATAGTTGGATTTTCTTTTTTAATCCATTCTGCTACTCTGTGTCTTTTTATTGGTAAGTTTAATCCATTTACATTTAGTGTAATTATTGACACTTGTGGGTTCCCTACTGCCATTTTATAAATTGCTTTCTGTTAGTTTTGTATCTAGTTTGATTCTTCTCTTTTGTTTTTCTATCATTTGTTTTTGTTTGTTTGTGTTCCATACTTCTTTCCTCTGTTGCTACCTTTTTTAAGTCAAGTGTTTTTGTGGTGGTTTTTTCAAGAGTGGTTACCATTAAGTAATGAAAAGGGTACCTACCATATTCATTGTAGTACCCTATCTTATAAGTATTTCTGCACTTCATCGTCCTTTGCTACTGTTAATCTCCATCCTCTCCCCCCTTTTTTTCCTTTGTTGTCACAGTTTAAGTTTGGTTTTATTGTGTTCTTGGTGGAGCTGTTACTTGTGGTGTTGTTTTCTTTTGTTCTTTGAATCTGGTTGGAAAACCCCCTTTAGTATTTCCTGGAGTGGGGGCTTTCTGTTGATAAATTCTCTCATCTTTTCTGTATTTGTGAATGTTTTTATATCTCCTTCATACTTGAAGGATAGCTTTGATGGGTATAGTATTCTTGGCTGAAAGTTCCTCTCTTTCAGGGCTTTAAATATTGGGGTCCACTCTCTTCTAGCTTGTAGAGCTTCTGCTGAGAAATCTGATGATAATCTAATAGGCCTTCCTTTATATGTTGTACTCTTCTTTTCCCTGGCTGCCTTGAGAATTTTTTCTTTGTCATTGGTTTGTGTCATCTTTATTATGATGTGCCTTGGAGTGGGTTTGTTGGGGTTAAGAAAACTCGGTGTTCTGTTTGCTTCTTGAATTTGAGGCTTTAGTTCTTTCCACAGGCTTGGGAAGTTCTCGTCTATTATTTGTTTGAGTATATTCTCCATTCCATTTTCTTTCTCTTCTCCCTCTGATATACCTATTATTCTTATGTTATTCTTTCTGATTGAGTCAGACAATTCCTGTAGGGCTTTCTCATTTTTTATTATTTTTGAGTCTCTTTCTTCTTCTCTCTGTTGTGCCTCAAGTTGTTTCTCTTCTATTTCACTAATCCTATCTTCAATCTGGGCTGTTCTGTTAGCTAAGCTTGTTACCTCATTTTTCAGCTCGTGAATTGAGTTTTTCATTTCTGTTTGATTTGTTTGTATAGTTTCAATTTCCTTGGTAATATATTCTTTGTGTTCATTGAGTTGTTTTCTGATCTCCCTATATTGCCTTTCTGTGTTTTCTTGTATATCTCTGAGTATTTTTAAGATTTCTATTTTAAATTCTCTGTCATTTAGCTCCAAGACTTCCAATATGTTAAGTCTTTTCTCCATAGATTTTTCCACATCTATTTGTGTTACCTCTCTTTCTTTTGTATCCATAATATTCGATTTCCTCTTTCTTATTGGCATCTGCGGGTGGTCTTGTTGATAGCACTAATTAGAATTAATAAAGAGTAAAAAGTAAAAAAAAAAAAGGGTAAAACACCCCACAAAAAAAAAACAGTAATAATTTATTATTTCCCCCTTTTTTTCTTTCTTCTCTTTCCCTCCTCTCCCCTCCTCAGGGAAATATCGTGCCTATAATGGAGGGCCTGATTTGGGGTGAAGAGTTCAAGGGGCAAAAAAAGGGAGTAGGTACCTACTAAATGCAAAAAAAAAAAAAAGGAAGAAAATCTTAGACAAGCATAAGATGATTTGCTTGTAAGTGATGGTCAACTAAGAGATATAATGAGAGGGATAAAAGGGAACCAGAAAAAAGGACCAAAAAAAGAATAATAAAGAAGAAAAAAATAAAAATAATAAGTAAAAATCTGTTGTATTAAGTGGAGCGAAGACTAAATACAATGGAGACCTTGGGTTGGGAGGACCCAAAATGCCACCAAAATAAACAAACAGGAAAAAAACAAAAACAAAAGCAAAAAAGAAAAATAAAGCCAAAAAAAGCCTTGAGTCCCAAATTAACTAATTTGTTTGTGATTGAGGATTAAATGGGAGGAAAGTAAAACGAGAAAAGAAAAAACAAATAGAAAGGAAAAAATAAGAAAAAGAGAAAAATGAAGGAAAAATAAAAAAGGAAGAGAAAAAACAAAATAAATCAAATCAAAAAAAAAAAAAACAAAAGAGGAGAGAGTGAGAGTTAAGTGTTTTGGAGTATAACCTTAAAGGAGGGTGAGGATGAAGAAGAGAAATAAAATGTAACACTTATGGATAGTGTAGTTCAAGAAAAGGGAAGCATAAGATGGGCAGAGAATAGAAGGACCGAGGTGGAGAAAATAAAGGCAATAAGATAGAAGAAAACAACAACAACAAAAAAAAAATTAGTGGAACAAGTTGTAAAGTCTGTGGATTTTTCTTGATTTTGAGAGGTTAACTTCTTCCTTTTTCTTTTCTCTCCCTCTTCCTGGTCAGTGACTCTGTACCCCAGGCTCTGCCCCTGTGTCACACTTAGGTAGGGATTTGCAGTTGATGGGATTCTATGGCAATGTCATATAATTGGCTTTAGTCTTGCTGGTAGTCAAGGCTTGTTGGCGTTTGCAGGGTCCAACGATGAGAGAGTTTGCTTTCCTGGATTCTCTCTCCTAGTCCCCCTTCCTGAATTAGCAGCCTGGTGATCCAGCTATAAGGCTGCAACTGCTTCTGCCTGGGGAGTAAGAGGCTCAAAGAGCTGGGAAATCCCCACTCTATCCCCACTCAGTGCAAGGCTTTGGGAAAGGCTCTGGCAGTCAGGGCCTCCAGTGTAATCAGGCGGGGGTGGGAGTCAATTGTTGTCAAGGTGACTGTTCAGTGCCTAGCATTCAGTTGGACCTCTCAACCCAGGCTTTCCACACTTTGTAGCCTGTTTTGGCTGGGAAGAAGAGGCACTAGTCTCTGCTTGCGACTAGTGTAGTATAGATCTTATTATCTGCCAAGTCCCTCTTGTTAGCGTTTATCCCTGAATATGGAGGCTCTATCAATCAGAAGTTGCCCCCGCCCCTTTAGCGAGAGGCACTAAAAAATATCACGCCTCTTGTCTTGGGTCACTGAACTGAGAGAGATCTTATCAATTAGAACCGAGGGTGCGCAGATTTCATGGGTTAAGCTAATTTCAGTGATTGGGTCGCAGCTGTGCTCCCGAAGGTATTTTAGGCTGCCTGCGCGCGCCCCTCCCCCAACGCTTGATTGTTAGCTTGAATGGCTGGGTGAGGTGCCCCGCCCACGGAGAGAATCTCCCAAGTAGAAGACCACCCTGGTGCCTCTCCCGCTCGCCCTGCCGCTGGTGGCTGGATCGCACCAGGCGCAGGATAATGGGGCACCCTGGGTGTGCGGGCCAGTAGGGTGCTCTGGGCATGTGGAATGCCCACGGCGCGCGTGAATGGGGTGCTCCGGGCACCGGTGGCTGGCGACTCTCACTCGCAGTGCGTGGGCTGCTGGGAATGTTAGCGGTGCTCGCTCTGCAACCGTACCGGGTGCGCGCCAGCGGCTGCTCGCCGCTCTGGAGTGTGGGCAGTGCTCGCTCTGCAACCGGACCGGGCGCGCCAGCAGCTGCTCGCGGCTCCGGAGTGTGGGCGGTGCTCACTCTGCAACCGTAGGGGGCGCGCACCCGCGGCTGCTTGCGGCTCTGGAGTGTGGGCTGACTCACCACAGGCGCACTCCCTCGCGGCTTGAATGAATGTCGCAGTGGTAGCTTCCTCCACACCCTCGTCTCTCAGATTCAAGTGATAACAGTCCTTTCGCTTTCAGTTTGTGTGGAACTCCGGAATGCTCCGAGGATAAATTTTTCTGTTTCTAGTTGATAAATTTGTTGTGATTTAGGAGAGATCTGTCGGACGCGCTGCTCACGGCGCCATTTCCGTGACGTCACTCTCAAGACTTCTTTAACCAGCAAGGTTATCCTTTAAAATTTTTAAATTGAAGGAGAAATAAAAAGCTCCCCAGACAAAAAAAAAAAAAAAAACCCACAACAAAAAAACTAAAGGAATTCATTACAACTAAACCAGTGCTGCAAGAAATGTTAAGGGGCCTGCTGTAAACAGAGCAAAGGAAAGAAAGAAAAAAAAACTAGAAAATGAGGATTTTAGATTTAAAGAATAAAATGGCAATAAACAACTAAAATAACCTTAAATGTAAATGCATTAAATGCTCCTGTCAAAAGACATAGGGTAGCTGAATGGATAAAAAAACAGAACCCATTAATATGTTGCCTACTCACCTCAGAACAATAGATAAACATAGACTGAGAGTGAAGGGATGGAACAAAGTCACACAAACAGAAAGGAAAAAAAAGCTGGAGTAGCAATACTTTAACAAAATAGACTTTAAAATAAAGGCTATATAGTAAGGAATAAAGAAGGTCACTACATAATGATAAAAGGAGCAATCCAACAGGAAGATATAACCATTATAAATATCTATGTGCTTAATATAAGAGCAGCTAAATATATAAAGCAGATTTTGATCCATGTAAAGGGCAAAATCAACAGCAATACAATAATAGCAAGGGATTTTAATACTCCACTAATATCAATGAATAGATCCTCAAGACAAAAAATTAACAAAGAAACAGCAGCCTTAAATGACACATTAGATCAATGGTTGTCAACCTGGTCCCTACCGCCCACTAGTGGGCGTTCAGCTTTTATGGTGGGCAGTAGTGGAGCAACCAAAGAATAAATAAAAAGATAGATTTAATTATAGTAAGTTGTTTTATAAAGATTTATTCTGCCAAACTTAGCGAAAATCCAACATAAAGTACTTTGTAAGTAATTATTATTATATGCTTTAACTTGCTGTAACTCTGCTTTATAAATTTTATAAAGTAAAGTTACTTCCCTACTTTATAAATCATTATTACTGTGGAACCGGTGGGCGGTTAGAACATTTTACTACTAACAGAGATACAAAAGTGGGCGGTAGGTATAAAAAGGTTGACTACCCCTGCATTAGATGAACTGGATTTAACAAATATCTTCAGAACCTTTCACCTTAACGCAGCAGAATATACATTCCTTTCAAGTGCTTATGGTACATTCTCTAGGATAGAATACATATTAGGACACAAAACAAGTCTCAATAAATTTAAAAAGATTAAAATCATACCAAGCATCTTCTCTGATCACAATGGCATGCAATTAGAAATTAACTCCAAAGAAAAACAGAAAAATATGCAATCACTTGGAGACTAAATAGCATGTTAGTAAATAATGAATGGGTTAACATTGAAATCAAGAAAGAAATCAAAAATTTGCTTGAAACAAATGAAAATGAACATACAATAACTCAAAGTTTATGGAACACAGCAAAAGCAGTCCTGAGAGGGAAGTTCATAGCATTACAGGCATACCTTAAGAAGCAAGAAAAAGCTCAAATAAACAATCTAACACTGCATCTAAAAGATCTAGAAAAAAACAGGAAGTAAAACCCAGAGGAAGTAGAAGGAAAGAAATAATAAAGATGAGAGCGGAAATAAATAACATAGAGGCTAAAAAAAAATACAAATGATCATTGAAACCAAGAGCTGGTTCTTTGAAAAGGTAAACAAAATTAATGAACCTTTAACCAGATTCACCATGAAAAAAAGAGAGAAGACTCAAATAAATAAAATTAGAAATGAAAGTGGAGAAGTAACAACTGACACAACAGAAATACAAAGGATTGTAAGAAAATACTATGAAGAACTGTATGCCAAAAAATTAGACAATCTAGATGAAATGAACAAAAATACCTTGAAACATATAATCCTTCAAAAATGAATTTGGAAGAATCAGAAAAACAAAAGATTAATCAAAACAAATGAGACTGAAACAGTTATCAAAGAACTTCCAACAAACAAAAGTCCTGGGCCTGATGGCTTCCCAGGTGAATTTTACAAATATTCAAAGAAAAACTAACTCCTATATTTCTCAAGCTATTTCAAAAAATTCAAGAGGAGGGAAGACTTCCAAATGTCTTTTATGAGGTGAGCATAATCCTCATTCCAAAAGCAGGCAGAGACACTACAAAGAAAAAAAACTATAGGCCAATATCCCTGATGAATTTAGATGCTGAAATTGTCAACAAAATGTTAGCAATACATGAAAAAATCATACATCATGATCAAGTGGGATTTATTCTGTGGACGCAAAGCTATTTTAATATTTACAAATCAATCAATGTGATTCATCATATAAACAAAAAGAAGGAGAAAAATCACATGATAATATCAATAGACACAGAAAAAACATTTGATAAAATCCAGCACCCATTTATGATCAGAATTCTCAGCAAAGTGGGAATACAGGGATAATACCTCAACATGATAAAAGCCACCAATGACAAACCCACAGCCAACATCATACTCAATGGGCAAAAATTAAGATCAATTCCCTTAAGATTAGGAACAAGGCAGGGGTGCCCCTTTCACCACTCTTATTCAATATAGTTCTGGAAGTCCTAGCCACAGCAATCAGACAAGGAGAAATAAAAGGCATCCAAATTGGAAAAAAAGTAAAACTATCATTATTTGCTGATGACATGATACTGTACATAGAAAACCCTAAAGTCTGAGACAAAAACTACTGGACCAGTGGTGAATTCAGCAAGGTGGCAGGATATAAAATCAATACTCAGAAATCAGTGGCATTTTTATACACCAACAATGAAGTGTCTAAAAGAGAAATTAAGAAAACAATCTCCTTCACTATTGCAACAAAAAAAATAAAGTACCTAGGAGTACATTTAACCAAGGAGGTAAAAGAGTTGTATTTGGAAAATTATAAGACATTGAAAAAAGAAATCATGGAAGATACAAACTAGTAGAAGCATATACTATATTCACTGATAGGAAGAATAAACATTATTAAAATATCTTTATTACCGAAAGCAATCTATAAATTCAATGCAATTGCTATCAAAATACCAATGGCATACTTCAAAGATATAGAACAAATATTCCAAAGATTTATATGGAAGCAAAAAAGAAGACGAACAGCCTCAGCAATCTTGAAAATGAAGAATAAAGTGCGAGGTATCACACCTCCTGATATCAAGTTATACTAGAAGGCCATGATAATCAAAACAGCTTGGTACTGGCATAGGAACAGGCATACAAATCAACTGAAAAGAACAGAGAACTTAGAAATAAACCTATGCCTTTATGGTCAATTGATATTTGACAAAGGAGGTAAGAGCATACAATGGAGTAAATACAGTCTCTAACAAATGTTGTTGAGAAAATTGGACAAGTACTTGCAAAAAAATGAAACTAGACCACCAACTTACTCCCTTCACAAAAATAACTCAAAATGGATAAAAGACTTAAATATAAGTCACAAAACCATAAACATCTTGGAAGAAAATATGCAGTAAACTCTCTGATAACTCTCATAGCAATATTTTGCTGATATATCACTACAGGCAAGTGAAATAAAGGACAAAATAAACAAATGGGACTCTATCAAACTAAAAAGCTTTTGCACAGCAAAAGACACCATTAACAAAATGAAAAGACAACCTACACAATGGGAGTACATATTCAGCAATATGTCTGATAAGGGGTTAATAACAAAAATTTATAAAGAACTTCTAAATCTCAACACCAGGAAGACAAACAATCCTATTTAAAAATGGGCAAAAGAATTGAACAGACACTTCTCCAAAGAGGACATATAGATGGCAATAGGCATGAAAAAATGTTCAATGTCACTAATCATCAGAGAAATGCAAATTAAAACCACAATGAGATACCACCTCACACCTGTCAGAATGGTGCTTAACAAATCAACACACAGTAAGTGCTGGGGAGGATGTGGAGAAAAGGGAACCCTCCTGCACTGCTGGTGGGAATGCAGACTTGTGCAGCCACTGTGGAAAACAGTATGGCCTTTTTTCAAAAAATTAAAAATGGAACTGCCTTTTGACCTAGCTACCCCACTATTAGGATTATATTCTAAGAATCTCAAATCACTGATTCTAAAGAAGATATGCACCCCCATGTTTATTGCAGTATTGTTTACCATAGCTAAGATCTGGAAACAGCCCAGGTGTCCATCAGTTGATGAGTGGATTTAAAAGCTTTGGTACAGGCCCTGGCCGGTTGGCTCAGTGGTAGAGCGTCAGCCTGGTGTGCAGGAGTCCTGGGTTCGATTCCCGGCCAGGGCACACAGGAGAAGTGCCCATCTGCTTCTCCACCTCTCCCTCTCTCCTTCCTCTCTGTCTCTCTCTTCCCCTCCCACAGCTGAGGCTCCATTGGAGCAAGGTTGGCCCGGGCGCTGGGGATGGCTCTGTGGCCTCGGCCTCAGGCACTAGAATTGCTCTGGTTGCGGCAGAGCAACACCCTGAATGGGCAGAGCATTGCCCCCTGGTGGGCGTGCTGGGTGGATCCTTTTCGGGCACATGCGGGAGTCTGTCTGACTGCCTTCCCGTTTCCAACTTCAGAAAAATACAAAAAAAAAAAAAAAGCTTTGGTACATATACACAATGGAATACTATGTGGTCATGAAAAAGAAGGAAATCTTACCTTTTGCAATGGCATGGATGGACCTGGAGATTATTGTGCTAAGTGAAATAAGCCAGGCAGAGAAAGACAAATATATGATTTTACTTTGTTGTGGACCATAAGTGGCAAAACGCCATTTTAGATTTGAGGTTTAGCAAAAGGCTAAGTTCTCCCCCCTCCATCTCCATATTTGGCTATGATGCTGAGTATTTGCACCCACTCTACTTGCTTCCTTGGATTGGTGGAAGCAATATACATGCCCTTCCTCTGACTCTGTTTTGTTTCAGATGTTGGTAGATTTCACTAATGCATCCTGTTTTTGCCTTGGGAGAGTTCCTGTCTTAGCCTTGGATGTGCAACTTTGTATAAAGGTCCTTGATTTGCATATGGCTATATAATAAAGCAAACTGGGGCTACGGGGCACTCGGATACTGCCAGGCATGTTGAAGAGTCCTCCCCGTCCCATTGTTTTTGTTTTGATAAGTGTGTTTCCTTAATTCCACACCATTATTAGGAACCGTGCTGGTCCGCGGCAAGTGGCGCCCGAACTTGAGTACGAGGAAACTAAAACTGAAGGAAGGTGACAGAACTCCCCAAAGTGAAGTGTGCACAGTGAGTAAAGAAAGTTTTTGGGGAAAGTGTAGTCAAGAGTAAAAGATTATGGGACAGATAGGGTAAAAAATAAGAGACCTTTATGTAGAAATGTTCCCATATGAAGACAAATCGTTGTATCAGGGTGAGCTGGAAACAGAGGGATGTGAATACGATGATAACTTGGAGTCTGAGGATGACAGGGGGGATGAAAAATCCGTGACTATGGCTGCCTTAGCCCCGGGGCCTCCGCTGCCCTCAGCTCCTTCCTACATTCAACCCTCTGCTCCTCCATTCCCTTATTGGGCTGATTGCGGAGTCTATAACTCAAAATCTGGGAAATCCCCTCTCCAACAATCTATAGACCAGGCTTGAAATGTAGGGGAAACAATAGATGATGGCTTTACCCATTTTTCTGTTGTAGAAAGACAGGATGATACAGGGAAACTAGTGCGAGAACATGAACCTGTACGTTTTAGAACTCTGAAAGAGCTTAAACTTGCTTGTGTTGAGTATGGGCTTACTGCCCCTTTTTCACTTGGTTTATTAGATACTATTAGGGAAAAGACTCTTCCCCTAAATTACTGGAAGGCGATCGCTTGTGCTTGTCTCTCCGGGGGTGATTATTTGCTGTGGAAGTTGGATTTTCATGAAAGGGCTATTGAGGTAGGGGAGAAATCTCAGCATAGTCAACCTGAGCCGCTGGTTACAGCAACTATAGAATATGAATGGATAGTAGATTCAGGTATTAGGAAAGTTACAGCTTATCCTGTCATGATCTGATTTTTTTTAATGTTTTAACTATGATCTTCTGAACTATCATTTTGTTTCTTTCTTATTCTTTGCCTGGAAATTGAGGCAGGGGACCTGTGTTGGATCTGACTATAGAAAATATCCCAGCAGCTGCCGAGAGCAAATTTTCTCAGGAAGATTTTGTTCAGTCACATCCTTCAGTCCCTCTGTCAGAAAATGCCCTGACTAATATCAGGCAGGCATCTTTCTAATCTGGATGTGCTCTGAAATCCTGGGTTTCTCTCTGGTTTGTCTGGTTCGTCTAATTCTTGTTTCTGTTTAGTCTTTGTTTAATGTTGTCAAAATGTGTCTGTTTTTAAGACCTAAATTAAGGGGTTTTTTGCATGCAAAAATTGGAAATGCTGGCTCTAATATTTAGAAAAAATAAAATGTTTTTAGAACTTGGAAGGAGCGCTCGTTTAAATTTAAATAGAATAGAATGTAGATCCTTAAGACTTACTGATTTGGTTAGTGCATTGTTAGGTGTGTTCAGAGTTAGGAGCCAAATAGGCAATTTAAGTATTAGGATTAATCAAAGTTATATGTTATACTTGAGTTTTTTGTACATAAATTGTCTTGTTTATGTGTAAGGTTATTCTCAGGCAAAACAAAAGAATTGAGCAAAATTAAGCAGGGCCCTAATAAGTCATTTCAAGAATTTGTCTCACGGCTAATTCAGGCACTTAGAAGAATAGTATAAGGATGCTAATTCTGCTTCTCAGGCCACATCCTGCAAAGGCGGCTCCAATGAAATCGGTGATTTGGCTCCTCTGATTTTGCCAATTGGATTTAAAAAAAAATAGGTCAGGAACGCCCTGAAATGAAACTAACAATACAAGGACATAAATTTAAAGGACGATTAGATACTAGGGCTGATGTATCTGTTATTGTTAAGCTACATTGGCCTCCTTCCTGGCCCACTCATGCAGCAGCCACAGAATTACAAGGTATAGGGCAGAGTAAATACCCTCAACAAAGATCTAGTTTTTTTACAATGGGAAGATAAAGGTCATTCTGGATTTTTTCAGCCTTATGTGCTCCTTGGATTGCCAGTTAATTTGTGGTTAGAGATGTTTTGAAAAATATGGGAGCGAGCCTGATCCGTGGTGGTGCAGTGGATAAAGCGCCGACCTGGAAATGCTGAGGTCGCCGGTTCGAAACCCTGGGCTTGCCTGGTTAAAGCACATATGGGAGTTGATGCTTCCAGCTCCTCCCCCATTCTCTCTCTCTGTCTCTCTCTCCTCTCTAAAAATGAATAAATAAAATAAAAATTTTTTAAAAAGAATTTATAAAAAAAATATGGGAGTGTTGCTTGTCAGTCCTAATAGTTTGGTTAGCACTCAAATGCTTGATCAGGGATTTTTGCCCACTAAGGGTCTAGGGAAAAGAACAGCGGGGAATTCTCACCCTCATAGTAGTGGCATCCAATACCAGAAGGCGTGGATTAAGATATTAAAATTTAGCATAGGAACCTTGGTAGCTTCTGCTACCCCAATAATGCATTGTGTGTACTTGGAAATCAGATTATCCTGTATGGGTAGACCAATGACCCCTTTCTCAGGAGAAACTTAGGGCAGCTGCTCAATTGGTACAAGAGCAGTTACAGCTTGGGCACATTGAACCATCTAATAGTCCATGGAATATGCCTATATTTGTCATTAAAAAGAAATTAGGAAACTGGAGACTATTACAAGATTTGAGAGCAATAAATAAGACTATGGAAATTATGGGTCTTCTTCTGCTAGGACTTCCTTCTTCTACTGCCATTCCATGGAATTATCACCTTGTAAATATTGATTTGAAGGATTGCTTTTTTACTATTCCTTTAAGCCCGCATGATTGCAAGCGTTTTGCATTCAGTGTTCCTTCACTTAATTTCCAGGCTCCCATGGAGCGATACCAGTGGAGAGTTTTGCCTCAAGTTATGGCTAACAGTCCTACCTCTGCCAAAAATACGTTTCTCAAGCTATCTCTCCAGTATGAAGGCAGCACACTAAGATGTACATAATTCATTATATGGATAATATTCTTATTACTCATTCAGATAAAGACACTGTGTTGACCATTTTGCAACAATTAGAATATTCTCTGAAAGAATTAGGACTTGATATAGCTCCTGAAAAGGTACAGCAATCTTTACCTTTTTCTTATTTAGGCCAAATTATTGAGGGACAACAAATTCACCCACAGAAAATAGAAATCAGGACAGATCATTTGCGAACTTTAAACGATTTCCAGAAACTGTTAGGAGACATTAATTGGCTTAGACCTTCCTTGAAATTAACTACTGGAGAACTGAAGCCACTTTTTGATATTCTTAGAGGCTCAGCTGAACCAGCTTCTCCTCAGCTACTTACACCGGTGGGACAACAAGCTTTAAAACTTGTAGAAAAAGCCTTGCAACAAGCACAACTAAAATGCATAAATCCTGAGGAATCAATTGCCTTACTAATTTGTCCCTCAAGTTACACTCCAATGGGACTATTGTGGCAAGCTTCACGTCCTATTGAATGGATTCATTTAGCTGTTCTCCATATTTTGATCTTGTCGCCTCCTTGATTATCAAGGGGTATAGGCGACCCTTACAACTTATAGGTTTTAAGCCTCAAAATTATTGTTGTTTCTTTTTTCAAAGGATCAACAACAATGGCTCTGGGAAACTTCCACTAAATGACAAATTGCTTTTGCAAATTTTACAGGCCAAATTGGTTCTCACTATTTACTTATGGTTGTTTCCACTATAGAGACTGCTATCTCAGGGACAACTGCTGATGAACTATTTCAGCATTTCCTCCTTCTTCAAAGACTTGTACGTCAACATAGAGCTCCATGTTTTATAGGACATACTTGAGCTCACTCTATGCTACCTGGAGCTTTTAGCACAAGGGAATGCCCTTGTTGATCAAACTACCCAAAAGAAAATTATTGGAGCAACCATGACAGATCAAGCAATTCAGTCTCATACTATTCATCACCAGAACGCTGAGCCCTACATAAATAGTTTCAACTTTCTCGGGAAGCAGCACAGCAGATTGGTAAATCCTGTCTGAGGTGTCCTATACTACAATCTGTCCCTTCATTTGGAGTTAACCCTCAAGGACTCCTACCGGGACAACTTTGGCAAATGGAAGTTACTCGTACACCTTCATTTGGCAAACAGTCCGTTGTCCACGTTACAGTGGATACTTATTCTGGATTTATAGTAGCCTCTACTAGAACAGGAGAAGCTGCTATGCATGTTATAGCTCATTGTCTGATGCATTTTCTATTATTGGACTTCCTGATGTGATTAAAGCTGACAATGCTCCTGCATATGGAGCAAAAGCATTTACTGTATTTTGTCAAACCTTTCAAATTACGGGTATTTCTTAAAATCTTTAAAGTCAAGGTATTATTAAAGTGTACCCAGCAAATATTTAAGGCCAATTTAAAACATATATATATAAAAGGGGGAGCCATATCCTGGAATTCCTGCAAATCTACCTTATCTTAAAAAAAAATTTTTTTTTGAATGCAGATGATGAACAGGAGATGCCAAATCTTTTTCGCCTGCAAACTTCTACCCTCTTTTATTTGATCCAGCTAATAACATTGTTTTGTTTTTTTCCAAATAGCTCCAGGTATAAGGAAAAGGTTTATATAGCCAGATGGGGATCCTCAAACCCCTCAGTGAGATCTTCTGAGCATGGCTTTTAAGGTATCAAGAGGCAGAAAAAGCCCAAAAGAGATCAGGTGAAATACTAGCTCTTGGCATACACCCTCAAAAGGCTCCAACACCCCAATGGGGCCTCATAGGACTCCATCAGAGCCCTGCTTCGATAGTGGAAAGGAGGAATTCCTGCCTCATTTAAGCCAAAGCCTGCCAGGCTTACATGCCTTTGCTGTGAGGAAAAAGGGACACTGGAAGGTAAGCTGCCCCCTCGCTCCTCTAAGGGAGGGTTCAGTCTCTTCCAGCCCTGCTCCAGCCATTTGTGACCTAACCTTGCCCAGAATGGTGGGGTTTGCCATGGAAGGTTGAAGGTGCCCAGGGCCGTTGGCCCCATCTACAACACTGTGGACGAGCCTAGGGTCTTTCTTCCAAGTAGCAGGTAAACTGATCTCATTTACACAAGGGCCACTTAACTATGTCTTGCCTGAATATTCAGGTTTTTAATTTTTCCCTCAAAGATCTCTGTTGCGGGTGTTGATAGTCCTATTTTCTGCTGCTTTGTTTAATATATAGTGTTTCCTTTATTCCTCCTGCCTCAATGCCCCATCCATATTTTAGGCTAGGACTTACTCCTAATTTAGAGCTCCTTTTTTGCCAACTTACAAATTTACCTCTGCCAACCAGCTTAGTGTATCCCAAGGTTCTCCTTACCACCCCATGGCTGTAAAGCTCCAGTATAAGGCCCCCTGGGCTCATCTTTCCAGTTTAAAAAAACGGAAGCTCTGTCTTCATGCATGCTGTGGATGGCTTTTCCAGTCTACCTAGGTCATTACCAGCTAGAAGCAGTGGTCTTTGGGACTTGAACGTGAGCTGCAAAGTATAGAAGTGTGACAGCAATTCCAGTGCCATGCGGACTTTTCCTGGATTTGTTTCCTGGACTCCTGCTCCTGTGACAGCTTTTGATGGACTGAACTGGGGTTGGGTTGCATTTGCATAAATTTGGAATGGTGTTGGTGCCAACTTGGACTTGGTGAACATGTTAAGGACACTACTCTTTTATGGATTCTTGTTGTATTGGCCAAGAGTTTACTTAAAGGCTTTAATCACTATAATGTATTAGAATGTTTATTTGGGTATCTGTTAGCATTGACTATACTAATTTTGTGTTTGTTCTGTATTTTTTCAATCTGCCTCCAAATTAGAATCTGGGAAACTAGGAAATCAGATGAGTGCAAATCTCAGCACACAAATTAAAAAGAAAAAAGAAAAGGGGGATATGTTGTGGACCATAAATGGCAAAAAGCCATTTTAGATTCGAGGCTTAGCAAAAGGCTAAGTTCTCCCCCCTCCATCTCCATATTTGGCTATGATGCTGAGTATTTGCACCCACTCCACTTGCTTCCTTGGGTTGCTGGAAGCAATATACATGCCCTTCCTCTGACTCTTTGTTTCATTTCAGATGTTGGTAGATTTCACTAATGTACCCTGTTTTTGCCTTGGGAGAGTTCCTGTCTTAGCCTTGGATAGAAACAGCAGGGCTGACCACAGTCAGCCTTGTTCACTGCCCATGCCCCGCTCTTGGGTCTAGTCTGCCTTCTTACCCTCTACTGCCCACCTCCCAAGCCTTATCTATTCTGGTGGGAAGGAAAGAAAGGAGAGGAGAGGGAAAGAGAGGAGAGGGAAGGGAAGAGGAGGGGAGGGGAGGGGAAGGGAGGGGAAGGGAATTAATGCATAAATAAGTGGAACAACAAGTTGATGTTTCTCTCTCTTTTAAAATCAATTTAATTTTTAAAACTCTAACTTATTTTGTTTATTTTAAATATATTTCTTATAAGTGGAATATATAGGGATTTCCTTAAAATTGTGTATATTTACTTTGCGTAAATTTTTCTAGTGTTATTTCTTCATAATGATGGAGAAAAAAAGAAGCCTTATCTGGATAAATTGCTTTGAACAATGTCAACTCAGGACAGCTAGCAGTGAGTTATTTCTACCCTCTGAGATTTGTTTGGAGCAGCTGAGGAAGGATGATCAGTCGCTTTGGATATTTCACTTTGGCAGAGCCTTCAGTCCCCACCACTGGTCTTATCGGCAGACATCAATCAGCAGGTGGCTAAGATGTCATGGAAGATAGGGAAAGCAATGTGGCAGTGGTAAGCCTCTCTGTGACATGGTGCTTAGAGTCTGGTTTTTTATTTTCTATCTTGGTCTTTTAAAATGTCCCAGGATAAACAGAACCATGATTTCTATTTTACTAGCTTTCCCCTACCCAACATCTTTTATATGGGTAAACTGATCGCATTAAACTGAGAAACAGTTATGCTAATCCTCATGTCATCACCATATCTTACAATAAACACTACTGAATGACATCTACATGCCAGGCCTGGTTAATAATACCCAAAAAGTCTATAAGTAAGGATTCTAATAAAGAAATTTCCTGGCATCAGGCCATCCAGAGAGCTATTTTGGGGTGGGAGAAAGAGGCTGTACAGAAGACTGGTTCTTCTGATGGAGTTAGAGTGTTCTGCAGTTCCTGTTTTCTTTAGTATATTCCCTAATTTGAGCCTTCAGTCAAATGAAGATTTATTCACAAAAATATGTATGGTCAGGATGAATATAGCCTCTATGGGAGTTTAAAGGTAAAACAGAATATCTAATCTTTGCCATTAGGATTTTTACAGAAGCTTTCTGGTAAGTAAAGTTGCTGGGGAAACCTTCCGAATTCTTGGCAACAACCTAAACTAAGTGATGAAACTTCCAGTGGCCTCTCTCCATCTTATTCTACATCTTGTCATTCACTTTCACAGTCCCTCAGAGGGGTTACTGCCTATCCTCTGCACTCAAGATCTTTTGTGATTTCTTATCGAAGTTTACCAATCTCTAGAATAAGACAAACCAGTTTAAGCTAAGGTATCAATGCCTGATTATATAGTACTCCAAAGAGCAATTGCACTTCAATAAGATACTCCAGAAGGCATAGGCTTTACCAAAGGAATTTGTGGGGCCATGTCTACAAAAGTGACCGGGGGAAATGAGATTGTGTATTTCAGTTCACCTACGGATGGGGCAGAGCCTGGAGGCACTGGGCTTAATTATTATAGATGATTGTTGCACAAATATCTTCAAGCACTTCCTTGAAGGACATAACATTTAGACTTTTAACCAAATGCCCTTCCATAGCCCCTACTACCATCATACTACACAAGGTAAAATAAACACCAATATACATTTTCACCATTATTAAGTTGGACCCTCAATGAAAAGAATGCAAAAAGTTTTAATTATTGACATGACCTTCGATAAAACTTGACATCCGTACTTGATATTTCATGTTATACTTTCTTGATGTTGGTTCATTTTCTCATAGACACATCTTCCTAACTCAAATGAGCACTGAGACCATACCTCATATATTTCTGCCCACAGTACTTTGACCAACATGTGCACAGCATACACATTTAATATTTTCTGAGGAATTGAAGCAACACCTGATGATTAATTCTAAGAGGATGTTCAATATCAAATGGGTTGTATACTTGTTTGTGTATCACACAACAATCAAATCTCTTTCTTCTCTCTGTCATGGCCACCACCATTTCCTATAGCAAACAACCTTTGAAGTGTCTGCACAGCTCACAGCACTTCTTGCTTTTTTCAGTACTACTCTTCTGCCTACCCAGATAGAAAGTCACGTTACACTACGTGACTCCACCTCCATGCTTGCAGTTGATTAAATTAGGGTAGTGCTAGCCAGGGAGTTAGCCAATCAGATTCTCTCTCCTGAGAATTTTTCATGAGGCCTAGAGCCAGCCAGTCAGTCTTTGTAGACAGAGAAAGTGAGAAAGTCATTCTACAAAGAGAGAAAAGCAACAATAAGATGCCAAAACAATATGCTTCCTGGGTTCCTGTGCTGGCTTTCTGGTTCCTGGTTTTAGTTTTTTCCTGAGGTCTAGTCATGCTCTTACCTGTTGATACCATGAGATTTCCACCATTTCCTTTTTTAAATGACCATTTATGGACTTCTGCTTAAGCTGTCTTGAGATACTATTCACTACTTAAAACCAGAATCTTACCCAATCTACCTTCCATTATCCAAGTCTACCAAAGAAGAGTGAGGCAACCAAACTGATTGGATGGCACAGTTTACATAACTGGTATTGGAGTACAGGCTGGGTGGTAGAATGGCTTGTGACTTGTTACACATGTAGTAACCACTTAGAAATCCAAGAGGTTGTGATCTAAGCCTAGCCATCATTTACAGACTCAAGGGACATGAAGAAGACCCATTCTCATTACCAAAAACATGTTTCTTGAATTATGTGGTTTAAAAAAAAGTGGATGTAGCTTAAAATCATCATATTTTAAATGCAAATTTTGATGGTATGAAAGAACATACTAAGAAGAAAAATTTGAGCCATTTCATTCAGAAACTAAGGTTTAACTACAGCTCACGTCAACAGGGATGAGGAGAAATCCATCTGGTTTCCTGTAACTCTCACCAAAGGGAGAAGGTGTCAATTCCACACGAACTGAACATTGGCTAAAGACTACAGGATAACTTATGTTAGAGAATTAGTTTGTATTAATCCAATCATTACCATTTCACCTTAATAAAAAATTACTATTGAGATAATTTTCCTCTAAATTTATACAAAGTACCCTGATGTGGATATATCTATTTATTTAGTTTCCTTAGTTGTGCACCACTGCCTTACTCCCTTGTCAATATCTGGAGCAGTCCTTACATCCCTCTAACCTGATATTCTCTGTTGGGTTGCCTTGCCCCAGAAGTAGCACCTCTCTAACCAAAAACAGTATCCTACTTTCAATTAAAGCTGCCTTTCCCACCTCAGCTCAGCTTTAGTTATTTAATTTTTGAGTAATTTTAGGCTTACAAAAAATTTGCAAAGATAGTACAGAGAGTCCCATATACTTCCAACCAGTTCCCTTAATGTTAATATCTTACATTACCATGATACATTTGTCAAAACCAAGAAATTGACATTGATGCATTACAATTTATTAAACTCTGAACTTCGATTTCCCCAGTTTTACTACTAATGTCCTTTTTCTGTTCCAGGATCTAATCCAGAATGCCACAACACATTTAGCAGGCTTTTTCCTCTTCATCTGCAACAGACAACCAGGAGCTTGAAGAATTCCATCTCTTGTCCAAGACTCCTTTTGTTATAGAAAAGTGATTCTCACTTCTTTTTACTGATTGATTTTAGAGAGATAGAGAGAAAAAGGAGGGGAGAAGGACAGAGTGAGAGAGAATCATTAATTTGCTGTTCTACTTAGTTGTGCATTCATTTGGTCACTTCCCATATGTGTCCTGACCAGGGATCAAATCCACAACCTTGGTGTGTTCTAACCAACTGAGGTAACTGACCAGGATTACGAAACTATAGGCATCAGCCTGCCCTGCGATGGTGCAGGGTATAAATCCTTGACCTGGAACACTGAGGTCACCCGTTCAAAAACCCTGGGCTTCCCTCATCAAGGCACAAATGGGAGTTGATGCTTCCTGCTCCTCCCTCTTCTCTCTCTCTCTCTCTCCCTCTCTAAAATAAATTTTTAAAAATACATCAAACTGGAAAGCCTGCCCAGTATGTTTGCTGGTGTCAGAGAATTCATCATTCCATTGGTTTCCCCACCCCCACCCCCGAGATCCTTCCTCAGTAACTTTCTCCAACATTTAACATAGTTTCTTCCATCAAAGAGTTTTTTCCTTAAAATTTAACATTTTCACACCCATACCTAGGGGAAATTAGAAATAATGAGTAGCCTCCAATAATCACTCAATAATTCAAATGATACTCTTCCTAACTCTGCAGCCTTTCTCTAAAGAAAACAACAATCCTTCCTTTCTGGTTGTTCTCGTATCTTATCCTAGTCAAGTTCTTTTGTCTTTCTTCATTGGAATCTCTCTTTTCCCACTAAAGGTGTACTCTCCACCTATTTGTCCACACTATTCATCTTAAAAGAGCCCAGCTCACAAATGGGAAAAAAAATTATGTCTCTCGAGGTAAGTGTGGCATGAAAACACATTATGCTATGTGGAAGTGGAGCAGGATCAAGCAGTCTTTTATGTTCCTCTTGCACTGCTATACACTAAATCATCAGCACTCTTCCAAATCACATCGAGGATGCACTGAAGTATTTGGTCAAAATCTCTCAGCTCTTGCCTCACCCTCTTGAAGGCCAAATGTCTATCTCATCATCATTTCTGCCATTTCAGAACATGTATAGGATGTAACCATGCATTACCATTACATATAATCAATATAAAAATGTCAGTTATATGAACAAAGAGTATCACTTAGATTTATTTTTAATATCTGAATATTTATTTTCACATATAGGTCAAAATCTCCCTGTAGGCTTCATATACTGAAATCTTGGTCATTTGAAGTATAAATGTATATTTATTATGGCAGAACTAAAATGCTATGATGATTCTGAAAGCTTTTAATTTTATGTACAAACATAATTATTAGGAACTTACACTGAAATAAGGAAATAGATAAGCCAATACAAATATTAAGAAAATATGCAGTGATCGCTGGACCAGTGGTGGTACAGTGAATAGAGTGTTGACCTGGGATGGTAAGGTCCCAGGTTCAAAACCCTGAGGTCACCAGCTTGAGCACAGAATCATCAACCTGATTGCAAGGATACTGGCTTGAACCCAACAGTCGCTGGCTGGAGCAAATGGTCACTGGCTTGGTTTGAGCCCCATACTCCACCACCCATCAAGGCACATATGAAGAGCAATTAATGAACAACTAAAGTGATGCAACTACAAGTTGATGCGTCTCATCTCTCAACCTTCCTATCTCTCTCTCTAAAAAAAGAAAGGAAGAAAGAAGGAAGGAAAGAAGGAAGGAAGGAAGGAAGGAAGGAAAGAAGGAGGGAAGGAAGGAAGGAAAAAAAGAAAGAAAGAAAGAAAGAAAGAAACATGTGCAGTGACCAAATAAATTTAAGAGCATTATATCCTCTTAAACCAATAATTTTAATTAAATATTAGACAAAAATAAAAATTAGATATAATTGTAATTTTTAATTGTAGAATTTTTGTACTAGCATTTATAACAATAAAAGATAATGTTTAAGAATTAGATTTAATTTTCATTTAATTATAAATAAGACCATGAGTGTTTTAAGAAAGTTTCATTTGGAAATCCTCATAGCTTATGTGGATGAAATGAAAGTTAAATGTCAACTTTTCCATCTCAAAATTTTATAAGGAAGAAAAACTCCAAAATCATGCATTATACCCATGATAAATCACGTTATATCCAAATACAGTAACAAAGAATGTAATGACAATAAAGAGAGTAAAGTATTAGAGACAAATGTGGCAGCCAAAGCTTGTTTGATTATCATACTTCAAAAATCTAAACAAAACTTTTGGAAATGATATTTATAGACTGCACACCATTTTTAGTACTTGAAATTAAAAGTTTTTTGAGATTTGCCTAAGCTATGAATTCCAAGTACAAAGTTTCTACTAGAAATTAAGTTGCTGGAAAAGGTTTTATACAAATTATATACAACTGTGCATAAAATGATGAGTGATACTATTAGATGCACTACCATTTTCATTTTACACATCGTACACTTGGACCCACAGAAACATTCAGATTTATTTAATTAGACAGCACAATCGATTAATGCTTTTGTTTTACTTGCCTACAGTATCAGTTAACTATTGCTATGTAAAAAAAAAAAAAAAACTACCTCAAAACTTACTGGCTTAATATAACAATCATTTCACCTTTTGGCTAACAATTCTTCAGGTTAGCAATTTGGTCTGAGCTTCCCTGGGTTCCCACGTGCCTGTGGGCAGCTGTGGGTCAGCTAGGCAAATCTGCTTCTGGGGGTTGACTGGGTGTGTGTGTGTGTGTGTGTGTGTGTGTGTGTGTGTGTGTGTATGCAAAGAATGCTAACATAGAGGTGGAAATTCATAGATGATTTTTTTTACTTTTATTAGTATTTATTTTATGCTGAATTTACTCCAAGACCACGTTTTGTTTTGTTTCTTTTTGCTTTAGTTTCCTCTGGGATATCTTTTTCTTCTGTCCAATTTCCTCTTCCAGTTTAGGAACAATCTACTCTTGCTCAGCAAGAGTCCTCTCAATCCGAAAGATGGCAGCGGAGTAGGCGGACACACAGACACACAGCTCTCACCACCAAACTGGAATACAAATCAATTTAGGAAAAATCAGTGTGAAAAACCAACTCTGGACTACAAGAACAGCTCTCAAAAACCAAGGAGCAAAGAAGAAGCCACAGAGAAAAAGATGGCAGTGGAGTAGGCGGATGCACAGACGCCCAGCTCTCACTAGCAAACTGGAATACAAATCAATTTAGGAAAAATCAGCATGAAAAACCAACTCTGAACTGCAAGAACACCTCTCAAAAACCAAGGAGCAAAGAAGAAACCACAACAATCCTGGTAGAGAGCGCCTCAACCTCCTCTGCTTCCCAGAACGGAGGGGGGTGAGGCTGAGAGCCCAGAGAAGATTTCACAGAGGGAAAAGAGCAGAAACTACTGCTCACAGCCACTTGCCTGGCGAACAGGGAGCGAGGTGCATTGAAAAGACCAGCTTATCTCCCAAGTGGAAAGGACAGGAAGAGGGACAGACTGTGAGGGGCTAAGGAATGCAGGAAATGAACTAAAAAAGCTGACTCATTTGTGCTAGAGGCCCCCATAGCTGGGGGAGGGACTGAACCTTTCACAAAACAGAGCTGAAGTGCTTCCGGATCAAAGATCTCCAGACATCTCTCCAGCTCCAATCAGTGCAACAAGACACAGCTGAAAACAAGAAGTGGGGAGGAGGGGCAGTAACTCAGATCTCCATGGAGATTTGAGATACACGTCCCCCTACTGAAGCTGAGAAAACACCCTGCCCCCAGTGAGATTAGCTGGCTAAAGAGGCCTTCAGAGTCTCAGGTTACACCCATTGCATTCCTGGATACAGTTTCAAGGAAGCCCCCTGCTGAGATCAGTAAACAAGACTATCACCTGTTAAGAAAACAAACAAATCAAGACTTCAAAGAAGCCCAAATCCGAAAGTGGATTACAGGTAACAGCTGATACCAACCCAAGAAGACCTAGAAATAACACAACTGAAAATTGGAGGCAGACAACACCAAGCCTACACTCAACCAACTCTACAAATAAAACACCCAAAAACGATGATGAGAAGACAAAGGAGTGCAATCCAAATGAAACCACAAGACACACCTTCGAGAGATGAACTGAGTGATATGAAAATAATCAAACTTCCAGATGCGGAGTTCAAAATAATGATTGTAAGGATGCTTAGGGATCTTAGAACAACAATGGATGGTCATTATGAAAACCTAAATAAAGAACTAGCAAGTATAAAAAAGAATCAGTCAGAGATGACAAATACAATATCAGAAATAAAGACCACAATGGAAGGAATTAAAAACAGGATAGATAAAGCAAAGGATTGAATTAGCGAGTTAGAGGACAACTGGAATGAAGGCATGAAAGCAGAGAAGAAAAGAGAAAAGAGACTCAAAAAGTCAGAGGAAACTCTTAGAGAGCTCTATGACAACATGAAGAGAAATAACATCCGCATCATAGGGGTTCCTGAAGAAGAAGAAAAAGAACAAGGGATAGAGACTTTGTTCAATCATATCATAGCTGAAAACTTCCCTAAATTAATGCAGGAGAAACTCTCACAAATCCAAGAAGCACAGAGGACTCCATTAAAGAGAAACCCAAAGAAACCTACACCAAGACACATCATAATTAAAATACCAAAGCTAAGCGATAAAGAGAAAATATTAAAAGCTGCTAGAGAAAAAAAAAGTTATCACCTACAAAGGAGCCCCCATAAAGATGACATCTAACTTCTCAACAGAAATACTTGAGGCCAGAAGGGAATGGCAAGAAATATTCAAAGTAATGCAGAACAAGAACCTACAACCAAGACTACTTTATCCAGCAAGACTATCGTTTAAAATCGAAGGAGAAATAAAAGCTTCCCAGACAAAAAACAACTCAAGGAATTCATTACAACCAAACAAATGCTGAAGGAAATGTTAAGGGGCCTCTTGTAAACAGATTAAAGTGGGAAAAGAATATAGCAAAAAAAGAAATACACCTTTAAAGAAGAAAATGGCAATAAACAACTACATATCAATAATATCCTTAAATGTAAATGGATTAAATGATCCAATCAAAAGACATAGGGTAGCTGCGTGGATAAGAAAACAGGACCCATACATATGCTGTCTACAAGAGACACACCTTAAAACAAAAGACACACATAGATTGAAGGTAAAAGGATGGAAAAAAATATTTCATGCAAAAGGAAATGAAAAAAATAACTGGGGTAGCAATACTTATATCAGACAAATTGGACTTTAAAACAAAGGATATAGTAAGAGATAAAGAAGGCCACTACATAATGATAAAGGGAGTGATCCAACAGGAAGATATAACTATTATAAATATCTATGCACCTAATATAGGAGCACCTAAATATATAAAGCAGACTTTGATGGATTTAAAGGGCGAGATCAACAGCAATACTATAATAGTAGGGGATTTCAATACCCCACTAACATCACTAGATAGATCTTCAAGAAAGAAAATTAACAAAGAAACAGCAGACTTATTGGACACACTAGATCAACTCGATTTAATAGATATCTTCAGAACCTTTCACCCTAAAGCAGCAGAATGTACATTCTTTTCAAGTGCTCATGGTACATTCTCTAGGATAGACCACATGTTAGGGCACAAAAGTGGTCTCAACAAATTTAAGAAGATTGAAATCATATCAAGCACTTTCTCCAATCACAATGGCATGAAACTAGAAATGAATCACAACAGAAAAGCTCAAAAATTCTCAAACACATGGAAACTAAATAGCAGGTTGTTAAATAATGAATGGATTAAGAATGAGATCAAAGAAGAAATAAAAAAAATTCCTAGAAACGAATGACAATGAGCATACAACAACTCAAAATTTATGGGACACAGCGAAAGCAGTGCTGAGAGGGAAGTTCATAGCACTACAGGCACACTTTCAGAAGCTAGAAAAAGGTCAAATAAACAACTTAACCCTGCATCTAAAAGAACTAGAAAAAGAACAGCAAGGAAAGCCCAAATGTAGTAGAAGGAAGGAAATAATAAAGATCAGAGCAGAAATAAATGACATAGAGGCTAAAGAAACAATACAGAGGATCAATGAAACTAGGAGCTGGTTCTTTGAAAAGGTAAACAAGATTGATGAACCTTTAACTAGACTCACCAAGAAAAAGAGAGAGAGGACTCAAATAAATAAAATTAGAAATGACAGAGGAGAAATAACAACTGACACAACAGAAATACAAAATATTGTAAGAAAATACTATGAAGAACTGTATGCCAAAAAACTAGACAACCTAGATGAAATGGACGAATTCTTTGAAACATACAATCTTCCAAAAATCAATCTGGAAGAATCAGAAAACGTAAACAGACCGATTACAACAAAGGAGATCTAAACAGTTATCAAAAAACTCCCAAGAAAGAAAAGTCCAGGGCCCGATGGCTTCACAACAGAATTCTACCAAATATTCAAAGAAGAACTAACTTCTATCCTTCTCAAACTATTTCAAAAAGTTCAAGAGGAAGGAAGACTTCTGAGCTCCTTTTATGAGGCAAGCATAATTCTGATTCCAAAACCAGGCAAAGATAACACAAAGAAAGAAAATTATAGGCCAATATCTCTGATGAATATAGATGCTAAAATCCTCAACAAAATATTAGCAAACCAGATCCAACAATATATGGAAAAAATCATACACTATGATCAAGTGGGATTTATTCTGGGGAGGCAAGGCTGGTACAATATTCGTAAATCAATCAATGTGATTCATCACATAAACAAAAAGAAGGAGAAAAAACATATGATCATTTCAATAGATGCAGAAAAAACATTTGATTAAATCCAGCACCCATTCATGATCAAAACTCTCAGCAAAGTGAAAATACAGGAAACATACATCAACATGATAAAAGACATCTATGAGAAACCCACAGCCAACATCATACTCAATGGGCAAAAATTAAAAGCAATCCCCTTAACATCAGGAACAAGGCAGGGGTGCCACCTTTTACCACTCTTATTTAACATGGTCCTGGAAGTCGAAGCCACAGCAATCAGACAAGAAGAGGAAATAAAACACATTCAAGTTGGAAAAGAAGAAGTAAAACTATCATTATTTGCAGATGATATGATATTGTATATAGAAAATCCTAAAGTCTCAGTCAAAAAGCTACTGGACCTGATAAATGAATTCAGCAAAGTGGCAGGATATAAAATCAATACTCAGAAATCAGAGGCATTTTTATACACCAACAATGAACAGTCAGAAAGAGAAATTAAGGAAACAATCCCCTTCACAATTACAACCAAAAAAATAAAGTACCTAGGAATAAACTTAACCAAGGAGACTAAAGACTTGTATCTGGAAAATTACAAAGCACTGATAAAAGAAATCAAGGAAGATACAAACAAGTGGAAGCATATACCATGCTCATGGTTAGGAAGAATAAACATCATTAAAATGTCTATATTACCCAAAGCAATCTATAAATTCAACACAATACCAATTAAAATACCAATGACATACTTCAAAGATATAGAACACATATTCTAAAAATTTATATGGAACCAAAAGAGAACACGAATAGCTTCAGCAATCTTAAAAAAGAAAAATAAAGTGGAAGGTATCACAACACTTCCTGATATCAACTTATACTACAAGGCCATTGTACTCAAAACAGCCTGGTACTGGCATAAGAACAGGCATATAGATCAATGGAACAGAACAGAGAACCAGAAATAAACCCACAGTTCTATGGACAACTGATATTTGACAAAGGAGGTAAGGAAATACAATGGAGTAAAGACAGCCTCTTTAACAAATGGTGTTGGGGAAATTGGACAGCTACCTGCAAAAAAATGAAACTAGATCACCAGCTTACACCACTCACAAAAATAAACTCAAAATGAATAAAAGACTTAAATGTAAGCCGTGAAACCATAAGCATCTTAGAAGAAAACATAGGCAGTAAGCTCTCCGACATATCTCAGAGCAATATATTTGCTGATTTATCTCCACGGGGAAGTGAAATAAAAGACAGGATAAACAAATTGGACGATATCAAACTAAAAAGCTTTTGCACAGCTAAAGACAACAAAAACAGAATAAAAAGACAAACTACACAATGGGAGAACATATTTGACAATACGTCTGATAAAGGGTTAATAACCAAAATTTATAAAGAACTTGTAAATCTCAACACCAGGAAGACAAACAATCCAATCAAAAAATGGGAAAAAGAAATGAATAGACACTTTTCCAAAGAGGACATACAGATGGCCAACAGGCATATGAAAAAATGCTCAACATCACTAATCATTAGAGAAATGCAAATTAAAACCACAATGAGATATCACCTCACACCAGCCAGAATGGCGCTCATCAACAAAACAACACAGAATAAGTGCTGGCGAGGGTGTGGAGAAAAGGGAACCCTTCTGCACTGCTGGTGGGAATGCAGACTGGTGCAGCCACTGTGGAAAACAGTATGGAGATTTCTCAAAAAACTGAAAATCAAACTGCCTTTTGACCCAGCTATCCCACTTTAAGGAATATACCCCAAGAACACCATAGCACTGTATGAAAATAAGAAATGCACCCCTATGTTTACGGCAGCATTGTTCACAATAGCAAAGATCTGGAAATAGCCCAAGTGTCCGTCAGAGGATGAATGGATTAAAAAGCTTTGGCACATATATACTATGGAATACTACTCAGCCATAAGAAATGATGACATCGGATCATTTACAATAACATGGATGGACCCTGATAACATTATACGGAGTGAAATAAGTAAATCAGAAAAAACTAAGAACTATATGAATCCATATATAGATGGGACATAAAAATGAGACTCAGAGACATGAACAAGAATGTGATGGCAATGGGGGTAGGGGAGTGGGGGGGAGGGGGAGGGGGCGAGGGAGGAGAGAGGGGATGGGGGAGGGGAGGGGCACAAAGTAAAGCAGATAGAAGGTGACAGAAGACAGTTTGACTTTGGGTGAGGGATATACAGCACAATCAAATGTCAAAATAATCTGAGATGTTTTCTCTCAACATATGTACCTTGATTTATCAATGTCACTGCATTAAATTTAATTTAAAAATAGAGGATATTTCAAAATGAATGTGAAGCTATAAAATATCCCCTAATTATTGTGAGCAGTGTACATAAGAAATACATCAAATAATGATCTGCCTGTTGTTTTGTCCATTTTTTAAAAAATTACTTTACGAAAATTAGGTATCGAGAACTAATTGTTCTTCATTTTTCCTTTTAAATAAAAAAACCAATTTAAAAAAAAAAGAGTCCTCTCAGGGTCGCTGAGAGAGCTCAGGTACCAGTTAATCTGACCATGAGTTCTATAAATTCTGCGCTGCATCTTGGGAGCTTTGTTCACTTGGGTGTGCTCAGTGACCAGAGAATCTATATCTAAACCTTAAATTCAGTTATTCTCTGCATTTTTAAGCATGTGTAGCAAAACCTTAGCACCATTTGTGGGCCACTAATCCTGTGTTCAGCCCCACTGTTTGGTCTGGGCACACCTACCAACTCCATCATTGTCACATTGGAATGACACATTGCTTTTGTAAACTGGTATCCTTCAGATACTTGGTGACTTTTTGAATATGCATACCTTTGATAGCCTGGGAAGTTTCATGAGAGGTCTTAAAGCAAACACGAAGATTTGAACCTCTTGATTAACATGACTTTGTGAAATTTTCTGCAGGTCACCTCAGACTACTTTCGCAGGTCACCTCAGACTACTTTCAAGAAGAGCTTCTTTTTTTTTATGAGAGATAGGAAGAAGAGAGCAAAATGAGAAGTATCAACTTGTAGTTACATCCCATTTTTTTTAGTTGTTCATTGATTGCCTCTTATACATACCTTGACAGGGCACAGGGAGGCTGAAGATGAGCCAGTGACCCCTTACTCAAGCCAGCCACCTTGTACTCAAGCCAGTGACCATGGGATTATTTTGATGATACCATGTTCAAGCCGGTGACCCCATGCCCAAGCTGGCAAGTCTGTGCTCAAGCCAGTGACCTCGGGGTTTCAAAACTGGGTCCTCAGTGTCCCAGGTCGATGATCTGTCCACTGTGCCACCACTGATCAGGCTCTTTTTTTGTTGTTTAATTAAGACTTTTTTTTTCAATTACAGTTAACATTCAAAATTATTTTGTATTGGTTTCAGGTACACAGCATAGTGGTTAGATGATCATATACTTTACAAAGTGTTCACCCCTATCAATACCCACCTGGCACCATACATAGGTATTACAGTATTAATGACTACATTTCCTTTGCTCTACTTTATGTCCCCACGAATATTCTGTAACTACCAATCTCTACTTCTCAATCCCTTCACTTTATTCACCCAGCTCCCCCAGCTCCTCCCCTCTGGCAACCTGTTCTCTGTCTGTTCTCTGTATCTATGAGTCTGTCTCAATTTTGTTTGGTCATCTATATTGTTCTTCAGATTCCACATATAAGTGAAATCATATGGTATTTATTATCCTCTGACTGACTTAGTTCACTTAGCATAATGCCGTCTATGTCCATCTATGCTTTCACAAATGGTAAGATTTTATCCTTTGTTATGACCAAGTAATAGTCTGTTGTACATATATATGTGTACCACTACTTTTTCATTCACTCATCTATTGATGGGCACTTGGTTTGCTACTATATATTGGCTATTATAAATAATGCTTCAATGAACATAGGGGTGCCTGTGTTCTTTCAAATTAGTGTTCCTGATTCTTAGGATATATTCCCAAAACTAGGATCACTGGATCAAAAGGCAGTTTCTTTTTTTTTTTTTTTTTGAGAAATTTTCATACTGTTTTCCATAGCAGCTGCACCAATCTGTATCCCCACCAACAGTGCATGATGATTCCCTTTTCTCCACATTCTTGCTAACACTTGTTGTTTGTTGAATTATTGATAATAGCCATTATGACTGTGTGAAGAGATAACTCATTGGGATTTTAATTTCATTTCTCTTGTGATTAGTGACATTGAACACCTTTTCATATGTCTATTGACTATCTGTATGTGCTCTTTTTGGGGGGGGGTATGTGCTTTTAAAGTGTCAAGCCATGGGCCAGTAGCTCAGTTGGTTAGAGTATCACCCTAATGCATCAAGGTTGTGAGTTTGATCTGTTAGGGCACATACAAGAATCAACCAATGAGTGCATAAATAAGTGTAAGTGGAACAACAAATCAATGTTTCTCTCTCGCGCTCTGTCTCTCCCTTCCTCTTTCTCTCTCTAAAATCAATTTTTAAAACTTTTTAAAGAACTTTTTTAAAAAGAAGTGTCTGTTCATGTCCATTGCCCACTATTAAATTAGATTGTTTGCTCTTTTTTTTTTTTGGTGTTGAGTTGTATGAATTCTTTATAAATTTTGGATATTAAGCATTTATCAGATGTATCATTGGCAAATACGTTCTTCCATTCAGTGGGTTCTCCTTTCATTTTGTTTATGGTTTCCTTTGCTGTGCAAAACTTTATGGTTTTGCTGTGCAAAAACTTTTTAGTTGGATGTAGTCCCATTTTAAAATTGTTTTCTTTTGCTTTCCTTGCCTAAGAAGATATATCAGAAAAAATATTGTCAAGAGAAATGTCTAAGATTTTATTGCTTATTTTTTTTCTGGGGGTTTTATGGTTTTGAGTCTTAGATTTAAGTCTTTAATCCATTTTGAGTTTATTCTTGTATGTGGTTTAAGACAGTAGACTACTTTTATTTTTTGCATGCATCTGTCCAATTTGTTTTTATAATCCTTTGTATTTCTGTAGTTTCAGTTGTTACTTTTCCTCTTTTATTTCTGATTTTATTTATTTGGGTCCTCTTTTTTTCTTGATGAGTCTGGTTAAAGGTTTGTCAGTCTTATTTATCTTTTCAAAAAACCATCTCTTGGTTTCATTAGTCTTTTATTTTTTTTTTTAGTCTATTTCATATATTTCTGCTCTGATCTTTCTTCTGTTCCTTTTGGGCATTGCTAGCTGTTGTTTTTATAATTCTTTTCAGTGTTTAAGATTTTTCTCTTATTTTTTGAGGTAGCCCTTGTAATGCTATGAATTTCCCTCTTTGGACTGCTTTTGTTGTAGCCCATAGATTTGGGGTTCTTTGGCTTCCATGTGTTTGCATGTTTTTCATTTTTTTTCTTATAATTGATTTTCAGTTTCATATCATTGTGGTCAGAGAAGATGCTTAATATAATTTCAATCTTCTTAAATTTACTGAGACTTGGCCTGACCAGGCGGTAGCACAGTGGATAGAGCGTCAGACTGGGATGTTGAGGACCCAGCTTCAAGACTCCGAGGTCGCCAGCTTGAATGCAGGCTCATCTGGTTTGAGCAAAAGCCCACCAGCTTGAACTCAAGGTTGCTGGCTCCAGCAAGGGGTTACTCGGTCTGCTGAAGGTCCGTGGTCAAAGCACATATGAGAAAGCAATCAATGAACAACTAAGGTGCTGCAACGCGCAATGAAAAACTAATGATTGATGCTTCTCATCTCTCTCCATTCCTGTCTGTCTGTCCCTGTCTATCTCTCTCTCTGACTCACTCTCTGTCATGTAAAAAAAATTAAATTTACTGAGACTTGTTTTGTGTCCTACTATCTGTTCTATCCTAGAAAATGTTCCATGTGCACTTGAAAAAAATGTATATTCTGTTGCTTTGGGGTAAAGTGCTCTGAAGATACTAATTAAATCTCTGATCTAGTGTGTCATTAAAGGCTGTTGTTTCCTTGTTGAATTTCAGTCTGAAAGATCTTTCCTTTGATGTCAATGTGTTATTAAAATCCCCTATTATGACTGTATTATTGTCCATATTTCCTCTTATATCTATCAAGATTTGCTTTTTATATTTAGGTGCTCCTATGTTTGGTGCATAAATGTTTATCCTGTTGTTGGATTGCCCCATTTACCATTATATAGTGTCTTTCTTTGTCTCTTACTATAATCTTTGTTTTAAAGTCTATTTTGTCTAATATAAGTATTGCTACCCCAATTTTTTTTAATTTCCATTTGCATGAAATATCTTTTTCCACCCCTTACTTTTAGTCTGTGTGCATTTTCTATTCTGAGGAGCATCTCTTGCAGACTGCACATATAGCAATTCTGTTTTCTTACTCATTCAGCTACCTTATATCTCTTGATTAAAGTATTTAAGTCATTTACATTTAAAGTGACTATTAATAAGTATATATTTATTGCCATTTTATTCTTTTAACTATGCTATTTTGTTTCTTCTTCTTTTTCTTCAAGAAAACCCTTTAGCATTCCTTGTGATACTGTCTTGGTGGTAAACAAACTCCTTCAGCTTTTATTTTGTTTAGGAAGCTCTTTATTGCTCCTTCAATTTTAAATAATAGCCTTACTGGGTAAAGCAGTCTTGATTGTAGATCATTGTTTTTCATTACTTTGAACAATTCATGCCAATCCTTTCTGGCCAAAAATGTTTCTTTTGAGAAATCAACTGACAGTCTTATGGGAGTTCCCTTATAGGAAACTATCTTTCTCTTGCTGTTTTTAAGATTCTCTTTGTCTTTAACCTTTGGAATTTTAATTATGCTGTTTCTTCATGTGGGCCTTTTGGGTTCATCTTATTTGGGACTCTCTTCACTTCCTGAACTTGTATGTCTTTATCTTTCACCAGGTTAGGAAAGTTTTCAGTTATTATTTCTTCAAAAAGGTTCTCAATTCCTTGCACTCTCTCTTATCCTTCTGGGCCCCTATGATGAAAATGTTTTTTTATGCTTCATATTGCCCCAAAGGTTGCTTACATTATCCTTATTTTTAAAAATTCTTTTTTATTTATGCTGCATTGACTAGATGTTTTTTTGTTACCTTGTATTCCAAATCATTGATTCAATCCTTCACTTTAACTAACCTATTGTTGATTCCTTCTAGTGCATTCTTCATTTCAGATATTGTATTCTTCATTTCTGATTGGATATTTTCTATGATTTCTTTTCTTTTTTTGCCATCAATGTTCTTACTAAGTTCCTTGAGCATGCTTATAACCATTGTTTTTAACTCTATATCTGGTAGATTGCTTGCCTCCATTTCATTAGTTCTTTTTCTCTTGTTCTTTCATTTGGGACCTGTGTATTTGTCTCCCCATTTTGGCTGCTTCTTTTTGTTTGTTTCTGTGTATTAGGTAAATCTATCTTCTAGTCTTAGTATGATGCTCTTTGTAGTAGATGTCCTGTGGGACCCAGTGGTGCAGTCTCCCTGATCACTTGAGCTGGGTGCTCCAGGAATGTCCCTTGTGTGTGTAATGTGAGCCCTCCAGTTATACTTTTTTTATTTTAGATAAAGAGGGAAGGAGAGATAGGGAGAGACAGAGAGAGAGAGAGAGGATTTGTTTTCCACTTATTTATACATTCATTGGTTGATCCTCATGTGTCCTGACCAGGGATCAAACCTGAATCCTTGGCATGTCAGGATGATGCTCTAACTGAGCTACCTGGCTAGACCCCTGTACTTGAGTCTTAATTGCTGTTGGCTTGTCTGTGCATTGGATATACCCTCTGACTGTTTGAGTGAGGATCAACCCTGACCTCAGTGTATGAGCTGTTATGTAGGTGTTGACCACACAAAGTAAAATTTTTCTTAGCAACATCTAGTACCTGCAAAAATTCCCCTTTGGATGTGTGACTTTTGAAGCTAATTGGATCCTGCTATGGTGTTGTCTGAAGCCTTCCACTGGGTATCTTGGCTCTGGGTCTCTTGGGACGGATTCTGGTACAGGCCAATGTCAGATACTGCTTGTGGCTGGCCCTGGGAAACCTGTTTGTAGCTACAAAGCATTCTTCAGTTTGAAGTTGCCTTTGCTGGGCCTGGGTGTATGTGGGAATGGTCAAACTGTGCACCAAGGCCAGCTACTACCAGCACCAATTCTGGGGGCAGGTCAGCAAAAAGCCTAAGTAACCCTGAGATCTGCCTCCACTTACTGACTGTTAGGCTCAGTCACTGAAAGAACCTCTAGTGGTACGTGATTTGTGTGAGGTAGATTCCCAGTGAGTCACTAGGTAGGTGTGAATGGTGTTTACCAGGTTAATCCAGATTCAAATGAGGTGCCAGTACTGGGCCTGAGGCCATGCAACAAAAGTCTCAGGGTACACCAAGGTTAACTGCCACCAAGTGCCCACAGACATTTGTGTTGAGGCAGGGTCTCAGAAAATCATTAGGTAAGACCAAAAAAGTTTATCAGGCCCAAATAGACCAAGATTTGGCTGTGTAAAAGTAGATCTCTGCACAGAAATTATGGTAGCAGTTGGACATGTGAGTGATAAATGGGCCCTACACTAAAGCCACAAAACTCAATCTGTCCCAAATTCTGCCAGGAGCTGGAACTTAGTAGGGTGTGGTTGTTGGCAGTTGGGAGAGTGGGGTTAGTGGATCTCTCATGGTGGGAGGCACTGGTCAGTCTTCTTGGAAGTAGGGAGATGGATCCCACACCAGAGGTATAGAATTCAGTCACTGACACCCTCTTAGTCCACCTGGACCTCTACAACTTTATCCACAGAGTGTGAGTTCAGTGGGTTGGGCCACAGGGAATCAGGAGATTAGGGCTTTTGCATTCCCCCAGGTTGATGCCTTATGGAGAGTAGTGCTTGACACAGGAAAGATGGCATTTGTGGCCAAGCACAGAAACCCTGGCAGCTGTCCCTAAGCTGTATGCCTGAGCCACACAACTCAATCTCTTCTCACAGGATTCTCATGCGGTCCTCCTTCCTTCCACTGGAGCTCAGGGTGAGTGGTTGTGAATGAAATTTTATTATTTCTCTCTAAAAGGGTACCTGGATTTCTAGCACAATACCATCTTACCCTTGTGGTCAGACTCCCCACTGATTTTCACAGCCAGATGTTATATGGGTGCCTCTTCTGAGTTCCGGGGCTCTAGGCTGAGGATCCTGGTGTGGGTTTGAGACCCTTCACTCCTCAGGGGACTCCTTTACAGCTGAGATGTCCCTCTGGATTCTCAGATGTTGCCCATGGAAGCAGGGCTGGCCCATTTTGCGTCTCTGTCCTCACTACCAGTCTCTATGTGGCTTTTTCTCTAAATCCTAGGTTATGAGACTCCTGTTCAGCTAGTATTCAGTTGGTTATTCAGGTTGTTCTATAATTTAGCTGTAATTCCAGTTTGGTCTTAGGAGAGGGTGAGTGTGACTTCCACCTACTCCACTACTTGGATCCCCTGATTTTCATATCTTGAGTCAACTACTTTGCTCCATAGTCACATATATCTACATCCATATTTGAAAGGCAATTTTTTTCTCAATTTATTTTATAAAATAGCAAGGGTTTATTTCCATTCCTGCTTAGATGTAGAAACACACTCTACCCCATCTCCCCCTATGAATACTGCTATAAAACCTGGATGTAATGCATGGAGCAGCTATTTGAGGACTCTGTAAAGTAAGTGGTAGCAGACATCTTAGAAAATAATACAAGAATTTAAAGTATGACCAAACTGGTACCACTAAGCAGTTCTATGGTGGCAATGGCAAATGGCAGCAGCACTGACAGTAGCAGTAACAGACACCCACAGGGGCCTAAAGCTCTGAAAGAGAGGAACTTTCTCTATAGGAGGAAGTAGTACCAACAGGGTAGGGAAAACCACTATTGCTTTTTTTCTCTCTTCCCAGACATGAGCACAGTCACAAGAAGTACATAGCAGAACAAGGTAACTAAATTCCCAGATTTCTGGTCAGAGAACTAAATAGGGGAACTCCAGGAGCCAGAAAGTACCAGGGAGATGGTAGAGAGGGAGGTGCTCAGGAAAATGACTCCAAAAAGTGGTTTATGAAGTCCGTATAGAAGTGTACACCAGAGTGACATCAGAGAAATGGCAGCGTGAGAGATAGTCCTGATCTCTCCCCTTGAAATTTCAACAAATTGAACAACTATAACGCAGAGAATTAACCTCAGAGGGTTTCGCAGCTATGCATGAAAGATCCATGCACTGAAGGGACTGAAGGTAGAACAGGTTGAAAAGGAGGGTGGAAGAGCCTGACCAGGCAGTGGCACAGTGGATAGAGCATTGGACTGGGATGCAGAAGACCCAGGTTCGAGATCCCAAGGTTGCCAGCTTGAGCATGGGCTCATGTGGCTTGAGCAAAAAGCTTACCAGCTTGGACCCAAGGTGGCTGGCTCGAGCAAGGGATTACTCGGTCTGCTGAGGGCCCATGGTCAAGGCACATATGAGAAAGCAATCAATGAACAACTAAGGTGTTGCAACGAAAAACAAATGACTGATGCTTCTCATCTCTCTCCATTCCTGTCTGTCTGTCCCTATCAATCCCTCTCTCTCTGACTCTCTCTGTCTCTGTGAAAAGAAAGAAAGAAAGAAAGAAAGAAAGAAAGAAAGAAAGAAAGAAAGAAAGAAAGAAAAGGAGGGTGGAAGATAAAACACATTCATGGAGGACTCTGGAAAGGACAAAAACCAGGAAACAAATTTTTCTCTTTCCTCGTTGATTTGAGGGAGGGAGGCACTTTAAGCATAAGTATTGTTTCAAAGTTGGGAGAAATGGAAAGACTGAGGGGAAGGAGGGAAGGAAATGAATTAAAGCAGGTGCAACCAAGAACAGGGACACAGCCCAGGTTTCCATGGTGTACCCACATCACTGGGCTCTATTTGTGATCACTGGACACACACACAGCCTGCAGCACTCCCTCAATCTGCATAGTGCTGAGGCATGCTTGATCTGCAATCTGTGCATGTGGTGTTCATGGAGTTCGGGGTGCCCGATGCTCGGGTGCAAATGGTGGCATGCACACCACTGCCCTTCACACAGCCACACTTTGAGTGGTATCAGAGGGAGAACCAGGTTGTGGGCCCCCCTCATGCTTCCCAGGTCTCATGTTACTCCCCTCGTGGTGCAGATAGTGGCAGTGGCAGATCCCCCACAGCTGAATTTCCAGGCCACTCTCTCCTGTGAGAGGCAGAGGTGCCCTGAATTCAATCCCCTAGTCGGTTGGGATGTAGGGAGAGGTGCCCTGAGACCTGAGACTGCCATTGCTAGAGCCATACAATTGTAAAGCAGTAAAGCAGTAAAAAAAAAAGCTAAAAATGTAAAGCCCTAACAAAAAACCCAACCCAACAATGTGACTGCAGCCCTGCTTACATCATTTCCACAGCAATGCCTCAGGGGAGCTCTGCCCAAGATTCTCACAGACCCAAAAACTTGTAGTACAGCGCCACCTACCAGAAAAAGGAAAAAGTAACTACTCAAAACTGAAAAATATTTTTTTCTTTTTCTTGTTTTTTCTTCCTTCATTTTTCTTCTTTCTCTTTTTCCTATTTGAACTTCATTATCTTTTGTTGTTATTATTATTTTTTGTGATGGTTTTATTTCTGATACTTTTTCTTTTGCTCTTTTTTCTCTTTTCCCTTTTCTTCCTCTTCCTTCCCCCCCTACATGAATTTCAGTTTTCTTCATATTAATATATTTTTACTTATATATTTTTATAGTGTTGATTTCATATTTTCTTTTTTTCTCAGTTCTTGATGAAGTTCGATGAAGAGCAAGAACTCTATTTTTTTCTACTAATTATTTATAGAATTATCTTTTCACTGTAATAATTCAATTTTTATTTTTCATTTTTTATTTATCTATGGTTAACATTATTAACAATACCACTCTCAAATGCTGTCAAAGAAGAAGAAATGAAATACCTGGATAACAAGACAGAGATGTAGCTCAGCTAGATGAAATATCTCCAGAAAAAATTCTCAATTACATGGACACCTTGGAGTTAAATGACAGAGAATTCAAAGTTGAAGTTTCAAAAACACTTAAAGAGATACAAGAAAACACTGGCAGGCAATTTAGTGACCTCAAAAAACAAATTAATTAAAGAGTACTTCACCAAGGAAATTGACACAATAAAAAAGAACCAATAATAGATGTAAAACTTAATACATGAACTGAAAAATGAGGTATAAAGCTTAACTAACAGAACAGGCCAGATAGAGGAGAGAATCAGTGACATCAGACCCAGGCAATTAGAGATACTACAGAGAGAAAGAGATACTCGTGAATTAAAAAAATCAGAGAACCCTACAAGAATTGTCTGACTCCATCAGAAAGAACAATATAAGAATAATGGACCTGACCAGGTGGTAACAAAGTGGATAGAGTGATAGAATGGGACACAGAGGACCTAGGTTCAAAACCCCGAGGTCACCGGCTTGAGTGCAGGCTCATCTGGCTTGAGTGTGGGCTCAGCAGTTTGAGCGCAGGGTCACCAACTTAAGTGTAGGATCATAGACATGACCTCATGGTTGCTGGCTTGAGCCCAAATGTCACTGGCTTAAAGCGCAAGGTCTCTGGCATGAGCAAGGGGACACTGGCTCTGCTGAAACCCCCCAGTCAAGGCACATATGAGAAAGCAATCAATGAACAACTAAGGAGCTACAACAAAGAATTGATGTTTCTCATCTCTCTCCCTTCCTGTCTGTCCCTATCTGTCCCTCTATCTCTCACTCTGTCTCTGTCACACAAAAAAATAATAATGAGTATATCAGAAGAAGAAGAGAGAAAAAGGTGAATGGAGAGACTATCCAAACAAATAATTGAGAGAACTTTCCAAGCCTATGGAAAGAGTTAGAGCCTCAAATCCAAGAAGCAAACAGAATACCAAGTTACCTCAACCCAAACAGACCTACTCCAAGGCACATCTTAATGAAATTATCACAAATCAATGACAAAGAAAGAATTCTCAAAGCAGCTAGGGAAAAGAAGAACATACCTATAAAGGAAGGCCCATTAGGTTATCATCAGACTTCTCAGCCAAACCTCTGCAAGCCAGAAGACAGTGGACCCAAATATTCAAAGTATTGAAAGAAAGGAATTACCAGCCAAGAATACTATATCCATCAAAGGTATCCTTCAAATATGAGGGGAAAATGAAAACATTTACAGACATACAGAAGCTGAGGGTATTTATAACCAGAATACCCTCACTGCTGGAAATACTAAAGGGGGTTATCCAACCAGATACAAAGAACAAAACAAAACAAGACTAAAAGTAAAAGTGCCAACCAGATCACAATAAAAACCAGGATAATCTGTGACAACAATAACATAAAAGGGGAGAGGACCAAGACCAGCAGTAGCAAAGGAGGGTGGAGTGCAGAAGCACTCATGAGATAATGGACTCTTGTAAATACGATAATTTTTCATTTAATAACCTAATGGTAACCACCCGCAAAAATGTCATTAATACAACACATAGCTTATAAAAAAAAAAAAGTGGAGGCCTGACCTGTGGTGGCGCAGTGAATAAAGCATCGACCTGGAAATGCTGAGGTCACCAGTTCAAAACACTGGGCTTGCCTGGTCAAGGCACATATGGGAGTTGATGCTTCCAGCTCTTCCCCCCTTCTTTGTCTCTGTCTCTCCTCTCTCTCTCTCTCTCTCTCTCTCTCTCTGTCTCTCCCTCTCCTCCCTAAAATGAATAAATAAAGAAAAATTTTAAAAATTAAAAAAAGATTTAAAAAAAAAGTGGAGCCTGATCAGGTGGTGGCGCAGTGGATAGAGCGTCGGACTGGGATGCTGAGGACCCAGGTTCGAGACCCCAAGGTCGCCAGCTTGAGCACAGGCTCATCTGGCTTGAGCAAAAAAAGCTCGCCAGCTTGGACCCATGGTCGCTGGCTGGAGCAAGAGGTTACTCAGTCTGCTGAAGGCCTGTGGTCAAGGCACATGTGGGGGAGCAATCAATGAACAACTAAGGTGTTGTAACAAAAAACTGATGATTGATGCTTCTCTCTTCATTCCTGTCTGTCTGTCCCTATCTATCACTCTCTCTGACTCTCTCTCTGTCTCTGTAAAAAAAAAAATTTAAAGAAAAAAAAATGGAAAGAAGTATGGAATACCACCAAACAAAAACAAATGACAGAAAAACAAAAGAGAAGAACCAAACTAGACACAGAGGTATTAGAAAGCAATATATAAAACAGCTATAGAAAATCCTCAAGTGTTAATAATTACACTAAATGTAAATAGTTTGAACTCACCAATAAAGAGACAAGGAGTAGCAAATTGAATCAAAAAGCAAAACCCAACTGTACACTGTGTTCAAAAGACACATCTAAGCTTCAAGGACAAAAATAGATTTAAAATGAGAGGTTGGAAAATGCTTCTCCAAACAAATAACACTCAAATAAAAGATAGTGTAGCCATACTCATATTTGACAATGCTGACTACAAGACAACATAGGTAACCAGAGACAAAGATGGTTATTTCATAACGATAAAAGGGGCATTGTATCAAGAAGACATAACACTTCTTAATATATATGCACAAAACCAGGGAGCACCAAAATATATAATACATCTACTAACTGATCAAAAAATAAAAAGAGACAAAAACACAATCATACTTGGAGATCTCAATATACCATTCACAGTTCTAGATCATTCATCCAAACAGAAAATCAATAAAGAAATAGCGGCCTTAAATGAAACACTAGAGCAAATGGACATAATAGACATCTACAGGACATTCCATTTCAGAACTTCAAAGTATACATTTTTCTCCAGTGTACATGGAACATTCTCAAGAATAGACCATATGCTGGGCCACAAAACTAACATCAACAAATTTAGAAAGACTGAAATTATACCAAGCATATTCTTTGACCACAAGGCTTTGAAATTAGATTTCAATGGCAAAATAGAAATAAAGAAACCCACAAAAATGTGGAAATTAAATAACATACTTCTAAAAAATGACTGAGTCAAAGAAATAAAAGCAGAGATCAAAAGATATACACAGAAAAAAAAATGACAACACGACATATTAAAATGTCTGGGATGCAGCAAAAGCAGTAATAAGAAGGAAGTTCATATCATTACAGGCTTATATCAAGAAACAAGAGAGAGCCCAAGTAAACAACTTAACATCAGATCTTAAGGAACTACAAAAAGAAGAACAAAGGCAACCCAAAACCAGCAGAAGAAAGGAAATAGTAAAAATTAGAGCAGAAATAAATGAAATAGAGAACAGAAAAGCCATAAAAAATTAATACAACAAAGAGCTTGTTCTTTGAAAAGATCAATAAAATTGAGAAACCCCTGGCAAGACTCACTAAGGAAAAAAGAGAAAGAACTCATAAACACAATCCAAAATGAAAGAGGAGAAATTACCACAGACATCATAGATATACAAAGTATCATAGTAGAATACTATGAAAGATTATATGCCACCAAATTCAACAACCTAGAGGAAATGGATAAATTCCTAGAACTATACAATCTTCCTAGACTGAGTCACAAACAGAAGCAGATTTAATAGCAGACGCACCAGGCACATGCCCTGAGCCCCAACTTCTGAAGGGCTCCACAAAACCCCAACTTACACTTTTTTCTAATGACAGTTTGGTTTCATATGTGCAATTTTAACATTAATAGTACATAATATTTTTATTTATTTAAAAATATGGTTAACATGTATTGTTATTTTCCCTGTCTCTCTTTTTTTTTAAGGAGCCCAATATTTTCTTTTGTGCCCAGGTCCTCAACTGACCATAATCCACCTCTGGTCATGAAGAAGTAGAACACCTAAATAGATCCATAAGCAGGGAGCAAATAGAAACAACTATCACCTAACCAGGCAATGGCACAGTGGATAGAGCATCAGATTATAATGCGAAGGACCCAGGTTTGAGACCCCGAGGTCGCCAGCTTGAGTGCGGGCTCAACTGGTTTGAGCAAGGCTCACCAGCTTGGACCCAAGGTCACTGTCTCGAGCAAGGGGACACTCGTTCTGCTGTAGCCCCATGGTCAAGGCACATATGAGAAAGCAATCAATGAACAACTAAGGTGTTGCAACATAAAACTAATGATTGATGCTTCTCATCTCTCTCTGTTCCTGTCTGTCCCTATCTATCTGTCTCTCTGACTCTCTGTCTCTGTAAAAAAGAAAAAAAGAAACAACTATCAAAATCCTCCTCCAAAATAAAAGTCCAGGACCAGACAGCTACATTAGTGAATTCTACCAAACATTCCTAGAAGAGTTGATTCCTATTCTTTTCAAAGTCTTCCAAAAAATTGAAGAAGCAATACTTCCAAACACATTTTATAAGGCCTACATAAGTCTCATACCAAAGCCTGGGAAAGACAATACAAAAAAAGAAAACTACAGACCAATATCTCTAATGAGTACAGATGCAAAAATCTTAAATAAAATATTAGCAAATCGAACACAACACATTAAAAAATAATACATCACGATCAAGTGGGATTCATTCCAAGAAAACAAGAATGGTTCAACATATGTAAATCAATTAACATAATACACCATATCAGCAAAACAAAGAACAAAAATCATATGATCTTATCAATAGATACAGAGAAGACATTTCGTAAGATACAACACCATTTTATGTTTAAAACACTCAATAAAATGGGTATAGAAGGAAAATACCTCAACATAATAAAGGCCATATATGACAAACCATCAGCTAATATCATACTAAATGGTAAAAATCTGAAAGCGTTTCCTCTAAAATCAGGAACAAGACAAAGCTGCCCACTCTCTCCACTCCTGTTCAACATAGTGCTGAAAGTTTTAGCCAAAACAGACAAGAGAAAAAAATTAATGGCATTCGTATCAGAAAAAAAGTAAAAGTTTCACTTTTTGTAGATGACATAAACCCGTGTATAGGAAACCCAAAGACTCCACAGAAAGACTATTAGAAACAATAAACCAATACAGTAAGGTGACAGAATATAAAATTAATATACAGAAGTCTATTGCTTTCATATACACCAACAGTGAAACTTTGGAAAATGAACTCAAAAAATAATCCTTTTTACAGTTGCAACAAAAATAAAATAAAATAAAATACCTAAGAATAAACATAACAAGAAATGTAAAGGATCTATATACTGAAAAGTACAAAGCATTATTCAAGGAAATAGAAAAACAAAAACTGAAATGGAAAAATATCCCATGTTCTTGGATAGAAAGAATAAATATAGTTAAAATGAACATATTACCCAAAGCAATATATAAATTTAATGCAATTCCCATCCAAATTCCAATGACATTTTTTTAAAGAAATGGAACAAAAATTCACCAGGTCTGTATGGAACCATAAAAAACCCTGAATAGCCAAGCAATGATGAGGGGGAAAAAATGAAGCAGGAGGCATTACAATATTTGCCTTCAAATTATACTACAGAGCCATGATAATCAAAACAGCATGGTACTGGCAGAAAGACACACAGACCAATGGAACAGAATCGAATTGAGAGCCCAGAAATAAAACCACATGTATATGGGCAAATCATTTTCTACAAAGGAATTAAAAACACACAATGGAGAAAGAAAGCCTCTTCAATAAATGGCACTGGGAAAATTGGAAAACCACATGCAAAAGAATGAAACTTGACTAGTTTGTCACCTTGCACAAAAGTTAATTCAGAATGGATAAAACCTAAATATAAGATCTGAAACAATAAGGGCCTACATGATTTGGGATTGTGCCCCATGTAGCTAGCCAGCTAATTAATAAACTCCTCAAATTTCTTCTGTAAAAAAAAAAAAAAAAAAAGATCTGAAACAATAAATAACATAGAAGAAAACATAGGTACTAAACTCATATGAATCTTGGACATAGAGAACAATTTATAAATTTGACCCCAAAGGCAAGGGAAGCAGAGGCAAAACTAAATGAATGGACTATATCAAACTAAGAAGCTTCTGCACAGCAAAAGAAACTGACAACAAAACAGACAGCCAACTAAATGGGAGATAATATTTGCAAAGAACACCTCAGATGAGGGTTTAATATCCAAAATATATAAAGAACTCACAAAACTCAGCAACAAACAAGCAAACAATACAAATAATAAATGGGGAGCCTGAGCAGGCAGTGGTGCGGTGCATAGAGAATTGGACTGGGAAACAGGGGACCCAGGTTCAAAACCCTGAGGTTGCTGGCTTGATCATGGGCTCACCAGCTTGAGCACAGGGTTGCTGGCTTGAGCATGGGATCCTAGACATGACTCCATGGTTACTAGCTTGAGTCCAAAGGTCTCTGGCTTTAGCAAGGGGTCACTCACTCTGCTGTAGCCCCTGGCCACAGCACATAGGAGAAAGCAATCAATGGACAACTAAGGTACCACAATGAAGAATTGATGCTTCTCATCTCTTTCCCTTCCTGCCTGTCTGTCTGTCTGTCCCTCTCTCTGTCTCTCTCCATCTCTATCAAAAAAAAAATAGGAAGAAAACATGAACAGACAATTCTCCCAAGAAGAAATACAGATGGCCAACAGATATATGAAAAATGCTCATCTTCACTAGCTATCAGAGAAATACAAATAAAAACCACAATGAGATATCACCTCACACCTGTTAGATTGGCTATTATCAACAAGACAGGTAATAACAAGTGTTGGAGAGGCTGTGGAGAATAAGAAACCCTCATTCACTGCTGGTGGGAATGCAAATTAGTACAACTGCTATAAAATAAAGTACAGTACTTCCTCAAAAAATTAAGAATAGAACTACCATATGACCCAGCGATCCTTCTACTAGGTACTTACCCCCAAAACTCAGAAACATTGGTATGTAAAGACACATGCAACCCCATGTACATCACAGCATTATTCACAGTGGCCAATACACGGAAACAACCAAAATACCCTTCAATAGAGGATTGAATAAAGAAGATGTGGTACATATATACTATGGAATACTACTCAGCCATACGAAATGATGACATAGTATCATTTATGACAACATGGATGGACCTTGATAACATTATACTGAGTAAAATAAGTAAATCAGAAAAACTAAAAACTGTATAATTCCACACATAGGTCGGACACAAAATTGAGACTCTTGGATATAGATAAGAGTATAGTGGTTATTAGGGGGAGGATGATGTGAAGGAGGGGGAGAAGGAGGGGGAAGGTGTTTGAGGGAAGGATATAAAGAGGGACAAATATAAGATGACGGAGGATGGTTTGACTTTGAGTGATGGGTACACAACATAATCGACTGTCCAAATGATGTAGAGATGTTTACCCCAAATCTATGATCAATGTCACCCTTTTAAATTTAATTTTCTAAATTAAAAATTATAATATCATAATAAAAAAGAAGTGTACAGTAAAAAAGTCGATTTTACTGTATGTTAAATTAGCAAATAAAAAAAAAGAGAAATGCAATTTAAAATAAAAATCAATCAAAAGAAAAAACACCAAGGACAAACAAAATACCAGAAATAAAAACACAAATGAGGGCAACAATCTTAAAAGCAATCAATGAACAACTAAGGTGTCACAACAAAAAACTGATGATTGATGTTTCTCATCTCTCTCCGTTCATGTCTGTCTGTCCCTGTCTATCCCTCTCTCTGACTCTCTCTCTCTCTGTAAAAAAAAACATTCAGAAAGCATTTTCTTTGAGCCTCTGCACAAAACTGACAGGGTTGAGAAATCAGTGTTTCCACACTGTAATGTCAAAAAAGTTTTAATAATTTTTTAATAAAATTTTGGATCTATTTTTATATTCTAGAAGCTTTTTTCCCCCTATGGTAGTGTTGGTTTGGCCTTGGTTTCAGGTAATACTGATTTTAATATTCGGCCATTTAGCATTTTGCCTAAATGTGCATTCAGTGTACCTCTAGTCACCAATTAGACGAGAACATCAGCATCACTAGGAGTATTTTATGTAACGTGCTGGGAATTTTTTGATCCACTATCAGGCATGTGTTCTAGCCCTTTCTCAATTTTAGGTGTGCCTTCATAGCTTAATATCACCTTGAACTAAGAAGATAGATGCTTTATCTATCTCCACATGCACAAGGTATTGTCACAAACTAGGAATGACATTAATAAAAGAGGGGCTTCAAACCAACTCTTAGAAAACCGGAGTCAACATTTTTGGCAGACGTTCCCCACCGTTTACCAAGTTCAACATTAACAATCCCTTTCAGGAAGTTAATTTATTGGGTTACCTAGGCACACTCTCACTACTTCCTCTTTGGTGGCAGGCTGATCCGGAAGTTACATTGCTCAAAGCTAAATCTTTCCTGATGTTCTTTTTCATGACCAAGATTTGGTTATGCCTTTCCATTTTTTCCAACCTAAAATTACAGTAGTGTTGTTCTCTAGCTTAGAATTTGGGGGTCTGCTTCACCCATGTACTGCAGCAAATTCCAACTTCCTTTTCAAGATCTATACTGGCCCCAACGGGGAGGATTCCCTTGGCCTGACTCCACGCTGAAGAGAAGCAGCTTTCTATTCCGGGACAGGTTCTTGTTTGGCTCTTTTTTCACTTGGGTTGACTTTCAAAAACACATGGCTCTGTACTTTGGCAAATACAGAATTGTTGTGCTCTAAGGACTGTCAGATAGCAAACCTTCAAATCCACAGTTGCTCAACTTATCAAAAGCTCAGCTGAAAGAAATCAAATTTATGGAACACTGCCTGAAGGCCAGAAGTTCATCCATTTGTCTAGCCTAAAATTTGCCGCGGCGTTCTGAAATGCAAAAAAACTCCCTGGATGGAATTGTCGTCCCCCCCCCCCCGCCATAACTGCTTTTTTTAAAAACCGAGATATAATTCATGTACCATAAAATTCACTTATTTAAAATGTATATTTTGTTTTCCATTCACCTTTCACTCTGGGTGTTCATTTTTGCCCACTTTTATCGGCCACTTATTTATATCATTGAGTTGCCAGGAGTTTTTTATATATCCTGGCCACCAGTCCTTTTTCAGATATAGGTTTTGTGACTATTTCCTCCCGGGCTATGGCTTGCCTATATTTTTTCTTATTGGTGTCATTTCATTAGCAGAAGTTTTAAATTTTGATGGTGCATTCTAACAATTTTTTCATAGATAGATATTATTTGTCTATGTCCTAACAAACCTTTGCCTACTGCCAAATTATGAAGAGATTTCCATTTTGTTCTAAAACCTTTGGTTTTCTAATCCATCGCACAGTGATTTTGTGCATGGTGTGAGATAGGGGTTGGTGTTAATATTTTTTTCAACTGGGTATCAACACATTTTATCCAGTAAGACAGCAGAATATAAAATTAATATACAGAAGTCAATATCTTTCCCTCACACAAATAGTAATCAATTAGAGAAGACAATGGTAGAGGAAAACCCCATTAAAATTGCAGTAATGGCCTGACCTGTGGTGGCGCAGTGGATAAAGCGTCAACCTGGAATGCTGAGGTCGCCGGTTCAAAACCCTGGGCTTGCCTGGTCAAGGCACATATGGGAGTTGATGCTTCCTGCTCCTCCCCCTGTTCTCTCTCTATCTATCCCTCTCTCTCTCTCCCCTCTCTCTCTAATAAAAATGAATAAATAAAATCTAAAGAAAACAAAAAGTATATTAAGAAAAAGGACGTTTAAAAAAAAAAGAAAATATAAAAAAAAATTGCAGTAATGAAGATTAAATATTTAGAAATAAACTTAAGAAATGTGCAGAGCCCATGTGAGGAAAACTTTTCAAATACTCCAGAGACACAAAGTAGGCTTAAACAAATGGAAATATATCCTCTGCTCTTCACTAGAATAGCATAAAGATATCAGTTCTCCCCAAGTTAATTTTTTAATTTAACACAATCCCAATAAAACACTAAAAAGTTCCTTTTACTAGACAAGTTGATACTGTCCACATGGAAAAATAAACATGCAACAATAGCTAGGAAAACACTGAAAAGGAAATCACATATGGAATATAAAAGCATACTATAAAAGCTTTATAAATAAAAGTGTGGTACTGCCCCCAGAAACAGACAGACAGGCCAGGGTAACAGAACAAGAAGTCCAGAAATACAAGCCAAGTACAAAGAGAAATTTAGTGTATGATAAAAGTGGCATCTCAAGTCACTGGGGCAAAGATGAACTTTTAATAAACAGTGCAGTGTAGCCATTTGGAAAAAGATAAAATTAGATTCATACCTCACACCATTCACAAGAATAAATTTCAAATGGGTCAGAGCTCTGAATAAATTAAGCTACGTAAGTCCTAGAAAAAAAATTGGTGAATTCCTGTATATCCTGGGTGTAGGAAAAGCTTTTCTAACTATGACTCAAAATCCAGTTGCAATAAAAGATTGACTCATGTGACCACATAAAAAATTTTAAAGCATTCACATGCAAATATATATATATATATATATATATATAATAAGCAAAGAAAGTTAAAGACAAATGTTAAACCTGGAGAAAATATTTGCAATGTATATCATAAAGGGTAAATATATCTAATATCTAAAGAACTGTTTAAAATTGAGGGGAAAACACCAAAAACCTAATTTAAAAATAGCAAAAGACATAGACAATTCACTCAGACATAAAAACTTTCCTCAATACAAATTTTTCAACCTCACTTAAATAAATGCAAATTGAAATTATACTGACTCCATTTCTTAGCTATCAAACTGGCAAAAATTTAAAAGACAACAGTCTGTTGGTGATACTGCAGGGAAACGGGCACTCGTAGGTCAGTACTACATGCCGGCGGGAATGTGCATTTGTACAACCCTTATGGAGAGTGAAACCTGGCAATATTTAACCAAAATCAACAAGCATTTATCATTTCCACTTCTAGGGAATTTACCCTGCAAATATACCTTCAGCATACAAAAAAAAAAAAAATTATATATATATCACTATTAGTTGTAGCATTTTTTGTGAATACAAAACAATGAAACCAACCTGAACATTCACACATAAGATTGGTTAAACCAGGGGTCAGGAACCTATGGCTCGCGAGCCAGATGTGGATCTTTTGATGGCTGCATCTGGCTTGCTCATGTTCATGGTTGTGGGTGGCTAGAGCCAATCACAGCTGTCCTCCAGGACAACACCAATTTTTTTTTTTTTGTATTTTTCTGAAGCTGGAAACGAGGAGAGACAGTCAGACAGACTCTCGCATACGCCCGACCAGGATCCACCCGGCACGCCCACCAGGGGCGACACTCTGCCCACCAGGGGGCGATGCTCTGCCCCTCCGGGGCGTCGCTCTGCCGCGACCAGAGCCACTCTAGCGCCTGGGGCAGAGGCCAAGGAGCCATCCCCAGCATCCGGGCCATCTTTGCTCCCATGGAGCCTTGGCTGCAGGAGGGGAAGAGAGAGACAGAGAGGAAGGAGAAGGAGTGGAGAAGCAAATGTGCGCTTCTCCTATGTGCCCTGGCCGGGAATCGAACCCGGGTCCCCTGCACGCCAGGCTGACGCTCTACCACTGAGCCAACCGGCCAGGGCCAACACCAAATTTTTATTGGATAATGTGTAACGTACACGGGTTGTTGTATGGCTCTCACAGAATTACATTTTAAAATATGTGGCGTTCATGGCTCTCTCAGCCAAAAAGGTTCCCAACCCCTGGGTTAAACTAGAGCATACCCATACAATGGAGTAATATGCAACTGTAGGAAAATGAGAATCTTTGAATGATATGAGTGATTTGTAGGAAACATTAAGTTTTAAAAGCATGCAAAAGAGCAATAAAAAGGGGAAAAATAACCATGTATCTGCTTATTTTGCAAAAAGAAGTACAAGAAACATAAATCAGAAACTGAAAGAACTGCTTGTCTAAAGGAGGTGAATGGAAACAGGACGGAAAGAATGGATATGAATGGGACAGAAATAATTGTGGGTAATAGAGGGGCTTTTAAATTAAATGCAGTATGTCATCATGAATTAGTTCCTGGACAGGTTATTTTTTTTTCTCTTGCTAAAACATTTTGGATGATAGAAAAAATTTGAATAAGGTCTGTAGGTTAAATAATAGAGTGCATCAATGTTAATTTCCTGATTTTGTTAATTGTACTGTGGTTATGTAAGTGAAACTTCTATTTTAGGAAATACACATTACCTAGGGCTAAAGGGGCATCATTTCTGCAACATAAACTTTTCAGGAAAGAATCTGCACACATTGAGAGAAACAATAAATATGGTAAAACGTTGACACTTAAGGAATCTGGGTAAAAGATATATAAGTCTTCTTTGCACTAATTCTTGTAAAATTTCTGTATGTATGTCTGACATTATTTCAAAAGAAAACATTTAATGTATAAAATTTATATCAAAAGAAGAAACTAAATATTGAACTCATTAATTATATGCCTGCTGAAAAATATAGTAGTAAAAAAATGACAGAACTTCCCACACTCAGTACAGATAATCACATAGGAGACACACCCTAACCTAGAACAACTACCCTGCACTGGAGAAAAGCAAAAAACTCTTCTGTGACCCAATGGAGGTGAGCCATTGTGGCGTCTTGTTACAGCAGCGTATCATCTTACGCCAACTGATACAATACAGATCAGGAAACTTTAAGTGGGATGCTGACAAACAAAATAAACTATTTGGCATTGCCCAATTCAGAGGTGGCCCTGGAAGATAAATGGACAGGAGGGGAGGGAGGACAAAAAGACAAAGGATAAGGAAATCCCATCCAGAGAGCAGAACCAGAATTTGACCAAAGCACATCTTCCATTGCTAGGGCAGCAAATCTGCACAATTTCTGTCTAGTAAGTTTCCCATGGACCAATGACTGATGTTTTCCATCCTTCCTCCTTCTGAGTTACTGTGCTGATTCCGACAATGCTCTGCCACTCTATGGTGGGTGTTAGAGCTATCTCCATATCTTGACCTGATGGAGAAGACTGAGCATAACCTGGAGAACCTGGACTTTGAGCTGCATATGGTAACTAGATAAAACTTTTGGATTGTTTCCCTTGGAAAAGAGGGAGAGTATGTCCTAGGAATGGCAAGAAGGAAGTATATGGATAGCCAGAGGGGAAGGACAGAGGCAGAGACTGTGAGTGGTCTGCCAAAATTCATTCTTCCATTCTTCCTGAGCAAGGGCCAGAATACATTTCCCAGCCCTTCCCCAGTTAGGTGTGGCCATCTAAGTCCTCTCCAATGGAATATGAACACAAATGGCAGGTGCCACTTTCAGGACTGACCTATAAAAACCTCCCACGTGCATTCTACCACTCTCTCTCTCCACCTCCTGTGGGCTAGAATGGTGAACCAAACAATCTTGGAAGCCATGGGTTAAAGATGATACAATTTCCTTCCTTTACAACAGAATAGAGAGATAGCATCTGCCAATTTGGAAGCGAAGTCCTGAACTGCTACCAAAGGAAGAATAAATATAAGTCACAGAATTGCTATTCAGTCCCTTACAACAGCTTAGCCTTCTGAATAGAGGCCATTGGGGCTCTCAAAGTAGACATTTTTTTTTTGTATTTTTCTGATGTTGGAAACAGGGAGGTAGTCAGTCAGTCAGTCAGACTCCCGCATGCGACCGACTGGGATCCACTCGGCACACCCACCAGGGAGTGATGCTCTGCCCATCTGGGGCGTTGCTCTGTTGCAACGAGAGCCAGTCTAGTGCCTGAGGCAGAGGCCAAGGAGCCATCCTCAGCGCCCGGGCCAACTTTGCTCCAATGGAGCCTTGGCTGCGGGAGGGGGAGAGACAGAGAGGAAGGAGAGGGGGAGGGGTGGAGAAGCAGATGGGCACTTCTCCTGTGTGCTCTGGCTGGGAATCGAATCTGGGACCCCTGCACGCCAGACCGACGCTCTACCACTGAACCAACCAGCCAGGGCCTAAGTAGACATTTTTAATGTATTGATTTTTAGAGAGAGGAAGGGAAACAGACACAAAGAAAGAGAGAAAAACATTGATTTGCTGTTCCACCTATGCCATCATTGGTTGATTTTTCTGTGTGCCCTGACTGGGGATTGAACTGGCAACCTCGGCATGTAGGGATCATGCTCTAACCAACTGGGTTACCCAGCCAGGGCCTCAAAGTAGAGATTTTTTAAGAAAAGGATTTGAAGGTGCTAAACCCCTAAGAACATACCCGATAAACCTTTACATGCTATGGAAAGGCTAGTTAAATGTGTCTACACTTACACTGAAACTTGGTACAAAGGGTACTCATCCCAAGATATTTCAAATCAGAAAACATGAATCTGAGTCAAACAGGTTTTGGCAGGTGTGAAATTGAGTGCCAGGCTGTTCCAAACTTAATCTTAACACCCCATCCAGTCTCCTCTTAATTCACCAGCACAGCCATTTGCAGAAGGGAAGGTGATGAAATTGGTTGCTTCACTAGCAAGGAAATGGGGAAATAAAGGGAAGTTTCCACGTGGCATAAGGCAGACTCTGACAGCTATGGAGATTGGGGACTTAATATAGCAGTTACAACTTCAATTGCTATTGCTCGGGCTTTGGGAAAGCCGCGCGGGAACACCTTCAGTCAGTTCCCTGAGAGATGGCTGCCAGATAAAGGCATCCCCCCGAATTCCACCAGAAGGACACAACTCTCACCCTGCCATCGGTGGTTAGCCCGGGGCACAGAGGAAGAGATCTGAAGGAGCAAACTAGACTCTCTAGATATATTAGAGATTACTGATGAGAAAATTTGGCAAAATGAAGGTCATTGGACATTTGAAGTTTTAGTTAAGTGGTAGGAAAGAAGGCCTGATTAAATGCATTCAAGAGACTAGAGGGAAAGTCCAGGCAGCAAAGAGCAAGAAATGGGGCAGTGGCTAGGATATGTTTAGTTAAAAGAATGTTTTTTCCCCTAATTTTGAAGATGGGAATGTCTGCATGTTAGAAATGATCCAGTTGAGGGTGAAACTAATAATGCTGGGGAGCGGGGAGAGGAGTATTTAGTCTTAGATATAGTTTACGCACTGGAAAGAAAAGTGTATAGGATAGGAATACAGAGGATAGTATGTGGGTATATTTAGTAGCACAAAGATGAAGTTACCAGCAAGGACTGTGGAGTCAGATGGCCTAGCTTCGTATCTAGATTACATCACGTAAGTGCCAATAGGCAAGTTAGTTTGACCTGTGCATCAATTTCCTGGTCTGTAAAATGTGGGTAATATCAACTATTGTATAAACTTGCTGCAAGAACCAGTAAAGCACTTAGAATAGTGTTTGGGCCACAATAAACACCCAACTATTTCCCTTCAAAATAAGTTATAATTTTGCCTTACGTACTGCAAAAATCATTTAAAAGCTAACTTGCCAGTCACTCAACTCCTCACACCTATCCTGAACTTAAGATGGCAGAGGGTAAAAAATTAAAAAAAGAAAAAACTTATGGTAGCTGACATTTTAAGTTCACACTATCAAGCCCCAAACTGACTTCAATGAAGGAACCTATTTTTTAGAAGTTTACAGCTTTTTTTCCTGTTTATTTTATTGACCTTAGGGGGAGAGACAGAAAAGAGAGACAGAGAGGAACATTGATCTGTCTGTCCCTGTATGTGCCCTGTCGGGGGTTGAACCAGCAACCTCTGCCCTTCAAAACAATGCTCTAACCATACAGCTTACTTTTACTAAAACTACACAGCTGATAAACTGCATTATTTTTCTCAATGGTAGAATAAAGTCTAATGTGATTAAAACATCCATATTATTAAACAAATTTATCACAACTCATTTAAAAGGCACCCTACTTCTGCCTGGCCAGTGATGGTGCAGTGGAGAAGGAATCAACATGAAACACTAGGGCCACCGGTTCGAGGCCCTGAGCTGGCCCGGTCAGGGCACATATGAGAAGCAACAAGTTGGTGCTTCCTACTGTCCCCACCTCTGCCTTTCTTCTCTCTAAAATGAATTTTTTTTAAAAAAAATTATTTTTCTGAAGTGAGAAGCGGGGATGCAGACACACTCCCGCATGCACCCTACTGGGATCCACCCAGTATGCCCTCCAGGGGGGTGATGCTCTGCCCAGCTGGGGCTGTTGCTCCATTGCAACCGGAGCCATTCTAGCCTGAGGCGGAGACCATGAAGCCATCCTCAGCACCCGGGGCCAACATTTTACTCCAATGGAGACTTGGCTGTGGGAGAGGAAGAGAGGGGGAAGGGTGGATAAGCAGATGGACGCTTCTCCTGTGTGCCCTGGCAGATAATTAAACCTGGGATTTCTACATGCTGTGCCACTCTCACTGAGTCAGCCGGCCAGGGCCAAAAACAAAAACAAAACCAAAGCAAACTTTTTTTAAAAAGCTGAAGGTACCCTACTTCTACTTCTTTGGATATTTGGCAATTCCAGGAACAATACATGTGACACTGGAGACACCACAGAAGTACCAATTGTGAATGCCCTTCATTTGTCAAGTTGATGTGATCATGGACGGCCAACTCTCTTCCAGTCTTGCCACCCACCCCACAGCAGTTAGGAAATAACTTGCATCCCTGATGGTGTATGCTGCTGCCTTTGTCAGGAATTATCTTGTTCACCCTGTTCCCCTCCCCCGCTCAGCTTTAGCCTAGCCCACTGCTCAGCTTTTCAAATAACACTCAAGAAGCAGTTTTCTCCATAAAAGCCCAAAAGTGGGAACAATGCAGATGTCCATCAACTACTGAAGAAACTGCTGATACAACATGGATAAATCTGAGAAACATGCTGGGTGAAAGAAACCTTCCAGAACAATACCTACTATATGATCCCATTTATATCAAGTTCTAGAAGAGCCAAATTTGATCTGTGGTCCAAGCAACAGCTGCCGCCTCCATAGAAAGGATGAAAGCAGAAACTAATTAATAAGGAATTGATTGGGTTAATGATAATCTTCAGTATCTTTGATAGGGGTTTCAGTTAAACTGCTCTAAGCATTTGTAAAACCTCAAAAATACATACTTATACTTAAAGCATTTCATTGTATCTGAACTTTATACCAAAAGAGGGGAAAAAAGATGAATACCTTTGGGCTCCCTTAACACCCAGTAAAAACACTGAACTTACATTTTAATAAGTTTTTTTGTTTGTTTGTTTTTACAGAGACGGAGAGAGGGATAGACAGAGAGGAACGGAGATGAGAAGCATCAATCATCAGTTTTTTCGTTGCAACACCTTAGTTGTTCATTGATTGCTTTCTCATACGTGCCTCGACTGTGGGGCTACAGCAGACTGAGTAACCCCTTGCTCGAGCCAGCGACCTTGGGTCCAAGCTGGTGAGCTTTTGCTCAAACCAAATGAGCCCACGCTCAAGCTGGCGACCTCAGGGTCTCAAACCCGGGTCCTCCATATCCCAGTCAGACGCTCTATCCACTGCACCACCTCCTGGTCAGTTTTGAATGCATCCCAACCTCAAGTGGAACTGTAAGCAACTTGCAAACAAAGTCTGTCTTATTGGTCTTCGCTAAGCAGCTACAAGGCCAGGTACACAGTGGTCAAAAGACTTGTTGACCTGAAGTGATATTTACTGAATGTCATCACCTAGTTTCCTCATAACCAGAGGCCTTGGGCTTTATTGCTATACTTCCTTTTGATGAGTCATTACAGCGACCAGAATAATCTATTTGACCTGGAATTCATCTATGTAAATCCTTACAAATTACCTTTGTGGAAAGACATTGAAGACATCTCATTTGGATTATCCTTTCTTCCCCTCTCAACTTTAGAAACTATTGATGGGCTTATGGCTCAGATTTAATGCCAGCTGGGCAGAATCATAGTTAAGGGCAATGCTGATTCACATCACTCAAAGATGCTCCTTACCATGGCACAATGAGGAACATGCTATTTTACTTTTATGTAACCATCTCTGTTATCCATGCATCACTGTCAGCATCATTGTTCTCGGGACTTCAACACAGCCATCACTAGTCACAGAACCTTGCCCAGGGTGTTTTAACTTCTCTGCCTCATTTTCCTTACTGCCTCCTTATTAAAGAGGGGGGGTATTGGAAAATAACATGTATCACTTATATATTATCATGTTTTATACGTTAACGTGTGTAAACCACTTAAAATAATGACTAGCTATTATTCACTACCAACTTCAGTTCTGAATCCCCAATGACAGAAGACTGGTCTTACACTATGCTCTACAAACCAGTCTAAATGCCAATGTGCTAGTGTCACACTGCTTTGAATCAGTTTATGACACAAATCAGAGCATAATGCAAATCCTGTTAACACAATGAAGACTGTAAGAGTTCAATAAATAAATTCTTTTTTCAAATGTTCACTTTCACTCACCTCCAAGCACACCCCTCTGAACTAAGGGAAGTTTTATTTAGGTACAGACACACACACTCACTCAACTCTCTAGCTCAGCACCTATCACAAATTTATTGTTTTCTTTCCTTACTTGTTAACCCCACTAGATGTACTAGGGAGGACCTTGTCGACCTTGTTTACTGTTGGGTCTCTAACATGCCTAGTACATCGTAGGCACTCAAATGTATCCCGGATGATCAATGCAACTATTTCAAAAAGTGTTTAACCCGTACCAGAGAAAAATTAAAGCAATAATAGTCATGGGTTCTCACTTTAAAAGTAATAACCCAATTAGGGATTTAGTCTCCCTTAAAAATACATGATTTATTAAAACTATGAAATTGTAATGTTTTCTATAAATTATTCCTACTCAAACATGTCAAAGGTGTCCTAGATATACTTTCTAAACCATTTATAGCCACCCTCTTTCAATTAGAAAAGATAAAACATACAACACACTGTAGGTTTATTTTTATTCAAAAAGTTACTGTCTCAAGACATAAATACAAATCAGAAAACAGTACAATTAGGACAATAGAATGTGGAGGACAACAGGTTAGAGTAATATATAAAACATTTTTAGCTGGTTGAAAACAAAGCTGTAAGAACTGCTTTCACAAAGAAGTACTTCTTTCAAGAATGAGAAAAAAAATCAACTTAGGTTTAAAATCATATATACAGTCCTCTCAGCAGTTCTAGTAAATGCAGTGGTGTGAAAAACAACATAGGCAATACTTTCGCACATTAACAGCATTTGTTGATGGAAAATCTGCTAGACAAGTCTGGTTTCATTTGTTATTAACCATGATTTAATAAAATAATTGTACTTCATCACGACCTTTGAGCTAACCTATGGTTTTTGGCTACCACAGCCCCAATGCTTGTTGATTTCTGAGTCTACGAACTGGAAGCCTTTTGGTATTCATCCATCTGAAGATATTCTTGTATTGCAAGCATATTAAGGCATGGAATGATTAAAATAATATACCTCAAGAACTGAGAGATGACTGACGAAAGATAGATACACATGTAATATAAGTTAATATTTTGTTTTAAATGATGTCTAGCTGCCTAAGCCTCGCAAAATGAGTTGATGTCAAAATGGCAAGTGGCCACTTTCTGTTTTAAACTAATTTATTGTGAAAGGACATAAAATGAAGTTTAAAGCTTAGCTTTCAAAGAATATTATGGGTTATGAATTCTATTATCCCATCTAATTTACATACAGAGGAAATGTACTGTAACCTGTTAGAAGTTATCTTTACCTGAAGACTGCTTGCAAAGACAGATAGATAAAACAATATAAAATACAAATTTAAAAATCATTTTAAAGCATGAACACTCATGCTTTTCTATTTTTAAACATTGTTAAACTTTCAATATATTTCTGAAACCTCATAATTTTAAGTTGGAATTTAAAAGTAAGAAAAAACTAAACAAACTGCGCAATTATAAAATCAGCACCAATTTATATATATATATAATTTTATTTAAAATTTAGATCCCTATTCCCACACTCTAATAAGCTGTATAATTTTTGTTTAGAATTTTTCTGCAAACATACTACAATAAGCTTCTTTTATTTGGAGACAAAATACAGTGGCACTACTGGAAGGAATATCACAACATTACATTTTTATCTTAAAGGACAAGCAAACTTTCAGGGTTGAGGATGGGACAAGCATGTTTGAGACTGGTTACCTTCTGGCAGTTCACTGCGTCTGGGTATTTCTGAAAAGTATAGAGAAGCTCTTGAATTTTAAAAATATCTTAAAATACATTTTAGATGAAAAAATTGTAAAAGTTCTGCTTATAAGTTTACTTTTCTCCACAATTACAATATTTAAAAGAAAGCTTTGTTGATTGATGTCTGAAGCATTTAAATTTAGAATGCTAAAAACAATTCTATCCTATAATTTTAGGGCAGGGGAATAAATCCATCCTTAACTTTATTTCTTGGATGTAAACAGGAAATCCAGCAGAGGTCATCATTACTCAGTACACCCAGTAAATAAATGTGAGAGTATTCATGTCTGTACCAAATGCCTCTTCAGATTCTTATATTTTCTTTTTAAAAAAGCATGAAATAATTGATTCAAAAGCCAACTAACAGCGCATAAATAAAATATTTACTTTCTAAGAAAAACTGTAGCTTATCATCAAATTGTTTACTTGTCCTTTACTTTTTTCAGGCAAATAAAACTGCCCCTCAATGCACTTGATCTTGGTAAGCATAAGCATGTCATATTCTCCTTAGAGAAAAATCTGTACAGAATTTCACTGTATCTACCACACTTTATTTTAAAATTTCCTCTTCCACTTAGAAAATGACTTCACCAGATTTAATTGTGTACTGGTATTAAAACATTGACACCCCAAGAACCTAATGAGAGAGAGAGAAAAAATCTCGTTAAAAATTGTCATTCGTTTCTTTGTAATACATATCTGTAAATTATCACAATACTTGATTAACATTAATTTTAATAACATGCTAATAATACCACTTTGCAAAATCTCCCTCTTTAGATGTTATTTTCAAGTTATAATGGCCATTGATAGATAATGGAGTAACAACAGGCCCAATCAAGATGCTACTTACCTGGCAAATCTAACTAGGAGTAGGAACCCTGTTTCTGTCCTATGCTTACACAAACCCCACTGCCTAGATCCCAGCCTGAACACTAGCGCGCAACACTGGCTGAAGGAACAAACCACGTACTTCCTGACAGACGCTTCTGGCACAGGTGTGCTGAAAAGAGCTTAAGAAAGTCTGGCCAACTCGCTCACCTGTCTGTGAAGTGGGTATAGTTCTTAAGACAAAACATCTGAACTCACAGACTGAAAACATCCAAAAATAATACAAGTATGTACAAAATAGGAAATTTTCTTTAGAAAATCTGGCCTGAGTGAAAGGACAGAACTATAATTTTAAGAAATCCAGCAAGTATGGTTAAAGCTAGGCAAACATACTTCTAGTGATACTTTCTTTTCTTTACATCCCATTCAGGGAAAGAATTTATGTCAACTCTGATAACTCATTGTCATTAACTAAAAAAAGTAAAAGCAGATGATGAATGGAGTTACTCCCCTCGTTCATTAAGTGAGAATGAGATGGACCTCTGGGCTGTATACTAAAAGTCAGGCTATTCAATTATAACTCTACACTTAACTAGGAGAATTGAGTAGTATTTGTAAATACTATAATAAGCTAGTAAGAACTGATATTAAAAGGTGAGGTAATGAACTCAGGATGGGATTCCAGAGGGCTCTTACTTTCATAGAACTCATGAATTGTTTTGATCTGAAGGCTCTGTGCAGTTCCAGACCAGGAAACTAGTATCTGCCAGATTGCAGCTTGCCCGTAGTGAACAGTTAAGTGTTTGGAACCCCCGGTGGTGGGAAGAGAGGACTGATGCACCTCACTTCTTACCTGCCATCCACTACTACTACGCAGCCCCTCCCCCGCACCCACCAACAAGGTTCCAGGTCCTCCTTTTCTGGCTAGTCAAAATCAGGGTGGTTAGATGTTTTCACCAAAGAAGCCCAGATGTCTATAGGTCCCTTCTAGCTCTAACACTTGGGACTCTGTGGAAGGGAAGGTCTGATGATGAGCGAAGGTAAAATCTTAATTAGAAATTCTTAGCGTCGAGTGTAGCATGAAGTTAACTCAAACTCTTGCCAAACAGAGTGCCTAACTAGAAACAACCTGAATAGATTTTTTGGGGTATAGACTGGGTTACATGTAGATTCTTCTACTAGAACACTAAATTAGCTCCATCATACTGAAACATTCTTTTACTAATTTTATACTACAGATATCTGTAATAAGAGACTCTCAACACAGAAGAATGGCGGTAGCAACACCTTCTCTCTTTGTGCTGACCTGAATTAATTGGCACTACCAATAATGAACACTTAAGCAGATATTTACAAAGTACAAAAAGCAAGCTTTGTGTGCTGTGGAACACTGGCCCACTAGCGGCAAAAAGCAACCAGTGATGTGCCAGGGCAACCAGTGATGTGGTCTCCAGATATAAAACTAATTAAGTCATAAATCTAGAACGCACCCGGAATCTGACACTGATCTGCTTGCAGGTTTATATTTACATTTCTGAACTATGTGGATATCATGTCACAAAAGATAAATTTAGGGTTTATTTCATAATAACCTAAAGTGTCTAGACTAGACTGCTTTGGGTTGTTTCACTTAGAATTGGAGAACCTTAGAACTGGCTATAAAAAGATTTAAGGTCCAATTTTACTGTTGTTTGAAATGACTTATCACAGACTTAAGTAAAAACAGATGTAAGCTATTATATAAGGGCAAACACAGATTTTTGCATTAAAATATTCCATTATTACATTTAAGTTATTATTGAGATAATCTGAGGTCAAGTTTAATGTATATTAAAAACAAACTAGTATTAACAAATATATTTGTATGGTCCAAAACTTCTCAAGAAGCATCATGAATCTTGAAAGACTGAGCACTCAGTTATGTGTCTGCTGCCATCATGTGGTGATGCTGTAAAAATACAGCAATAGATTCAAGTGCTCATTTTCCTAATTTTAGTAGAAGCAACTAAACTACTACCCCCTTAGTTATAACATATAACAAGAATGCCCAAAGTTTTCAATAATCATTATACCTCTACCTTGGGCCTTACTTAGATTGTAGGGGTTTTTTTCTAAATGTTAAATGACAAAAATATGTACACATCATTTACAGAGGTATTTCATTGTTTTAGTGAATCTGAACTCAAGAACAGCTTTTTGCAACTCTAGTAAGAGACTAAGGAAACAAATGTCTAAGGTTTTCTTGACATGACTGGAAATCTCTAACTGCTCATATCAGTTTTGAATATAGTTAATCATTTCCATTTCTAAATTACTTTTCTTGGTGTTTCTTCCAAATGAAGACCAATTTCAGTTCTGGGAAATACAACACTAGAGACAGCACAAGATTTCTAAATCAGAAGGAACTCAGACTGAATTAACACTGACGCCAAGTTGGTGTAGCTGAGCGAGTCCCTGAACTGCCTCTTCAGTCTGAGTTTGCTCGGGTGTAAACTGGGCTCCCACAACCGTTCTTGTGAGGTTGCTGAAAAGACCAAACTAAATCATGCCTTAGACAGTGTTAGGTACTCAAGCTCCCAAACACTAGCTTCTTCTGGCTTTTTCATTTCAAATTGACAGTCAAGGCGGACTGTAATATGAACTCCTTGAGGGCAGGAAGAGTATGTCACTGACTTTAGTAACAATTTATAGCTCAATAAATTGTTCAATATTAATACATTTCATCTTATCTGCTTGAAAAGATTCTATTTTACCCCTCATTACAATAACTACCTTCATGTTTTATTTAACAAATTGGGAAGATACATACTACTAGATAATCAGGATTTTAATATGCATTTAAAAAATAGACTTGTGAGTAAGCCTAGGTCACCTATACTACTCAGTACAGTCGGCAGACCTGAAGCACTGACAGCACTTGCTCGAGATAAGAGACTCAGAGGCCACACTGCAGACCTATTCAAACAGAATCTACATTTTAATGAGGCCGCCAGATGATTCATATGCACATGAGACTGAGAAACACTAATTTAAAAACATCCCAAGGTGGCTTGTCAAAAGATTTCTATACCTGCTGCTCTATGAAACTATCTTTTAGCTGAAATAACAGGTCTTACTAATATAATATGTTAGTATGAGTTACTCAAAATTCTTCCAAGAGTTCTATCTGAAAGCAAATTATGAAGTGAGGGCCAGGAGAGAATGCTAGAAATGGGGCATTGAAGGCAGGCCTCAGAGGGTGGGGCCGCATGAGGCAGTAGCCGTTAGGAGGAGCATAAACAGGGAATGAAAAGAGCACTTAACTGATTTATTCATTTGACAAGTAAAACTAAACACCTACTATGCCAGGCAGAAATCAAAATCAATAAAATGATCACTGCCTAGAGTTCAGTCTATTGAGCATTATATCCTATTTCACTGTGCCAATCTGGTAGTTATCAAAATAAAAGTGTATACAATGTGTTATGGAAGCTGATAATGAAGCATCTATCTAGACAAGTCAGAAAAAACTCCTCAGGCAACGTCAAAACTATTAAACAAGGACCTCACTAGGAGGGGGGAAAAGGAGCAATTCTGACAAAGAAAATTTTATACAAAGTCATGGAGTCATGAAAGAGCAGAGTCTCTGTCTGAGAGGAAGTACAGGAGCTGGTGTGGCTGGAGCATAGGATGCATGTCAGGAAAAGGCCGAGGCTAATAACCAGCGAAGGAACCAGATCACAGAATGCTTTGTTTGCTAGGCTAAGGAGCCAGAATATTTTCTTAGTATCAGTGAAAAAACTAAAACTCAAAGTTAGAGAATCCGATCTGCATTTTAGAAAAATGACTCCAAGAGAGATAAAGGAGGGTGCAACATCAGGTCAATTTAAAGGCTAATGCAACAGTCCAAGTGAAAACTAAGGAGGACCTGAATGAACCGAGGCATCGCTGGGGAAAATACAGCAGTAGGAAGGGGTATAAGAGATACTTAAGAAATAAAATTGGCAATATGTAATAATCAATTCTCTCAATCCCCGTCTCTTTATTATCAAACTCCTTGTTCAGTTCTATTTTCCATTAAGTCTTCATATGATTATTATTCCTCCCATTCATCCTATCCATCCATAAATACCAAGGAAATCTTTCTGAAACATAATTCTGATCATGTCACTCCCTTCAAAATCCTTCACTGGGGCCTGACCACACGGAAGTGCAGTTCATAAGAATGTTGGTCGGTCTTGGATGCTGAGGACCCAGGTTCAACACCCCGAGACCACCAGCTGGAGCATGGGGTCACCAACTTAAGTGCAGGGATCACAGGTATGATCCCACCGTCGCTGGCTTGAGCAAGGGGTCACTCGCTCTGTTGTAGCCCCCCTCCCCCGTCAAGGCATGTATGAGAAGCAATCAATGAACTACTAAGGTACCGTAAGAAGAATTGATGCTTCTCATCTTTCTCCCTTCCTGTCTATCCCTCTCTTGCTTAAAAAACAAAAATAATCCTTCACTGGATAACTCAAGCCTAAAAGAAAAGTCAAAATTCTTTAAATGCCCCTTGGCCAGGCATTCATGGTACTACTAGTCGGTCACCCTCCCCCCTTTCCTCTGGAATCCCTCCTGCCTGCCTCTTTTTCTCCTGTTCAATTGTTCTAATCCATTCTTGATGTGCTGTCTCAGCTCTTCAACCTTAAACTTAGGGGCTGCCTATATTCTTGATTTTGCAATCCTGGTGTACATTTAAATTAAACCTACTGATTCATCCATAATTGAAGCTGGATCAAAGAAATCAGGCTTCAGTTCTGTTCTCTCTCGTCTGTTCTTTGATGGCGGCTAAAGGGGAAAGAAAAGGAAGTTGACAATTGTCTTATCTATAAGCCAGAAGTGACTGCAGATATTGTAATTAATCAGCATTAAATATTCACATGAAGTATATAATGGCAAGTGTGACTAACAATATGTTAAGTACAGTATATTCAAACTACAGAATGTTTAAATATAAGCAAATGAAATTTATTCATAATAAATTATTCTAAAAGATGAAAACTCATTTTTTCCATTTTAAAAAATCATCTCTCAAATTATTTATAAATGCACCAGAGTACACTACATTGTAGAGAGAACTTTAAGTTACCGTATTTCCTCATGTAGAAGATGCTCCCATGTATAAGATGCACCTTAATTTTGGGGCCCAAAATTTGGGGAAAAAATGTATTCATCATAAAATTCACACAATTCCTCATCACTGTCAAAACTCCCATCCATTAGCTTGGCCTCATCTGTGTCTGATGACAAATCACGGTCTTCATATACTGCCTCATCCTCAGTCAATCTATGACCTCTGAAATGCCACACTTCTTAAATGACTTGACAATGATCTCAATCTTGATATTATCTCAGGATCTTTTCACCCAGGTACAAACTTCTCCTATAATTGGTTTCTTCACTATTCCAGCTGGTGTCAAAATAGTCCCCAGAAGACTTCATCCACTGATTCCATTCATCTCTCATGGCAGCTTTGAAGGGTTTGTTAATGCTGAGAGCAAGTGGTTGGAGCTGGATGTCAAGCCTCCAGGTATGACGGCAAGTTTGTTTTTTGCTCTGCAGCAATCTTCTTTGTGTTTTTTGTTATGTGTGCCCTGAACTGATCAAGCACCAATAGGGCAAGTTTGCATAAGAGTCCACCTGGTCGTCTTCTCCAAAATTTCTCAAACCAGATCTTCTTCCCATCCTGATCCATCCAACCCTTGTCATGAATGTGGACAATCACTCCTGGAGGAATGTCTTCTTTTGGTATTGTTTTGCATTTGACAACCAGCATAGGAGGCAGCTTGGTTCCATGAGCACAATAAACTAGAACAACTGTTCACTTGTCTTCACAGTTACAGTATTCACCCCCTTCTTATCAATAGTTCTGTTACTTGGGACATCAAATTGAAGGACTTCGTCTATACTTGCAATCTGTCCCAACTCAAACTGATGTGTCTTCTGAAATCAAGTAACAAAACGATGAAATTCAAGGACTTTCTACTCACAGCTTTCAGGCATCTTTTGGGCAAGTCTGGTGCATATACGCATGCTTAGTCCATTCCATTTCATGAACCTGAGGCACTGTGGACACAGGAATTCCAACTGTCCTTTGCTCTTCAATCCATATCTTTAATTCCCTCTACATCAGGCCATTTTGCTGACTTGCTTCTCATGGCCTTCTTCTGCTGTGGTGTTTCCAGTAGGATTTCAGCCAGTCTCAGATTGATTTCTCAGTTGGAGGAAGACCCAATTTACATTCAGCAGCACAATTTCCATTCACTTTTGCAAACTATATCACTTTTTACTTGAATTCAGCACAGTACGAAAATCTTTTCTGAGCCATTTCTAGGCAGAATGTGGCAAACGTAACCTACCGTAATACACCAGTAACAAGTGAGTGCTAAACAATGAGCTCAAAGACAACAAGTGTAAAAAAGCGGGAACTGCAAGTAAAAAAAAAAAAAACAAACAAAAAAGTACAAGCACTGTATAAGATGCACCCAATTTTTAGATCCCAAATTTTTCAGAAAATGGTGTGTCTTATATATGGGGCAATACAGTCTTCTTCCTTTAAGGAGAATACACTGTGGTGCACTGAGGAGCAGAATGAGAAGACCTAGCTTATCACTTGCAGCTTTACTGCTTACCAGTTTTGTTTCCCTGGAGAGGCTAACTGTCTAAGCTTCAATATCCTCAATCCTCTCAATCTACCTTACAAAGCTGAATGAGACACATGGCAAAATGAAGTCTGTGGAAGCATTCTGTATACAACAAAGCCCTAATCATAATATCATGTGACAATTTAAAAAATACCCATACATATATTGAACTTCCAAGTTTAAGCAATTTTATTATCTGATATGGAAATCTGTCTCAATAACAGGGTAGTATCAAGTTATAATTTTAATAATGGAAAATTATAAGGTGACATGATACTTAGTATTAACATTAAGCAAAATATATTCTTTAAACCTATGTATTTGTAAATTAACCTGAAAGTTAACCATTGTAAACTAGGATCTGATACTCTAACCAACTTCACCCTCTCCTCAATCCCTTCTCATATACCCAAACACTTAACAACTATTTTATTTAATAATTCTGCAAAATTTCTCATGGCAAGTATTTTTTACCTCTAGTAAATATCCAAATTAATTCCAAAGGACCTAAACTTTGGGAAAATCTTACAGAAATCACTAAGTTTCTTACCAAGTCTATATCCATGGTATCGAAATCCATTCCCTCGTTAAGATCTTCAATCCTCCCTTCTGAGGACATCATAACATCTTCAACAATTGGCTCTTCATCATCTTCCATTAGGCTTGTACCACGCCGACTAGAGAAATATAAAACAAGGTCAAGATCTGAACCAATGTTGTGACTGTTAATATATCGGCAGCAACTATGTGGCTCTCTATATTCAAGTGTAATGGAAAATGATGGAATTAAAGGTCAGGGAAAATGATTAGGCATTGATCATGTCGCAATGATGTCAAAACCCCAATGTTCACTTGTCTAAAAATGCAGTACATTTAACTTGATAGTTCTGATATCCCATATTAAAGTTCAATGAGAATATCCCACATGGGAACAAACAAGATACCTCAAATCCTTTTTGATAGTAGGCAGGGTACAAATTAATAAACAAATATAAAACAGAGACCAGAGAAATAACATTTTAAGAATACATAGATATTTTCATTATTATATAGTGTTAATTGTGCCCATCACGCACTCATTCACTCAGTTCCTGACATGCACCAGGCACTCAACCCACTCATTCTCACATGCATACTATGTGCCAGGTTTCTACTTTGTCCTATGGATGCAAACAAGGGGGGGAAAACAAAACCAAAACAAAGAGAATGAATTAAGATATGGTTCCTGCCCTCAAGGAGCTCACAGTCTACTATAGGAAACAGATAATAATTATGACAAAATGTGATAAGTACTGCACGAGAAATATGAATTAAGTACTATAAAGATTAATTCTGCTTCAAGAAAAAATAAGCAACATTTATGCTAAAACTTATTCTGTGTTCTAGGAAACTCAAACTAATACATATACAAGGAAGTAAAATAAAAATTAAGTTATCACATAATTATAAGGAATAAACTGAAATTTCAAGTTCACAAATTAGCCCAGATCAGCATAAAAAAGTCAATGTAATAGTGATATTGATGGTGGTCTAGTCCCCCAGTTTGGCTGTTTCCTTCTTTTCTCACTTAGTAAATGATCTTACTCCTTCCTCCCCTAATCAATTATTTATTGAATGTTTTACCTACAATTTATATACATACAATACTATGCTGAGTCTTAGGTGAGGCAACTGTGAAAGGAAAGTATGTGCTTTGTGGACATTATAGAAAACAAGAAATCAGTCTGAATTTCATTTGGAGTGTAAGGAAGATTATATGATATAAACTATATATATAAATAAATAAAATCAGAGAACTTGCAAGTATTTTCAGTTATAGGGCAGATATCATTACAGAAAAATCATTGTAAAACAAAAATATTTTAAGGTATCAAGTAATTGACCACTTATGGTACAACAATGAAAATATTCTTCCAGTAATAATTATTTAACTGTGCAGTCAGCAGGGGAAGTTTATCTCTAAGGGGAATTAAAACAGACCACAAAAGACAAACGACAAATGATACTGCACAATGAGATGCTGTGGAAGATCTTGGAAACTGGTGGAAAGTCTTCAGGGAAGAAATACAGACCAAATGATTGCAGGCAAAATCCCAGAATGTTTTGACTGGTGACTGGTTGGACACTAAGAAACTAGCTGTTGACTCCAACATGAAATAAGAGCACATATGAAGGGGAATGTGGCCATAGAACCAGGCATAGGAAACAGAACCATGTGACAGTATAGATGCTGACCATATTAAACAAGTTGGGATCAGAATCTACAGATGTGACAGTGTGTACAATTGTAGAGGTTCTGAAGGCCACCAGAGATAAAGAAAGTGAATTTAAATACAAGACTATTCATTTGGTAAATGGTAACTTCTTAAGCAAAATAGGTGAAATTCTCATCATTTAAAAACCAACAAAACAAACTGCCATTTAAAGAGGTAACAATTACTATCTCCCAATATTAAAACATATACAACATTATGTTAAAATCAAAGCTTTCAAACCCAAAACTGAAAATAATCAGAATCATCTACAGATTGTGACATTTCTTTTGAAGCCAAAGCTAATAAAGATTTTTAAAGCTCTCATACAGATTCCAATAAAAACAAAGTATTTCAATGTTAAACTATAATTTTTTTAAGCACTGGACATTTACTCATTCAATGAACATTTACTTAGCACTTTCTATGTGCCAAGTGCTGACAGGCAACGAAAGCGGTCCCTGCCCTTAAGGAGCTCACAGTCTAGAGAAAAGGAAAAACTCATAAACAAATCACTATAATACGATGTGGTAAATGCTATAAGAAATATAAATATAGACAGTGTGATGGGAACAGAGATGAGCACAGCTTCCTGTAAGGCGATACCTGACCTTGTCCTTTTATAATACCAGTTGTCAGGGAATGGGATATGACACTAATATGTAGGCAGGGGCCATATTCTGGAAGATCTTGCATGCCATGAGCTAAGGAGTTTGAACTTTTTCCTGTAGGCAATGAGGAGCCATCAAAAGGTTTTCAGTGAAGGAGTTACATGACTAGACTTTTATTCTAGAATAGTAATTCTGGGTGGCAGCGTGAATGCTGGAGTGGTGGCAGCGGGAGTGAGGGAGGAGTTGGTGAGAGGATCAATGGGAGATTTGAGGGAAGGAAACGAGTTAGAAAGCTCATATAATAATTCAGGTGAGAATGAGAGCCTGAACTAAGGTGGGGAATTAATTAAGATGTAACAAAAACTAGGTATTTTAGCTATAATTTTGTGTACCAAAATAAACAAGGATTCTGGTTTAAACTTTTCCAACAGATCAACCTAATTTGGTCCTTAGCTAACTGGTTAATTTTTTTATCTGTTGGAAAGACAAATTTTTAGTTCCTTGATTATTTCAGCTTACTCTAGAGAGTTTGCTGACATTTTTAATAAGGCACACATTGAGATATGTTAACATGAATTAGCGAACTTCCTAGACTCAGACAATAAGGCACTCTCACTTACATGGCATGCTGAAGGTTAGTTCGCAGTTTACCATAGCTCACTGCTGCTCTCTCCTGCTGCTGCCTGGCTTCCTCTTGCTGTCTTTGAGCTAACATCCATGTTACCTGCGTGCTTCAAGAAGAATTTTATTCTTCTTTTAACTTAACTTTTTTCTGTGTAATTCATACAGTTCTAGCACAGAAAATGATCAAATGTACTTACTTATAATCAAGAGGAGTTTGATGATGTTCAGTCTGCATTGGATAGACACCCATGAAGCTGTCCTCGGGTCGTAATCTTTTGGGCTCTCTCATAATTGTTGAGGTGAGCTGTGGTGTCTGCATCATAACTTGAGTGTGCAGTGTCTGCTCTCTGCTTAACCACATACTGTCACTACTACTGCTTTCTTCAGCTGAAAAAGAAAATCAACGGCACTGAAGTTCAGCCACTAATTTTGACTAATCAGATGTCTAACACAATCTCTTCAGGTCAAAAAACACCTGCTTGTCCCATACCAAGAGCTTGGAAGAAAGGATGCAAAGGTAGGTAAGGTGCAGCCCCCTACCCTGCCCTTATAATTTAGGTATGAAGGAAGAAAACAAGGCAATTATGACAGTGTGGGAAGTGCTAGCAGAGAAGGAAGCACAGGTAGAATGAAAGCAATAAGAAGGATCAGAGCCAAATACCTGGAAGTGACTTCTAACTATAGTAGATATTGGGAGCACTAGTCAGGGGGAACACATAAGCAAACTCACTGGGGCACTAAACAACTGAACCATACCAATATACTGTTACTTAGCAGTTTTGACTAATAATATGTCAAGTTCATGTGGTTCAAACTAAGAGTTTGGTATTCCTGAAGTAAGCAGCAAAAGGTAATGCTGAATGAAAAAAGAGACAGGAATCAGTCTATGAAAAGTTTTGTAAGCTGTGCTAAGGTGACAAGAACTGCTGCTGAAAGTTTTAAGGAATCAATGTGAAAGTTACATGTTTCAGTGAAAGCATACAATGGGGCAGTGTAGAAGGAGGACTTTAGAATATGAAGAATAGCGAGCAAACCGGACAGTTAGGAGGCTAACTGTGTAGTCCAGATGAGTCAAAGGGGAGAACGGGAATGGAGATAGTAAGAATGGTTCCCGGCCCTTGGCGGCTGGCTCACAGGAGAAGCAACCATCTGAGTCTCTCCAGCTCCATCTCTATCTCCCTCTCCCCTTCCTGCAGCCACTGGCTCATAGACTGGTCTAGTGTCAGCTTCAGGCACCAAAAATAGCTCAGTCAATTCAAGCATCAGCCCCAGATAGGAGTTTCCAGGTGGATCCGAATCAGAACGCACGAGTGAGTTCTGTTTCACTATCTCCCCCTTCTCTTAACTTCTTTAAAGAAAGGAGAAGAAAAAAAGAATGAATGATTCCCGCCTGACCAGGCGGTGGCACAGTGGATAGTGTTGGACTGGGATGTGGAGGACCCAGGTTCAAGACTTGAGGGCGCCGGCTTGAATGCGGGTTCATCTGGTGTGAGCAAAGCTCAACAGCTTGAGCCCAAGGTCGCTGGCTCGAGCAAGGGGTCACTCGGTCTGCTGAAGGCCCTGGTCAAGGCACATATGAGAAAGCAATCATTGAACAACTAAGGTGCTGCAACGAAGAATTGATGCTTCTCATCTCTGTCCCTTACAGTCTCTGTCCCTATCTGTCCCTCTCTCTGCCACCAAAAAAAGAAAAGAAAAAAAGAAAAGAAAAGAAAAGAAAAAAAAAAGGATTCCCAGTTTGTAGGATGTTCATCGCTGAGCAGGCCTAAGAACAACTTCAAGGGAAGCCCAAATCCATATCCATTAAACCTTGGACTGAAAAGACCAGGTTTCAAGCCTGGAAAACCTACCTATTTTCAAATGTCTGTAGTTGCTGCCATAACTAATAAAAGATAAATTCAAATGCAAATCTTACTAAATTCACAGTCATTTTGAAAAATCACTGATTTGGGATGGGAAATTAATAGCGATTGATTGAACTTGAGTTTGGAGGAAAACTATTTTATTAGATGATCAAATCTGTGCATAGAGAGCCTGCCAGGTGGCAGCGCAGTGCATGGCATGTCCCCCGGGAGTGTTGAGCAACCAGGGCACACGTGAGAGGCAATCAGTAAACAACTACAGTGAAGCAACTACAAGTTGATGCTTCTTGCTCCCCCAGCCCCTGCCTAAAATCAATAAAATCTTTAAAATACACTGCTCACAAAAATTAGGGGACTAGGGAACGTGCAGATGCTCCAGTACCTTCAGCCTTTGTATAGTGTGTTTTCACCAATGAAAGTTGGTTTTGCATCTCACTTGCAAAATTGAACAATTTTCTTTGACTTGTCATTTGCTTTTCTGATATTTTTGTTTATTTTTTTAAAAAAATCAAATGCTATAAATATGGGGGTGCATTTCTCCTTCTGGAACCGTTCTATGGTGTCCTTGGGGTATATTCCTAAAAATGGGATGGCTGGGTCAAAAGGCAGTTCGATTTTTAATTTTTTGAGGAATCTCCATACTGTTTTCCACAGTGGCTGCAGGAGTCTGCATTCCCACCAGCAGTGCAGGAGGGTTCCCTTTTCTCCACATTCTCGCCAGCACTTACTCTGTGTTGTTTTGTTGATGAGCGCCATTCTGACTGGTGTGAGGTGATATCTCATTGTGGTTTTAATTTGCATTTCTCTAATGATTAATGATGTTGAGCTTTTTTTCATATGCCTATTGGCCATCTGTATATCCTCTTTGGAGAAGTGTCTATTCATTTCTTTTTCCCATTTTTTGATTGGATTGTTTGTCTTCCTGGTGTTGAGATTTACAAGTTCTTTATAAATTTTGGTTATTAACCCCTTATCAGACATACTGTCAAATATGTTCTCCCATTGTGTAGTTTGTCTTTTTATTCTGTTCTTATTGTCTTTGGCTGTGCAAAAGCTTTTTAGTTTGATATAGTCCCATTTGTTTATCCTCTCTTTTATTTCCCTTGCCCATGGAGATAAATCAGCAAATATATCGCTGCGAGAGATGTCGGAGAGAGGGGTGGGGAGGGGGCGAGGAAGGAGAGGGAGGGGCACAAAGAAAACCAGATAGAAGGTGACGGAGGACGATTTGACTTTGAGTGAGGGGTATGCAGCATAATCAAATGTCAAAATAATCTGGAGATATTTTCTCGGAACATATGTACCCTGATTTATCAATGTCACTGCATTAAAATTAATAAAAATAAGATTTAAAAAACTCAAATGCTTCTTTTTTTAATCGCTTCATATTCATTTTGAAATATCCCCTAATATTTGTGAGTGGTATATATATGTGCATATATATAGATGATTTTTAAGAAAAAGTACAAAAATATGTGCTAATAGCTAAAAACCAATATAATAATAGATGGATTAGACATAAATTTCACAATTTGCAGTATAATTCTATCAACCTTAAGTTCTACTATGTTTAGGCTCCAATTATGTTTTCCAAAGCACACTAATCTGGACAACCTATCAGTGTTTATCTTTCCTTCTTCAAACTTACTAATGACTCAATTTCTACGACACTCTCCAAGAACCTAAACAAAGAGAGTACTCACTTTTTCTAAAAAACTGAAATATCTGGTTTGATAATCTATCTTTAAGATGTTATATAAATACCAATTCATACATGTTCTATAAAGTTTAAGGAATATGAGGTTTGATGGCCCAGCACAAATATGTAACTATTAACTGTTTATTCAAATGAGAAAAAAAACTTTTAGGGTTAGTTATAGTAATATACAAGAAAAATTGGTTTTGACAAGTCCTCTACTAAAATAAGGCAAGTTTATTTTAACTCGCTATAAACCATTAGCCCTAACTACTTTAAATGCTTGGGAAAATTGTAAAAGAGATTTTCCCATTGACTGGGATAATGGAACTATATGACAAAGTAAGTATAATCGAATGTTGTACAAATTATAAATTTATGTCTTTATATTATTGGACAAAAGATTAAAACCATTGCTCCATGGAACAATCAAGTTTTAAACACTATACACCTGATAATGGCTAAAAAGTTATTTGGCAATTTTAAAATATGGCCCCCAAATCTCTGCCACTCCTCACATAGGGGAGTTGCGTCCCATCGCCTGACCCTGGGCCCCATGACTGACAAATGGAATATGGTGTAACATCATGCTAGGCCCGTGTCTGGCCTGAAGAAACTGGCAGCTTCCTCTCCTGTCTCTTGAGACCTTTACTCTTAAGAGTTCAGGAAGAGGCTGTGAGAAGGCAAACAGCCACATGAAGAGGTCACATGCAGGTGTTCTGAGAGAATCCAGCTGAGGTCCCAGCTGGCAGCCTGCATGAGATCTATTTGTAAGTGCAAATGGCTCCGTACAACGCCAGTCAGCAGCATTTGAGGTTTCCTAACTGAAGCAGCGTCAGTCACTAGGTCCTAAGTTTTGAGGTAGTGTGTTACTCGGCGATAATAACTGGAACAAATTTTGATAACTATGCTAATTTATTTAAAAGTTCCTAAAGAAAGGAAGGAAGTCCCTAGGCCCACTTTGAACCAACCCTGCAGTGCTAGGAGTCCAAGAGATTCATGTGTCATAATACATTACTACCTCTAAGATTAGAGACAGCAATTTGTATTTCTATGAAGGTCTTCATAATTTTACAATTATGAAACTCTTTATAGAAACCCAAAAGCTGCTACCTCTGGATCTCCTGCTCCACTTGAACTAGATGGATCCGATCTCTCAGGCACTACCCAGCTCTGTGACACAGTACACAGCCCTGTGCGTACGAAACAGCGCAGTGATTGAAAGCAGGCACTCTGGAGTAAGACTGCCTGATTCTACTACTTAATATCGGAGTGATTTTAGGTAAGTCACTCAATCTGTCTGTACTGGTTTGCTCATCTGAAAAATGAGGATGTACCTAGAGTTGTGAGAACTGAGCTTATGTATAAAAAATGCTTGAAACAGCACATTCACATATAATGAAAACACTGCACCAGATAATGTTTACACTTGATCTTACTACCCAAAAGGCCGACAAGAGATGCCAAATATTATTTAACAAGACAAATCTCAAATTATAAAAATAATAATAGAGTGAATTTAGTGATGCTTCAGCTGGTAAATATAAGGAATAAATATAAACAGAAAAAAAACTAAAACAATGAAGACTATAACTGTGTTCTTACTGAGTGTGAGCTGCATGCCTTCAACCACTTTCCGTTTTCCTGTAGACGGTTTTGACTTTTTACTCCGCACAGTTGACCCCCGACTGCTAATTCCACTAATGACTGACATAGTGTCATCATCACCACCAGCTAGCAAAGAATTTCGGTAAGACATCAGTGGAAGCCACACATCTTCTCTTCGAAGTGACATATGAAATGTCATAAACTTTTCCAAGTAAACATACCTTAAAAAGAAGTAGAAACCATTAGCTTTGATAAATAAAACTGTACTAAATTTTTATTCTTTATTACTCCTAGTACCTTAAGACTCACATACCATGTGGAACATTCAATGATTTACTTAGAATTCAATAAAAAAGTGACGTAAATTAGAATGAAACAAAATACTGGTTAATAAGCCCAATTTCCTCCAAACATCTACAGTAGAGAACCAGTTAGAAGGGGCCGGAAGACAACTGGACTGTGGGTGATGGGATGAAGCATAATCAAATGTCAAAATAACCTGGAGATGTTTTCTCTGAACATATGTACCCTGATTTATCAATGTCACCCCATTAAAATTAAAAAAAAAAAGAAGGGGTCAGGAAAAAAAATTCCTACACTAATCCTGACTCTTCCTCCCCTCCTGGAGTCATGAGAGTGACGCACACCTCTAGAAAAAGGGATCACCAGTCCCTTACATGGAAATCTGTATTCTGTAACATTTTATATGCTTTCTAATAATCATCATTTTGAAATTCTCTGCAGGTGCAAAACTTGTAAACTAAGCAAACGGAGACTAGCTTTAGACTTCCTAACAAGCTAACCCCAATGTTCTTAGCAAAAGTAACTTCATTTAGCTTCTCTCCTTATCCTAAAGTTTCCGTGGTCGGCAAACTGCGGCTCGCGAGCCACATGCAGCTCTTTGGCCCCTTGAGTGTGGCTCTTCCACAAAATACCATGTGCGGGCGCTACCTCGATAAGGAACGTACCTTCCTATACAGTTTAAGTTTAAAAAATTTGGCTCTCAAAAGAAATTTCAATCGTTGTACTGTTGATATTTGCCTCTGTTGACTAATGAATTTGCCAACTAAACATTTTCCACTATTGTGGCGACAGGGATAGGTTGTAAATCCTAAAAGGTGAGGGAATGTCTTTCTCAGACATGAAAAACATTCATCACTACTATGTTATCTTATAGTCTTAATGTGTAAGAATATTTTTTCCTTTTGATAGATCCTATAAACATTGCAAGAAGACAGCAAAAACTCAATAAGCTTGTTAGTAAGTGACTTTTGTACCATGCTCCTCCTCCCTTTCCCCAACCAGTATAAAAGCAGCCTCAGAACTGTGATCCATGCTTCACCATTTGGTTTTGGTGATACCCCGTGTATGTCGTTGGCTTAATAATAAAACTCCTTCTAATAAAAATAAATAAATAAATAAAACATATACAGTAACAATTAAAGAATATTAATTTTTTCTTTCTCAAGATGTCTTCTTTCCACCTCACTTTTCAGGCCCTCTGTTAGAACAAACTGAAATCGTATTTATGGAAAGAGAACTGGATTCAAAAATCACACAATTTGGGGTCTAGTTCTATCAACTCCCGGCTGTGTGAGACCAGCGTTATTTGACCGTTCCATCTCTGCCTCATCAGTAACTGAAGAGTAATTCTGTATTTCAGAATCTCACATTAAAACAATTCAGGGGCCCTGGCCGGTTGGCTCAGCGGGAGAGCGTTGGCCTGGCGTGCGGGGGACCTGGGTTTGATTCCCGGCCAGGGCACATAGGAGAAGCGCCCATTTGCTTCTCCAACCCCCCTCCTTCCTCTCTGTCTCTCTCTTCCCCTCCCGCTGCCAAGGCTCCATTGGAGCAAAGATGGCCCGGGTGCTGGGGATGGCTCCTTGGCCTCTGCCCCAGGCGCTAGAGTGGCTCTGGTCGCGGCAGAGCGACGCCCCAGAGGGGCAGAGCATCGCCCCCTGGTGGGCAGAGCGTTGCCCCTGGTGGGAGTGCTGGGTTGATCCCAGTCGGGCGCATGCGGGAGTCTGTCTGACAGTCTCTCCCCGTTTCCAGCTTCAGAAAAATACAAAAAAAAAAAAAGAAGAAGAAGAAAAAAAAAGAAAAAGAAAAAGAAAAAAAAACAATTCAGGGAATTTCAGCTTAGTATTTGTGAAGCATCTACTATGGCACTGGGGACAGATATAAAGATGAATGAGATATCGTCGGTGCTGCCTGCAAAAAAGTTTCGGCCTGATGGAAGTCAAACATTTATGTTCCCTGGGATCCAAAGTATCACCAGGATTCTATGCTTATATGTAATACAGCAATCAAAATTTGGCTAACATTTGTGTGACTATTATGTACTAGATGCTTTTCTCTTGGATGCTTTAACTTAATTCTTACAATCTTATGAGGGAGACATTCTCCCCATTTAACAGATGAAGAAAAAATGAAAACGTGGTATATCCATGATTTAAATCCCAGGTTTCTGACAATAAGAGTTCAGTGCTTTACTGTCTAAATTATGCTTTAAATACACAACCACAATTTTTTGTCAACTACCTATAAGGTGCAATTCAAATACTTTCTAGCATAATGACTAATTTCAATAAATTCAAAATTACCAGTTTTGAATGCTATTAAAGAGAACAGGAGGTATCAGTTATAAGCACACTGCTTTTATTATCTGTTCAGTATTTCTTCTTAACTGCAATATATTTCAGCTATATACAGTGAGTGGTGCAGCACTCCTCAAAGTGTGGTCTGTGAACTAGCTGAAAGTCTGAGAAGTATTACCAGTCTACGACAAGATATGGAACTTGAGCCAAAATATACTGCTCACAAAAACTAGGGGATCTTTCAAAATGAGTATGAAGCAATAAAATACCCCCTAATTTTTGTGAGCAGTATATAATAACTGGCAGAGGCACAACCGTGTATCCACCACTAGCGAGAGTTACAGTGCTGCTTATGTCCCAGGATATGTGTATCAGATCAAGATGTTGTATACCTTAAGCTTTACACATTATGTCAACCGTATCTCAATAAAGTTGAAAAATATTTTTTTAGAAAAGATGAATAATATCTCATCTATTGCATAACACGGTGATTACACCTGGATGATGTTGTATAATATAATACTGTTATAATTGAAAATAGAACTGAAGTGCTTTTTAAAAAGGTAAACATGTGAGGTGATAAAAATAATAATTAACTTGATTATGGAAATCCTTTCACAGTGTATACATATATAAAACCAACATGCTATATATATTAAATGTCACAATTTTATTTCTCCTCAATTTTGAGTATCCTGTTTAAATGACCTATTGAGGACAGGACGTCTGACTGGGACGCAGAGGACTCAGGTTTGAAACCCTGAGGTTGCTAGCTTGAGTGTGGGATCATAGACATGACCCTATGGTCACTGGCTTGAGAAAGGGGTCACTAGCTCTCTTGTAGTCCCCTGATCAAGGTACATATGAGAAAGCAATCAATGAATGACTAAGGAGCCGCAATGAAAAATTGATGCTTCTCATTTCTCCCCCTTGCTGCTTGTCTGTCCCTCTCTCTGACTCTCTCTCAGTCTGTCAATAAAAAATAAAAAGTTTCAAAAGGGGAAAGCAGGGAGGAGTTTGACATCCCAGTGTAGGTAGGACACAGACTAAGATGTTCCTAATGCATCACCAATATTATTTTTTTTTTCTTTTTCATTTTTCTGAAGCTGGAAACAGGGAGAGACAGTCAGACAGACTCCCGCATGCGCCCAACCGGGATCCACCCGGCACGCCCACCATGGGGCGATGCTCTGCCCACCAGGGGGCGATGCTCTGCCCATCCTGGGCGTCGCCATGTTGCGACCAGAGCCACTCTAGCGCCTGAGGCAGAGGCCACAGAGCCATCCCCAGCGCCCGGGCCATCTTTGCTCCAATGGAGCCTTGGCTGCGGGAGGGGAAGAGAGAGACAGAGAGGAAAGCGCGGCGGAGGGGTGGAGAAGCAAATGGGCGCTTCTCCTGTGTGCCCTGGCCGGGAATCGAACCCGGGTCCTCCGCACGCTAGGCCGACGCTCTACTGCTGAGCCAACCGGCCAGGGCCTTCACCAATATTATTATCTATTAAATATTCCCTATTTAATTAGGCTACAATTCTAATCTCTACATGTAGAAGGGAGAAAAATCAAGTACAATTATTGATCTTTAAGAATGATAAAACAAAATTAAGTATAGAGTATTTCTAACACTTACACTGTTCTTTTGTCTTGCCGGAGTAGTTTAGAAGAAAATTCACTCAGTATATCAAGAAATGCCAGATTTAGAGGTGGATGGCTCTCTCCTTGTGGATTAGGTTCTTTAAAAGCAAATTCTATGCCATCTCTGCAAGAAAAAAAGACAAGTATTTAAGGGACTACAGTACAAAATTTAACAACTAAGAAAGAAAATTTCTCTTTATATAAAATACTTTCATTCCTCTATTAGATGTTTTCTTTGTCATGCATTTAATATGAGGAAGAGAGAGATTAAGAAGACTATAATGTGATAATAAGCAAATATATTTATATTTTATGCCACTGTTACCATCTTCAAAACAAAACAAAGGCCCACAGCACACCAGCTAGTCCCTAGAGAGAACATGGTTTGATTTATCTCCATTCTCTCCTTGCTTCTCCTCTCCACAGAAAATACCCCAAATGCTCTCAAGTAATGATCAAAACATTTTCTGTATTTTTTAAGACATAAAGTAGAACTACTATTATAACACACAGGACTAACATAAAAATAATCATTTAAGACTATTTGTAATGACCCATTTTTTTTATTTATTCACTTTTATAGAGGAGAGGGGGGGAGAGGAGAGAGACACAGAGAGAGAAGGGGGGAGGAACTGGAAACATCAACTCCCATATGTGCCTTGACCAGGCAAGCCCAGGGTTTCGAACCGGTGACCTCAGCATTTCCAGGTCGACGCTTTATCCACTGTGCCACCACAGGTCAGGCCTGTAATGACCCGTTTAAGAGTAAAGTTTAAAAGTTAAACTCCAGTAAGGGCCCATTTTAACTCTATTTAACAATAAAACCTCTATAAATCAAGACAACAACCCAACATTATACTCTACCAAAAATATTACTGTGTAAAAAATAATCCTGATGATAATTCAGAGGCAACAAAGAAGGCTATTACATAAAGGAAATAACATTATTTCAATATATAAAGAATTCCAATATACCAATAATTATACATAAAACTGTAGTAATAAAATTATTATTACATATATGATCTTTAAATAATACCTAAAAGTATCATCCAATCTATTAAAAGGCATAAAGAAATTCCAGATTTTTAAAGCAAGGTGGAAAAGGAAAGAGTAAATTAAAGTTGGGGCAAGTACAGTATCAACTTAAAGAAAAGAACATTTCTGGAAGGAGATATATTCAATGCTGTAATTAAGATGAGAAGAGACACACGCAAATAAAGCAGAGCTTCCAATGGAAGTCCACGCCTCTTGATTTCCCCAGTTAACAGATCCAGGGTATACACCCGCATGTTGGTTATGTTAATGGTCTAAAATACACTCAAAAGGAAAACTGACCACTAAATCACATGCTTCAGATAAAGTTAGATCATTTTCAATTTTTGTAACACAAAGAAAATATGCAAACAGAAAAAAAGAATGTGGATCAAAACAAGAGAAAAGGTTACTACAATACAGAGAACAGAATCAGAAAGAGACAACTTGAAATAAAGAATTCAAATCTCAAAAATTTCTCTAACTAGAAGTCAAATTATGACAAAAGCTGTTAAGGGAGATACGCCTGATAAATATATATGCTGCTCTTCTTCATTTAATTTATAAAAATTGTGTTTTTTTTAATTGCTTTTAGAGAGGAAGGGACATAGAGAAAAGGAGGGGGAGAGAAGGAAGGGGAAAGGCGAAGGAGGGAGGGAGAGGGGGGAGAGAGGAAGGGGGGAGAGAGGAAGGGAGGAGAGAGGAAGGGAGGAGAGAGGGAGAGAGGGAGAGAGGGATGGAGGAGGAGGGGAAGGAGAAAATGAGAGAACGAAACATCGATCTGCTCCTGTGTGTGCCCTGACCAGTGATCAAACCGGCAACCTCTGCACTTTGGGACGATGCTCTAACCAACCAAGCTATCCGGCCAGGGCTTCTATGGTTTTAATTAAAGCAAAGACTTTCTATGAAAGGAGTTTTAGTACCAGCTAATGTGTTAATGGATAGCACTACAACAGACTCTTAATAAGAGATATGCCCTGCCCTGAGGTGGCGCAGTGGATAGAGCATTCAGCTGGAACACTGAGGTGGCAGATTCAAAACCCCAGGCTTGCCCGTCAGGGCAAAGAGAAACAATCAATAAACAACTAAAGTGAAGCAACTACAAGCTGATGCTTCTCGCTCACTTTCTCTCTAGAAATCAATAAAATCTTTTTTTTAAGAGGTATGCCGCACATTTGCAAACAAATAATTAATTAAACATCAACTGAATTTAATTATTCTAAACAAAAGAGCTAGATTGAAAATTTTCATGATTAAAAAACAAGAGAGCTGAATAAAATATTTGGAGATTACTTGTGTAGCATAGCAATGGCCTCTCTTGTTTTCAACTGATCCAGTCCAAAAGTTAAAGCAAAACGTCGAGCAAGTTCTTTTATGCCACTGAATGTTGAGGATGATCTGTCAAAATTATACCCATTTTCCTGTATCATTTCATTAAAAAGCTGTTTGGAAAAAAGGAAAGGAAGCATGTTAACATTTTTAAAAATAACATATTTCCTATTTAAGATATCCTTAAAATCAATGATCTATAAATGAGACATTGTATCTTATTCAAAAACACAGGTTTTTAAAACATATGGTAATAATGACCAAAATTATATAGCACTTCATACACTAGAGATTAGAAACTCTTTGGGTTAGTTACAACGGAATTCTATTCTACTGAAATTAACTGATTATTAAGATAGCATATAAAAATATAACGAAAAAGGAAGCCCATTAAATTATTAGGCAACCATGCTCTGCTATTTACATTTATATAATAAATCTCACAAGAACTTTTATTGTAATGGAAGCAAAAGAATGCGTAATTTTTCAACTACCAAACTGTCAAGCTTTTAAACAGATAATGGTTATTATAAGAATATAGTTCAATGAGCACTTTGATTTGTTGGAAACATCAATTGAGATAACTTTCCTTTCTATAGCTAACCTGGCAAACGGTAATGTAACTTTAGAATTTGATGTCCTTTGACTATACCAGTGGATCTCAAACTTTTTGAAGTTGGGGCGCATTTAAAATCCTAAAAATAATTGTAGGCGCACAATATACAAATTTCTAAGAAATATGTTATAATAATTAAGTCAAATATTAAAGAAAAAATATAAAGTCCAACAGTGCTTTTATGGTAATTAAACAAAATAAATACAACAAAATTATATTTGTTCTGACATTAAAAAACATTTTTATGTTACACTTTTTGAGTTATGCTTTTTAGAATTCATAAAGAGGGGTTAAAAAATTAAAACATAAAAGTTATCTTTTTATATATATATAGATAGTAAGATTTAGTAAATTTGGCAGGTCCCAGCGCAAATGTGTTAAGGTTTTTCATTCTTGTGTTTATGAGAAACATGAGCCTGATGTGTCCTAGTGATTTCTTCAATGTTTGGGCATCTATCTGAAAAGAAAACTCTCATTTCCTCGTCAATACATTGAAGAATCCCTCTCTTTTTACTCTTAATTGTGTTGAGTGCAGAAAGCCCCCAACCATACATATCATCTTAACTTTACACCAAAGAAGGTATAGAAGAAACTTGCCTCCAGTCTTTCTGGGGAACATGGGGGGTAGTGTAAACAATCCAGCACCACAACTTAACAGCCTTTTGCAACCCAATTAGGCAAGTGAGTTGGGAGTTTGGGCAGACTGTCAGCTTACAGTCAATTCCCCACACCTCTGTCCCCCAAAAATCTAAACTCCAAAAACCCTGTTGGTTTTTTGGTCCCCAACAGGCACATTATTTCTCTGAAATACCATAGGGCGCGCCTGGAAATCTTCTAGGACGCACCAGTGAGCCCTGGCGCACACTTTGAGAACCACTGGACTACACATTTCTAATTATTAGACTTTATTATGCAAGAGGAATAATATTAACTGTACACACACACAAGTACAAAAATGTTTGCTTTGGCCCTGGCCAGTTGGCTCAGTTGTAGAGCGTTGGCCCAGCATGTAGAATTCCTGGGTTTAATTCCCAGCCAGGGCACACAGGAGAAGTGACCATCTGCTTCTCCACCCTTCCCCCTCTCCTTTCTCGCCCTCTCTCTCTCTTCCTCTGCCACAGCCAAGGCTCCATTAGAGCAAAGTTGGCCTAGGTGCTGAGGATGGCTCCATGGCCTCCGCCTCAGGCATTACAATGGCTCCGGTCGCAACGGAGCAACGCCCGAGATGGGCAGAGCATTGTTGCCCCCTAGTGGGCATGCCGGGTGAATCCCAGTAGGGTGTATGCAGGAGTCTATCTCTCTGCTTCGCCTCCCTGCTTCTCACTTTAGAAAAATACCTCTCAAAGTTTGTTTTAGCTATATATAATGGCAAAAATTATAATAAGTAAATAAGGAAGGAAGGAAGGAAGGAAGGAAGGAAGGAAGGAAGGAAGGAAGGAAGGAAGGAAGGAAGGAAGGAAGGAAGGAAGGGAAAGAAACAAACAAAAAGAGTTCTTGGTTAAATTAAGGTCCTTCTATAAAGTAGAATATTTAATATTTTTTATTTATTCATTTTGGAGAGGAGAGAGAGAGAGAGAGAGAGAGAAAGAGAGGGGGGGAGGGAAGGAACAGAAAGCATCAACTCCCATATGTGCCTTGACCAGGCAAGCCAAGGGTTTTGAACCAGTGACTACAGCATTCCAGGTCAACACTTTACCCACTGTGCCACCACAGGTCAGGCGAGTGAAGTATTTAATGGCATGAAAGTATTGAGACTTTGTTAAGGCTTGCGAACTAGAATGCACAATGACTTAATTTTGTAAGAACAAGATTTCATATAGGCATAAGAAAGGCTAAGGCTATAAAACCTAAAAGCATTGCTAATTGAGAAAAAATTAAAGATAAATTGTATTGTCCCTAGTTCCTGTATTTTCCGAACTTTCTACAGAAAGCAGCTATTATTTTATAAAAGAAGTTATTTAAATGCTACCTTTAAAACCTTTTAAGTAAAGAATATGCAAATGAATTTAAAACTTTCATACCTAGATTTTGAAAAAGAATAAAGTTTATCAAAATTGAAATGGGCTATGTTTAGAATGCATTTGGCCTCTAGACAAAAGTACACTAAGCAAATAATTTTTACTTAATTAAAGCTGCCTACCAAAATGAAAATGGCTATTCAATTTTGATCATAAGACTAAATTAAAAATTAAAATAAATATGGAAATATACAAAGAAAAAAGTAAAATTCATCTGAACCCTACCAAAGCAAGTAAACCACAGCTAACAGCTTAGTGATTATTTTTCCAGCTGGACATAGAGCTATGTACAATTTTATAGGGATGCTGTATTGTCATCTTGTTTACTTTACATTTAAACTATATATACTGTGGAAATCTTTTCACATTAATGAATACAAACCTACTTAAAACCTATTTTAAGGCCCTGGCCAGTTGGCTCAGCGGTAGAGCGTCGGCCTGGCGTGCAGGGGACCCGGGTTCGATTCCCGGCCAGGGCACATAGGAGAAGCGCCCATTTGCTTCTCCACCCCACCCCACCCTCCTTCCTCTCTGTCTCTCTTTTCCCCTCCCACAGCCGAGGCTCCATTGGAGCAAAGATGGCCCTGCTGCTGGGGATGGCTCCTTGGCCTCTGCTCCAGGCGCTGGAGTGGCTCTGGTCGCAGCAGAGCGACGCCCCGGAGGGGCAGAACATCGCCCCCTGGTGGGCAGAGCGGTCGCCCCTGGTGGGCGTGCCGGGTGGATCCAGGTTGGGTGCATGCGGGTGTCTGTCTGACTGAGGGAGTCTGTCTGACTGTCTCTCCCCGTTTCCAGCTAAAGAAAGAAAGAAAGAAAGAAAAGGGAGGAGGGAGGGAGGGAGGGAGGGAGGGAGGGAGGGAGGGAGGGAGGGAGGGAGGGAGGGAAGAAAAACAAAAAACAAAAACAAAAAAAAACCTATTTTAAGTGCTATGTAACAGCCACTGCAGAAATGTATTCCATAATATATTCACTTAATATCCTATGGGTGAACATTTAGATTATTTCTAATTCCTCGTTATTATATACAATGTTGCTATGTACAATCCTGTACATTCATTTTTGCAAACTTGTCCTATTACTACCTTGGATAAATTTTTTAATGGAGAACTGCTGTCTCAAATGGCACTCATAGAAATTCTGTCATATACTGCCAAAGTGTCTACCAGGAAGGTTGTACAAATATACACTGATAAGACCTATTAGCTATAGGTTTTGCTAAACTTGCCAGTGTGAAACAAAAAAAATCTGACTTGCACAATGTCTACTAGGAAGACTGAATATCTTTTATTTCTACTTTTGTGAATTGTCCACTGCATCCTTTACCCATTTTTCCACTATTACTTTGAGAACTATGCTGCTCACAAAAATTAGGGATGGAGGTTTCCGTAGTGTAGTGGTTATCACGTTCGCCTCACAAAAAATTAGGGGATGTTTTATAGCTTCATATTCATTTTGAAATATCCCCTAATTTTTATGAGCAGTATATTTATTGTTAATTGTTTTAGTGTAAAGCTGGTATTCTTAAAGTCTTACCTGTTGCAAACTGAGAATAAGGGTCTTCGCACATTGAATTTTGTCTATCTGCCTTGTTTTACTCATTGTTTCTTTGATGATATCTCCATAGTCATTATAATACTAAAAAGGAAATTTGTACAAATTAGAGCATTAGCTTTTAAAACTACTGGACAATAAAACTAATTTTAGGTTAATCATGCAAGCATGTCACAAAGTTACATATCTGGCTAAAATCATACCTTTAAAAACACAAAAGAATGTTACCGTAACTTTATTATAAAACAGTAATTAGGTTATTTTCAGAAATAACACAAAGGATACAAAGTTCTTGCGCTCTTTCTGAACTATTAAAAACATGAATATAGTCAGTTACTTCATAACGTATCCATTGCTACTGGCAGTTTCCAACTTTATTAACTTGTCTTATACAAACTAATAATCTGTTAATATTTAAAAGAAAACATTGCAGGTGAACATTTATATCACAGTGCACATAATTTTTTTGAATTCAAGATTGTTTTAAAATGCACACAACTATTAAAGTTAACACAGGATAACCATGCTCTTATGACTAAAAAAAATTGACTTTAATCTATAATACCTAAATTTAAAGTATAAAAGTTTAAAACCTACAAAATGACTTCATAAACAAATTTAGTTTTTTAAATCAATTATTATGCCAAATATCTTATAATGGTTATAATGATTATATAACCATTACAATGGCTATAGAGCTCCATACGTAGGAAAGTATTCCAAAGAGAATTAGATTTTGACAAATTTATTTTATTTCATAAAAGACTTAAAAATAAACACAAACACGCATTTATGGCTGACTGGCAGTGGTGCAGTGGACAGAGCCCTGACCTGGGACACTGAGGACTCAGGTTTGAAACCTTTAGGTCACTGGCGTGAGTGTGGGCTTGTCCAGCTTGAGCATGTGGTAAGCCAACTTGAAGCCCAAGGTCACTGGCTCGGCTGGAGCCCCCCGCCCCAGGCACATATGAGAAGCAATCAATGAACAACTAAAGTGCTTCAACTACAAGTTGATGCTTCTCATCTCTCTCCTTCCTAGTATGTCTGTCTCTAAATAAATAAATACATACATTTATAATTAGATTTTACTTGAGAAATGAGTGAAGAAAAACACTTACCATATGTAGTCATATTTCATTAGTACAATTAATATCTTTTCCTACTACCAATTAAAAATTAGAAAATTTCATGTGAATTTATGAAAATTGTGTATAACCTACTTTGAGTCAAATCAGAATCTGAGACCCTAAAGAACCAATGAAGAAAGGCACACACAAAAAGCACTGAGTTATTCAAGACCACAAGCTGCATAGTCACCAAGCCAAAACTGTAACATCTAGGTCTCCTGACTGCTAAAACAAGACCTGTTAATGCTCCATCAAGCAGGGAAGGATACCCATCTTATGTTTCTAACAGTAACAATTCACATAAGACACTTAAGTTGTCTTAGATTCCAAATGAAAATGAACTCAATAAACCTAAAATGTCCATTATAATGGAGTACAGATAAGAGAAAATGCTACTGTAAATGTTAAATATTTTAAAAGAGATTTCTTTTATACTAGGAAAGGGATTTACAATTTTAAAAAAGTCAACGACAACCAAGCATAAAAGCCAATTTTACATTGTCTTTTAAACATTATAAAAATGTCTTGTATTCATTTTTCCAACCTTACCTTCATATACTGCTTGAAGATATCTGCAGCTGTATTCATCTCCACGACAGTGTATACAATCAGCTTACAAAATGCAGCAAGTAAATTTCTCCTCTTGTGCAGAGCTTCAATTTTACTGGCTTCATCCTCCTGCTGACCATCTGGGGGAAGAGTTCCAAACATTAAACCATCTGTATTTCAATTCAAGTACATATATACATATATCTTTCTCACTAAAAAAATACATTTATTTTGGAGAACTTAAAAAAAATAAAAAAGAACATTTAAATGCAATTAAAATTATCACTTTCAGTATTTTAGTGAATAACCAGCCCATCCATTTCAATAAACAAAATTTTTGTGAAGTAAAAGAAATAGAAGGCTACCTCACTTTCAGTATCTTAGTGAATGACCAGTCCATTCATTTCAATAAACAAAATTTTTGTGAAGTAAAAGAAATAGAAGGCTACCTGGTGCACATGAACAGGAACAGGAACAGGTGGGGTGAGTCGGAGGAACTGATGTTTAGTTAAACCAGGCTAGACTTAGTCTAACACATTCATCTACTTTCCTAATAGGATAGGTTCTACCTATTTAATGTCTACCTATTCAATGTCTCTGGATTAAGGCCCTTTGTTACCTGAGGGTCACCAACCTCAGAAATTATATTTGCTCTGATGTGAGATCTTGACATTCAGTTATCAAGAGGACAGACAACAGCCTCCATGAACTGTCAGAGGGTTGTTTCTAATTTTTTGATGCTGAAAATAAAATTATGATGAAGCCTCTTACATAAAAAGCTATGTAAGGAATTTTCCTCTGGACAAATTTTACAAATGAAATTACTTACAATATATATATTGATTTACATTTCTTTGGTCATCAGTGAAGTTTTTCTTATGTTTATTTAGCCATTTCTATTTCCTCTTTTGTGAACAGGAGGTGCATATCCTGTTAGGTCTTCAATGTCAGGTTCTCAATGTTATACATACACACACACATTTTCTTTTGAGAGAAACAGAGGCGCAAGGGAAAGAGGTGAGAAGTATCAATTCATAGTAGTTGCGGCACCTTAGTTGTTCACTGAATGCTTCTCCTAAGTGCCTTGAACAGGGGGATCCAGCTGAGCCAGTGAGCCTTTCCTGAAGCCAACAGCCCTTGGGGTTCAAGCCAGATTTTATGGGATCATGTCGATGATCCCACACTCAAGCCAATCATGTCGGCAACCTCAGGATTTTGAACCTGGGACCTTAGCATCCCAGGTCAATTCTCTATCCACTGTGCCACCACCAGTCAAGCTAAAAAAAATTTTGTGTGTGTGAAATAAGAATCCTCTTTTAAACAACTATTTATTTTACCTTGTCTCTGATAATCCTTGATAACTGCTCTAATAAGTTAAAACTAAATTTTGAGAATAGGAAAATAAAACAGACCCTCAGAAAAAGTGTTATTAAAGTGCACATTTCAGAATGACAAAACATTTGCTAAGAAACAACAGTTTACTCTGCAAAATTACAATGAATATATAAGCTAGCTTTTACTAATGATGATGCTGTGGTTGTGACAGATTTCTATACAACATTGTTAAGTACTACTCTCTGGAACTAGAGATATATAGACTTTTCTCCGTAGACACTGGATTACTGAGATATTAAGAATTTTGAACCCTGTCTAGAATTACATATATTTATTCAGACACTAATTTACACTGATGTGTCAGTTTATATATGGATATATATATTGATGTTATAGTGTCCTTCAAGGATATCTTCAATTTGAAAACCCAGAAACAAAAAGGTGAAGGGACAGAGAAGCACAAGTTGGCAGTTAAAGCACAGGGAATACAGTCAATATTGTAATAACTATGTATGTTGACAGGCGGCTACTGGAGGTATTGGGAAAACACTTTCTAAAGTATATGTCTGTGCAGCCACTATGTTATATACCTGAAACTAATAAGAAACCATATATGTAAACTGTAATTGAAAAAATAAAAATGTAAAAACAAATAAATAATATTTCACACAAACACAGACAAAATAAAGGGCATTAAAATACATTAATGCCCATTAATAATAAAGTATCACCAAGCATTTAGAGAAAAAAAAACACATAAAGAAGCCACCAAATACTATTTGGTTTTGCATGACCTTTGTTTGCCTTAAGCAAGAAACTGTGTATACAATTAGGGTATCAAGAGTAACTTAACTCTAGGCAAAGCTAGATCCTTTGAACTTGTAGACTTTTACAGAATAGTTTCAAACATTTCTAATATGGATAAATTATACAGATTAATACCCTCACTAAAATATAAAAACTTATTTAATAAAAGTCTACAACAAAAATATCACTTAAAGAAACACTTCATTCCGATCAAACTACCTGTACACTAGTATGACCACTGATTAGAGAGAAGGGAGAATAAATTTCCTTGAGTACCTATATGCCCAGGCACTGTACTGAGCACTTTGACCAGTTTAATTAGCTCATATATTCTGTGAAACAGCTAATTATAAATGACAAAAACAGGCTCAGGCTAGTAGGAAGCAAAGATCTGATTCTGAAGTGTATGCTCTGTGACAGCACGCTGCCTTTGAATGTGACAGGAGATGAACACAAATACGCTGGAAGATCTACCTGTTTCCTGTTTGGGGAATTAAATAGCAAGTAGTAGTGCAGCACTTTACACATCGTTGCAACTGAAATTTTATTTACAGTAGATATACATATTTAACAAACAGCTGGAAGTAAAATCACCTGCACTGTTATTATCATCGTCCTGTTCAATGAAGACGTGATCCAGAATAAAGCTGAGCAGCTCAGACTGCAATGAAGAATCAGGGCTGTAAACTAATGGCTCTAACATGTCACGGCCTCCTGACATAATCTGATGGCTGAAGATCATCAAAATATCACATAGGATAGTGAAGGCCTATTTAAAAAAAAAAGACGATAGGATATAAATCAAGGTTTCTCATCAACTGCCACAAGTAACTTACACATTTCATACAGAAATACAATCTAAATTTCTGTATTTGAAATTCTGAGGAAAAAATCAATATATAGTATTTTCCTAAGATTTTGAAACCCGAGCAGTGTAATTTCTGTAATAATGACTACTAATATTTACATCATGCCTTACTAACTGCAAGATAATTTCACAAAAAGTTTTTTTTGTTGTTTTTTTTTTAGCAACTTAAAATAACTTGTGTAACATGCTAACAATACCAAAACATGCAGTCAGGACTCAACCTCAGGTTTCCAGACCTCAAATTCTATACTCTATAGTAGTAGTTTTCAACCGTTTTACGCTTGGGGACAGGTGAAAATAGAAATATTTCAGGGACCGCTAAGGCAGAAATCACCCTGAGAAAAAGCTAATTCGACTAAGATAATAGGGTCTATAATGTTCCTACAATAGCAGGTAGTTAACTCTTTTGCGGACAGAAAATTTCTCACGGACTGGTGGTTGAAAAACACTGTTCTATATTATAAATTATTTTGTAGTATATATTCTCAAATATGAAATAATGCATTAACTTGGTATCATTCTTTTCTTCTATGGAAGGGAAACTTGATGCCAAGAAGATGAATAGCTCATAGAAGATCTTAGAAGAGAGATCACAAACTCTCTAGTACTTCTTAAGCACTCTCATTATTAATATATGTGGTGCTTAGGCAGAAAAAAACAAGCAGGTATGGGCCTGCTTACCAGTCATCAGGCAAACCTCACAGCATAATAAACTTACAGTTGAAGTTATATTTTAAGGAGCTTAACAAAACTATACAGTCAGAAGGTAACTAGAAAAAGTTATCTGTTTGGAAGGGTTAATGAAAACAGAATTTTGGTGTCACAAGTCAACAGAAAATTACATTTAAAGAAAGAATGCTAGAAATGCAGATTATAAAATGCAGAGCAGATCTTAATACTAGTTTTACCTTTTGGGAAATAACCACATTTATTTTCTTTCTCTTTATGATTTTCCCTCTTCTTTAAGTCTCTTCTCCTTATTTTACTACTACAGTTATAGTTTGATATGATTTACAAAAACTTTTGCAACATACATAGTAATGACACAACGTGATAAATACGGTGATGTTAATTAGGTGAGCTGGCAGGCCAAGCGAGCTGATCAGGACACAGCCCAGAAGCTTGTTAGGAAGACTGCACACAAGCTATTTAATGACTAAATCCTCTCCTAAGACTTGAACAAATTATATAAACAATTATGTGTCAACACTGTAGAAAAAGAATCAGGAATATTAAGCTGAATAACTTGATGGCATATGAAAATATATCAAGTAATATTTTGTGTACTGAGTTTGGATCAGTGCATATTTCATTAAAATCCTATTTTAAGAGTTTAGCTCTAAACTCAATTTACTACCCTCAGAAATTTTGTTCCTTTCACCTGAATTATACAGATGAAAATTAAATTCCCAAATACTTTATTATTCCTGCAGTACAAAACTATATACTTAAAACTGGAAAGAACTCAGTAATGCAATAATTGTGGCAATAAACCTTTTTTTTTCCATTTTAGAGAGAAACAGAGAGACAGACATTCACTGATTTGTTGTTCCATTTATATGTACATTTACTGGTTGAGTCTTGTATGTGCCTGAAAAGGGATGGAACCTGTATCCTTGGCACATCTGGATGGTATTCCAACCAACAGAGCTACCTGGCCAAGGACTGTGGCAACATACTTTATACTTTTACAAGAAAATAAAAAATCCAGTAAACGGATTTGTCTATGTAGTATATTCTAATTTATTTGTGACCAAGCATGCATACATGGGAGGAATAACAGGGAGTTGGGAAAAAGAAAAAAAATGAGACCAACAGTTTAGTCTCAAATGTAAAGTTTTAGCTATAACAATCCAAATGTGTTTCTTTAATACTAGTTTTCGTTTTTTTAAGTGAAATAAAGTGTCAAACAAAAGGAATGACTGACTTGGTAGGTTTGTAGTTGGAACACTTATATTTAAACAACTATCTTGGTAGCTTTAAGAAGCAACTACAACAAACAGTACCCAATATAACACAAGCTAAAATAGCACTTACAATGACTAATGGATCTCTAACCCAATATACAAAGGCTAAGCAAGATGAAATGGTCATACCTTGAAATCATCATAAACATTTTAACTGTATAATTATTATTTCTTATTAAATGATTATAAAAGCTTTGTGCAGTGGCAGCATCATAGCCAATGTGATTTATGCGAGGCATGATTATTGTAATTAAATGATTATAAAAACATCTATCTCATAAAGGCGTTTAAAAAGCATGTGCCGAAAAAGATTAATCCTCTATCAGGGAAGCAGAGCTAAGTAAGCTCTTAGTCCCACGATCAGAATTTATTTTATAAGTGGGAAAACTATCTATGGCACCAGGAAGCAATATAGATACAAAATGAGTGAAGTTGGCAGTATTAGAATGAGCGTATACGGGGTAAGAAGGTAATACTTTGAAGGCAGGGAAGTGACTGACTGAAATAGTCCACATAAGAAAAAATAACGTACACAATCAGGACAGTCAGGAATGTCAAAATCTGATAATATTCTCAGAGATGAGAAATCTGTATGGACCTTTCCTTCCTGAGGCATACTTGTTATACTTGTTGCTTTCAGGAATAACACTTGTGATTTCATATATTTCATTTGATATATGGGTCTGTGTACCAAGTCTCATAAAAAAATGATAACACAGAATAACTACAATGAGGGGAACCTATAATGCAATTTATAAACTCTATATGAAAGTAATATATTAATCCATTTTTTGAGCATGGTATAAATGGATGGACAGAAGTTATTTGTATTTTGATCAATTTTCTATGTTAGTTCAGGTATTTATTAACATTGCTTAAAAGGTTTGCTATCTATAATAATTACTAACCTGCTCCTTAACAGTAGTATTCACGTTGGTCAGGTAATGCTGACATATCTGACAGAATACCCTCATCTGTTTCTTTAAACGCAGCAAGTCGTCCTTTAAAAAAATTCACATTTAAAAATACTGTATTAAAAACTCACTATTTAAGATATTTTAAATTATATAAACATTATCATACATTTAAATATATTCACTCTGCTTGTAATTTAAATTTAAATTCTTCTTTAGGATTTATCAGGAAGGAAAACAAAAACAAATGATACCATTTTTTCTTAAAGATCGCAACAAATTGCAGTCTTAAAAATGTCAGGTACATTAATGGATAACATCTGAAGTGGTCTGGGTCTCTCAGAATAAGAAAACTTATCTGACTCTATAGGTGGCTATCTTTAATAAATCCATTAACTCAAAATGCTTAAAGAGTCAAGATTTATATTCCAACCTCACTTTGTAATTTGAAGGGTGGCCAACTTATGAATGGGAGAAACTAATTTTTAAAAACTACACCTTTCATTTCTCACTTAAAGGATACTAATTGTACTTTTTAAAAACATTTAAAAAATCAGCTTTGTGGTATTACACCAATTAAAAAAATACAAATGTTTCAAACTCGCATATTAAAAACTGAAACTGTTTCTTGCATTTTCTCTATTTCTAAATATTTATCGGTTAAGTTAAAACAGAAAACCACTCTATAAAGATCATATACACTAGTTTATTTAAGGCATCACCTTTGACCTATTTTCTGGTACTGAATGCTAAAAATGATAGAACAGCAGTGCATATTTGTTATATGTAACGGACTAGTTCAATATAAATTGGTCTCATTTGAACACTGATTTGAGGAAAACTCAACCAATCTTCTGCATAAACAATTCTGTATTCAATTAATTCATTTTACCCTTTTCCCTAATAAAAGGATTAACTTTTTCCCCATTTTAATTTTTAACCTAGTACTTTCAACTTAGATGAACAGTAATATTTTCTAATATGGTCAATGTTTCCACTATAAGTTTGGTTATTCTTGAGTGTTTGACAAAAAGTAATCTATTTTAACAACAAACTTCTAAGCATTTAAAATTTGGGTTTTTTTATGCAAAAGAAATGTATTATCAAGAGAATTCCTGGGAGCATCTTTCTATTTTCTAGAGGGGATGCTGTCCGATTCATGAACTGTTGAATAAAGCCAATTAGATCTTTAAAGAGCGAGGAGAGGGAGGAAGAAAGGAAGAGAGAGAAGGAAAAGAAGGGAGACAGATCTTTTATGAGGAAAATACCTAAAAAACTAATTCTATAATGTCCAGATATTAATATTTATAAAAATTGCACAAATAATATTTAAGGCAACATCTACTATAAATATGGTGTTTCAGGCTTACAATTTTCAAATGGAAAAGGCAGTCCTGTTTAGTTCAATCAATAAAGAACAGATCAAGGATTACCATTACAGATAAAATTCTGAAAGCTCTAAGACATGGTAGCTAGAATATTACAGTCGATCAGAAAGTGATTTATCAATTCAAAACATCAGCAGAGAAATTTTGAGTATGAACAAAGTGATCGCAAAAACAATTCCAAGGCAACTTGTATATCATCAATTTATATAATCCAACAGATGCATGTGCTTGACTCCAAGGCTCTTGGTCATTTACAAAATCTCTATTTCTATCATATACTAAATACTTTTGAGAATATGAAAATCCTTAAATTGTGCCACCCTCAACTGTGAACAGTTTTTCAATATTAAATCACACCCCCAAGTAAAACATGTTTTCAATCAATGTATATGAAAACCAGTGGTTTTTCAACCACCTGTCCATGGACTGGCTTCTATAATTTTCATACATCAAGGTAGTCAACTCTTTTGCAGACCTACACTGGTCCATGGACCAGTGACTGAAAACCAGTGCATCAAACTACAAACACAACTACTTTTTTTTTGTATTTTTCTGAAGTGAGAAGAAGGGAGGCAGAGAGACAAACTTCAGCAAGCACACAGCCAGGAGCCACCCGGCATGCCCACTAGGGGGCGATACTCTGCCCCTCTGGGGTGTTGCTCCCTTGCAACAGGAGCCATTCTAGTGCCTGAGGCGGAGGCCATGGAATCATCCTCTGCACCTGGGGCCAACTTTGCTCTAATGGAGCCTTTGCTGCAGGAGGGGAAGAGAGAGACAGAGAGGAGAGGGGGAAGGAGAGAGAAGCAGATAGGCGCTTCCCCTTTGTGTCCTGGCCGGGAATCAAACCCAGAACCTCCACATGCTGGGACGATGCTCCACCACTGAACCAACCAGCCAGGGCTCTTTAAAAAGTACATATGCCTAAACAGTAAGTCAGAAGTAAGCAAGACTTTTTTAAAAAATAAACTGGTCCTATTAGAGATGTATGTCTGCTGAAAACAATTAATGATATTAATCTCATAGAACCTCCACTAAACTGCCACAAACCTTTGTAGAGCTGCTTTCAGTTATCTTTGCAAGCTGCCAAAGGATTACATAGTGAGTACATTGCAGGGCATGAATAACAATCTGTAAAAAGAGCCAAGAAAATACAGTTAAAATTAAAAGTCACAAGCCTTCCTTGTCAAAGTTAAGTATGGAAATTGTAAAGAAAAAGAAAAAAACCTGCTCAGGCATGTCTCCATTTTCAATTCCGGTTTTCAATAGTTTGTAATTACAAGCAAATAAATCCCACTTTGAAAGGTCATGGGCACTGTAAAAAATAATTAAATTATATTAAAAAGTTTAATCACATCTGTCTTGGACTTAATGTTAACAGAATGCTGTTAAAATATAGTAACCTTATTTTTAAAGTAAGAGGAGAGGAGAAAGAGACAGATTCCCACATGCACTCTGATCAGAAAACATTCGGCAACCCCCGTCAGGGCCGATGCTCGGCTCAAACGAGCTATCTTCAACACCCAAGGCCAACTCTCGAACTAATCAAGCCACTGACTGTAAGAGGGTAAGAGAGAAAGAGGGGTAGAAGGAGGGGAAGAGAAGCAAATGGTTGCTTCTATGTGTGCCCTGACTGGGGATCGAACTCGTACACAAGGGCAACACTCTATCCACTGAGCAAACCGGCCAGGGCCAAAGTAAACGTTTTAACATGCATCACAACAAAAGAAATGGGTATTTTTAAAAAAGCATGTTTTTCAGTGATTATCCAATTCAAAACGTGACTCTAGCAAATACTCTCCCCCCTTCTAAAACACAAGAAACCTAGCAAAGAATCTGAGAAGATTGTAACCTCAAAACATGCAAGTTGGTTTTGCTAGCTTTTTTATTTTATTTTATTTACTGATTATAGGGAGGGAAGGAGAGAGAGACAGAGACAGAGAGAGAGAGAGACAGACAGACAGACAGACAGGAACATTGCTAACTTCCTGTATATGCCCTAATTGGGGATCAAACTGGCAACCTCTGCAGCTTCTGTGCTTTTGAGACAAAGCTTAAACCAACCTAACTAGTTTCACTACAGTTTTAAGAAATTAAAAACCGGGGGTGGGGAGTGATGTATTTGGTGGGAAACTTGAATCTATGTAAACACAAATTAAAATCACAAATAAAAAAAAAATCAGAAACTTACTTATGAAAAGCAGTGATTCTCTTCAATGTTGACAATACCTGGTATGCATCATCTTCATCAGGTTCTTCACCCTATGAATATTAATTATATGATATTAAACATTAGTAACCATCAAATGAATCTTTAGAGGCTATCATATTGGAGATACTACCCTTCAAAAGAAAAAACAACCTGATAAAAACCATATATTAACTGTGTCATTCAATATCTAAACCTGGCCAACTTTAAAAGAATATTGCTGGAGTAATGAGTTCACACAGTTGTTAGGACATTCTCCCTTTTTCTTTAAGTAACCTTACTCCAAAATAAGAAGATATCTGCTCTTTTACAATAACAAATATATTAGGACAATAAAAAATTTATATTAGACTCTGGCCAGTTGGCTCAGTGGTAGAGTGTCGGCCCAGCATGTGGAAGTCCAGGTTTCAATTCCCCAATCAGGGCACACAGGAGAAATGCCCATCTGCTTCTCCACTCCTCCCCCCCTCCTTCCTCTCTGTCTCTCTCATCCCCTCCCACAGCCAAGGCTACATTGGAGCAAGATTGGCCCAGGCACTGAGGACGGCTCCATGACCTCGCTTCAGGCACTACAATGGATCCAGCCACAATGAAGCAACAACCCAGATGGGCAGAGCATTGCCCCCTGGTGGGCATGCCGGGTGGATCCTGGTCGGGTGCATGTGGGAGTCTGCCTGACTGCCTCCTTGCTTCCTCTAACTTCGGAAAAATATAAAAGGAAAAAAAAAATTAGAGCCTGACCAGGTGGTGGCACAGTAGATAGACAATTGTACTGAAACCTGGAGGAACCAGGTTCAAGATCCCGAGGTCACTAGCTTCAACGTGGGATCATCTGGTTTGAGTAAAGCTCACCAGCTTGAGCCCAAGGTTGCTGGCTTAAGCAAAGGGTCACTCACTCTGCTGTAGCCCCCTGGGTCAAGGCACATATGAGAAAGCAATCAATGATCAACTAAGGTGCTGCAACGAAGAATTCATGCTTTTCATCTCTCCCCCTTACTGTCTGTCTGTCCCTCTCTCTGATTCTGTCTCTATGACACAGAAAAAAAAGAAAAATACACTAGAGAACAAGAGATCATAAAAATAACACCTAAAGGACAAGTAAGGACTAGACATCCTAGTCTTTAATTTTAGGTAACTCAAGTAATTAAAAAATTTTATGTCATAATACATAAAACTTTCAAAGTTTATTAACTGCTACCAACTTATCTATCGAACCCCTGGCTCTGTACATGGACAAAAGTATGGTGGTTGTCAGAAGGAGAGGGGGCCCTGGCCGGTTGGCTCAGTGGTAGAGCGTCGGCCTGGTGTGCAGAAGTCCCGGGTTGGATTCCCGGCCAGGGCACACAGGAGAAGCGCCCATCTGCTTCTCCACCCCTCCCCCTCTCCTTCCTCTCTGTCTCTCTCTTCCCCTCCCACAGCGAGGCTCCATTGGAGCAAAGATGGCCCGGGCAGTGGGGATGGCCCCTTGGCCTCTGCCCCAGGCGCTAGAGTGGCTCTGGTCGTGACAGAGCGACACCCCGGAGGGGCAGAGCATCGCCCCCTGGTGGGCGTGCCGGGTGGATCCCGGTTGTGCGCATGCGGGAGTCTGTCTGACTGTCTCTCTCCATTTCCAGCTTCAGAAAAATACAAAAAGGAGGAGAGGGGTGGGGGAGTCGTGGCGGGTAAGAGAACCAAACATACAGTGACAGAAGCTGGTTTGACTCTGGGTGATGAGCTGACAATACAATGTATAGAGCAAGCGCCATGCAGATGTTCCCCACAAAACCTGTGAGATCCTAGGGATCAATGTCACCCCATTAAATTTAAGTTTCTTCAAACAAGCAAACCCTTTATCTCTCTAAAACTCCTTAGTTTTCTTTAAACTTTAATTTTTCTACAAAGTAATAAAAATTAATAAAAAGTTGTTTGTTTTTAAGTTAACTTGTCCTAATCACAATCATATCCAGACAAGAGTAGATCCTTTAAAATTTTTAAATAAGAATGTGATCATTGAACATCAACATATTTGCACAAGCTGCCAATTAAGAAAAACTTAGTAAGCATGGAATATGTGACACACAACAAAAGAAAGATGAAAAAGTTAATTCTTAAACAAGAAACCTGAAAATTACAAAGTCCATGTTTTTTGCAGCATTAATGACAGCGATATGGAGATGTGCACCTGAAACCTGTCTGATACCTTGTCATTTGAGAAGTGTAAGTTTTTATTTATGCAAACCAAGAAGACTGTTAAATATATTTCCAGAAATGATAAAAATTACAATAAAATACAAGTGTATTTGAGTGCCACACTTTAAGCCTCTTTGGAAATACAACAGAAAAACATCTAAAACACAAAAATCAACACTGGCTGTAATAGCAATTTCTCAAGGCTTTAAAGTATCAAAGACCATGCACTTAAAAACCACCTTTCTTTTTGAGACTACATGATTTAGAGACTAGCTCTACTGTCCTGGTCATCATGCCTAACGATTTCAATTCCTTCAATGCCTTACTCAACTAAACCCTGGTAACTTACCAGATCATTTATTTATTTATTTATTTATTTATTTATTTATTTATTTATTGTATTTTTCTGAAGCTGGAAACGAGGAGACAGTCAGACAGACTCCCACATGTGCCCGACCGGGATCCACCCGGCACGCCCACCAGGGGCCACGCTCTGCCCACCAGGGGGCGATGCTCTGCCCCTCTGGGGCGTAGCTCTGCTACGACCAGAGCCACTCTAGCTCCTGGGGTAGAGGCCAAGGAGCCATCCATCCCCAGCGCCCGGGCCATCTCCGCTCCAATGGAGCCTTGGGCTGCAGGAGGGGAAGAGAGAGACAGAGAGGAAGGAGGGGGGTGGAGAAGCAAATGGGCATGTCTCCCATGTGCCCCGGCCGGGAATTGAACCCGGGTCCCCCCCACGCCAGGCCAACGCTCCACCACTGAGCCAACCGGCCAGGGCTCATTTCTTTTTTAAATAAAATGTTAGTTTTGCATTCATTCACCTTCCTCAACTCAAACTTTTACCACCTTTCTATATATGTTGGTGGAAGAATAATAGTATCATGATGAAGTCAAAGAACAAAAAATATTTGAACGTCTTTTCAACATACTTGCGAGGGACCATCACCAGGACTAGTGGCTAAATTCAGTTACTGAATAAAGGGGCCCAACTGACAATATATTTGTAATACATACCTCTTGCAGAAAATCTTCAAGAAGTCGGTTAAATTTATCTGCCAACTCATCGATCAGTTGACTTCTTGAAATATCCACTCTGTTGAAGATTGTAAACTCTTCGTTACAGAGTGCATGGTAAGTTTTAGAACATGCTTCCAAAACATCTGTATCTGTGTGCTTCTCTACAATATTCCGGATCTGTCGTAATAAGGCATCCAAATGCTGCAAAATCAAAGTGGTTTTTCTTTCCATGAAAACTAAAGTGAAAAGCTTAAAATAAAGTAATTCTACAACGAGGACATGCACTTTAAGGTGTTTTTCTAGTCATGGTAAACAAATACACTGACCTACCCATATTGATTTCCTTAACATTAATAGGAATACCACCCACTGCATAGGGCTTCGGTGAGAATTTTGATCGTAGAAACAGCAATGAATATTAGCTGCTTTCTTTTGTAATTCTGTAGTTGCCATCATCCTATTACCCAACCCCAATATCCATATATGATCAGTGGCAGTCACATAACAGCTAGGAATGCGAGTGTGCTGGTAATATATGAATCAAAGGGAAGCCTCGTTAGTGCCATACTCTAAATCCAACTTACTAAAATACAGAAGACATGTAAAGTATGTTTACTTTACCATCAGAAGTTACAAACACAGACTTTAAAAGTATTTTAAAATAATATGATGAGATGAATCAACCTAGTAACTCTTCATGGTTTATTTTCAAACACAGAAAACAGCATACCTTTTCTAATCGTCCAGTGGTATATATTTCCAAATCAAAGTACTGAGGCAACTGCAACAAGTTAGTCACCTTTTCTGCATCTATAGAGTACTTTGAAATTAAAAGAGTCAAAAACACAATAATGGTAAGTAAGCATGATAAAATTCTGTGTAACATTTCCAAACAAAACCTGTTGTTTCTTAGTAAAATTCTGATATTCACACAAACTTACTTTAGCTAATAACTGAGGAAGGGCCACAGCAAAAAGCTCAGTGATTTTTGTCCTGTCATCCAACTGGGTCTTCTTTTCCTTCGCTGTCAGCACCTAAAGTAATACAATATTTAAAAATACTTATTAAGCCACTGATAGTGTTCAGTGCTCAAGTTTAAGATGTACAAAATAAATAATAAAACTACATCTTAGGTGATGGATACAAAAATTTCTACTATAAAACCTGAAACCCAAAAGTGACCAGGAGAATAACTTATACGATATAAGAAAAACAAAAACAAGAACAAAAAAAACTTTGAATATTTCTAGATGGGAAATCAATACTCAATTAGACTAATCAAGAAGCAACAATTAGTAACAGGAGATATAGTTTAGGAGCTTATATAATAATGGCACTGAATAGCATTTCAGCCTACTCTAAGCTGTAGGCCATGATCCATGGGTTCTGAATTTAACATAATAAGTTGCTACCAGCAATTAAAAAATAAAGAAAACAAACAAAAACCATAGAATGTATCATATACCTTAAGTTCAAAGAGAAAAAAAGAATGAAAATATATGGAATTGTTGGTCTACAATGCAAATATATGTGAACTTTGCAATAATGCATTAAAATCTAATCCAAGGAAATAGGAATTTCCTCAGTTAAATTAATTTATTAAAAGTAAATCTAAAAATAAACCAGAACAGGCAAATGCACCACTCTATAATGGCAAACACTAGATTCAGTCTTAAAGGTAAGAACTGTAAACACTGTAATCTCTGTAGTAAGTAACAAAGTATCTTATGGAAGAAATTTCCAAAATTGTTAATGCTTTAAACTTTACTTCTAACATTTATGTACAAGTAAAGATCCCCTGGAAAAAGAAAAGGTTTCAAAAATTTGCTTCTATGGTTACAAATTACTTTATTATATATATTAAGAAAGAGAAACATAGTTGAGAATACTAAAAATATACTGGCATACCCTTTTTCCTGTCCCTCTACCCACAGGAGGGTGACATTCAGCTGCTTGTCTAATGGTACAAAGCATTATTTCAATCAGAGCACTCTCTTGTCTGTCTGTTAGTGCTGAAAAAGAAAATCAGAAAGACTTAATCCATTTCTTTTCCCTATATGCCATTTTTAATTATTATGTAACAGTTCCTTCTGCCTGGGATAGAATCTGACCTAACATATTAAAGAAAATTCCATTACTGTATCACAGAAAGGGAACAAAACAAAACAACAAGTTAAACCTTCCTAAACATTACAAATCTGTATGCCACTAATCCACAATTTGAGGAAAGAAAATATGAACACAGATTAAAAACAAAAAATCAAGAATGTTGATGGCAACTACATCTGTCTACATAGCATAATATTCATGTATATAAAAACAAGATTATTCACAAAGTAAGGTTTCCACTCAATTACTTTAACACTAAAACAAATGGAGTAAGTAAAATCTATTTTCAAAACTGGCTAGACAACAAAAATACCATAATTAAAACATCCTTACCTTCCTCTCCACTAACAGGCTCCTCCAGCAACAAGCTATTCATACATTCCCAGTCTTTCAGCAGCTCAGTAGCACAGTCCCACATGCTATCCACAAGGTATGCTGCATGCTCATGTAACTAAAATGAAAAAAGAGCAATGTGCTCTTAAACAAATAGCATACTAGCCTTAACGCAAAATAATGGAAACTCTGGGGACACCATGTACAAACTCAAACAGCAATCTCTTTTTTGAGGTCAGATGGAAGAAAGAACAGACAAGAAATTGCCTTAGCTTGCTGTGTATAAGTAAAGCTTGTTAGGCAGTATCATTAAACATTTCTTACAATAATCATTACCATGAAATTTATTTTTGAAAAGCTTATATGCACGCATGCATATTTAGAGCCTATTTGGAATCAATATTACATGACTTAATGACTCTCTATTATAAAATAAACGACAAATTTATTTTAACTGAATGGGAGCGATTATGGTTGCATAAAACAAAATACATATTTACTAATCAACTCAATATATAAGCAAATCATTTCTTTTCATTCTGAAGTTTAAATGGCCCTAGGGCTTCCCAAGTCATTGTACGAGGACAGCATTACTAAGATACCAAAACCTGTCAAAAACATTACAAATAAATATATACAGATGATCCTCCTGCATGAACATAGAAGGAGTATCCTTTAAAAAACTGGCATAAGTAGAAATGAACATCAACCAACCTCACTTTCCAGGAAGAAAAAAACTAATGTCTTAACAAGATTGGCATTTGGACCTTGCCGCCCCCTTCTCTTCATCATTCCATCTTCCTCTGGATCTCTACGACTGAAGAGCCTGTGAGCAATGCAGAATGTTTACTTTTAAAACAAAAAACAGTATCTCCTAATAAAGAAAGATGACTGGATTCCTTACTGAAGCACCGAACAAAGGAGTCGATGGGAGCTGGGTAGGTGTAATACTGTACAACGTGATACGCAGGTGAGTGACTGCAATTAACCTTTCTAGTACATTCAAAGCCCGTTTAACTTCAAGCTAATTGTACAGTTGGGGCAAAAGTAGGTTTCCACTTGTTCATAAAGATCACAATACATTAATAAATAATAATACAAGAATAAACTGAGTTTCACATACTCACAACTGCAAACCTACTTTTGCCCCACTGTGTACCAATTTGTAAATTTTTTATAAACCTTGCTGCATTTTATACAACCATTTCCTTTAATAAAAGTTTTACAATGACTAACTTGTACCAGTTATACATATAAATCTATGATAAATACTCTTCTCTTTAAACTGAAAATATGTTTGCCTTCTAACTTTCTTGTATAGTTATCCCAAAGCCTAGATTTAGTGACCTCTTTCTATGGACATTGCATTTGTTTTTCCTTATAAATAATTTTTTTTTAAAAAGGAAAAACAGAACTAACAATGAACAGCAATAAAGGGAAAACCATAGAGTTAATGTTTTGCATCATATACTCTTTTAAATAAATACTTCGCTGCTAAGTCAGGTAAATTTTTTTTGAAGTTGGAATCAGAGAAAAAAGGGAAAATTAGGATAAGGTCTTAGCATTGTGCTACACTTGGGTACCTGTTTAAACACATTCATTAAAAGATTTGGGTACAGGCCCTGTCCGGTTGGCTCAGTGGTAGAGTGTCGGCCTGGCGTGCAGGAGTCCCAGGTTCAATTCCCGGCCAGGGCACACAGGAGAGGCGCCCATCTGCTTCTCCACCCCTCCCCCCTCCTTCCTCTCTGTCTCTCTCTCTCTTTACCTCCCACAGCCAAGTCTCCATTGGAGCAAAGTTGGCCCAGGCGCTGAGGATGGCTCCATGGCCTCTGCCTCAAGCGCTAGAATGGCTCTGGTTGCAACAGAGCAATGCCCCAGATGGGCAGAGCATCGCCCCCTGGTGGGCATGCCGGGTGGATCCTGGTCGGGCGCATGCGGGAGTCTGTCTGACTGCCTCCCCATTTCCAATTTCAGGGAAAAAAATACAAAAAAAAAAAAAGATTTGGGTACATTTCCCCTTTAAAGAATTAACTTAGCCCTGGCCGGTTGGCTCAGCGGTAGAGCGTCGGCCTAGCGTGCGGAGGACCCGGGTTTGATTCCCGGCCAGGGCACACAGGAGAAGTACCCATTTGCTTCTCCACCCCTCCGCCGCGCTTTCCTCTCTGTCTCTGTCTTCCCCTCCCGCAGCCGAGGCTCCATTGGAGCAAAGATGGCCCGGGCGCTGAGGATGGCTCTGTGGCCTCTGCCTCAGGCGCTAGAGTGGCTCTGGTCGCAACATGGCGACGCCCAGGATGGGCAGAGCATCACCCCCTGGTGGGCGTGCCCGGTGGATCCCGGTAGGGCGCATGCTGGAGTATGTCTGACTGTCTCTCCCTGTTTCCAGCTTCAGAAAAATGAAAAATGAAAAAAAAAAATTTAAAAAAAAATAAACTCAAAAAAAAAAAAAAGAATTAACTTAAATCAAAGGAATTAAAGAAGGTAAGTCGAACCTTTTAAAGAAAATAGTAAATTTTACTTGTTTTGTATAATTTTTTAGAAAATAAGTTATATACATTTTAACATAAATTATAACACAAATTACTATCACAAAAGTATACTTTGAAAATAAATAACAGAAATATAAATTTACTTTTTGTAGAGAAATTCTCCAGCTGCTACTGCTACTGGCCGGTGAGCTGAATACACCAGATGATAGACATTTTCACAATCTTCCGCAGTAAGGACTTCTTCACTACTCCTAAAATGAAATAAGCAGTAGCAGTCTTTTTAGTAATGTCATCATTTTAAGCATAATGAGTATAAAAATCTATGTTCATACTTTCACTAACTTGTGCTAAGAAAAATTTAAAAGACACCAACTTTATTTATCATCTATCAGTAAAAGCTTGCCCTGTAAAAAGAGCTGAGTATTTTATTAACATCTAAACCAGGGGTTCCCAAACTTTTTACACAGGGGGTCAGTTCACTGTCCCTCAGACCGTTGGGAGGGCCGGACTATAAAAAATAAATAAACAAATCTCTATGCACATTGCACATATCTTATTTTAAAGTAAAAAAAAACAAAACGGGAACAAATACAATATTTAAAATAAAGAACAAGTAAATTTAAATCAACAAACTGACCAGTATTTCAATGGGAACTATGGGCCTGCTTTTGGCTAATGAGATGGTCAATGTGCTCCTCTCACTGACTACAAATGAAAGAGGTGCCCCTTCAGGAAGTGTGGCGGGGGGTCAGATAAATGGCCTCAGGGGGCTGCATGAGGCCCTCAGGCTGTACTTTGGGGACCCCTGATCTAGACTCAATGGGGGGGGGTAAAATTAGAGTCAATAATGAAAGTAAAGAATTGACCAGGCGGTGGCACAGTGGATAGAGCGTCGGACTGAGACTCAGATGACCCAGGATCAAAACCCAAGGTCGCCAGCTTGAGTGTGGGTTCATCCGGCTTGAGCATGGGCTCACCAGTTTGAGCGTGGGATCATAGACATGACCTCATGGTCACTGGCTTCAGTCCAAAAGTTGCTGGCTTGAAGCCCACGGTCACTGGCTTGAGCAAGGGGTCATTTGCTCTGCTGCAGCCCCCCACACACACACCTGGGGCCAAGGCACATGTGAGAAAGCAATCAATGAACTAAGGTGCTGCAACAAAGAATTGATGCTTTTCATCTCTCTCCCTTCCACCTGTCTGTCCCTCTCTCTGATTTTCTCTCTGTGTCACAATAAAAATAATAATAATGATAATGAAAGTAAAGATCTATATGGTGAAGATAGTAACAACATGACAAGGACGCTAAAAGAAAATGAAGAAAAAATAATATAAACTAATGTAGACAATAGTGCTGGCATGCTAAGAACGTAGTTAATAATCACAGGGAACACTGCATATATTTCATAGGAATCAAGGAAAAAGTACTGCATCATTAAAATATACTAACACCCCACTTTATCACACAGTGATGAAGAATATTTCATCATGTACGGAATACCATATGAAGCAATGGCAATGGATTTACTAATTAATTAAAATTTAGGTGCCAAAGACCTTATATGTTTTAGTCTACAGTGATAAGACAATCTAGGTTTTTACCATTATATGTAAATTAAGAATTATAGGATCACCTCAGACAAAAAAGCCTGAATATATTAGGTGGTTAGAGGCTCTCAGATCGGTTCGGTTTTTGTCGTATAAGGAAATGTTACTTCTTTTTGACAGACACAAAACCAAAACGTTAAAATTTGACTTTCAATAGCACTTTGATTTAAACTATTGTTTGTATAATACTGGGTTATTTTTGGAAAAACCACTTGTTTATAAGGAAAAAACATTTATTGAACCAAATCAGGTTACTCATTTTAACTGTTTGAGAAGGAAGTTCCTTTACATTTCAGTTTATTACTTATTTTCATGGCTGAACCATCATAAAAGACTCTTGCCCTTCGTAAAAACATTGGTACCAGAAACAAGGAAAACAGGTATAAGGGTATTATGGAAGGTGGAAACTACAGCAACATATATAGAGTACTATTACTTTCTTATTTATTTCAGGATTTTTTCAATATTTTTAAATACATGTATATATAATATTTAAAAATTTTAAAACAAACTAAAAACTTTAAAAAACTACAATGGTTAAGACTGCTCTAATTCTCCCATTTAAGTAAATTTTCAGAAAATGTCAGTACATCCTGAGCTGCCTCCTTGATAATGACTATAATATAGTCCATTTCATATAAATGTGGATACACTAGGCGTATATGTTTAAATTTTTATGTTTCTGCCTGACCAGGCAGTGGCGCAGTGGATACAGCATCAGACTGGGATGCAGAAGACCCAGATTCGAGACCCCGAGGTCGCCAGCTTGAGCGCGGGCTCATCTGGTTTGGGCAAAGCTCACCAGCTTGAACCCAAGGTCGCTGGCTCGAGCAAGGGGTTACTCGGTCTGCTGAAGGCCCGCAGTCAAGGCACATGTGAGAAAGCAATCAATGAACAACTAAGGGGTCACAATACACAATGAAAAACTAATGATTGATGCTTCTCATCTCTCAGTTCCTGTCTGTCTGTCCCTGTCTATTTCCCTCCCTCTGTAAAAATAAATAAGTAAATAAATAAAAATAATTTTTTTTATGTTTCTGTCAATGGTCTGGTTGGTTACTACATTTAGACTATTTTCCTACTGGTATTTTCCTACTGGTTTCTGTTCTTTTTTTTTTTTTTTATCTTTCTGAAGCTGGAAACGGAGACAGTCAGACTCCCACATGCGCCCGACCGGGATTCACCCGGCACGTCCACTAGGGGGCGATGCTCTGCCCCTCCTGGGCTTCGCTCTGTGGTGACCAGAGCCACTCCAGCGCCTGGGGCAGAGGCCATGGAGCCATCCCCAGCGCCCGGGCCATCTTTGCTCCAATGGAGCCTTGGCTGCGGGAGGGGAAGAAAGAGAGAGGAAGGAGACGGGGAGGGGTGGAGAAGCAGATGGGTGCTTCTCCTGTGTGCCCTGGCTGGGAATCAAACCCGGGACTTCTGCACGCCAGGCCAACGCTCTACCACTGAGCCAACCGGCCAGGGTGGTTTCTGTTCTTTTTATTGATTTGTTGAAATTGACTCTTGGCTCTGGCCAGTTGGTTCAGTGGCAGAGTGTTGGCCCAGCATGTGGATGTCCTGTGTTCAATTTCCAGTCAGGGCACACAGAAGAAGCACCCATTTGCTTCTCCACCCCTCCCCCTCCTGCTTCTCTCTCTCTCTTTTTCTATCTTCCCTCCCTCGCAGCCATGGCTCCATTGAGTTGGCCCTAGGCACTGAGGATGGCTCCTTGGCCTCCGCTTCAGGCACTAAGAAAAGCTCCATTGCTGAGCAACACCACAAATGGGCAGAACATCGCCCCCTAGTGGGCTTCCTGTGTGGAGCACATGCGGGAGTCTGTCTCTCTGACTCTCCTTCTCATTGAATGGGGGAAGGGACGAAATTGACTCTAATGACTCAAATATTTTGCCCAACCTATCATTTGTTTCATGAGTTTACTTGTTATTTTATTTAACACACATTTTTTTTACTGTAGTTAAATGATTTTTTTGGTCTAGGTTTTATGACATGCTCAGAAAGGTATTTTTTACTCATTTTACATATAACATAATTTAATCTTCCCAAGTTTTCCATCTAGAACTTTAATGGTTTCATTTATTTACATTTAAACAATTCATCCATCTGAAAATAATTTTTGTAGAAAAACTGAGATAGGAGTGTACTTTAATCCTCCTCCCCAAGAGAACCTGTTTGTCACAAACCCATTTGTTTTCCAGTAGGAAAAGCCAGCCTCACCCTGTATTAGGGTTCTGGATGCATTGTATTTGTCTCTACAATATCTTTATTCTGTGTCACCAATCTCTGCCTATTCACCGGTCTGAAATTTAAAACTTACTGTGGCTTTATAATCATATTGGACAGTCATCTCTCATTAGTTTTTAGTGAATTTTGTTGGCTATTCTTACATGATAAATTTTCCATGAATGTCAAAATTAACATGTTATGATAAAAACTCTTTTGGAATTTTTGGACCATGTTAACAATCTAAATGTCCAGTGACAGATACATGCATAAATGTGGTATAAATACAAAATGGAGTATTACTGAATCTCAAAAGGAATCAAATTCTGATACATTCTACAACATGGACAAACAAGACAATATACTAAAGTGAAATAAGCCAGATACAAAAGTACTAATATTTTGATTCCCCTTACATGAGGTACCTAAAATAATGAAATTCATGAAGATAGAAAGTAGAACAGTGGACACTCGGGACTGGGAGCGGGAGGGAGGACAGAAAGGCTAGTGTGTAAGGGGCCCAGAGAGTCGGTATGAAAGCACGGCTGGACACAGCTAAGGGCGGCACGACACGGCGAGCATACATTATGCCGCTGACTTGCACACTTAAATATGTTTAAAATAGTAAATTTTATATTATATGTATTACAACTTTTCTAAGAAAAAAAATGGATTTGCATCACTATTACATTTTAACATGTTTAAATTCAGATTGTTTATGGAAGTTTCAAGTAAATACTAATTTCTAAAAGTGTGACAAATACAGTAAGTACATTTAATACACTAAAATGTTTAACTTTCTTTTCAGAGCATCTAAGACAGTAAAATGGGAAGGACAGTGACAAAGGGAATGAGTACACATGAATTCCTAGCTCAGAATTTTTCTAGTCCAATGATCTCCTTCTCCTATTTCCTAGCTTTACAGGAGAAATTAAAACTTGTAGCTGCAAAATCCCATGACTTAAGTTATTAAAATTTAGATCTAGATAGTTAAAACCAAGTTCTCTAATATATTATTTAGATAATCTGGACATTAGTAAAATGCTATAAATACTTACTGTAAAACAAGAGTAAGTAATTTTATTGCTTGTACTGCAACATCATATTCTTTGTCAAGGGTCATAGACACAATTCTATCCTAGGGGGGAAAAAAAGAAAAGAAAGATTATTAAAGGAAAAGCAAGAGAAAAATATTTTCAAATAATTGGTCATTTTAAAGTACTTAAAGTAATACTAACCTTGAACCGGCTGGTAAAAAGCTCCAGTTTGGAATTAAGCTCTTTGTTATAATAAAGCCCTTGTAGAGCAGTGAGACATTTGAGTCTTACTTCACCTTGCTACATGAAACAAGAAATAATGAATTAAAACTTTGTATGTTTGCAACCAAGATCTATACAATATTTTCTACTCAAAAATATTAAATGTTCCATACAACAGCATTTCTTCAGAAACTCATCTATGATAATGCGAAAATAGGAATACGAACATCTAAGACTAAAATCCTTTGGGGTTACCATTTTTGTAGATCTAATGAAAATATTTTAAAAATTATTCAGAGAACTACTACTATGAAAGATAATAGCAGCATATTTCATACCAAGTTTCTCCTTTATAGAAAGTAGTATTTGTAAGAGTTATATACAAGGAATTTCAAGGCCAATAAAGAGGCAGCTTAAGAGAAAGGTAGATTTAAAAAATTAAAATAAAACGGTCAGAGGCCAAGTTGTAACTTATAATCTGGTTAAGACACATGCTTATCAAAAGAGGATTTTTAAAAAATACAGCACTCATACACTAACAAAGGATGCTGCTGATTGCTTTAAGAAATGTCTCACCATGCCTACCTACATGAACTTAATGTTTCAGCACTAAATAATTCAAGATTAAAGGTTAAATCAGTGGCCAAGATTAAAAATCTACTGGACTTTATGTGATAGAGATGATGTTTCCATGAAGCAAACGGAACAGAATAAGAGGCACAGACCTATAAAAATATGGTCCAAGGTACACCTACATCCATAACTCTTTATGAAAGACAGCTGCAAACAGCTATCTATTCCTACAGGTAGACAAACATTCTATAGGGCATATCTTACCTTATCATGCATAGTCCAACCAACATATTTTAAATAACTGTCATTAAGAAAGGCATCACTATACATTTTCATCCAAATGCCAATTTCTTCAATACAAATAGCTCGTATTTCAGCTATTGCATCGCTGAGGGAAGGAATAAGTACACATATTAGTACCACTATTACCACAAGACTTGTTTCTTCAAGAAATGCCGAATAATTCAAACCTACTGTGAGTATATCACTATAGTAAGTATTACGGGGGTTTTTTAAGTAGAACTGAAGCATGGCCTTTGAATGCTAAGTGTTTACAGTTTAGCTGGCAAAGCATAATTATCACCACATAAATATTTTAAATTAAATAAAATTACAAACAAAATCTGATCCCCGCCTTTTAAACCATGCCATATCACAGCCTTTGCTCACACCTGCTGGGCGTGTGTGTTCAGAAAACAGCAGGCACATTATTCTAGTTAGAACACAATTTTCCAGGCGAGAATTAGTTATACATAACTCTGAGGCCAAGATCAATTTGGATTTGAATGTCAGACTAAATTACTTTAATTCACCCTGTAGGTACTGGTGAGTCATTGAATGCTTTCAGCAGAAAAATACTGCAACAAAAGAACATTGTAGGAAAACTTCAAAAATCTCTGGGCATGAAAAGAGGGAATGGACAAAGGTAATGACAACAATAGCAATAAAAGAACGGACAAAGGAACGTATTTACTAACTGCCAAGTTGAGGAAATGAGGAAAAAGTCGAATAAAAATGCCACCAACATTTAAAGAACAGGTTACAGGATAAATGGTAAGATTATCTTCGCCTTTCTTCTACTCATTTAAAATAGCAAAAGAAAACATCTCACACATATCCAAATTTTCCCACTGATATTCAAATGGAAGAGAGAAGTGAGCATGTACAAGCTCTACTAACAATATATCCACCAAAAGCAATGAAATATTCTCTAGTCTAGACTGACTCTTAGTAGCTGCAGTAGCTTCCATTTGCTGGGCAGATACAGGTCAAGAACAGCACTAAACCATTTTTCAAATAGAAAACATGAAGTTCAGAGCAGTTAAATAACTGCCTTGATCGTCTCATTCCATGGAAGAGCTCAGATTCTTTTTTTTTTTTTTTAATACTTTATTTATTGGTTTTACAGAGACAGGAGAGAAAGGGGATCATGGAATGGGAAGTGACAACTCATAGTTGCTTCATATTAGTTGTTCGTTGCTTGCTTGCTGTATGTGCCTTGACCAGGGAAGCCCAGGGCTTCGAACCGGCAACCTTGGCATTCCAGGCCGAAGGTTTATCCACTGCGCCACCACAGGCCAGGCAAGAGCTTAGATTCTAACACTCCACCATTCCACTAATTTACACTGTGTAAATCACTTCCAAACTTGAACAGAGTAAGAATTTCATAGAAAAAAACTGTCCAGACTTACCGGTATCTATGTACAAACACTCCCTTAAATATTGCATTCATCATATTTTCTATTTCATCCTGATTTTCTTGAAGCTGAAAAAAAAGACACAGTTTCTTTTAAAATGTAATGGAAGACAAATGAACATCTAATTTGTTTTTAAGTACAAATGCAGTGTTTTGGTGGCTACAGCTAATTTTTAATTCCACTAGACAACAGTAACCACATAGAAAAATCAAGAGCTATTCTATAAGAAGTCCCTTGCTATCTGAAATAGTTGACTTGGCTTTTTATATTTGGTTGGTAGATTATTTTTTTCTAATGCTTATAAATTTTCATTGTGTAAAGGTATGTAAAGAACTGTTAAGTAATTTATTATAATACATATTATCTATATATTATATAAAATGTTCATATCGAAGAAGTATAACAAGAATTGACTATCTTGGACTTCATCTTCTGGAAAAAGATGAGTGGTATTAACTAGTATCTGTTCAAAAAACAAAAGGAATTTGAGAAAAATAACTTAGAAAAAAAGATTGTCTCCCTGCTAAATTCTTTTGAGGGAAACAGGACACACCAAAAAAAATAATAATAATAAGCATTTCGAATCTTTTTTTTCCCCTAAGATTTTAGGTATTCACTGATTGATTTGAGAGAGAGAGAGGGAGGGAGGGAGGGAGGGAGGGAGGGAGGGAGGGAGGGAGGGAGGAGGGGGAGGAGGGAGAGGAGCAGGAAGCATCAACTCCCAAATGTGCCTTGACCAGGGAAGCCAGGGTTTTGAACCAGTGACCCCAGCGTTCCAGGTCAACAATTTACCCGCTGCGCCACCACAGGTCAGGCAGCATTTCAAATCTTGGCTGACTTATCTACTCTGATGTTTTACTCACTGCCTCCAATTCAAAAATCAAGAGTTAAGAGAAAATTGTTTCAGAGCTTGAGAGTTAAGAGACACATCTTTCCCAAACTGAGTATCAATTAGCTTTCAGATTATGTTCTGTGCTTTTGTAAAATGTTCTTTTGCTTTTTATAAATATAAACTTGCATTTCCAAATAATGCTAACAGCATGCACTTATGTTCATTAGCACGGATAAACAGTCAAAGGTACAAGTGGTCTTTCAACATGTTTAAATATTGAACTCTATCCTAGAAGTATTAATATTCTCTATTTGAACAGAAATTCTAACCTCAAAATTCTTTTACATAAATCCACTCATTCTATGTTTGCAATAGTAAATTTATGTCCAAGAATTAGGTCATAATTTCAAACATTAAGCCGTGTGTTATGTTCACCTAATAAATCATCTGAAGAAATTTATTAACTAAATTAAAGGGCAAAAAGGTCAACTCTTCATTTCAAGCCATATGAAAACAATGAAGTATTCAGGCTTCCGGGAAATATAAGGAGGATTTTCTTTTGGCTTTTCCTTCAGTCAGGGCATTTTTTAAAGTTATTGACTATCTCTGAAATAAGCAACTTTAAATTTCAACTACCCTCTCCATGTCAAAATCAAGGAACTAATTTATGGGTTACCATGCCAAGTGTTTTTTAACTCAACAGCACTAATAATATTTTTTGAAACATCATTTTTGCCTATAAATATCCTTAATATCAGATAGAGAAATGCTGTATCATCAGTGAAGGACCAATTTAAATCACAAACACAACATCGAAAAATCACTATTTACCATAAGGCTGAAAAAATATTTTCCTCATTCAAAGCTGATTTTAGTGGTCAGTCCTTAATATTAACCAAGTGCTTCTACATTACACAAAAAAGCCACCAAGACACCATAAACAGCTTATAAATTATTTTTCAAAGTGATTTCATCCAGATTATCAAACTGAAAAAAGTGATGAAGACAGCTTCACAGTGGAGATGAATAATGTTACAGCTTAATACAACTTGATGAACTTGCCTAGGACTCCTTCTGTGAAGGCTTGAACTCTTCATACTATTCCACACAGATAATACATGCAAAAAGTCCTGCTGACATGGATAGTCAACAAAACTACGATAGACATAAAAATGAGCTAAAATATGTTATTTAAATTTAAATCTTTCAAAACATTTTATCTGATGAACTAGCTATATCATTAATGGTGTCCAAGTTAGTCACATACAACCATGAAAATGTTCAATATAGAAGTTTACCTCTTTCCGCTTCTGTAGCAGGAGTTCTAGCCTCTCATTGGCTCGTTTTCCAATCATTTTATTCCGTTCTGCCTCATACTGTCTTTGTGTATTATCCATATTAATGCTAAGATTTAGTGCCACATTCACCAAAGCTGTCATCAACTTCATAGCTGTTTTTAAAGGGGAAAATGCTGAATTTAGTCTCAGATACAAATATTACAAGTTAAAAGAAATTAAAAATAAAATGGGCTGTTCTGCTTCAAACAGAAAAGTACAGCTGCCACAAATGACAACAATAAAACAGCTGAGTAGAATTTGTTGTATGTTAGCTGGTTACCTATGTTAAGTACTTCTCACAGATTATTTCCTAATCCTTACGACAGCCCTCAAAATTAATTAATATTATCCTCATTACATTCACGAGGAAACTGAAGCTCAGGAGATTAAGAAATTTGTCTAAGATTATGCAGTTCATATAAGTAGGATCTAAAACTTGATAATCTGTCTCCAGACTCTATGTCCCCTACAATGATATTTTTCTAGATCATGATTCACCTTCTAAGCAAATTGTGGTTCGTACAGCAATTAGCTAAGTCAGTAACCAAAAAGAGAGGGAGCCTGGATGCTTTACGTCAAATACAGTGTATAAAAATGTTGAAGAATTTTATCAGTATTTAATTTCCTTTCAGTCTACTCCAATACATAAAGACAATAGTCATATTACAAAGAACATCTAGAAAAATAAAAGTAAAATATCACTAAGTAAAGTGATATTTTAATAATAAACTGATAACAAACCGCCAAATCCCTATCTTCTGTTACTGACTTCCTGCTCCTGAGACAAGACCCACTGCCTATGATTTAAAATCATGCCTTACTAATTGAAGTATCTGACCATTTTATGCTTTCTTTAGTTCACTCCAGACTATTTCCCAGACCTAGTTCAATGCATTACAGAACACAAAACTAAATCTTTTTTTAGGGGGGGGGGGTGACAGAGACAGAGAGGACAGACAGGACGAGAGAGAGATGAGAAGCATCAATTCTTCATAGCAGCTCCGTAGTCTTCTTAGTTGTTCACTGATTGCTTTCTCATATGTGCCCTGACCCGGGGGGGGGGGTTACAGCAGAGCAAGTAACCCCTTGCTCAAGCCAGAAACCTTGGGGTCATGCCTATGATCCCACACTCAAGCCAGCGAGCCCACGCTCAGGCTGGCGAACTCAGAGTTTTGAACCTGGGTCCTCTGCTTCCCAGTCTGACACTCTATCCACTGCACCACCACCTGGTCAAGCTCAAAACTAAATTTTAATTTGTGGCTCCTGGCTCTTTTTAAGAAATTCACAATTTTCTGCTCTGAGTTTTTCATATCGTCAGCAAACCAGTTTGTTATTCTGATCTAAATTTATTCACTTTATACCATCATACTTTTTTAAATTTACTTTACCCAACAAGTTTGTAACAATAAATACTACCTAAATCCATTGGACATGATCACATTCATATTTTGTGACTTTGAGTCTAAAAAAACCTACAGGAAGATTGTCTGCATTTTATTTTTACAAATTGAGGACTTAGTAAAAGTACATGTTTAATCACAGCTTTAATTATTTGAGAAAATACCCTAAAAGGAAAAAATATCCCCACATTTAGAGAATAAAATATTTTGTAGATAATTAACACTTATTCAATTTACTCAAACATATCAAAAAGCACGTAGCCTGTAATAGTATATTAACAATGTTACCTTTAGCAAAAAAGACTTTATCAACACCAAATAAAAAAGCACTGTTCTAGAATTGTGCAACTTGTTTCATTAAAATTTAAAGATCAAGGAATGTGAGTCAGCCTGGCCTGTGGGGCGCAGTAGATAGAGTGTTGACTTAGAATGCTGAAGTCGTTGGTTTGAAACCCCAGACTTGCCCAGTCAAGGCACATATGACAAGCAATAAGCAAGCAGTGAACAACTAAAGTGTAGCAACTTTGAGTTGATACTTCTCAATTCCCCCCACTTGTAAAATAAATACAATCTTAAAATGTGACTCAGTCTAAAGTCACTCAGAAACATACCAAAAATCAACTTTTTGTGATGTGGTTAAAGAGTAGTTGTGGTTAAAGAGTAAGGATCATCCTGTAGGGACCATCATAGCAAGAAGTATGCATACCAAAGACAAAATAAGAGTCATTAGGACTACTTAGCCAAAATGACTGATGGTCTCTCCAAATTTGTGTCCATATCCTCCCTGATAAAAGATCTCATCTTTCAATAATCAGTACATTCCTATCCACCTCTTTTCCCTTTCTGTGGAATAACATTTGAGTAGGTTTAGCACAAGAAAATCACTATATAATATAGCATTGGCTTTACAGAACTGAAACTTAAAATACTATCCCATTCCCAGTAATTCATAGAGGATAGAGGATGGAGGAGACGTGAGTATCCTCCTACTGGTTTTATTTAATAAACAAAATTAATTTGTGTCACCATTATTTCATTTCTTTCCATGGAAATCGTTTTCATCTTGAATCTTAGGAAATACACAGAAAGTATTTCTAAATACTGACCTGCCAGGGTGCTTGTATGTCGAAATGCTCTGACTTGAGAGTCAGACAATCCGGTAAGAAGTGAAATGACTGTATCCATCATATATTCATCATATATGATACTATATTGACACTGCCGTACTAATACACCAATGAATTCACAAAAACTGGATTTGAACTTCTTCCACTGTGGACCGGCCATGGTGAGTGGATAATCTCCACTATCCTAAAAGAAAAAAAAATCATTAAAAATACATGACAATAAAATCTTTTTTGATTTTGAAATACCCTAGGGAGAAGCTGAAATGACTCTTTTATCTCGGATTTCTTTTCCAATAATATCCTCAGAGCAGGTAGGAGAACAATGTGCAAAGGCAAACATACCTTCCAACGCCACTGTTTTTATTTAAGACCAAAATGAATATTCTGAATTCACTTTAACCAATGAAAATATGTGCCAATCACTCAGGTTAAAAGTAAAAAGCATCTGCAATCAAAGCAATGCACTACTCTGATAAACAAAGATAATATTTACTATATTGCTTTAAAACAAAAGTGAGCCAAAGTCATATTTAAACTATAATGAATTCAAACTGATGAAATCATAGCCTCAATCTAATAGATGGATGTATCATTTATAAATAATCAAAAACCTTAAAATGTATGTTTTTGTTAGCTACAGAACATCAAATAATCCACAGACATAAATATTTTTTTTTAAATGAAATGTAGCTAGAATGGCCTGAAATGACTACTACTCGAGGACTCTTCCCATGTAAAGGTAGGCTGCTCTTCACTGTAGTTCCAGAGATTCTGCATAAATAATTGAAAGCAAGTAAGTCCTTAAAAATAGAAGCAGAAACCAATACCAGATAGAACTTCTAAAATAATTTCTGAGAAGAGTATCCTAGAGACAACATTTTATCAGTAGCGTAGTCAAGAATTTTAACAGTTAAGTTGTAGTTACAACAGTGCTTCTTAAAAAAGTTTAAGCTATGTCATATATAAATGGTATCATTTGTCCTCTGAGAATAAGGTCCTAATACTCCACAAAAATGTTTTCTTACATATTTTCTGATTGGCTCATTTAAGTGACTATACTAAAATGTGTCATCTTAATTGTTGGTAGTAACTTGATTTGCTAATTGTTTTCAAGTCATATTTCAGGATTCTTACCTCAAAAAGCTGTTTCCTTTTAGTAAGGTTCTCACTAAAACGTTTAATATTAAAATACTAAAATAAAACCAGAACTCATATTACTTCTTAAGTACTTGAAGGCTGATTAATAGCATTTAGAGATCAACAAAGCCATTTTAATAACTCATCTATCTGTTAGAATGATAGTTGAAAGTCCCTTCAGCACAATAAACAAGGAAAAACGATCAAATAAAACTCAAATGAGACAATGCTTTCTACTTGATAGTACACAGGGAAAAGTTTTGAAGAGTAAAAACCACTGGTGTTGGAATGTAGCTATGAACAAAACTTCCTGCTCTGAAGAAGCTTACATTATAGTAAATCTAAGTATGTCTTGACTGATAACAATACTACAAAAACATCACTTTGATAAAGGATCAACTCACATCTAAGCTACTATTCAATTTTATTTGTATTGTTCTTGTTACTTATATTTGAAACATAAAGGAGATTTTAAAAACAAAATTATTTATATATGTGTGTGTGTGTGTGTGTGTGTGTGTGTGTGTATATATATATATATATATTCCTTTGTCTAAAAACTGGTTCCTCAGATATTGACCAAATTTTCTTTTAACAATATTCCAAAAATATTTTTAGGCTTTAAACTTTATTCTTCCTTAATATTTTAACTTTTTGACTATAACAACAGCTATCATTTATTAAGTTCTTACTATGTACCAGGCATTAAAAAATACTAAGGAATTTTCAAACATTACTGAATTCAATCTTGACAACAGTGTTAGAAGATAATTATTAGCCCCATTTAAAAGATGATGGAACTGATGCTAAAACAACTTACCCAGGTCACATAGTGATCATCTGATTGAATCTGATGTCAGACATCTTGTCCATAACACTAATACTCAGAATTTAAGAATACTTTCAAGATCAACAACATACTTAAAGTTATCAAAACATTTGAGTAATATTACCTCATCGAACTCTTCAGTCATTTTTCGAATGATTTCAGAGTTCTGCATATGTCTGAACATTTCTGCTGTGACAACTCCTGAAATGTGCAAGTGTGAGAAGTTAATACACGGTAAAATGAAGAATAAACAAACAATAGAACTTCTAAGTCAGTCTTTAGTACTAAAATGTCTATAGTCACATAATATTTTATCATGTGACCTTCACTGTGCTACTTACCCCTATAAATAAAGCACAAATCCTAATCTCAATGTGTACAAAAAGCAACTCCGTACTTCTGAAAGATACCTTTCTCCTTAGCAAAATCTGCCTTGGACATTCCTGCCTGACTTGCTTTACTCTTACCTATAATATGTATACGGATGTCATGAACCAGCCACGATGAGCCTATTCCGGGATATCAAGCGGGAAAAGGTATGAAATTGAATTAATGATAGACTTGATGAGACTTAAAGATATATAACATACAGATGGGTTCAGGAGGATGCCATGGCAAACAGTCACTACTGTTCCTGAGCCAAGACAATGGCTGCCCCCAGAAGAGCATCCGTTTTATTCCCAGGAAAAATGTGGTGCATTAGCAATTCAATTAAGTTTCCAAGGCAACTCAAAGCAAACCTCACCATACCAGTCAATCAAACTTTACACCAATAAGAAACCAGTTTCCAGTCTCTTCCAGAGAACATGGTAGGAAAGAGCAAGAATCGTTAACTAGGCAGGTGAGGTGGGGGTTTGGCCCAACACCTCTGTCCACTAGATATCCAGATTGCAAAATACCCTGTTGGCTTATTTGGTCTCCAACATACTGACTTAGTTCTTTTAATATAAAACATATGCCATCAATAATAAGGCAGCATCCAGGGTCATATTTAAAACCTTAATGATGAACTAAAAGGTAATAAGGGGTAGAGTTCACTTCAGCCAGGTTGCTTCATTAAGCACTACTCCACATAAGACAACTACATCCCATCGTTTCTCTAAGAGTTTCAAATAAACAAAAGCTATATAGTTCCTGCCCATCCAGAAGCCCATAATCTACTTGCAAGTTTAAATAAAGAATAACCTCCAGCCTGACTAGTGCTGACACAGTGGACAGAGTATTGACGACCTAGGATATTGAGGTCCCAGGTTCGAAACCCTGAGGTCGCTGGCTTGAGCAAGGGATCACCGGCTCGGCTGAAGCCTCCCCAGTCAAGACACGTATGAGAAGCAATCAATGAACAACTTAAGTGCCACAACTACAAGTTAATGCTTCTCATCTCTCTCTCTCAAAATAAATAAATTAAAAAATAATAACCTCCAAAAGGAAGAAAAAGAAAATATTAAGATGTACATAATAAATGCCCTAATGAATGGCAATGGCAAGGCTATATCTCAGACCAAAAAAAGAGAGAGAGATTAGTATAAGTTAGGTGTTCCAAAGAAATCTGATAAGGACATTCAGGAATTTAAAATAAAGCAGGATAGAAGAAGAAAGGCACATTTCAAGTAGTAAAGGTCAGCCAGATACAGATCAAATATCAGAAAGAGATTTCTAGGGGAAAATTAGAAGTAGGAGAAACTGCAGGGATAATATAATATGAACATGAATTTCCACTGGTGGGGTGTCAGATTGTAAAAAACAAAAAAGCAAATGTCTGGCCAATGCAGAGAGTCCAGTTGGTTAGTGTCCCTCCGAAGCACAGAGGTTGCTGATTCGATTCCCGGGTCAGGGCACATACAGAAACAAACCAATGTTCCTGTCTCTCTCTTTCCCTTCTCCTCTCTCTAAGATCAATTAAAAAAAAAAAAACACGTGAAAACTGGATTTTCAATAACATACTTCTATTGTTGGATTATATACTCCTTGCCAGTTTCATCACTAGGAGTATCATAAATATAGTAGTAACATCTAAAAAAAATGTCTTAGCTAGGAAGATGAAACTTATTATATAGATATAAATATTTATTTCAATAGGTTAAGCTATATTGTGTAAAACAATAAAAAATCATACTCTCTGCCTGACCAGGCGGTGGCACAGTGGATAGACAGTAGGACTGGGATGCGGAGGACCCAGGTTCGAGACCCTGAGGTCACCAGCTTCAGCGTGGGCTCATCTGGTTTGAGCAAAGCTCATTAACTTGGACCCAGGGTCGCTGGCTCGAGCAAGGGGTCACTCGCTCTGCTATAGCCCATGGTCAAGGCACATATGAGAAAGAAATCCACAAACAACTAAGGAGCTGCAACGAAGAACTGATGCTTCTCATCTCTCTCTCTCTTCCTATCTGTCCCTCTCTGTCCCTCTCTCTAACGCTGTCTCATCATCAAAAAAAAAAAAAAATCATACTCTCTTTCTAACCCAAAACCTGAAAAGAACAATTGATTTTTGAGCTTCTTCTCTATGGGCATGCAATTAAAGCCTTTCCTGTAATAAAACAAGCCAGCAGGGCTAGACCAATAACTAACACCTACTGAGCTACCTATGTGCCAGCCACTTCAAATTTGATGAGCCCTGATAACATGCCTATGAGGCAGGTACTATATAATCCTGGCTTTACAGATAAGAAAAATAAGGCTAAGGCAAAAAGAAGTCAAATGATTTTATATTATTCACCTACATTACACTGCTCAACCACAGATGAGATCTATTTGCTAATAGTGCTGTGCAAGAGCCTGTACTTAACACAACATCAAAGACTCAAATGATTGTTAAAAATATTAACACATTTGGCCTGACCAGTGGTGACACAGTGGATAAGAGTTTCAACATGGAATGCTGAGGTGCCAGGTTCAAAATACTGAGGTCGCCAGCTTGAGCAAGGGCTCACCAGCTTGAGTGCAGGGTCACTAACTTGAGCTGGGGATCATTACATGATCTCACGGTTGCTGGTAAGAACAAGGGGATACTGGCTCACTCCGGTCAAGGCACGTATGAGAAGCAATCAATGAACACCTAAAGTGCCACAACTATGAGCTGATGCTTCTCATCTCTCTCGCTTTCTGCCTCTTTCTCGTGAGTGTGTGCTAAAAAAATAAAATAAAAACATTGGCACATTTGGAAGAAACCACCATCTCCTTAGCTAAAGAAAGCACATTCTCAGAAATCTTTTGAAGGGCTTTCTTATTTTAATCTCGAGTCATAGATTTATCTTCAGAACCTTCCCATAACTTATGTCCAGGTGCTGCAAACTTGGCAGTGCTAGAGAATCACAAGTAACTCAATCCCTGAAACAATTTCTATGAAATAAACATTTATATATAAATAAATCTCAAAGCAAACATACTGATATATTTTGAAAAATGCTCAATTCTAAAGCTATTCCTCTCATCTCATAGGCCATACAACAGCCAAAACCCCAAAATAAGCAGAAAAGTAGCTGTCACAATTATACTTTTAAAAGTTTCTAACTTATTTATAAAAGTCCATCAAAATAATTTTTGAGTATGTTTTAAAGGACTTTAAAATATATATAAATATATTATTGCAATTTAAGTTTTCAACACTTTGAATTTTTACAATTCTTGACAACTTGGTTTATGACAAGGTATGTTGAGTTGGTAAGTTCCTGAATTATAATCAGACTGATGCCAGAAAGGAATCTAATGAAGGGAAAATGCTTTGAGTATGACCTTGCTTTACAACTACAATTCAACCCTGGCTGGTTAGGGGTTCGATCCCTAGTCAGAACACACACGGGAAGCAGCCAAAAAATGCATAACTACTGTAAGTGAAACAACACATAAATGTGCCTCTCTCTGCTTCTTTCAAAGCAATAAAAAAACTTTAATAAAAATTTAAAAATCTACAATCCAGAAGCCTAATTAGAAAACTAAAATTGACCAAACTATTGCATAATAGGGAAGACTGAAGATAAACAATTAGAATTTCAACTCATCAAATTATTTCTGGCACCTGTTTGGTTTTTCTGCAATCAACCTTCCATTTTCAAAGAGTATAAAGAGAAATAAAAAATAAATGATTAAATAAATAAATAGGAAGCAAGGAGGGAAGGAAGGAAGGACATGGTCCTTAACAATATAACACAAAAAGCTATACACATCTACTGCAAAAAGATGGACTTAACACAGGCAAAATAAAAATAACCTATTTTGATTTTTAGAACATTAACCTGGTTCATCATATTATTATTACAACAACACTTTTTCTGAGCAGTCAGCAGAATTTTCTAATACATATTTGCAGCTACCTTAACTAAGAAGTCAAGTCAACTAGGAAACTCTCTGTACTCTAAAGCAGTGTTTTTCAACCGCAGCTTTACAGACCCTTGGTAGTCCACAAAGGAGTTAACCACCCTGATGTTGTATAAAGATTATAGACCACTGCTCTAAAGTTGATTTTAATTACTCAATTTTTTAAATTTCTTCAAACTGACTTCATTAATGGCATTATGAAGATCTTAGACTCTAGTCTAGAAGTTAATATATTTATCATGCACTAAATGTTGTAATCAACCTCAAATAAAATGCATCAGTTCTTACAATGTTTCTTGTTTTCCAATTCCAGTGACTATTTTTAAGGGGTATTATAGAAGTAAATGAGTAGAGATTTTAAATAAATGGCTTCTTGGGATTCTTCCTATATTTAAGCAAACTTACTTCCTCCTGACCTAATTAATGCCCATGGTTTTTGGTGCCATTTCTTTAAAAAACGTAATTCCCTGCCTGACCTGTGATGGCGCAGTAGATGGAACACTGACCTGGAATGCCCGGCTGCCAGTTCGAAATTCCAGGTTTGCTTATTCGAGGCATATACAAGAAGCTACTACTCTGAGTTGATGCTTCCAGCTCCCCCTATCCCCTTACCCCCACTCGGCCTTGTTCTCTCTCTTCTCTCTTTAAAGTCAGTAAGTAAAATTATTTAAAAAATATATCATGCCCTTGGAAAACTATGTTAACATTTATTTACCTGGGCATCTTCTAGAATTTCAAGGATAGATCAAGTATTAGGGAAACACGGGATAGATCAGAATCTGTCCATAATCTTGAATGACTCATTTAATTATCCAAATCAGGATATATGACTCCTCACCTTACATAATTTTATCCGCTTGCCCAATGTCTGCACTAAATATTTTTTGGCCTAGAGATAATATTTCTATATTTTATACTTTCTCCATTCCTACTTCAAAATATTTTTACACAAAAACGTTTTAAACAAGACCACACTCCCCAATCTAGTTTCTCTACTTTTAAGAAGAAAAACTAGAGCCTGACCAGGCGGTGGCGCAGTGGGTGGAGCATTGGACTAGTATACGGAAGGACCCAGGTTCGAAACCCCGAGGTTGCCAGCTTGAGCACGGGCTCATCTGGTTTGAGCAAAGGATCATCAGCTTGGACCCAAGGTTGCTGGCTCGAGCAAGGGGTTACTCAGTCTGCTGAAGGTGCGCAGTCAGGGCACATGTGAGAGAGCAATCAATGAACAACTGTGTCGCAACAAAAAATTGATGATTGATGCTTCTCATTTCTCTCCATTCCTGTCTGTCTGTCCCTATCTATCCCTCTCTCTCCGTCTCTGGGGAAAAAGAAAAACTAGAAATGTCACCCTACCTTAACTTACTCTTATTCATTATACTTTTTAATTCACTACACTTTACAATTTCCTGCCATTTGAACTTGTATCTCTTCTTTATCTTTCTCTTCCTTTCTTATTCTATTTCTTTGTTCCTAAAAGCAGATCTTCCCACTTGGGAAGTATACCTAATAAAAGTAGCATAACAGCCTGACCAGGCGGTGGCGCAGTGGATAGAGCATCGGACTGAGATGCGGAGGACCCAGGTTCGAGACCACGAGCTCACCAGCTTGAGTGCGGGCTCATCTGGTTTGAGCAAAGCTCAGCAGCTTGGACCCAAGTTCGCTGGCTTGAGCAAGGGGTTACTTGGTCTGCTGAAGGCCCATGGTCAAGGCACATATGAGAAAGCAATCAATGAACAACTAAGGTGTCACAACAAAAAACTAATGATTGATGCTTCTCATCTCTCTCCATTCCTGTCTGTCTGTTCCTCTCTCTGACTCTCACTGTAAAAAAAAAAAAAAAAAAAAAAAAAGGTAGCATAACAATTATAAATTGCCAGGTTTTTTAGTTAACTTCACATATGAATACAAATTGTCTCTACAGAGTCTCTCACTTTGTTCTTTGCTCTTTTCTCCTCAAACATTTTGTGCAGTTATAATGCAAACAATTCAGTATTTCGGCATTTATTTCCATGCTGATACATCTTTAGGGAGGAACAAAACAGAAGAGACCATTTGAAAATATTCTGCTTCCCAAAACAAATATACCTTACCTTTACAGCCTGAACACTGAATAAAAAAGTTGATGAGGTCAAGAAGTGCTATATCTCGGTCATGCTTGTATGACTCTATCCAATCATCTACCACCGACTACAACAAAGGGAAAAAGAAACCATTAGCTTTTTCTAATGTTTTAAGAATTCAGTTTGATCAAAATCATTAAAATTTAACACCAACTGCTATCACTTACTTAAAATGTAATATATACATATATATAAATTTTTAATTATATTTTCTTTTTATATTTAGAAATTAAACTCAATGGAGTGACATTGGACACAGGTTTCAGGCAAACATCTTTATAGTACTTAAACTGTTGATTGTGTTATGTGTCCATCACCCAAAGTCAAATCATTTTCTGTCACCGAATATTAGTCCCTCTTTACTCCGCTCTCCCAACCCTCTCCCTCTAAAAACCATTTCACTTTTGTCTAAGTCAATGAATATTATTTTATATCTACATTTTAATAATAAAATTAAATCAAATTCAGTAATATCACCTTATAAAGCATGAATACTTATTTTAGTGACATTATTAAAGATATTCTAGAAAATATTAGAAGTCACATACATATTTCTTTTTGACTAAAATATTGTACTAAATAATACTTAAACATTAACACTGCAATAGAATCAAAGTAAAAATAAAATTAAAGAAGTGAATGCTTGGGTCAATGAGAAAATGAACAAAATAATTTTTCAACAGTGAATCCTCCTAGTCGTGTATTAGTAAGAAAGGCAAATTGAAGAGTAACAAACCAAAGAGAGGACAGAAAGTTTATGACAACACTCTCCAAATTGTTCTAAAGATTTAGTGCAAGCCCTACCAAAAATCGCAGATGGATTCTTATTAAGAAACAAAAAGCTGATCCTAAAATTCTTCTGATAATACAAGGGATTAAGAACAGCCAATCTTGAAAAAGAAAAACAAAATTAGAAGACTCACACTCATGATTTGAAAATTTACTGCACAGCTATGGTAACCAAGACAGCAGAGTACTAACGTAAGGATGAAGATGTAGACCCAATGAAAGTCGGGAAATACAACTGAGAGTCTAGAGATAAACCTTTACATCAATGGTCTTTTGACTTTTCACAAAAATACCAAGACAAATCAAAGAAAGACTAGTCTTTTCAACATGGTGCTGGGATAAATGGATACCCAAGTGCAAGAAAATGAAGCTGAACCCTATTTCACACGATACACAACTCAAAAGGGATCAAAGATATAAAATGTATAACAGCTCAAACACTAAACACACAAGTAAAAATTCAGAACTGTGCATTCAGCAAAAAGGCTTCTTAGATATTAGAGCGAAAGCATGAGACAAAAGGAAAAATGGATTTGATTTATTCATAATTAACATTTTGTGCTTCAAAGGACTCCATATCAAGGAAATGAAAAGACAATCTACAGAATGGGAGATAAAGAGGGGGAAAGGGGGGGGATAAATGGTAACAGAAGGAGACCTGACTTAGGGTGGTGAACATACAATATACAGATGGTGTACTATAGAATTGTACATCTTAAACTTACTTATAATTTTATTAAACAGTGTCACCCAATAAATTCAATATAAAAAGAACTCATAATTCAATCATTTATAAAATGTAAATAACCCAATTAAAAACATAGGCAAGGGATCTGAATAGACATTTCTATATAGAAGATATACAAATGGCTATTAGAACATAAAAAATGCTCAACTCAATGTAAATGGCCATCAAGGAAATGGAAATCAAAACTATAGTAAGAAAGATAGTTCTGCACACCCACTATGATGGCTATAATAAAAAATTAAGACAATAACAAATGCTGGCAAGGATGTGAAGAAATGGCATGCTAAAACACAGTGAGAACATTAAAAAATGCTGCCACCACTTTGAAAAAGTTTGGCAGCTCCTCAAAAAATTAAATAGAGCTATCATATTGACCCTGCAACTCAAATTCTAGGGTATAATTACCCAAAAGAATTGAAAATGTATGTCCAAATAAAAACTTGGACAACAATACTCTCTTAACAGCATCATTCGGTCTTAACAGCCAAAGAGTAGAAACAAACCAAGCATGCATTGAAGAATGAATGAATCAACAACATATTATATATTCATACAATGAAATATTATTTGACATTAAAAAAGAACATATATAATACATGCCACAACATGGATGAACCTTGAAAACATTAGCTAAGCCAAAGAAACCACTCAAAAAGGACCACATAGTGTATGATCCCATTTATATGAATTGTCCAGAATAAGCAAACTTATAGAAAGTAGGTTTAGTGGTTTAGACTGGTGGCAGATGAGGGAAAAGTGACTGCTAATGGTTTCTTTTTGGGGTATTGAGAATATTCTAAAATTAGACTGTAGTGATAACGGGACCACTAAAAACCACTGAATTTACACTCAAAAAGGGTGAATTTCACGACATCTGAAATACACCCCAATACAGGATTTTTTTTTAATTAGGACAGAAAAAATAAAAGCAGTACTTTATTCCTTTGTGAACAGAAAAGGAAACCACAAAACAGATAAAAACAATTTTTAAATAAACCAAATTTTTAAAATTGTGATGATAAATAATAGCTAATACTGTATAAAGAACAAAAAGTCAGTGGGAAATGTTTAAAGCTATATACCAATAAATATAAAAATGGTACAAAGTGAGTAAAATATGTACAATTTGATGTACAAAAACAAATAGGATTATATTATATAGAAATGAAAAAGAAAATATTATCTAAGTTTTACCTGACTCAGAGATTGGAGATATTCTAAAACTAGACTCAATTTCTAGAATTCAGTCCTCTTCTATAATTTACAGCAGCTTGTGTATGTTAAGCAATGGATTTATAAAAGAAATGTGTTACAGATTATTCCAAATATGATACAGGAAATAAAGAGAATGCATGGTATGACTCTCAGAGTTTTAAAACGTGGCTTCCAAATTCTGACATTCTTCCCCAAGAAGTGGGGTGTATAAACCCTGTTCTAAAAGAGTGCAGTAGAAATGGTGCTTCCAAAATTAGATCACAGAAGGCCATTCAACTTCTGCACTGCATTCCTGGAGCACTAGAGAATTAGCTGTTCCTTCTTGCACAGGATAATCTTCAAACCCAGAAGACATATGGAAGGACCAGTTGTAGGTGTTCCAGGTATAGTTCCAGTTGAGTCCAGCCTTTAAGTCTCTGCAGGCTAGGTACCAAACATGAATAAAGAAGCCTCTGGATTAGTCCCTGTTTCAGTCAAGCTGTCTTAGCTAAAGCCCTAGCCATTATAGACAAGAACACAGATGAGCCATCCCCTATTTAGTTCTGTCTGTCTTCTAGGCGCACAGAATCATTAAACATAATAAAATGGTTTTTCTCTTATATCACTAAGTTTAGAGCAGTTTGTTATGCAGCAATAAATAAATGGAACAATAACTATTTTCATCAATAAAGATAAAAATATTTAGTAAAATCTTACAAGAAGATCACATTACATTAAAAAGCTATTTATGAAGATCAAATAGGGTTTATACCAGGAATACAAGCCTGCTTGTAATCAAAATACAAGCTATCACACTGAAATACACTTTAAAAACTTTAATCAAATAGTATGCTAAGAACTTATTCATTGAAATTCAATATCTATAAATAAAATTCAACAGTTAGGGGCATATGCATGGGTTTGCCTTTCTTAAAATGTAAAAACTATTTTAAAACCAACAGCTAGTCTTGTACTTATTCAATCTCATTTATAATTACTGAAATAGATATAAACTGGGGATATAAAAACTGAGTAATATACGGTACCTGATCAAGGAATCAATGATCTAGAAGCAAATTCAGACATATGCATAACTATAACATAACTGTAATACAATATACCAAGTGCTATAATGAAAAGAGAAGAGTAAGAAATACATTCAATGGAAAAAGGAGATGGAGCCCAAGAATGCTTCTCAAAAGAGTGACATTTGGTTTAGTCAATCCTAAGTGATATAGAAAGGAGGAAAAATGGCTACAGAGAGAATAAAAAGAGAGAGAGAGAGGGAAAGAATACATACTGTATAGCTGGAGAATAGCGAGTATCCCAAAAGGAAATCTGAGCTGGAAGCTTTTCTGAAAAGTTTGCAAACAGTACATTTCCTTGATCAAATTTAGTGTTAGATAATGCAAGTAGAAGTACACAAAATAAACTAGAGATGAACAGGGGATTCAGTGGAATCAATGCAGAGGTACTGTGGACATTCTGCTTTTAAGTGGGAAAACACATTTAGAAACAGAAAAACAAATGGCTTAGAGCAGGGGTCTCAAACTCAACTCAGCATGTGGGCCGCAGAGCAAGATCACAGCCGTTCAGCGGGCCGCACTAGGTCTACAAAAGGCAACTGTTATGCAACACTTTTCTCACTGCAGTTGAAAACAAAAAAAAAATCAGTACAACAAGCACAATCGTACATGCAGTTTACTCAGTGTCACAAAACGACCAGAAACTGTAGTTCGCATCACAACTGCTGTTAACTAAGCTAATATCTAGCTAGGATGCTAGAGAAATGAAAAATACAAGTAGACCCCTAGGCTTACTTAATTTTATCCAAAATATTTTGAACTTCGTGGATTAGTCTGCGGGCTGCACAGAATTGTTCGGCGGGCCACGAGTTTGAGACCCCTGGCTTAGAGGTATAATTTTAATACATGACAAAGCATAAGCAACACAAAAATAAGGAAAACTCTTTAAATACTGAGATATTGTTAACAAAGGAAATAGAAAGCTTAACCCCTCATATTTTATAGTAAAAATTTTTGATGACATGAAAAGTTAAAACAAAAATAGACTACAGACTATACAAAAATAGAATATCCTGATTAGCATGGATATAAGTTGAGATTTCTTATATAACAGAAATGAAAGATACCAAAAAAGAATTAATGCATTTAACTACTTAGATCCCTGGTCAGGGCACATATAAGAATCAACCAATGACTGCATAAATAAGTAGAACAAACTGATCTCTATCTCTCTCTCCATCCTCTCTCTAAAATCAATACAAATTTTAAAAATTCCATAATATAAATAAAATCATTTATCTCTTAGATAAAATTAACCAAAAATGGAAACTACAGAAAGGGGGGTAAATTTTTAAATTAGAGAATGACTAAATAAACTATTAGCATAGTTACATAGATATTTTTTAAAATAACAAACTTGCACAAAAAATAACCTTTTAAAACATTAAATACGAAATATAATCCACATCCTAATCACGAATATATGAAAGCAAACCATATGTGAATAAATAAAGGCGAATTCAAATTTAGAAAATACAATGGTCTGCCTGATGGTTGCGTAGTGGATAGCATGTCGACCTGGGATGCTGAGGCCCCAAATTCAAACCCCAAGGTCACCGGCTAGGGCTTGAGTGTAGGCTCACCAGCTGGAGCATGGGATCATCAACATGATTCCATAGCAGCTGGCTTGCTTAAGCCAGGTGTTACTGGCTCAGCTGGAACTCCCCACCCCCGCCCACAGGTCAAGGCATGTATTAGAGTCAATCAATGAACAACTAAAGTGATGCAACTAGGAGTTGATGCTTCTCATCTCTCTCCCTTCCTGGAAGGAAGGAAGAGAGGAAAGAAAAAGGAAGGAATGAAGGAAGAAAGGAGGGAAGGAAAAGAGGGAGAGGGGGGAAGAGAAAAAATACAATGTTCTGCACAACTGGTAATAGTGTCGAAACTAAGCATTCTTTTTAGTTTTACATGTAGAAAATGATCTTTATCAGTTCCTATTGATAATTTTAAATTTCATTTACAAAACCACAAGTATTTAGATAAGTCCATATTTATAAACAAGACGTGACTTTAAGTTATTCATTAAAAAAAACTTAAATGGCTAGTTCTCCCTAACCCATCCATGTGTACCTTTTATTGATTCAAGTTAATTCTATAAAGAAAATACCTATTCCCTATAAATTTTTTTTATAAATTAAATAACTTTATTAAGCATGTATATTCCTTGACTATAGTGTTGATTCAATATTTAAAAGCCACATGAGTTTAGCCTCCATTATAAAATATAAATGCTACTGTCATAACATTATAAAGAAACATAATTAGTATTATTTAACCATGGATATAACTTTTTGCCTTCTGCTATGAAATAAGTAATAAAATTTGTAATAGAGAACAGTGATCAAAATAACTCAATTTGGCCCTAGCCATTTTTCCCAGTGGCTAGAGCATCAGCCTGGTATACGGAAGTCCCAGGGTCAATCCCTGGTCAGAGGACCCATGAGAAGCAACCATCTGCTTCTCTTCCCCGCCCTCTTCCCCTTCTCTCTTTCTTCCTCTCTCACAGCCAATGGCTCAACTGGTCAGAGCATCAGCCCAGGGAACTGAGGATAGCTCAGTTGATTCTAGTCTCAGACTCAGACAGAGGCTGCCAGATGGATCGCAATGAGGGTACATGTCTCTCTAGCCCCTCCTCTCACTTAAAAAAATCAATTACCCAATGCGGATAGTGATTATATTAGGTCACTCAGCTAGAAATTCTATATGGGCAAAGGGCTTCATATTTTAATGGCAGCTATCTAAATTCAGGTGAAATTGAAACTTCATCATCAGGGTTTACATCAGCATAGTTTTGACCAAATAATTTATTTTTAGATATCATTAAAAGAAAATAATGCAACCCTGGCTGGTTAGCTCAGTAGGTTCTCTCCCCCCTCTATCTCTCTAAAAGCAATCAATAAATTTAGGGGGAAAAATAATGCAGCAGAAAATAATTCAATACACAGCTTAAAGGTCTTATGTCTGAATAGACAAATCTCTAGTTTGCTAAATAGTTTGATGTTTTTTTTTAATAAGCAGTGCTAGAAATATTTTCAACACAATTTTAAAAAACTAGGGATATATTTCATTTAACTGACTAATGTTCACAATGTACAAATAACCTGGGAAGAACGTGATAAACATTACCTGCATAGCACTCTTGCCCATTTTAACAACTTCAAACAACATCATGTTTTCCACTCCATTCTGTTGGTGATGACCATTCATTCGGTTTGCACCAGAAGGAGGTTTTCCTCCTCCATTTCCACCTTTGCCCTTTTCTCCTGGGCCCTTTTTGCCTTTTTTACAAGTCTGCATAAAAACACAAGTTAGTTAAATTATATCATTATCTTTGAGAACTCAAATTAAAAGTACAGAAGCAGCTGACAAGATGCATAAACACGCTTAAACCTAAAGGGGCATGCCATACCCGCCATATAGAATGGTGTGCTTGTGGCAGCCTCTTTTTTCATCTATACTGCCATGCACCACACATGACATTGTAGGTAGCAGCAGAGCCTCTGCAGAGTGACAGGCTTCATGGGGCCAAACTTCTATTAGCTGAGTGATCTTAAGCACATTACTTAACCACACTGTGCTTCAGAGAGATTTTGAATTTGTAAATTGAGAATAAAACCATACCTACCCCATAGGGTTGCTGCTTTATCAAATAAGCCACTCACACTTAGTTTTAACATTTAGCTTGACACCTATTGTTAGTCATCATAGATCACTGCAGTACACTGACAAAGGAATTCTAAATAGAATAGGCATATCAACCTCACTCTTATCTGGGCCCTCCCTCCAACACTTACTTATCAGGAAAATTCAATTTATATGAACACTATGGAAATGAGGCCCCTTTATAGGAAAGTTATCAATACTGGGGTGAGGGGCTTCCTAAACCTGTGAAAAGACTGTCTATACACCTGAGTTATAAAATACCTCCCACAGCTTTTATAACTTGTTATAGAAAAATAAGTCATTCCCTAACTTAGCATTCTCATTTCTAAAATGCTAGAAATGTACTAAAATCTTTACAGAATAGAATAAATGCTTTCTAAGGTATCTTTTAAACTAACACATTTCTATGACCTAGAGCAGTGTTTTTCAACTGCCGGTCTGCCAGAAATTTCGTGCTGGTTCATGAAAGAGTTAACCACCATTTCTGGCAAACCAGCTCCAGTTCATGAACTGTCGATTGAAAAGCACTGACCTAAAGCAAGGGTAGGCAAACTTTATGTGTAAAGAACCTCACAGAAAATATTTATAGCTTTGTGGGGCACATAACTGATCTGTCATAATTTCTTTATTGTTACAAACCTTTAAAAATGTAAAAACAATTCTTAATTGGTGGGCAGTACAAAAAAGGCCAGTTTGCAGCTCCCTGATCTACAAGCAGGTCTACAAATGTATCCCCACTGACAGCCTGTATGCTTCTATATTGTGTCCCATAAAGGTTCCTCCTCCTCCTCTAAGAGTTCAACACCACCCTACTCTTAACTTCTTCAAATCCCTTCCTAACAACTAAAAGATTTTACTGCTTAACTTACATTATTTTGTTAACAATATTCAGTCTTTGTGAACCTAAGTCATTAATTCTTAATTGTAGAATGAAAGGCTTTTGTCCCCAATAAAAGGAATTTCAGAGATAAGGGTGAAAGAAAAGATCAACTACAAGAAGTACACTAGAAAAGTAAAAAATGCTAATATTAATTAACACGGAGCTATATATTTGCAATTTATCTATCATATGCCTCCCATTCCCTGTTGGTATGAAAAACTAATACAATGGAAATGGCTCAGTGAATATGCTGAGCTAGAAAAAACAATGTGCAAGGAGTGATAATGCAGGGAAGAATGTGCAAGGGGTGATAATGCAGGGAAGTACAAGAAGTAAACATGCTAACCCGGGTTCAATCATGGAGAAGAAAAAATCTCTAAAAAGAGACTAGGAGGTAGTACACTGTGCAGCAGCCGTTAGACTTGCTGGCGGGGTTACCAGCTGCAAGCACTTTGCCTGACTGGTATGTGACTGTGTGGCAGCACCACGTGTGTATGGCCTGTATAAGGCTAGGGGTGCTTGCACTCCAGAGATGGGGGATCACAGATGGCAGATTGCCTGCCCACCACTGCGAGGGGCCATTTTGCTGTTTGTCTGCCTGACGGGCGGTTCCCCCTGCCTGTGTGTTTGTCCGTTGTGAGGCTTTATTAAACAGAATGGCCCAACCCTTTCCAGCTCTGCAGTTTCTCTACCGTCTGCCCGAATCCAGTGTGGACCTGCCTAGCCTCAGCCACCGGCATTACGTATACTATAGTGCAGTGATTCTCAACCTTTTCCATTTCAAGACACACATAAACTCATTTCTAAAATTCTACAGCACAAAAAAATATATTTTTTTTCCAGTCTGACCAAATAAAAAAATAGGTATAATTTTGATTAATTTACCAAAAAATAATAGTAATCACCTACCCTTTTTGGTCCAAAGTGACTTTTTAAAAAATCAGGTGCCTAGCGTGACCTGTGGTGGCGCAGTAGATAAAGCACTGACCTGTAACGCTGAGGTCACTGGTTTGAAAACCTGTGCTTGCCTGATCAAGGCACATATGAGAGTTGATCCTTCCTGCTCCTCCCCTACCTTCTTTCTCCCCCCCCTTCTAAAAATGAATAAATAAAAAAATCAGGTGGCCTGTATTTGTACATAACGATTTCTGGTACCAAGAATTAACCAACCAGATACAACCTTATTATGCAATGTAACTAATAAGATGCAACCCTATTATATAACCTATATATTTATGGTTCCAGATAGGGTGCTCATAGTAGATGACAATTGTCGCACTGGCTGATTTCATTCTTTACTTTTGACAATCTAAGGGAAAAGTAGTCATTGCCCCTGACTAAATAGTTAGGTATTGCATTTTTAAAAAGTCTTGAGACACATGGGTTGACAATCACTGCTATTATGGATTAAAAGCACCATCTTTAAACAGTTATAGGCTCATATTCTTTAACCACTGATTTCTCTGGACCTTCGTTTCCTATCTATAAAATAAGGAAGTTTCCTAATCCACAAGGTTGTTCAAATAATAAATTAGGTAATATGTAAATGCATTTTCACAGTGCCATGGAACGTGCATAGTATAGTGTGAAACATGGTAGCTCTTATTATAATATATTCCATGAGCATAGTATTCCATGAACTAGTTAAATAAATTATGTCCCATACATAAAATTGGATGCTATCATTGAAAATGACAGAAAAAAAATCTAATATATGAAGATTACTGATAATATACCACTGAATTTTAAAAGCAAATTAAATAGTTTGCATAGCATGATTCTATTTAAGTAGAATTGTATGTTCGTGTTTACACATAGGTATATGTACCAAAGTATGTTTACCAAAATGTTAAAGAATAAATTACCTTGGATGATAAATTTATGGGAAATTTTTGCTTTGTTACTGTATGTTTCTATATTAAACTTTTTAAAATTAAATGTGTCATAAAGAAATACAGCCTGACCAGGTGGTGGCGCAGTGGAGAGAGCGTGGGACAGGGATGCGGAGGACCCAGGTTCGAGACCCCGAGGTCGCCAGCTTGAGCGAGGGCTCATCTGGTTTGAGCAAGGCTCACCAGCTTGAGCCTAAGGTCGCTGGCTCGAGCAAGGGGTCACTCGGTCTGCTGTAGCCAACTCCCCCCCACCGCCTGTCAAGGCACATATGAGAAATCAATCAATGAACTAAGGAACCACAATGAAGAATTGATGTTTCTCATCTCTCTCCCTTCCTGTCTGTCTGTCCTTATCTGTCTCTCTCTCTGACTCTCCCTGTCTCTGCCCTCCCCCCGAAAAAAGAAAAAAAATATAACTATAAAATTCATCATGGTTAAGAAATTGCTGGACAAAAACAAGCCATATTTTGCCCAATGCATATACACACATGCACAGAGTCAAATGTACTTTTCCAAAACAGCAAAATTATTTAACCATTAGCCAAGTTACCCAGAGCCCTCAGGGTACCCACTCATATTCTAAACTTGCATTCTATTTACTCAGAACTTCACTTGACATTACATATAAAGAATAAAACTATTGTCCATCATAATCCATTAGATAGGAAATGGTTGTAGGTTACATTTTTAGAGTGCTTTGGAATAAGAAAAATTTTTTAACTTCTTTGCAATTATATTTAACTACTCATGTGTAAACAAAAATAAAGCCAACAGGATATCACATTTTGCTTAGTATACTGTACTTTGCAAATACACGAGTAGAAACTACAATGTATTAACTTTATCTTTACAGTCATGAAAATAGATAAAAGATACTTGATCTAGAAGCCCCAAAACCACATGTTCAGAAGGCTTACCATACTAATTTTAAAAAGACAACATCATCTCAGATATAACTAAAACAGCTATGTTATATACATAATTATTTATATTTTTATCTGGTTCAAATATATATATTTGAATGACCTTACAAATCAAAATAAAGCCACATATTCTATACATACTTTTCCTTTGCCTTGCTTTTGGGTTTTTCCTTCAACGTCTTCAAAATCTGTGTCAGAAGAAAAATGTGTTTCTGACTCCCTGTGACAGAAAGATAAACAATTATTAAAACCTTCAGCAGAAATGTAGATGTGGTTTCTAATTTTTGCCATATTTTCTAAAAGAAAGATTTGGTTAACTCATTACAAAACTTCTTATTCGCATTAAATGCAATCAATTTCCCAAATCATACCATAGCATACTACCAAACATATAAAATAACCAACTACAAAACCAATAATCTGAAGCACAAATGTCTAAACCTTCCTTTATTTTGCTAATTTACAACCAAAGCATAAAGACGAAACCAGTGGCTCTCAAAATTTTAATCCTAAGAACTATGGTGCTGTTCTGTTTTAACGGCTGTTTTCATTTTCTGATTCCAAGACCACAGTGCTCAGGGAAAACTGTATTTTAACATTAGTCATTAGAGAAATTTTATCAGGAAATTTTAACAATATTAAAGATACTCTGTCCTCTACTACCTCACTCAGAAATATTTCTAAATCCAGGTGTAACCATATAAAACATTTATTTTTGAAAGAATAGGTATGAAACATTTTTACAAACTAAAATCATTTGAAACACAGTAGGGAAGTATGCTAACTGACCAAAATTCTTTATAAATAAAGAAGTAGTAAGCTATAGTTAGGAGAACTGGTACTAGTACTAAGAAACAGTGTGATCTTGGCCAAATGACAACCTTTCAATCTTCACATCTATAAACAATGTGTATGTAGGAAAGAATGAAATCTCTAAAGTGTCTTCAATCTCCATGATATAAATCTGTCATTCTAAGAATTGTGCCATAGTTTGGAGGAGGAGTGTTTTTTATAAACTGGATAGTCTTACACATAAAAAAGCAAACTAATAACTAATAATAACATACTCTCATTTAACTGCTGTAAGGCAACTTATACTTGGTATTTGGGTCACAATGGATTTCAGAATTGAGTCACACCCTAAAAGATAATGGTTTTACCACTCAAAATGTGTACCAGATTTGCTTCAGATATATAAATCAAGCCCTATCCAGGTAGCTCCGTTGACTAGAGTGTTGTGCCAATGTGCCATGGTTGTGGGATCGATCCCTGGTCACAACACATACCAGAATCAACCAGTGAATGTATAAAAAAGTGGAACAACAAACTGATGTTTCTCTCCCCACCCCCATTCCTCTCTCTTTCTAAAGTCAATAAATAAATAAATAAATAAATATGGATCAAAGTAAAAGGCTATTTTTCTAAAGTTAGTCTTCTCTATATTTCTTCTATTTCTATTTTTATTGCTATAATAACCAATTGTTCAGAAGCTGTGAGGTAGGAAGAATACCTTATAAATCTAAAGTAATGGTCAAAATACAGGTGGGGGTTACTATTTATAGCACTTATCTACAAAGTAATTTAAACAATGTATTGAAGATAATGGCAATCCTAACTATGTTCTATAATGTTGTGAGGAAAGAGCCTGTAATAAATAACATTTCCAAGAGCTAATGCACCAAAAACTGAATGACTACTATAATATTAACCCTGAAACTTATGCCTGTTACATCTTAAGAAGATTGCCATCATCAATATTCTTCTCACATGTCTAGACGGCCTTGCAAAAAAAACTAAAAATGTTTTTAAATATCTTGGTGTATAGTAATACTTTTTTCTTCCCAATATATTTGTGGGACACCAACTCTCTTGGCTCAGTAACTACAGTAAGCCTGCAAACAAACATGAGCTTTCACAATATTCTAATGACTAGAGTAATGAAAAGCTAAATTACATTTTTTTTAAACGAGAGACAGGAAGGGAAAGAAACAAGAAGCATTAACTCATAGTTGCAGCACCTTAGTTGTTCACTGATTGCTTTCACATGTTTCTTGATAGGGGGCACCACTTCAGCTGAGCCAGTGACCCCCCCTTGCTGAAGCCAGCAACCATGGGGTCACATCTACAATCCCACACTCAAGCCAGCGACCTCAGGATATTGAACCTGGATCCTCAGCATCCCGAGCCAACGCTCTAGCTACTGCACCACCACCTGGTCAGGCTAAGTTACATTCTTAAATCCCATCTCCAGGCTATCCCAAGTAAAAGAGTAATTAGTATTAGAGGTTTGATTACTAACTGGGAAAACCTAAAGAAAGCTGGAGTAATCAGTAAAGGAGTCTAAAATATCCTCAACTGGAGAAGAAACATTCTCCTAAGCCTGTTTCTCCAGTGCTTTCCTCTGCTTTTAAGATTAAAACAACAATAAAACCTATTCTCGGTGGAATAGATATGTTTAAGGAGAATATTGGCCTTAACCTTTGAGTGACTTGAAACTTCATGAGTCAGCTATTCAGCTATCTATGAATGAACCTTAAACTTCTTCCTCTTTACCCTAATCCACAAATACTCCCCTCCTATTTACCTACACAAATCAATTCTCTTTTATCCATTATCCTGTATCAGGCCCTACTTACTCAAGATAGTCTAACAATCAATGGTCTAGTTTATAATACAAACCCTTCTGATCATTTCTAACCCTTAATTAATATATAAGAAATTCATAAGGTAATTTTACAATAGTAACACCAAAGATTTTTTTCTCAAACTATCACATATCCTCTCTCAAAGAAAAAAAAAACTTATCCTCAAAAATCGTTTTTTAACAAGCAGAAGTTTATTCATAAAGTCACAGAGGTAGAAGTAAAGTCAACCGGGCTATGTATGCTCAGGAAAAAGAAGGGAAAGAAAACACACCTTGGAGAAGGGGGAGGGAAAGTGCGGGCCTGCTCCAAGGAGAGGCGGAGGGGGAGAACCAAAAATCTTAAAATAGTCAGTATCCACTGGGATTAAAAATCACATTTAAAAAATCATACTTTGAAATATTGGCAATATTCCACTAGATCTGTAGAGTGACGGTGAAAATAAAATTATTTTTAAAATGAAAATTTATACACCATCAAAAGAGAACACTGATTACCACCACGTACATCTATCTGTTGTCTTCATTATTTTTAGCAACCAGACGGTTTTCAAATCAAGTTTTAAAGACTCTTATAGTAAATATGGTGTGGTATATATCTGTGTGTCAAGCTAAAGGGATCCATAAGCAGGTTCACTTTTCACTGAGGCACTTCATGAAACTGGGATGCAGTATGAAAACCATTCTTACACATAGCAGTTCAAATTCTGTCCAATATCACCAAAGAATAATTGGGATAAAAGTTGAATAAGGAATATAGGCAGCTGTTAAGATACAGGTAAAGAAAATACCTATGTTGAAGTCACTTTATGGATTAATAAGAATGTAACTATTTCTGCTAAAATACAGAGAGCATGTCCTACCCTCCTAGATTTGCTTTAGCATGTCGTCATTGATTTGATCACCACAGAAAGCTGATATTACATCCTCAATACTGCGGCAGGATATATTTCTTGCTAATGAGAACACTTTTCAAGAGTTTCATGATACTCCCTCCAAACAGTTGCTATTGTAAAACCAAGCGTGGACTCAATTACACAGCAAAAATAATAAATAGCTGAGTGCCTAAATTTAAAAAAATTAATTTAATATATAGTACCAAAAAATGGAATAATTACTGTCACAGAGTCCAATGAACATTAATTAATATAAATTTTTAAGTATACATACTATACTATATCTTATGTATTAGTGGTCCCAAACCCCCAGGCCACAGACCCATACCGGTCCATGGGCCATTTGGTACCAGTCCGCAGAGGAAACAATAAATAACTTACATTATTTCTGTTTTATTTATATTTGAGTCTGATGATGTTTTATTTTTTAAAAATGACCAGATTCCCTGTTACATCCGTCTAAGACTCACTCTTGACACTTGTCTCGGTCACGTGATACATTTATCCATCCCACCCTAAAGGCCGGTCCGTGAAAATATTTTCTGACATTAAACCGGTCCGTGGCCCAAAAAAGGTTGGGGACCACTGTATTAGATCTTTTAAAGAATTAATTTTAACTGACGTTAACACATTTCCTATGTTGTGGAAAAAGTATTTTAAAAAATCATCATAATATACTTACTGTAGTAGATTAAAATCAGTTGGTATTTCTGGAGCTGCTATCATTTCTTTATCATCTTCTGGAACGCTCCAATGTCAGAAATATATTCATATATTTACGTGGGTAAAACAATGGTTTGCTTCTTTCTTCTAAGACAGACAATTCCTTTAAAGGGGAGGAATGCCATATCTATTATAAACACACCAAAAATATTGGGAAGGGCATCTACACTCAAAAACTAAATTACCTTGTGCCTCCTAGAATGTTTCAGTAGATAGAATTTCTTTCTCTTGCATTTGACTAATTTCTGGATAAGGATTTGTTGTAACTATTGTAGCCCCACAACAGTTACAGACACAGAGAAAGAGGCTTGTATTACAGACAATTATTTTTAAATTGTTATGGTTCTCTAGCCTGGTTTTAAAAAATATATGCCTTAACTAGGAACATGATGTGACTCTTTACTGGTCTTGAAACCCTTATGACAAGTTTAAACCATAATACAAGATGTTTGAAAATTCTGTCAACTTTTGCTGATAGTGTACAGTACATAAAAAGGAGCAAATAAAAAACTTAAGATAGGCCCTGGCCGGTTGGCTCAGCGGTAGAGCGTCGGCCTGGCGTGCGGGGGACCCGGGTTCGATTCCCGGCCAGGGCGCATAGGGGAGGCGCCCATTTGCTTCTCCACCCCCCCCTTCCTCTCTGTCTCTTTCTTCCCCTCCCGCAGCCAGGGCTCCATTGGAGCAAAGATGGCCCGGGCGCTGGGGATGGCTCCTTGGCCTCTGCCCCAGGCGCTGAAGTGGCTCTGGTCGCGGCAGAGCGAAGCCCCGGAGGGCAGAGCATCGCCCCCTGGTGGGCAGAGCATCGCCCGCTTGCCAGATGGATCCCGGTCGGACGCATGCGGGAGTCTGTCTGTTTCTCCCCGTTTCCAGCTTCAGAAAAATACAAAAAAAAACAAAAACTTAAGATAGAATTATAGAATATTTACTATAAAAGCTGACTTTTCTATTGTAGAAGAAAAACACAATCCAAAAATCCAAAGCCTGGCTTATTAATAACCTCTTCATGATAATACCGCATTGTGTTGAATAGAAAAGGGTGGGAAATGCTAGCTCCAATCTGTTCCCTTTCCCTGAAGGAACTTATAATCAATTTAAATACCAATAATGTCATAGGAACAACAGTCTAAGTTTAGCCAGAGGAAGGGTACTATTTTTAGTTCTGAAGGTCAAGGATGCAGCTCCTAAATGAAAGAATGACCTAAGAGCAAATGCCAAGTCTACAACAAAAAGAGAAAATAGGCTGGATCTCAAGTTATTAATCTTATGTGTACCTTGCTTTTAAAATTTTCTTATATTTTTCTTTTATTCCCAAGTAAGAAAAGGTAGGTGAGATTAAACATATCCATCTAATGATAAATGTTCAACTATCACACATCAGTATTAACTTCTACTGATCTCTTCCAATATAACACACATAATACAAGAAAAACTGATAACTCTATTTTCCCATTAATTCTCAATCTCTAAAACGATCATAAATGGCCAGTAAAAACACGGCATTTCTTAGTTCACTCTAATTAAGCAACTATAATAGCAAAATAATGAGGGTAATAAAAGAAACAAGAATGAATAATCCACAAAGTAAGCCCTGAATAATCAAGGGTTGTCTATATCACTACACTTTGAACTTCTACTCAAGAATACTCACAATGTAAAATATTTATTTAGGTATGACTATTAGCATCATTTTCTCCTTACACTAAATCATGGTCCCAGGATTGTTCCCCTCCAAGACAGCTAATTGTTAATCTGGTTTTCTTACTGTAACCTAAGGAGTTAGCTAAACAGTACACCACAACTCTGAGGCTTGCCATTATATGTAGGACACACCTAGATGCTTAACAATCCCAACTTATTTTTAAAAGGAAAGTTCTTTTTTAAAGAAGAAAAAAACGGCCCTGGCCGGTTGGCTCAGTGGTAGAGCGTCGGCCTGGCATGCAGAAGTCCCAGGTTCGATTCCCAGCCAGGGCACACAGGAGAAGCGCCCATCTGCTTCTCCACCCCTCCCCCTCTCCTTCCTCTCTGTCTCTCTCTTCCCCTCCCGCAGTGAGGCTCCATTGGAGCAAAGATGGCCCGGGCGCTGGGGATGTCTCCTTGGCCTCTGCCCCAGGCGCTGGAGTGGCTCTGGTCGCCACAGAGCGACACCCAGGAGGGGCAGAGCATCGCCCCTAGTGGGCAGATCATCGCCACCTGGTGGGCGTGCCGGGTGGATCCCTGTCGGGCGCATGCAGGAGTCTGTCTGACTGTCTCTCCTCGTTTCCAACTTCAGAAAATTACAAAAATAAATAAATAAATAGACAAACAAACAATTTTGTTTTTTTAAAGAGAGCTGGAGACGTACAGAGCTAAATAAATTCCAACCAAACCCTGAGGTTATCTAGACAGCAAGATGAAAATGAAAGTGCTTGCTTTCCCTGCCTACCTGTCCGTCCCCCTAACCATTTTATAACAAACTTACTGCATTCCTTAAATATACAGATTTTAAGCAGGCTTTAAAGAGAGTTCATACATATACTCTCCTGTGGGACAAAAAGAATGGATCAGCTCTAAAAAGCAGACAGCAGTAAATTAATATTGGTGTGTAATATACTACATTCCTCTACATAGCCGAAAATTGATTCTAGAGTACAAGAAGTTTGTCAGACCAAATAATTTGTTCAGTACAAGGTTACACTAAAATGTATTTGGAAACTAGAAAGCAAAACAAATACAAAAGAAAAATGCAGTTTATAAAGATATGAGTCTCCCAAACAACGTGCCTATATTTTAAAAAGAAATATCATCTGACAGGCTTACAAAAATTATTAAATCGGCCAACTCCCAAGCCCAGTAAAATATTTGCTTTAAAAATTGCCTAAATATTAAGAATCCATCCAACCAATTAAAAACATCTACCACGTGCCAAATGCAGTGCAGGGCACTGGCACACATTGGTAAAAGTACAGCAGTGAGCCTTGCCCTTAATGGAGCCACCTGTAACAATAAACGTGAAAAATTATATATTTATTTCTACAAGGCACCTACTTCTACAGCACCTGATATTAAACATAATACTAAATTCCATGAATCTGAATTTTTACAATCTTAAACATTCTCTAAATAATTACCAAGCCTGACCAGGCGGTGGTGCAGTGGACAGAGCATCAGCCTGGGATGCAGAGGACCCAGGTTTAAAAACCAGAGGTCGCCAACTTGAGCACAGAATTGCTGACTTAAGCATGGGATCATAGACATAGTCACTAGCTTGAGCCCAAGGTCACTGGTTTGAGCAAGGACTCACTTGCTCTTCTGTAGACCCCCCCCCCAAGCACATATGAGAAAGCAATCAATGAACTAAGGTGCCCCAACAAAGAACTGATTCTTCTCATCTCTCTCCCTTCCTGTCTGTGTCTTTATCTGTCTCTCTCCCTAAAATAAATAAATAGCCACCAAAAACAATTTTTCATTGCTCAAAAATTATACACTGAAGTTGCTTTGTAATTTAAGGGGCCAGAACAATGGGTAAGTTAACATTGCCTTTTTTTTTTTTTAAGAATATAAACTTCAAAAACAGGCAAGAGAAATGGCACCGTGAGGGGTGCTCCCGATATCTCCCCTTGAAATTTCAACAAATTAAACAACTAAAGACAGAGAAAAAATGTCAGGAGCACCTGAAATATACACACACCAGACAAAGGTATGATTGGACGAAAAGGTGGCTGAATATATAACCCATTCTGAAGGAAGTAAGATAGAGAACAGGGTTTTCTGCTTTCCTCACTGATCTGAGGAAGGGACACTTTCGTCTGAAGCCAAGTGAATCGGAGGACCAGGGGCAGAGAGAGAAAGCTGGGTTAGGGTGGATGATCAAGCAGAAGCAAGACCATGCTAGCTCTGCCTAAGATCGCAGGTGCGGGGTGAGCACAGAAGCAGGCTCTGACAAAGGTTTCTGATACAGGGTGCCCGAGGGAGGGAGTCGGTGCCTGTGCCAGCAGCTTTGTGTGCTCCCGGATCCATGATCCCAGGCGGTATGCGAGTGACTCCACCTGGCCCCACTGGTGTGAGCGTGTGCACACTTGTGCATGAGCAGGTTGGAGGGCATAGCCCGAGGTTATCAATGATAGACATCTGCATGAGCTGTGGCAAGCGTCTGCGCATTCCGAGCTCCACCACCATCATGGGAAGTGAGCAAACGCCAGGATCCCTTGGCCTGAGACTGTCCAGGCGGGGCACCTCCACGAGCCTGAGATCATATGCACTGTCCACCAAAGGGAGCAGGTACAAGCCTCTATGTGCCTTGCTGAAGGCATGGGGGATGGGCATGCACCTGGCTTCCTGTGGGCTACCAAACAGGGCACAAGAGAGAAGCCTGTGGAGATTAGACCCTCAGAACACGGAGGCATACTAAACATGCCTAGAGGCCCTAGGCCCTTAGAAAGGCCCCTGATCTGCAATCGGCTCCCAGCCCGCGGCATACTGAGATGTGCTAGACCTGTCCCCCCAGCCCTTAGAAAGGCACTAGGATTGGAAATCAGCTCCCAGCCCTGCCTGCTCTCACTGATGGCTCTAGTTGGCACAGTCTTACCCAGAACTATGCTTTAAGCAGTACTGGAAGGACCTGTCTGCTCTTAGAGCCTCTTGCTCTTCAATCAGTGGCTGGGGCGAACTTCACAGCTAAGTCCCCAGGCTGCTAGCTCAGGTGGCAGAGACGTGGAGAGAGGCACGAGGAAAACTGAGTCTCCCATTGTCACAGCCTCCAAGTGACATAACAGTAAACCTCTGCACAAAAGTTTCACAGGGGAAAAAACTGTAATACAGCACCACCTGCAGAAAAAAAGGAAGAAGCTACCTCACAAAACCAGAAAAAAAAATACATTTTTATAACTTCTTTCTCCCCCTCCCCATTTTGGACATTTTATATTCTTTCCTTGTTATTCTTTCCTTTTCCTTTTGAACTTCATTATCCATAGTTGTTATATTTTTCATTCTTGTTTTTTATGAGGGTTCCATTTTAAAAACCTTTAAATATTTTTTCCTTTTCTTCTCTCATTTGATCATCATTTATCAACAAATTATTATATTTTGGACCCATATTTTTCTTTGTGACGTTTTTGTGTTTTTTACTTCATTTTTTATCACTTTGTCATCTTTCCTCAGTTCCTGCTTCTTGTTCTCTGTAGTTTTTGTTCCAGTTATCATTATAGAATTTTCAGTTTTTCACTGTATCTTTTCAATTTTTATTGAATTTTTTTTTTTTTTTGCATTTTTCTGAAGCTGGAAACGGGGGGAGACAGTCAGACAGACTCCCGCATGCACCCGACCGGGATCCACCCGGCACGCCCACCAGGGGTCGACGCTCTGCCCACCAGGGGGCGATGATCTGCCCATCCTGGGCATCGCCATGTTGTGACCAGAGCCACTCTAGCGCCTGAGGCAGAGGCCGCAGAGGCCACAGAGCCATCCCCAGCGCCCGGGCCATCTTTGTTCCAATGGAGCCTTGGCTGCAGGAGGGGAAGAGAGAGACAGAGAGGAAGATGCGGCGGAGGGTTGGAGAAGCAAATGGGTGCTTCTCCTGTGTGCCCTGGCCGGGAATCGAACCCGGGTCCTCCACACGCTAGGCCGATGCTCTACCACTGAGCCAACTGGCCAGGGCTTCAATTTTTATTTTATTTTTTTATTTATCTCTTATTAGTGTTATCAACAATACCACTCAAATGCCATTAAGGAAAAAGAAATCAAATATCATGAATACAAAAGAGATAGATGTAGCTCAGATAGATGATGAAAAATCTCTAGAAAAAATTTTCAATTGCTTGGAAATCTTGGGAGTTAAATGATAGAGAATTAAAAATTGAAGTCCTAAAAATACTCAGGAAAATACAAGAAAGCACAGAAAGACAATTCAGAGCTCAAAAACAATTTAATGGCCTGACCAGGTGGTGGCGCAGTGGATAGAGCATCGGACTGGGATGCGGAAGGACCCAGGTTCGAGACCCCGAGGTCACCAGTTTGAGCATGGGCTCATCTGGCTTGAGCAAAAAGCTCACCAGCTTAGACCCAAGGTCGCTGGCTCCAGCAAGGGGTTACTCGGTCTGCTGAAGGCCCACGGTCAAGGCACATATGAGAAAGCAATCAGTGAACAACTAAGAAGTCGCAATGCGCAACGAAAAACTAATGATTAATGCTTCTCATCTCTCTCCATTCCTGGCTGTCTGTCCCTGTCTATCTCTGCCTCTGTAAAAAAAAAGAAAGAAAAGGCAATAAAAAAAAAAAACAATTTAATGAACAAAAAGAATACTTCACAAGGAAATAAACTATAAAAAGTAATCAAAGAGAGATGAAAAACTTAATACATGAACTGAAAAACAAGGTAACAAGCTTAGCTAATAGAGCAGGCCAAACAGAGGAGAGAATTACTGACATAGAAGATAGACAACTAGAGATACTACAGAGAGAAGAGACTCATGAATTTAAAAAAAATAATAAGAAAGCCCTACAGAAATTATCTGACTCCAACAGAAAGAGCAACATAAGAATAATGGGTATATCAGAAAGAGAAGAGAAAGAAAGTGGAATGGAGAACATTTTCTAACAAATGATCAATGAGAACTTTCCAAGCCTGTGGAAAGAATTAGAGCATCAAATTCAAGAAGTAAACAGAACACCAAGTTATCTTAATCCAAACAAACCTACTTCAAGGCACATCATAATGAAATTACCACAAACCAATGACAAAGAAAAAATCCTCAAGGTACCCAGATATGGAAAAGATGAAGGAATTTATCACCAGAAAACCCTCACTTCAGAAAATACTAAAGGGGGTTATCTGACCAGATACAAAGAACAAAACAAAATCACAAGTAAAAGCTCCAAACAAGATCACAATAGCCTGACCAGGTGGTGGCGCAGTGTTTAGAGCATCGGACTGGGATGCGGAAGGACCCAGGTTCGAGACCCCGAGGTTGCCAGCTTGAGCGCGGGCTCATCTGGCTTGAGCCAAGAGCTCACCAGCTTGGACCCAAGGCCGCTGGCTCCAGCAGGGGGTTACTCGGTCTGCTGAAGGCCCGAGGTCAAGGCACATGTGAGAAAGCAATCAATGAACAACTAAGAAGTCGCAACGCGCAACGAGAAACTGATGATTGATGCTTCTCATCTCTCTCTGTCCCTGTCTATCTCTGCTCTGTAAAAAAAAAAAAAAAAAAAAAGATCACAATAAAAAGAAGATTAATCTGTGACAACAGAAACAAAAAAGGGGAGAGGACAAAGATTAACAGTAGCAAAGGAAGAAGGAGTGCAGAAGCACTCATGAGATAATGTACTACAATAAATATGATATATGTATATTCTTTTTATTACCTAATGGTAACCACCCCTGAAAAAGCCACTACAGAAATACATGGTTTAAAAAAAACAGAGGATAAAAGTATGGAATACAACCAAACAAAAACAAATGACAGAAAAATAAAAGAGAAGAACCAAACAAGATACAGAGCTATCAGAAAGCCAATATATAAAATGGCAATGGGAAACCCTCAAGTGTCAATAATTACATTAAATGTAAGTGGATTGAACTCACCAATAAAAGTACACAGAGTAGGAGAGTGGATCGAAAAAGAAAATCCAACTACATTCTGCCTTCAAAAAACACATCTAAACTACAAGGATAAAAACAAATGCAAAGTGAAATGTTGGAAAACAATACTCCAAGCAAATAACATCCAAAGAAAAGCAGGTGTAGCCATACTCATATCTAATAATGCTGACTACAAGAAAGCAAAGGTAATCAGAGACAAAGATGGTCATTTCATAATGATTAAGGGGACATTGAATCAAGAAGATGTGGCCTGACCTGTGGTGGCACAGTGGATAGAGCGTTGACCTGGAAATGCTGAATTCACCGGTTCAAGACCCTGGGCTTGCCTGGTCAGGGCACATATGGGAGTTGATGCTTCCAGCTCCTCCCCCCTTCTCTCTGTTTCTTCTCTCTCTCTCTCTCTCTCTCTCTCTCTCTCTCTGTTTCTCCTTCTCCTCTCTAAAATGAATAAATAAATAAAAAATTTAAAAAAAAGATGTAACACTTCCTGATATATATGCACCAGACCAAGAAGCACCAAAGTATATGAGACATCTATTAAATGACTAAAAATAAAAAAATGACAACAAATACAATCATACTTGGGAGACTTCAATACACGCCGACAGCTCTAGATCGTTCATCCAAACAGAAAATCAATAAAGAAATATTGGCCTTAAACGAAACACTAGAACAATTGAATATGATAGACATCTACAGGACATTTCATCACAAAGTGCCACAATATACATTTTTCTCTAGTGTACATGGAACATTCTCAAGAATTGACCATATGTTGAGCCACAAAAGTAACATCAGCAAATTCAGAAAAGTTAAACTTATACCAAGCATATTTTCTGATCACAAAGCCTTGAAACTAGAATTCAACTGCAAAAAAGAGGTAAACAAAAATGTGGAAACTAAACAACATGATATAAAAAAATGAGTGGATAAAAGAAGAAATAAGCTCAGAGATCAGAAAATAGATACAGACAAACAAAAATAATACAACATATCAGAATCTCTAGGATGCAGCAAAAGCAGTAATAAGAGGGAAGTTCATATCACTACAGGCCTATATGAACAAACAAGAAAGAGCCCAAGTAAACCACTTAACTTCACATCTTAAGGAACTAGAAAAAGAAGAACAAAGATAACCCAAAACCAGCAGAAGAAACAAAATAATAAAAATCAGAGCAGAAATAAATGAAATAGAGACCAGAAAAACTGTAGAAAAAATATCAATAAAAGAAGGAACTGGTTCTTTGAAAAGATCAACAAAATTGACAAACCCTTGGCAAGACTCACTAAGGAAAAAAGAGAATGGACTCATATAAACAAAATCCAAAATGAAAGAGATCACGACAGATATCATAGATATACAAAGAATTATCATAGAAAACTATGAAAAACTATATGCCACCGAATTTAACAATCTAGAAGAAATGGATAAATTTCTAGAACAATACAATCTTCCTAGACTGAATCACGAAGTAGATAGCCTAAACTCGTGATGGCGAACCATTTTATAAAAACCGCAAACTTTTGCACTGCTCGTCAACCTGGTCCCTCCCGCCCACTAGTGGGTGTTTCAGCTTTCATAGTGGGCAGTAGCAGAGCAACCAAAGTATAAATAAAAAGATTTAACTATAGTAAATTGTTTTATAAAGATTTATTCTACCAAACTCAGTGAAAATCCGACATAAAATACTTGGTAATTATCACTATATGTCTTAACTTGCTGTAACTCTGCTTTATAAAATTTTATAAAGTAAAGTTACTTCCCTACTTTATAAATCACCATGACTGTGGAACCGGTGGGTGGTTAGAAAATTTTACTACTAACAGAAATACAACAGTGGGCGGTAGGTATAAAAAGGTTGACTACCCCTGGTCTAAATCAAACCTTTCTAACTGAAAGCAGTTTGTGGTGAGTTCTCATGTCCTAGGGAGTTGCTCTCTATCTGAACAAAGGTCAATTTTTGCTTTGAAGCCTGTCTGTTTTGCCATTTGCATGTAAAATAATGTACTTGATAACATGCCTTTGAGGGGTTGGGGTAATTGTATTTTCCTGCCTTCAGGGTAGGCATCCCACCTGAGCAGGAACCCACAAATGCTTCCCTGTTATTATTACTATGTTCATTCACTTGTCAGTCTTGCGCCTCCCTGTGTAAGGGAGGTTCAGTGTATACATTTTTAGTTTTATCCATTCCCAGGGATTTCCCCACTTTGCTTTCTCCCCCCTCCCTAATGTATCACCTATCAATTTCTTTTTTTCTTTTTTTTTAAATTTTTCTTTTTTCTTTTTTTTAAATTTTTATTTTTCATACTTTACTGAAGTTGGAAACAGGGAGGCAGTCAGACAGACTCCCACATGCACCTGACCGGGATCCACCCGGCATGCCCACCAGGGAGCAATGCTCTGCACATCTGGGGCTTCGCTCTGCTGCAACCAGAGCCATTCCAGTGCCTGAGGCAGAGGCCACAGAGCCATCCTCAGCGCCCGGGCCAACCCTGCTCCAATGGAGCCCTGGCTGCGGGAGGGGAAGAGAGAGACAGAGAGGAAGGAGAAGGGGAGGGATGAAAAAGCAGATGGGCGCTTCTCCTGTGTGCACTGGCCAGGAATTGAACCTGGGACTTCTGTATGCCAGGCCGACATTCTACCACTGAGTCAACCGGCCAGGGCTTGTATTTTTCTGAGCTGGAAACAGGGAGGCAGTCAGACAGACTCCTGCATGCGCCCGACCGGGACCCACCCAGCATATCCCCACCAGGGGGCGATACTCTGCCCATCTGGAGCGTTGCTTCTCTGCAACCAGAGCCATTCTAGTGCCTGAGGCAGAGGCCACAGAGCCACCCTTAGTGCCCAGGCCAACTTTGCTCCAATGGAGCCTTGGCTGCGGGAGGGGAAGAGAGACACAGAGAGGAAGGAGAGGGGGAGGGGTGGAAAAGCAGATGGGTGCTTCCCCTGTGTGTCCTGGCCGGGAATCGAACCCAGGACTCCTGCACACCAGGCCAACGCTCTACCACTGAGCCAACCAGCCAGGGCCTATCACCAATCAATTTCATGGAACCCCCTGACATCTTCCCCTTTGATTCTGATGTATAAAATAAGTGGTTATAAAGCCAGTAGTTGTGGCCACCATCACAGCCGCCTGGCCCATGCAGATTCGCATTAGATTCAGACGGTAATGAAACAAAGCCAAGAGCTGGTGAGCCATTCATTACCTTCAATCTTAGCTCACACCCAGTGGGCGAGAAATACACAGTGGAAAAACACTTCACTTTCCAATCAGGGTTCCCAAAGCCACTGAGTCATCCATGTATTCCTAGAATCAAGGTTTCCACCTCGCCAGCCTTATTCACCTCTGTTCCCCATCTCCTTCTCTCTGCACAAACTGCATACTGGCTTCTCCTTCAGCCCTCCGCCATCTTGGCTGCCTCTCTTCTTTAATACTGTTGACAGGGTCTGAGCAATGCTAATTTCAGGAAGAGAGAGAGAGAGAGAGAGAGAGAGAACGCGCACGAGCACACCTCTGGTCTCCCTTATTTTATAGTGTAGAAATTAAAACCTTTATCAATATAACAAATAAGGAAGTCTCTGATACAAAGCCACTTATCTGAGGCATAAATGGGATTTCTCATGAGAGTGCACCATCCCACATCATGCAACAGTCAAGGGTATGGGGAAAAGCTTAGTGTTGAGAATATCTTAGTATTAAAAGGGTGGGAAAGGCTTAGTCTTAAAACTGAGCCTTAGGCTATGAGGACCCTGCCTGTTTACAGCCTGTCCCACACAACCAATGCAAACTATAAGCTAGCAAACATATACATCGGATTTGCAAACTTATTTGACCCACAGTGGTGAAACCGCCACTTGCCAGAGCACTTTCTCAATCCGTTGAGACTTTGCTTCCTGGCAATTGTCAAAAATTTGCTTCAAATAAACTCACAAAAAAATTTTAAAAAAAGGAAAAAATATAAACTTCATCTGCAGGAAGATCTGAGGATTTCTCCTTTTATTTTAAATCTCTGAAACTGTATATAAATACAATTTGCTTCCTCCAAAGACTTATGTTAAAAAATTCACAAGGCCTTTAAATGTACTTAACACCATTTGGCCTAAGTTGGGAAACCCAAAACTGTAAGAATGTAATGCTATATAAAAGTATTAGTTAAGTAAGCAAGCTTATGTATTACTGCCTGACGGTAGGTTATTAATTTTTTTAATATGCTCTAAGATCACAAGGTGGAGCTCTCACCTAGTGTCAGGGAAAAACTTTTGAGATTTTTATCACATGTACCAATTCTTTCTAACTACTATAAAAGAGCTAACATTCCAACAGCTTTGGAGGATAAAGCACAGAAATGAAATTTGCTTTAACTCTCAATCACTCTTCCTTTCAGGGAAAAATATATCCAAACAGCAACTAGCTTCTGTTTCTCCTTACTGAAAACTAAATGAACACATTTTAGATTGGCCACGTAAGATACTGTAAAACCACTTCTTAGGTTCAAGTGTACAATATTCAGCCATTAAAGGCTTGTTAAATACATTCATATATAATGAGTGGATTAAAAAGTAATAGGTCATAATAGGTTAATTCCATGTGCTAAATTCAAGTAAACAATCTCACAGGTACTGCTTTTGATATAAACAGATCTAAAAGCTGCAACTTGATCATCATAACTTTTCAATTTATCTATAAAGTATATTTACAGCCTGTTACTCAAAGTTTAGATTCCAAGTTAAATTAATTCAATAAAAAAAAAGCTTTCTTATTTCACTTCTGTAAAATCTGTAAAATTATTTTTTCATAAAATAATTCTTTTCAAAGTTCTTTTAATTCAAACCAAGGGGTTTCAAGACAGAAAACTTTTTAAAAAATACAAAACACGGCCATCACTAAATAAGGTCCCTCAAAATTCACTTGTTTTTTTGTTGTTGTTTTGTTTTTGTTTTTGTTTTTTTCATTTTTCCGAAGGTGGAAACGGGGAGGCAGTCAGACAGACTCCCGCATGCACCTGACCGGGATCCACCCGGCATGCCCACCAGGGGGCGATGCTCTGCCCCTCTGGGGCGTCGCTCTGCTGCTTCCAGAGCCATTCTAGTGCCTGAGGCAGAGGCCACAGAGCCATCCCCAGCGCCCGGGCCATCTTTGCTCCAATGGAGCCTCGCTGTGGGAGGGGAAGAGAGAGACAGAGAGGAAGGAGAGGGGGAGGGGTGGAGAAGCAAATGGGCACTTCTCCTGTGTGCCCTGGCTGGGAATCGAACCCGGGACTCCTGCACGCCAGGCCGACGCTCTACTGCTGAGCCAACCGGCCAGGGCTAAAATTCACTTGTTTTTTAAATGAGAGAGAAGGAGGAGGGAGAAAGAGAAGCATGAACTCATTGCTCCACTAGCTGTGCATCTATTGACTGCTTGTCATTCATGCCCTGACAAGAGCTCAAACCAGTGATCCCCGGATCAAACTGGCAACCTCTGCGTTCCAGGACAACACTCTATCCTCTGTGCCACACCAGCCAGGGCAGAATTCACACATTATTCAGGAATGGGGGAGCATTTAAAGTAGTTGGCATGTTACTTCTTTCCCTAAAAATGCAGAAATATTCCATTTCTAAGTCAGGAAACTCAGCACACAAATCATATGCCATCTCCTTATCTTAACACTTCTCCCCAAAAGGGGCACATTCTTCTATCTGTAAGGATCACATCTAGGAAATATATGTACCCTTCTAAAATGCCACCATCATTATAATACAAAGACTTAGGCCCTGGCCGGTTGGCTCAGTGGTAGAGCGTCGGCCTGGTGTGAAGAAGTCCTGTGTTCGATTACCGGCCAGAGCACACAGGAGAAGTGCCCATCTGCTTCTCTACCCCTCCTCTTCTCCTTCCTCTCTGTCTCTCTCTTCCCCTCTGGCAGCCGAGGCTCCATTAAAGCAAAGTTGGCCCGGGTGCTGAGGATGGCTCCATGGCCTCTGCCTCAGGCACTAGAATGGCTCTGGTTGCAACAGAGCATCGCACCCTGGTGGGCATGCCAGGTGGATCCCGGTCGGGCGCATGCAGGAGTCTGTCTGACTGCCACGTTTCAACTTCAGAAAAATACTAAAAAAAAAAAAAAAAAATACAAACACTTAAATTACCAAAAATCCCAGCCACAAATTAATTTATGGTACAAAAACGCAATTAATAATAATATTCATACACTGACTAACTTATGATGACGGCATGATAGCAGGTGATCAACAGTCTTAGTCATTTCCTTGTCTACCCACACTCCCCAAAAATTTCCAAATGTGGCTTGAGTCCTAAGCACAATTAGGATCACCTGGCCCAACCTAAATACTCAGCTTGCCCCAGTTCTTGACCATGAGTTCTGATTTCTGTAGAAAATTTAGCATGCCACTCATGAACTTCAAAACAAGTAAGTACTACCAGTTCAATTTTTTTCTTTTGGATGGGGAAGAAGATAAAAATGTTTTCCTCACTCTTTCATACCCACTACTCTACCACACTGTACTCAGCTGTACACTGTGCCTAAGGATTAATACCCTGTGTCTTGTTCTTGCCACAATACCTAAATCTACCAAAACCATTCCGGGAACTGGGATCCTGCTCCCAAACCCACCCTGAACACAGTCTCCCTGTGTCTCTCCAGTTGTCCTAATTTTAATGCCACGATACCGTGGCTCCTCTCATCTGTTTGCCACACTGGCACTGGCTACTGCTAGATACTGGACACCTATGGAACCTGATGTAAAGTTAACAACCATCTAACTCCAATTTTCCTAATTCCCAGTTTGTCCTAAGAAACTGCAGCTGAATAGACATTATCTGATCCTAACCCAAGATAGTTTCAAAACAGGTAAACTATTTGTTTTATTATATACCATTACCTTAAGATCCTATCTCATTTTACTAAAGTAAACAGCTAAATTATGAGTAATTTTTAAAAAAGTACTGTCAATGTTCATTCTTCACTTCACTTATACCTCAGTATCATACTCTGCATTTAGCTTTTTGCATGGAGTTATATATATGCCAGCCCTGGCCACGTAGCTCAGTTGGTTAGAGCATCATCGCAATATGCCATGGTTGTGATTTCGATCACCAGTCAGGGCACATACAAGAAATAATCAACAGCCTGAACAGTGATGGTGCAGTGGATAGAGCATCAACCTGGGGACACTGAGGACCCAGGTTCAAAACTTCGAGGCCACCGGCTTGAGCACAGGTTCACCAGCTTCAGTGTGGGATCATCAAAATGATCACATGGTTGCTGGCTTGAGCCCAAGGTCAAGGCACGTATGAGAAGCAATCAATGAACAAGTAAAGGTGCCATAACTACAAGTTGATGATTCTCATCTCCTGTCTCTCTCTCTCTCCCCCAGCCCCGCAAAAAAAAAACAAAAACAAATAAATCAACCAAAATAATCAATCAATCTCTCTCTCTCTCTCTCTCTCTCCCTTTCTCTCTAAAATCAATAAAATAAAAAATTGCCTAACCAGGTGATGGTGCAGTAGATAAAAGTGTCCACGAGGTATGCTGAGGACTCAGGTTTGAAACTCCAAGGTCACCAGCCTGAGCACGGGATCATCGACTTGAAGCCCATGGTTGCTGGCTTGAGCCCAAGGTCACTGGCTCAGCTGGAACTCCACCCCATTAAGGCACATATGAGAAGCAATCAATGAACAACTGAAGTGCCACAACTATGAGCTGATACTTCTCTCTCCTTTCCTGTCTCTCACAAAACGAATGAATGAATTAATATAGATATGCCTCACTGACAAAAACTTTCTGTATGTTGTTATGACATCATGAATATTCAGTAGTAATCACAACTGGGTGTTAGTGGCTATCAACATCTCAGAGGGGAGACCCAATTAGCTGGTATAAATGAATATCTGATCTAAAAATTAAGTTTACAACAATGAGCTAAAGCATGTGTTAACTAACACTCATAAAGGGTATACAGCATGATAAAGCGCAGTGCATTATTACCACTTCACACTGGGCACCACTGGCTCACTGGCAGATTTCAAGCAACAGCAGATATCAAGGCATATTTCATAGCAAAGCAGATGAAAACAGGATAATCCCACCTGAATTTCAAGGGAAATCCAATTATTTCATTTCACATACTCTGACTGATTACATTAAAATTTTCACATTTATTTATTCATTCCAGGTAGTAAAAAGTATCTGGAATATTAAGTTTATTGATAAATCATATGAAGATAGAGATACAACAGATACAATTCAGTTAATAAACAACAATAAAGCCATGGCTGGATTGATTCCAGCAAACTGGCCCCAGGTGCTGAGGATGGTTCCTTAGAGCCTCCACCTCAGACTCTAAAACTATCTCCATTGCTAGTGGGCCTCAAGCCCCAAATAGACAAAGTATAGGGATCCCAGTCAGTATGCATGCGGAGTCTGTCTCTGTATCTCCCCTACCCTCACTTAAAAACAAAACAAACAAAAATACTCCATGCTATTTTGTTAGTATTTTTGTACCTTCTGCTTTTAATTAGATAACCTTATTAAAATTTCTAGAATTAGCATCCACTTGATAAAAACCAATCTTTCTACTTACACCCACAGTACACAATTCATAGGCTTAAATTATATTCATGTTCAGAAATCAAATATGCTTCCACAATGAAGTTTATGAACACAGTATAGTTACTTCCTATTTCTTATCTCAGATCTAAAATGCTAGTTCTTCATTTGGCAATTCTACATAATGACAATGACAGGAGACTCACATATATGTTGTAGTCTAAAATTATTTCAATTCTATCTAATCTTAAGCTTTCTTAAAGATTAAAACAAATTATTTTTAATTAAATTTAAGCCAGATACACTACAAAAATACCTACAGAATAATATCCCCAATGAATATAGATACAAAACCCCTTAACAAACTACTTGCAAACCATTCAACAGCATATTAAAAGTATAATACACAATGACCAAGTGAGACTTATTCCCAAAATACAAGGCTGGTTCAACATATGAAAATCAATCATTGCAATGCACATTAAGAGAATGACATTTAAAAAAAAAACCACTGTGTGTTCATGGGATATTACTATAGCAAAATAGCAATTTTCAACTGGTGTGCCATGGCACATTTTTAAAACATGGAAGACTTCACAATTTAGCCAGTGGCACTGACCTCTTTTCCCTTAGCTAGTCCAATAAAAAAAGATAATAGCCAACACAACAACAGAAATCTGGTGCGAATGAATCAAGATTATTCCTATTTTTTGGTAATATCTGCAAAAAATACATTTTTTTTGCTGTGCTGCACAACTTTAGTTTATGTGTGCCATGAGATGAGAAAGGTTAAAAAGCGCTATTAAACAATGATGCCTTAAAAAAAGAGAATGACATATCAAAAGAAACTAAAACAAAAAAAACCTCATGATCATCTCAACTGATCAACTGATGCAGACAGAACATAAGATTCAAAACCTTTTCATGATAAAACTACTCAACAAACTAGGAATAGAAGAAAAAATACTCCGACATAATAAAGGTCACTTATAAAAAGCACACAGGAACTATCATATTAATCGTAAAAAACTGAAAGCTTTCCTTCTTCGATGTCCTCTGGTATCAATCACTTCTATTCAACAAAGTATTGGAAGTCCTACCCAAACAATTAGGCAAGAAAAAGAAATAAAAGGCATCCAAATTAGAAAGGGAGCAGTAAAATTATCTACGTTCACAGATGATATGCTCTTATAGGTTTAAAAACAAAAAAAACCCTAAAGATTTCTCTCACACAGAGACGCAAAAACTGTTAGGATAAATAAAGTCAACAAAGTTGCAGGATACAAATCAACACACAAAAATCAGTTGTGACCCTGGCTGGTTTGCTCAGTGGACAGAGTGTCAGTCTGGCATGTGGATACAATCCCCAGTCAGGTCACACAGGTAAAGCGACCATCTGCTTCTCTCCCCCTGGCCCTCTGGTAGCCAGTGGCTTGATTGGTCTGAGCATCAACCCCATGTGCTGAAGATAGCTCAGTTGATTCAAGCATGGGCCCCAGGTGGGGTTGCTGGGTGAGTCCTGGTCAAGAAGCATGGTGTGTGGGGGGGTGTCTCACTATCTACCCTCCTCTCACTAGTTTACCATAGCATCAATAAGAATAAAATACTTTGGAATAAACCTAACCAAGAAAATGACAGACTTATACATTGAAAATTACAAAACACTGCTGAAATGAAATTAAAGAAAATACAAATAAATGGAAAGACTCCCCATTCATGGATAGGACAACTTAGTATGTAAGAATGTATATACTATACTCAAAGCAATCTACAGATTCAACACTATTCCTATCAAAATACCAAGAGCACTTTCTTACAGAAATAAAAAAAAATTGTAATATAATTCAAGGGAATTCAATTAACTAAAACAATTTATACTGCTTACAAAAATTAGGGAATATTTCAAAATGAATATCAAGTGATAAAAAAACATTTGATTTTTTATTAAAGAACATCAGAAAAGCAAACAAGTCAAAGAAAGTTGTTTGATTATGCAAATGAGATGCAAAACTAACTTTTATTTCATTGGTGAAAATGCACTACACAAAAGGCTGAAAATACTGGAGTATCTGCTCATTCCCTGATTGCCTTATTTTTGTGAGCAGAAAAATTTTTTGTGAGAGAAAAAAGGAACAAAGTTGGGAGACTCACACTTTCTGATTTCAAAACCAATCACCAAGCTACACTAAGTGAAACAGTGTGGTACTGGCACAAAAACAGACATACAGCCCAATGAAATACAGTGGAGAGACCATAAATAAATCATGGCATACATATTTAATAATTTTGACAGGGTTCCAAAAACACTCAATGGAGAAAGGACAGTGTCTTCAACAAATGGTGCTGGGAAAACTGAATGCCCACATGCAAAAGAATGAAACTACACCATTCATTATCTCACACCACATACAAAAATTAATTCAAATCGGATTGAAGATCTAAATGTAAGACCTAAAACTATAAAACTCCTGGGGGAGGGGGAACAGAAGAAAAGTTTCATGGCACTGAACTTGGCAATGAATCTTAAGATATGACCCCAAAAAAGCATAGCGTAACAAAAGGAACAAACAGGACTATACCAAAACCTTTACACATCTAAGGGCATGATCAAGAGAGTGAAAAGGCAACCTACAGAATGGGAGAAAACATATGCAAACCATGTATCTCATAGGAGGTTAATATCCAGAATATATATAAAGAATTCCTACAACTCAACAAGAACAACAATAATCAAATAACCAAAATAAAAAGTGGACAAAGGACTTGGATCAAAACCAAAACGAGATACAATTCTACACCCTCTGGTATGTCTAGAATCAAAATTGTATGCAAGGATTTGGAAAAATTAAGCATCCGTGTAGTGTTGACAGGATTGTAAATTGTGCAACTACTATGAAAAATAGCATGGAGGTTCCTCAAAATATTTTAGGTAGAACTGCCATATGATCCTGCAATCCCCACTTCCAGGTATAGATCCAAAACAACTGAAAACTGGGTCTCAAAGAGATAGTTGCGCACCCACATTCATAGCAGCACTATGCGTAACAGCCTGGAGGTGGAAGCAACCACATACCCATGACAGCTGAAGAGAGAAATAAAATGTCATATATGCAAACAATGGAGTATTATCCATCCTTAAGAAATAAACCCTGTCAACATGCTACAACATAGATGAACCTTCCGGAATTATAATAAATGAAATAAGCCACTCAGTCACAAAAAGACAAATGCAGAGGTAGGCAAAAAGTAGGCTTACAATTGTTCGTATGAAAAAAGACATGTGGGTTATGATTATTACAACAGCTTTATTACCTGTTCCGGGAACACACAAATATAAAACTACTTTTGCCCACCCTTGTACTATATGATTCTACCCTTGTACTATATGATTCTACCTACATGAGGTATCTAAAGTAGTAGTCCAATTCATAGAAACAGATAGTAGAATGATGGTTACCAGGGAGTGAAAGAGGTAAAAAGGGAGAGATGTTTAAAGGGTAGTTTCAGATTTTCAAGACAAAGAGTTCCAGAAATCTGTTTCACAAAGATGTTAATTTACTTAACAGTGCTGAGCTGCCCACGTAAAAATTACTCAGATGGCAAAGGTTATGAATGGGGGAGGGTAACACAATAGAAAATTTAGACCTCCGTTTAACAAGCAAGCTTCTTTCATGTCGCATAGATACATGAGATTTTACCAATCACCCATCACTGGAGAACACCTTTCCACTGAAAAAGGATTCTATACACTATAACTATTGATACCTTTTGAACTATAAATTTATAAATTAATACAGTTGCCATGTTGAACATGAATGGACATGATAATTATTAATGTTGAGTGAAATAAGCCAGGCAGAGAAAGAAAAATATCATATGACCTCACTCATTTGAGAATCCAATGAACAATGTGAACTGAGAAATGGAACAGAGGAGAGATCAAAGGGACCAGAGGAAAAGAGGACAGAGGGAAAGGGGATGATAGGATGGGATAAACCTGAAGGGAAGGGGAGAAGGTGCTATGGGGAGGGGGGCAAGGGAGATCGATCTTGAGGGGAATACGGGGGAAGGAGGATGCATTTGGAGCAACACTAGAATCCATGTAAACACAATAATTAAAATCAATGAAAAAATAAATAAAAACTTTTTGGCACGAAACAAAAAAAAAGACACAAACGCCCTGGCTGGTCGACTCAGTGGTAGAGTGTCAGCCTGTCATGTGGATTGTCTTAGGTTCAATTCCCGGTCAGGGCACACAGGAGAAGGAATCATCTGCTTCTCCACCCCTCCAGTCCTCCCCCCATTGTCTCTCTCTTTCTCTTTCACCTCCCATAACCATAGCTCAATTGGTTCAAGCAAGCTGGCCTTGGGCACTGAGGATGGCTCCACATGGCCTTGCCTCAGGTGCTAAAAATAGCTCAGTTGCTAGCATGGTCCCAGATAGGCAGAGCATCAGCCCCAAAAAGGTACTGCCAGGTGGATTCCGGTCAGGGTGCATGAGGATGAGGAGGGTCTATCTCCCCTCCTCTCACTTTCGGTCTCAGAAGAAAAAAAACACAGACAATTGGTATCTATACTCAGAATACTTTATTTTGACAAATAGATATTTCTTTTGTCTCCAATTTAATATAGTAAAAGTGAACCAAAGCTTATATAAGAATTCAAAGACATATTCAACTTTTCAATTAAAAAAAAATGTGCCAGCTATATTTTTAAAGTTACTCACTACAGGTTACTCAGCAAAGGGTATGAAAACTATCATTTAAACCAGGGGTCCCCAAACTACGGCCCATAGGCCGCATGCGGCCCCGAGTCCATTTATCTGGCCCCCACTGCACTTCCAGAAGGGGCACCTCTTTCATTGGTGGTCAGTGAGAGGAGCACATTGACTACCTCATTAGCCAAAAGCTGGCTCATAGTTCCCATTGAAATACTGGTCAGTTTGTTGATTTAAATTTACTTGTTCTTTATTTTAAATATTGTATTTGTTCCCATTTTGTTTTGTTTTTTTACTTTAAAATAAGATATGTGCAGTGTGCATAGGAATTTGTTCATAGTTTTTTTATATTCTGGCCCTCCAATGGTCTGAGGGACAATAAAATGGCCCCCTGTGTAAAAAGTTTGGGAACCCCTGATTTAAACTCACACTTAATAAATGGTCAACATTTCTCTCCCTTCCCAAAATTTTATAGTACAAGTCTCTTTTTTTTTTCTTTTTTGTATTTTTCTGAAGTTAGAAACGGGGAGGCAGTCAGACAGACTCCCGCATGCGCCTGACTGGGATCCACCCAGCATGCCCATCAGGAGGTGATACTCTGCCCATCTGGGGCATTGCTCTGTTGCAATCAGAGCCATCCTCAGCGCCCAGGCCAACTTTGCTCCAATGGAGCCTCAGCTGCGGGAGGGGAAGAGAGAGAGGTAAGAGAAGGGGGAGGGTGGAGAAGCAGATGAGCGCTTCTCCTGTGTGCCCTGGCCAGGAATCGAACCCGGGATTCCTGCACGCCAGGCCAACGCTCTACCACTGAGCCAACAAGTCTCACAACTTGAAGTCAGAAAAAAAGCAACATGAACCTTCCAGCAGGATTCAGGCAAACTGCAGCAAAGGACTAACATGCTAGAATGGCATAATGTGATGATACTAAGAATTGGGAGTTACTGATCCCTAAAATGCATCATGTGATTCCATTGAACTTGGGGAAGAGAGCTTATTATTAGCATTCATCAGAAAGATAATCCAGTAAGAAGAGATATCAAAATGTGTTGTGTGTGTGTGTGTGTGTGTATTTATACTACTGGCACTAGGGGCTCCACATTTTGCCCTGTATCCTATTCCATTTTAAGTGCTTTCATACACCCAAGAGGGTATTGCATCCACTTTCATATGCCATGCAATGTGAAAGAGAGAGACAAGATAACCCCAGTCCACGCTCTAAGATGATGAGAATTCTTTAAACTTGCCGACAGTACTGAGACTGAAAGACTACATTTTAATACATCCTGCACAACATCCCCAAAAGGATTATCCAAATGCTGAGAAAGGCAGTGAAATAATGATTCAGCAGGCATTAAATATTAAAACCAATACAGGTGGGGCAAAAGTCAGTTTACAGTTGCTCATATGAAAACTAATACAATAAGTAATAAATAATAATACAAGAATAAACTCTTGTGTTTCACACACTTACAACTGTAAACCTACTTTTCTCCCATCCTGTATATTATTAAAAGCAAATACAGCATATACTAGAACTAATGTTTATGTTAGGTATACTTGAAAGTATACCACAGAGAACTTGAATCTATCTTAAATTTATCATTTTTGCAACTTTGCTTTTTTTTTTTCCTCTTTTTAATTGAAGCCGGAAACGGGGAGAGACAGACAGACTCCCGCATGCGCCCGACCAGGATCCACCCGGCACACCCACCAGGGCGTCGCTCCGCTGTGACCAGAGCCACTCCAGCGCCTGGGGCAGAGGCCGAGGAGCCATCCTCAGTGCCCGGGCCATCCTTGCTCCAGTGGAGCCTCGGCTACGGGAGGGGAACAGAGAGACAGAGAGGAAGGAGAGGGGGAGGGGTGGAGAAGCAGATGGGCACCTCTCCTGTGTGCCCTGGCCGGGAATCGAACCCGGGACTTCCGCACGCCAGGCTGACACTCCACCACTGAGCCAACAGGCCAGGGCCGCACCTTTGCTTTTAAGACATAATTTGTCTAAGTGAACGACAAGATAACCTGGAGTTGTTATCTTTGAATATATATATCCTGATTTATTGATGTCGCCCCATTAAAAATAAAATTATTTTTAAAAAAAGACATAATTTGTCATACCAATGATTTATCTACTAAGCCATCAGTCAGGAGAGAAACTTCTCAATTAGAAAATTTTTCTACAGAAAACCATTTGTTGTAATGGTCCATTTCACAAAAAGGTTTCTGTCAAATGTAGTAAAATCTAAATTCAACAACCTAGAAGAAATGGATAAATTCCTAGAACAATACAACCTTCCTAGACTGAGTCAAGAAGAAGCAGAAAGCCTAAACCTATTAGTAGAGAAGAAATAGAAAAAACCCTTAAAAACCTCCCCAAAAATAAAAGTCCAGGCCCAGACGGCTATACCAGCGAATTTTATCAAACCTTCAAAGAAGACTTGGTTCCTATTCTACAGAAAGTCTTCCAAAAAATTGAAGAAGAAGCAATACTTCCAAACACATTTTATGAGGCAAACATAACCCTTATACCAAAACCAGGCAAGGATGGCACAAAAAAAGAAAACTACAGACCAATATCTCTAATGAATACAGATGCTAAAATACTAAACAAAATACTAGCAAATCGAATACAACAACATATTAAAAAAATAATACATCATGATCAAGTGGGATTCATCCCAGAATCTCAAGGATGGTTCAACATACGTAAAACGGTTAACATAATACACCATATCAACAAAACAAAGAACAAGAACCACATGATATTATCAATAGATGCAGAAAAGGCTTTTGATAAAATACAACACAATTTTATGTTTAAGACTCTCAACAAAATGGGTATAGAAGGAAAATATCTCAACATGATAAAGGCCATATATGATAAACCATCAGCTAACATCATACTAAATGGCACAAAACTGAAGGCTTTCCCCCTTAAATCAGGAACAAGACAGGGTTGTCTACTCTCTCCACTCTTATTTAATGTGGTACTAGAGGTTCTTGCCACAGCAATCAGACAAGACAAAGAAATAAAAGGCATCCATATCGGAAAAGAAGAAGTAAAGGTATCACTTTTTGCAGATGACATGATCCTATACATCGAAAACCCCAAAGAATCCACAAAAAGACTTCTAGAAAAAATAAGCCAATACAGTAAGGTCGCAGGATACAAAATAAACATACAGAAGTCAATAGCCTTTCTATATGCCAACAATGAAACATCTGAGAATGAACTCAAAAGAATAATCCCCTTCACGATTGCAACAAAAAAAAATAAAATACCTAGGAATAAACATAACAAAGAATGTAAAGGACTTATACAATGAAAACTATAAACCATTGTTAAGGGAAATCGAAAAAGACATTATGAGATGGAAGAATATACCTTGTTCTTGGTTAGGTAGAATAAATATAATCAAGATGGCCATATTACCCAAAGCTATATACAAATTTAATGCAATTCCCATCAAAATTCCAATGACATTTTTTAAAGAAATGGAGCAAAAAATAATCAGATTTATATGGAACTATAAAAAGTCCCGAATAGCCCTGGCCGGTTGGCTCAGCGATAGAGCGTCGGCCTAGCATGCGGAGGACCCGGGTTCAATTCCAGGCCAGGGCACACAGGAGAAGCGCCCATTTGCTTCTCCACCCCTCCGCCGCACCTTCCTCTCTGTCTCTCTCTTCCCCTCCTGCAGCCAAGGCTCCATTGGAGCAAAGATGGCCCGGGCACTGGGGATGGCTCTGTGGCCTCTGCCTCAGGTGCTAGAGTGGCTCTGGTCGCAACATGGTGACGCCCAGGATGGGCAGAGCATCGCCCCCTGGTGGGCAGAGCGTCGCCCCTGGTGGGCGTGCCGGGTGGATCCCGGTCGGGCGCATGCGGGAGTCTGTCTGACTGTCTCTCCCTGTTTCCAGCTTCAGAAAAATGCAAAAAAAAAAAAAGCCCCGAATAGCCAAAGCAATCCTAAAGAAAAGGAATGAAGCTGGGGGCATTACAATACCTGACTTCAAACTCTATTATAGGGTCACGACAATCAAAACAACATGGTATTGGCAGAAAAATAGACACTCAGACCAATGGAACAGAATAGAAAGCCCAGAAATAAAACCACATATATATAGTCAAATAATTTTTGATAAAGGGGCCAACAACACTCAATGGAGAAAAGAAAGCCTCTTCAACAAATGGTGCTGGGAAAACTGGAAAGCCACATGCAAAAGAATGAAGCTGGACTACAGTTTGTCCCCCTGTACTAAAATTAACTCAAAATGGATCAAAGATCTAAACATAAGACCTGAAACAATAAAGTACATAGAAGAAGACATAGGTACCAAACTCATGGACCTGGGCTTTAAAGAGCATTTTATGAATTTGACTCCACAGGCAAGAGAAGTGAAAGCAAAAATTAATGAATGGGACTACATCAGACTAAGAAGTTTTTGTTCAGCAAGAGAAATTGATAACAAGATAAACAGACAGCCAACTAATTGGGAAATGATATTTTTAAACACCTGCTCAGATAAGGGCCTAATATCCAAAATATACAAAGAACTCATAAAACTCAACGACAAACAAACAAACAATCCAATAAAAAAATGGGAAGAGGATATGAACAGACACTTCTCCCAGGAAGAAATACAAATGGCCAACAGATATATGAAAAGATGCTCATCTTCTTTAGTTATTAGAGAAATGCAAATCAAAACTGCAATGAGATACCACCTCACACCTGTTAGACTAGCTATTATTAACAAGACAGGTAATAGCAAATGTTGGAGAGGTTGTGGAGAAAAAGGAACCCTCATCCACTGTTGGTGGGAATGTAAAGTAGTACAACCATTATGGAAGAAAGTATGGTGGTTCCTCAAAAAACTGAAAATAGAACTACCTTATGACCCAGCAATCCCTCTACTGGGTATATACCCCAAAAACTCAGAAACATTGACTTGTAAAGACACATGCAGCCCCATGTTCATTGCAGCATTGTTCACAGTGGCCAGGACATGGAAACAACCAAAAAGCCCATCAATAGATGACTGGATAAAGAAGATGTGGCACATATACACTATGGAATACTACTCAGCCATAAGAAATGATGACATCGGATCATTTATAGCAAAATGGTGGGATCTTGACAACATTATACGGAGTGAAATAAGTAAATCAGAAAAAACCAGGAACTGCATTTTTCCATACGTAGATGGGACATAAAAGTGAGACCAAGAGACATTGATAAGAGTGTGGTGGTTTCGGGGGGAGGGGGGAGAGGGAGAGGGAAGGGGGAGGGGGAGGGCACAAAGAGAACTAGATAGAGGGTGACAGGACAATCTGACTTTGGGTGATCGGTATGAAACATAATTGAACTTTAAGATAACCTGGACATATTATCTTTGAATATATGTATCTTGATTTACTGATGTCACCCCATTAAAAATAAATACAATTAAAAAAAAAAAATGGTCGGCCTAGCGTGCGGAGGACCCGGGTTCGATTCCAGGCCAGGGCACACAGGAGAAGCGCCCATTTGCTTCTCCACCCCTCCGCCGCGCTTTCCTCTCTGTCTCTCTCTTCCCCTCCCGCAGCCAAGGCTCCATTGGAGCAAAGATGGCCCGGGCGCTGGGGATGGCTCTGTGGCCTCTGCCTCAGGCGCTAGAGTGGCTCTGGTCGCAATATGGCGACGCCCAGGATGGGCAGAGCATCGCCCCCTGGTGGGCAGAGTGTCGCCCCTGGTGGGCGTGCCGGGTGGATCCCGATCGGGCGCATGCGGGAGTCTGTCTGACTGTCTCTCCCCGTTTCCAGCTTCAGAAAAATGAAAAAATGAAAAAAAAAAAAAGTAGTAAAATCTAATAACATGTATGAGGAGATTCTTTATATGCAAGTATTTCCTCTTTTATTCTATGATTACTTTGGTAAAAATGCTCAAAATGGCCCGACCAGGCGGTGGTTTAGTGAATAGAGCGTCGGACTGGGATGCAGAGGACCCAGGTTTGAGACCCCGAGGTCGCCAGCTTGAGCATGGGCTCATCTGCTTTGAGCAAAAGCTCACCGGCTTGGACCCAAGGTCACTGGCTTGAGCAAGGGATTACTGGGTCTGCTGAAGGCCCACAGTCAAGGCACATGTGAGAGAGCAATCAATGAACAACTAAGGTGTTGCAACGAGAAACTGATGATTGATGCTTCTCATCTCTCTCTGTTCCTGTATGTCTGTCCCTGGCTATCCCACTCTCTGACTCTCTCTCTCTCTCTCTCTCTCTCTCTCTATCTCTATCTCTGTAAAAAAGATAAAATAAAATAAAAATAAAAAACTTTTTAAAATGCTCAAAATGTTCTTTTTATCAAGAAAAGCAATCTCTCTACCATCAGCAAGTATGTTAGTGTTCCTGATTAATAAATTCCAAACAAAAAAGCAAAAAAAAATTTCTTCTCCAACTACTTACTGTAAATTATTCTGCTAATGTTTGCCAATTATCTAACTCCTATCAATTTAGTTGAAGGTTTTACTTCATTTTGTGCACTCCCCATTTGTCCTGTATGAACTGCTTTAGCTAGAAATAACATGATACTAGCTATTCACTAGTATTTCACCAGTCTCTTTTCTGCCCAAAGTTATAAAGCAACAAGCAGAGTTTTCCACTGCTGAAGTGGTTTAAATCATAACATAGTTACTAGTGAACCTACCTCACTAGTTCATATTGACCATGACTTACAGGTCATGAAATCATTCAGAAGTCGGTGTAGCAGATTCAACCATCACACCATGAAACACATCATCAATACAATTCTTTTTTTTTTTTCCTGAAGCTGGAAACAGGAAGAGACAGTCAGACAGACTCCCGCATGCGCCCAACCGGGATCCACCCAGCACACCCACCAGGGGCAACGCTCTGCCCACCAGGGGGCGTCGCTCTGCCGCAACCAGAGCCACTCTAGCACCTGGGGCAGAGGCCAAGGAGCCATCCCCAGCGCCCGGGCCATCTTTGCTCCAATGGAGCCTTGGCTGCGGGAGGGGAAGAGAGAGACAGAGAGGAAGGAGGGGGGCGGGGTGGAGAAGCAAATGGGTGCTTCTCCTATGTGCCCTGGCCGGGAATCGAACCCGGGTGCCCCGCACGCCAGGCCAACGCTCTACCACTGAGACAACCGGCCAGGGCCTCATCAATACAATTCTTAACATCTTCTATTATTATTAGGTCAGTTAACATCAATGTTTGCAATAAACTGTTGATCAGTATGCTACTTTCAAGAAATAACTGTAAAATAAAAATGTATACACATACACACAGTTGATTGGACAAAAAGAAATACTGGCCTGGCCTGTGGTGGTGCAGTGGATACAGCATCAATGTGGAAAGCGGAGGTCGTGGGTTTGAAACCCTGGGCTTGTCCAGTCAAGGCACATTATGACAAGAAATCAATCAACAACTAAAGTGAAGCAAGTATGAATTGATACTTCTCATTCTCCCCCCCCCCCCGTAAAAATCAATAAATAAAATCCTTTTTTTAAAAGAAATATTGACCTGACCAGAGGGTGGCGCAGTGGGCAGAGCATCAATCTGGAACTCTGCAGACCCAGGTTTGAAACATCGAGGTTGATGACTTGAGCGTGGGACCATAGACATGAACTAATGGTCGCTGGCTTGAGCAAGGGGTCACTGTCTCAGCTGGAGCCCCCCTTGCCCCGGTCAAGGCACATATAAGAAAGTAATCAATGAACAACTAAGGTGCCCCAACTAAAGAGTTGATGCTTCCCATCTCTCCCTTCCTGTCTGTCTGTGTCTGCTTCACTCGCAAAAAGAGGTCAAAATAGTAAGTAGTGACAAACCCACATCATAGCAAAGATGCAAAGAAACTGATTATCATATATTAAATGGTACAGCTACTCCATATAAAGATAAAGAGTTTAGGAGTTTCATCTGAAAACCATAAAAGCTCACCACAACAAAGAAATGATAATTACATAACTGGATAAAAAGCTGCTAAATCTGTGTTGGTAATTACATTGCAATACATAACTATCAAATTAACACACTGTACACCTTATGTGAACTGTATCTCAAGAAATTTTAAAAATTTAAATTTAAAAACCATATACACATTTGCCATTAAGAACATCCTTGAAACTGAGCAGTATCCCTGAGCATTTATCCCAGAAAAATGAAAATCTATGTCCACACAAAAACAAGGATGTTCACAGGAGCTTTACTTGTAATAGCCAGAAATTGGAAACAACTGTTACAGGTTGAATTGCGCTATCTCAATATTCATATGTTGTAGTCCTAGCCTTAAGTATCTCAGAATGATCTTATTTGGAGTTAGGGTCTTTATAGAAGTTACCAAGTTAAAATGAGGTCTTTAGTGTGGGCGCTGATCCAGTATGACTGGATATCCTTATAAAAAGAGGATATTTGATAACAGACATACACACAGTGAGACCATCATGTGAAGATTAAGGCAAAGACCAAGACAATACTTTCATAAACCAAGGACACCAAAGATTGCCAACAAACCACCACAAGCTAGGGAAGAGGCATGAAACATTCTCTCACAGCCCACAAAAGGAGGGAACCCTGCTGACACCTGGATTTCTAGCTTCCAGAACTGTAAACAGATTCCTGTTGTTTAAGCCACCCAGTTTGTGATATTCTGTTATAGCAGTCCTAGCAAACTAATACAAACCCAAATATCCTTCAGTGAGTGAACACACATCCATACCATGAAATATAACACAGCAACAGAAAAGTAACTGCTGGAATATAAAAACGTGGCTATATCTCAAGGGAATTATTTTAATGGGGAGGGGGGCATCCAGTTTCAACAGGTTATATACTATAAGGTTCCCATTTACACAAAATCCTACAAAATGACCAAATTATTAAGAACATAACACATTACCGGTTGCCAGGGATTAGAAACAGAGTAGGGGAAGCTGAGGGAGAGAGATGAATGTAATCATAAAAGAGCAGTCAGTATGAGAGGTCTTTGTGATGGTGGAACAGTTCAGTATCCTGATGGTGGCAGTAGTTAAAACCATCTATACGGATAAAATTTGAAAGAATTATGAATACACAGTCTCAGAAATGAATACACTTATAACCATAAAATCTGAATAAACTGTAAATTACACCCATGTCAATTTCCTGGTCTTGATATTATATTATAGTTATGCAAGATGTTACCGATGAGGGAAACTAGATGAAAGCTATATATAATCCCCTCTACATTTATTTTGCTACTTTCTGTGAATCTAGTAGTATACCAAAGTAGAACTTCAAATTGTCTAATGAAAATTTTAGCAAAGTTTTCTTTAATCAACAAACTAATTCTTAGGTGAAAAGACAAAGGAATTAGAACAGCCAAAACAATTTTGAAAAAGTATAAATTGGAGGATGCCCACTATATATTGTATCAAGGCTTACTATAAAGCTACAGTAAGTAATGAAGATAGTGTGAATGGTGATCAACGCAGAACAATGGGGGGAGGGCACATCAACGGAATAGAGACCTGAAATAGATCCACCATGGTCACTTGGTTTTTTTTAGCAAAGGTGCCATGGCACTTCAATAAAGACTGTCTTTTCAAACACTTGGATATCCATAGGCCAAAAAAAAGTTCCTTAACCCATACCTTATATCATATGAAAAAATTAAGTCAAAAAGAATGCTAGACTAAATGTAAAAACTTTTAAACTTCTAGACAGCTTTACTTGGAAACACCAAAAGGTAGAAAACAACCCAAACATCTTTTAATTGGTGAATAAATACACAAATTGTTCTATCTATACAATGGGACACAACTCAGTAATAAAAGGAACAAACACCTGATATATATGATCAGGCTAAATCTTTTTTTTAACAAATAAGTAATTTACTTGAATGGTGGTGGTAAATACACAACACAGTATTCAGATGTGCTGTAGAATATGCACCTGAAACCTGCATTTTGTTACCCAGTGTCACCAAAAACGATAAGGAAATAATTAAATGAACATTTCTGTGTGTGTGTTCTAATAAAACTTTATTTACAATACAGCCAGCAGGGTAGGGCTGAAGTTTGCCAAATTCTGCTCTCATCTCCCAAGGGGACCACTATGCAAAGTACCGTATTTCCCCACGTATAAGACATACCTTTTGAAAATTTTGGGGTCTAAAAACTGGGTGCATCTTATACAGTGGTTGTAGATTGTTCTTGTTTTGTTTTTTACTTGCACTTCCTGCTTTTTCGTGTGGATAAGGAGTTGTATGAATTATACGATGAATAAATCTTGTTTTCAACAACTTTATGTATTACATTTTTTTTTCAAATTTTGGACCCTCAAATTTAGGTACATCTTATACATGAGAGTATCTTATACATGGGGAAATACAGTAAATGATTTTTCATCACTATGCTGTACATCCAAAACCAACACAGAACAATGTTTACTGTAAATTGCAACTGAAAATTTTTAAAGTAGGTAAAAAAGATAGTATTAAAAAATAAATAAATAAAAGATAGCAGTATTGCTTTAAGTTCTCTCTCAGCAACTTGTTTCTTTTGTATTTTTAGTACTTATCACAGTATGTAATTGCCCTTTTTTTTCTTCTTTTTCCAAGTGAGAGGAGGTAACATAGAGACAGACTCCTGCATGCGCCCAGACCATGATCAATCTGGCAACCCCTATCTGGGCCGATGCTCTACCCATCTGGGGCCATGCTCACAACCAAGCTATTTTTAGCACCTGAGGCAGAGGCTCCATGGAGCCATCCTCACCAGGATGAAGTGCTCAAAACAATCAAGCAATGGCTGCAGGAGAACAAGAGAGAAAGGGGGGGTGGAGAAGTAGGTGGTCACTTCTCTTGTGTGCCCAGATTGGGAATCAAATCTCAGACATCCACAGGCCAAGCTAACACTCTACCACTGGGCCAACTGGACAGGGCCATAATTACCCATTTTCAAGGCATGAATTCTATTTTGCTTATCACTATATACATACTAGGCTGGATCTTAAAAAACAAATTATGTTGGCCCTGGCTGGTTGGCTGAGCGGTAGAACGTCAGCCGGGTATGGAGGTCCTGAGTTCAATTCCCAGCCAGGGCACACAGGAGAAATGCCCATCTGCTTCTCTACCTTTCCCCCTTTCCTTCCTCTCTCTCTCTTCCCCTCCCACAGTCAACGCTCCATTGGAGCAAAGTTGGCCCGGGGGCTGAGGGTGGCTCCATAGCCTCCACCTCAGGTGCTAGAATGGCTCCAGTTGCAAGCAATGGCCCGGATGGGCAAAGCATCACCCCCTGGTGTGTATGCCGGTGGATCCCAGTTGGCATATGCCATAGTCTGTCTCTTTGCCTCCCTGCTTCTCACTTCAGAAAAATACAAAAAAAAAAAACAAAACATTATGTTAAGGGAAAGTATCCAGACTCAATGGGCTACTTATTGTATGCTACCACTTATATGACAGTTGAAAGGCAAAAAAAAAACCCAAAAAAACCCAACCACACCTATGGATAGAAAACAGATCAATGGTTGCCAGGGGGTCACGCTGGGGAGAAAGATTGACTATATATCAAGAAGTATTGGAAGGATTTAGGGGCAGAGATATTGGAAGTGAAATATATCTTGATTATGATAATTGTATAAGACTATTTGCCAAAACTCACAGGACTGTATTTTTTAAAAAGTTAACTGGACTTTATATAAATAATTTTAATAAAATTTATAGAGTCTGTGTCCATCTTCTAATTAATTTTTTCTAATTAATTTCTTCAATATCTATACTGAAACCCCAAAACTATCTGTTTTAGCTACTTGGACAATACTTAATTCCATTTTGCTCTGGATATTTTAATCAATTAACACATAAGCATCCCTCTTCCAACAGACACAAGTGAAGATTTTGGTGAAAGGCTATATGCATTTATAATTTTAACAAATAATACCAAATTGGTCTCTATAGACAGAGACAATTTGTACTTCCACCAGCAATCTATATAAAAATTAGAGGATATTTCAGAATGAATATGAAGCAATAAACGAAGCATTTGATTTTTTTATTAAACAAGAACATCAGAAAAGCAAACGACAAGTCAAAGTCATTTGGTTATGCAAATAAGATGCAAAACCAAGTTATTTCATTGATGAAAATGCACTATCAAAAGGCTTAAAAGTCCTGGAGCATCTGCACGTTCCCTGATCCCTAATTTTTGTGAGCAGTGTAGATCTGTTTCTGTACCTTCAGTAACAGCACTGTCAAAAGTTTCCGAATCTTGCCAGTCTGCTAAGGTAAAAAGGGTTCATTCAGAGTATAGGTGAATCTCCCCACATGAAGCCCCACTTTACCAACTCAGGACCCAAACATACATTTTCATTAAAACACTTGTTATTCAAAACTCACAAACCAAGATTCAGATAATGCAATATTCATAATTATCTGAACTCTTGCTAGTGAAAATCGGGAACCAAATAGGTCTGGCTAAGAAAGAAGGGATACTTGTTTTAATTTGCTGTTCTCTTACTTCCTTACGTTTTAGTGCCATTCTTAGCATCTTTTCCATAAACCCTCCCTGTTCATGTCATTTGCCCTTTTTCCTAACAGGCTAATCTCTTTCTTGCTGACTTTAAAATGCTCTTTATGTATTAGGATAGTCTTTCAAGTTTGATAAGCCAATGATTGCCTCCATTGCTTCTAAGGAGACAGATCACTTCAGGCTAATACAGTATCTTTGTGCAATAGTTGTTCCATTCAGCCCTACAACCTCTTCTAGTCTGACTAAACCTTGTCCTCATGAGCTTCTTCCACCTGCTCACATTTTTCTCTGCTCCCACTGCCATATACAAAGGGTATTCATTATCTTTTAGAGCTGAGATTTCTGAAATCAGCTATCCCTAGGTTAACTTTCACTCTCCATGTTTCTCCGATGTACTGCCTACTTCCTCTTATATATATTTTTGCAACCTGGAATATTCATCTTTCTCCAAGTATACTTAAAAGAATTCACAGAGGGTATTTTCTGTTCACCTTATTATTTCTGTATTAAACTTGAGAAGAAAAATGCCCACACACCATCACGGTAAGACTAAAAGCGTGCTATTGCAAGTACTTAAGCAAGTACTGTCATAAAATGGTTTCAAAAACACATCATTGCCCTGGCCAATTGGTAGAGCGTCGGCCTGGCGTGCAGAAGTCCCAGGTTGGATTCCCGGCCAGGGCACACAGGAGAAGCGCCCATCTGCTTCTCCACCCCTCCCCGTCTCATTCCTCTCTGTCTCTCTCTTCCCCTCCCGCAGCGAGGCTCCATTGGAGCATAGATGGCCCCGGCACTGGGGATGGCTCCTTAGCCTCTGCCCCAGGCGCTAGAATAGAATGGCTCTGGTGGCAACAGAGCGAGGCCCCAGAGGGGCAGAGTATCACCCCCTGGTGGGCAGAGCTTCGCCCCTGGTGGGCGTGCCGGGTAGATCCCGGTTTTGCGCATGCGGGAGTCTGTCTGACTGTCTCTCCCCGTTTCCAGCTTCAGAAAAATAAAAAAAAAAAGATAAAAAAAAACCACATCACAACTTCCCCTTAACACTCATCAACACTGAATAGTTTTTAAAATGTTAAGAGTCTCTTGTTCAAGGTCACACATGCTAGTAAGAGACAAAAATCTCAGCATGAACCTGTTTTAGGCATATCTGCTTCGCAAATGGGTGTCCTGTTGGGATAATCCACATCAGCTTTGCAGAAAATGAAATTATGGGCCCTGGCAGATTTGCTCAGTGGATAGAGCGTTAGCCTGGTGTATGGACATCTCGGGTTTGATTCCAGGTCAGGGAACACAAGAGAAGCGAGCAGCTGCTCCTCTCCCTCTCCCTCTTCCCCTCAAGCATTGGCCACAGGTAGGAGTTTCCAGGTAAATCCCATTTGGGGCACATGGGAGTCTGTCTCACTATGTCCCCTCCTCTCACTTAAAAAAAAAAAAAGAGACAGAAAATGAAATTATATCCTTAACATCTTCTGAATCCAATAAATTCAAATAGGTGTCTTTTCATTTCATTCTGTATTTAAGTTTATACCTAAAACAAACAGAGAAATCCCTGAAATATCATACATACCTTGTTCAATACATAGAAACAATAGTTTCCTTACAACTGTGTACACCAAATGATCTCTAGCAGAATCCTGAGCAGCAGAAAATCCCCAACAGCTGTACTTTACCAGCAATCCTATTATAAAGCAAACAGGTATTTGTTGCCTGTAATTGTGCCTCCCAGAAGGGGAGCAGTAGCTCCACCATAATACATGTTAGGGATCACTTAATCAATAAAAAAAAAATCTATCTTAAAAGAGTCGTTCTCTTAAATTCCAGTGTGCATAAGTCATATAAAATGCTTGTTAAAATACAGGGTTATAAAACCCACACCTAGGGAAGCATTCAGTAGATCTGTATACAAGTCTCAGCACCTGTAATACTCACAAATCCCCAATAATGATGGGTCCATATCCCACTTTAAGAAAACCTGCAGTAAACTATGGAATCAGCAACCTCCGATATACCCCGATGGCCCAGTTTTAAAGAGAGAGAAGGCATGAATAGAGAAGAGAAGCGAACACACTTCTCCCTGCCTGCATTGGGCCACTTAATCATCTGAACCTTATACTCTCAAATGCCAGAAAGCCACTGCTCAATGATGTACTTCCCCAGAACATCCTTAAGAGGATTCCCAGATGCCCTAGCTGGATAACTCGGTTGGTTAGAGCATCATCTCCAAATGCAGAGGTTGCGGGGTTCAAGTGCCAGTCAAGCACATACAGGAACAGCTTGATATTCCTGTCTCTCTCCTTTCTCTCTTGCTGAAATCAATAAATAATTTTTAAAGAAGAAAAAAGAGAAGGCCCTGCCTAGTTGGCTCAGTGGTAGAGAATCAATCAGTCTGGTGTGTGCATGTCCCAGGATCAATTCCCAGTCAGGGCACACAGGGGAAGCAACCACCTGCTTCTCCACCCCTCCTTTCCCTTTACCCCCCCCCCAATCACTGGCTCAATTGGTTCAAGCATCACCCAGGGAGGAGCACTGAAGATGGAGCCTCCACCTCAGGCACTAAATATAGCTCAGTTGTAAACAGGCTCCACATGGACAGAGCATGGGCCTCTGACAGGGGTTGCCGGGTGGATCCCGGTCGCTGGTCGGATCCCGGTAGGTCAGGGCAAATGCAGGAATCTGTTTCTCTATACTCCCTCGTCTCTTGTAAAAGAAGGGGGGTAAAAAAGCTTTCCCAGAATTTAAGCCACCAGTGGTCACCACACCACTGTTCTTTCCATAAGAAAGAAGTGTCTCTTTCCTAAAAGATACTGCCCATGTTTGAGTTAACCAAGACTGGAAATCTCCAGGAAGTTTATTCCGTTTGGACTTCAACTTGCCACTGGGATCTCCTTTTACCTTCTACAGAAACACCAAGAGCTGCCAGTTTCTAGAAAGTCTGAATAAACCAGACAAAAGTTTACTCAATTGGAAAAAAGTATAAAAAAGAGTAGATTTTTAAAACTGAGTTTAAGAAAAATATCAGATAATCTTTTGGGACACTTGTTATATATAAATTTTTAAGATTTTATTTACCGATTTTAGAGACAGGAGAGAGAGAAATGGAGAGGTGGGGAGCAGAAAGCATCAACTCCTAGCAGTTGCTTCTCAAATGTGCCTTGACTGGGCAAGCCCAGGGTTTCGAACCAGCAACCTCAGCAGTCCAAGTTGACACTTTATCTACTGCATGACAACAGGTCAGGCCACTTGTTATATAGCTTAACATCAAGGTTCTTTCAATCCTAATGAGATCCTCCAAAGACCAAAAAAACCTAATGCTTTTTTAATTAATGAAATTAAACCTACAGCTCCAAAGTATAATGCTTATCTCATTATTCCATGAACGGTGCTCACTCCCATCTCTGCTTCTCCAGTCTGTAACCATAACCACCCCCCTTTAACTCATCCTAAAATCTTTCTTTAAGGTCCAATTAAAACACTGGCTTGCTTCTAAAATCAGTTTCTAGTATCCTCCTAAGCCAGTCATCCCCTCCCTACCCTGTCCCGTTTCCCTAGAATCTTATTTTGGCTTTTAAATAATAAATTATTCTAATAAACATAATAATTATCCGCCTGACCAGGCGGTGACACAGTGGATAGAGCGTCGGACTGGGCTGCAGAGGACCCAGGTTCGAGACCTCGAGGTTGCCAGCTTGAGTGTGGGCTCATCTGGTTTAAGCAAAGTTCACCAGCTTGGGCCCAAGGTTGCTGGCTCAAGCAAGGGGTTACTCGGTCTGCTGAAGGCCCATGGTCAAGGCACATATGAGAAAGCAATCAATGAACAACTAAGGTGTTGCAATGAAAAACTGATGATTGATGCTTCTCATCTCTCTCCGTTCCTGTCTGTCCCTATCTATCCCTCTCTCTGACTCTTTCTGTTAAAAAAAGAGAGAGATCTAAACATAGTAATTATCCCTGTTCTACAAAATTCTGTCTACTTGAGCCCTTACTGAATTGCTCCTTTCAAGTACAACACTTATATCAAAAGCACAAGATTAAGGATTTCAACTCAAGCACTAAGCACCTATACACAAGCACTATGAAAGCCCTCATAACAAAGAGAACAGGCACAATTTTTAAAATGTAAAAAAAAAAAAAAAAGAAAAAGGATAAAAGTGAATAAAACATGCCCTGGCCAATGGCACAGTGGATAGAACGTTGTCCCAGAATGCCAGGGTTACTGGTTTCAATCCTGGGTCGCCAGCTGGCCCCAAGATCACCAGCTCAAGCCCCAGTCAGGACACAAATCGAGAAGCAATCAATGGCACAACTAAGAGAACAACCAGCTGATGTGTTCTCTCTCTCTCTCTCCCTCTAAAAAATAAAATAATGTTTAAAAAATAAATAAAACATGAACCCCATTTATTTTCTCTTCAATTAATTTATTGATTTTAGAGAGGAAGGGCAACAGAGAGACAGAAATGTCAAGCTGCTCCTGTATGTATGAACCCTGATCAAGGACCAAACCTGCAACCTCTGTACCTCAGGATGATGCTCCAACCAACCAAGCTATCCAGCCAGGGCAAGCATTAACTCCACTTAGTGAATTTTATACTGAAGTTTTTACCCATGGAAGGTACTAATGTCTGCAACTTTGAAATGCATCACAAAGGCCCTGGCTGTATGGCTCAATGGATAGTGTTGTCCCAGTGTGCCAAGGTCATGGGTTGACGCCAGTCAGGGCATATGTGACAAACAGCCAGTGAGTATATAACTAAATCAAAAAGTGGAACAATGAGCCTGACCAGGCGGGGGCGCAGTGGATAGAGTGTCGGACTGAGACGCGGAGGACCCAGGTTTGAAACCCCAAAGTCACCAGCTTGAACGCGGTCTCATCTGGCTTGAGCAAGGCGCACCGGCTAAAGCCCAAGGTCGCTGGCTTGAGCAAGGGGTCACTCACTCTGCTGTAGCCCCCCAGTCAAGGCTCATGTGAGAAGAAAATGAACTAAGGTGCCGCAACAAAGAACTGATGCTTCTCATCTCTCTTCCTTCCTGTCTGTCTGTCCCTATCTGTTCCTGTGTCTCTCTCACACACAAAAAGTGGAACAATGAATTGATGCTTTTTTCTCTCCTTCTCTCCCACTCCCCCCTTTCAAATAATTGGGGGGAGATTTAAAAACATAAAATGCAAAGGAAATATGGAAGATTGATGGATAGAAGAGAGTGATGGCCAGACGGATGGATATCTGACAAAGCAAATACAGTATAATGTAAAAGGTAGAATCAAGGTGATGGGTATATATGGGCGATCACAATACAATTATGTATACTAGAAATTTTTCATAATAAAATGTTGGGGAAAATGAGTAAAATAATCATGCCCCCCAAGTGAGCGTCAAAGATAGTGAAGGTGTTACAAAAGAAATTAAAATTGAGTACCATCAAAAAACAGTAAAATACGGCTTGAGCCCTGGCTCACCAGCTTGAGCTTGAGCCCGAGGTTACCTGGGATCATAAACATGACCTCATGGTCCCTGACTTAAAGCCCAAGGTCGCTGGCTTGAGTAAGGAGTTACTGGCTCAGCTGGAGCCCCCCAGTTAAGGCACATATGAGAAAGTAATCAATGAACTAAGGCACCACAACTATGAGTTGATGCTTCTCATCTCCCTCCCTTCCTATCTGTCTGTCCCTGCATATCCCTCTCTCTCTCATTTTCACTTAAAAAAAAGAACACTGGCATAAATATGCATAGGAAGCCCAGGACACAGAGCTCTTAATGGGAAGCCCAGGCTCTTAAATGGGAAAGGGGAGTTTAGATGACCCCAATCAAAATCTGGAAAGACATTAACAACTTACACTGAAACGTGGGTGCATTAGTGTTTTAGACATTAAAAACAGCCCAAGCGAAACTACAAGGGGGCTTCAAAAAAGCATGGTATGTTAAGGTAACTAAAAGTAGTTGTTGCCTGGCCTATGGTAGTACAGTGGATAAAGCATCAACCTGGAACGCTGAGGTCACCAGTTCGAAACCCTGGGCTGGCCCAGTCAAGATAAATACTACAAGCTACTACTACAAATTGACGCTTTATGCTCCTTCCCCCCTTTCTCTGTCTCTGCTCTCTCCAAAATCAATAAATAAAATCTTAAAAAAGAAAAAAATATTAAGAAAATAATAAAAATAGTTGAATACCACTGTAATATATGAGAAAAGGAAGGGAGGGAGGTTCATTGGTCTCAAATGCCCTGATAAACTCCTACTGACCTCAATCACTACCTCCCCTCTGTAATGCTCACTCCCTGATCTCTCCCAGAAAATCACTACCTCTTTCTGTTACTATATACAAGTTTCCATTATCACAATACTGATCCTTCATTTTAATGCTTTTGTTTCCTTCACACCTTCTGTACTAAGACAATGAACTCTTGGCAGATAAAAACTGCCTTGTACACAATTCACTCTGAAAAGACACCATTATACTAAAGTTTATTCTTTTAATATAAAGTATGAGTATGCCCATGCCCTTAATCACATGCCCATGAACTTTCCACAAAACAAAATATGCCTAGGCTAATTTGCTGTAGAGAAATAATTACAATATCTCTTTCTTTGTTAAAAAAAAAGAGAGATTAAATTTCATATATGCTCAGGAAAATTATGCATTTTTTAAAATCATGGGAATGATTAGATTCATAAATACAAAGTCTACCCTGATAAAAATCAACTGATATTATAAAATGTAAGACAGTATCACCAAGTGAAAAAAACAAGTTATAGACCAAAACATAAATTTGATCCAGTTTGTGCTTAGAAATTGTCAAGAAAAAAAAAAAACACAAAGAAACTATCAGCAGTGGTTATCTCTGAAAATTGATAATGGAGGGAATTGGAATTTTTCCCTTTATATCCCTTTTTATCCAATTTTTACCATGATCAGGATTCATTATTTTTATACAAATAATAATAAAGTTCTTCCTTCTTTTGAAGCAGTTTGCACCAAACATTTAAAAAATCATTTGAGGACATGAGGACCATGCTTCAGAACATGCTGCGGATGCTGCTTCTGTAAAATATACAACCACCAGGAAAGGCAAACATTCTAAAGAATTCTAGTATCTAGTACAGGGAACTCTCAAGAGTTTCACTTGCAAAACATACTCCCTGAAGATTAATTTAAAACAAGACAGACAGACAGAAAGAATAAAAATGAATCAATTTAGCAATGCCCTTAACTGAAACACAACTGGAAACAATGGAAAAAAGGCACTCTAGTAAGTTAGTTCTCAAGTCACCTAAACCATCAAACCATTTATTTCCTCAGGCAAACTCTAACAAGCTTCTTAAAATCAGAATATGAATGAGAAACGCAAGAATCAATGGTGCACTGTGTCATGTAGTATTCAGACAAATGGAAAAAGAGAGTGGATCAAACTAACACCTCAACAAGACTTTTTTTATGGAAGCAGTGAAATAGAAAAGAACACACATACCATAAAATATATCAACCATAAAATATATAAAATAATTCAGAAGGTAGAGAGCAGTAAAGTATTTGCTTTGCTGATTGACAAGACAGCCACACAAAAAGCAATGGGCATGGAAGGTTACAATGGATGGCTTAAAACAGCAATGCCCAACCTTTTTCATCTCATGGCAAACATAAACTAATTATTAAAACTGTAGCACACCAAAATTATAATTGTATTTTTTACCAATCTGACCAAAAAAATAAGTATAATTTTTATTCATTCACAACAGATGGCTATTGTGTTGGTTGTTTTCATTTTTTTTTTCCAGAGAGAGAGACAGATAGGAGACAGACAGGAAGGGAGAGAAATGAGAAACATCAATTTTTCGTTGTGGTTCCTTAGCTGTGCGTTGACTGATTTCTCATATGTGCCTTGACCAGGAAGGGAGGGGGACACTACAGCAGGTCGAGTGACCCCTTCCTCCAGCCAGCGACCTTGGGCTCAAGCTGGTGAACCTTGCTCAAACCAGATGGGCCCGCACTCAAGCTGGCGACCTCGGGGTCTCGAACCTGGGTCCTCCACATCCCAGTCCAATGCACTCTATCCACTGCACCACCACCAGGTCAGGCTGTTGTCATTTTTTTTATTTGACAAAAGGAAAAGAGGTCATTAAGTGCCCCTGACTAAACAGTCAGGTACTGCATGTTTTTAAAATTCTTGTGGCACACCAGTTGAAAGCTGCTGGCTTAAAACACGTGCTTCTTTAATGTCACCAAGAAGTTGAAGATTCTCAAATCCATTAAGGTACAAAAATAACTATAAGGTACAGGTCTACTTATAAAAGCTATAATTTCCAAGAACAGGAAGAAAAGAACAACACTAAAATGTCATGGTAAACTGCAATGGGTTGAATAATGTATGTCATGTTTATTAAAATAAAGTAAAAAGCCAGTAGAGTTGGGACTATTAAAGTCCACTCAAAGTATAAGAAAAAAATATACCATACCATCTAGGTCAAACCCTCTGAGCATTAAAAAACAATTTTCTTCAGTGCAAAGTACACAAGCTTTTGACTTTGGCTCCCACCAAACTGCATGCAAAATTCCCTTTAAAGAATTCAGAACAATTACGTAGCACCCATTACCCTAATAATTCACTTATTTTCATTTTGCTCTCCAGGCTTCATCTGATGTGCATGCATGGATGTCTAGGTGTTGATTTTTCAAAACTACATTCACAGAACAGATATTTATTATGCATACTTTTAATTTCTATATCCGTGGCTACCATTTATATAATAGTAATAAAAATTAATAGTTCCATGAAATTGCAACAGATATGCTGTATCATACTCTATTTACTTCTTGCTAGACATTAAGATTTACTCCAATATTTCATTATAATAACACTGCTTTCTGTGTATAGATTTTATGTGGAATTCTTATTTTTTTTCATGAGATCCAGTAGGACATTTATATTAGGACATTTGATTAGTGATAAGGAGCATGCCTACAATTTTTTGCTATTTGTAAAATGGGGAGATTTTAACCTATTCTTCACATGTTTATTGCCTAAGGATTTAAAATGACACTTAGCTAGTGCCTGGCACTTAGTAAGACTCAATATGTGGTAACAATAGTATTAAAACCTTAATGTTCACTAACATTTAAAATCAGAATAGTTATTCACATAGATTTGTATGAATGCTAACTAACATAAAACCTTTGGTCATATTTGCTACAAATGTTTTCCCGAATTTGCTTTCATCTTAGTTGTTCCTTTCTGCACCATAAAGACTGTTTCATATCTCTGACATTTTATAAAATAAGCTTAACATTATCAAACAAATTCCATATTTCATAAACTTAACATAATACACTATATTTAACTATTTCCAGATGACATCTTGCCCAGTCTACAGATGAGAAAACAAGAGAAATTAATTTCTACAAGTCCAGTTAATGAGGAAAGGAGTCATAGGGTTCCAACTTAAATCAGCTTGACTCTAAAGGCTTACTAACTTCTTCCCACTATTTCAAGTTGCCTCAAAATACATTCAAATGGTTTAGGAAGATATTCACCATTACAAGTATAAACATGAACCAGAAAACTATTATGAAACCCTAATAACTTTGTTATCTGCCAGCCAATTCAACTAGTAGCATACACACTTCCATGATCAAACACATGGAAGATTGATTAGACGCAATAAAGAATCAATCTGGCCTGACCAGGAAGTAGTGCAGTGGATAGAACGTTGGACTGAGACGCAGAGGACCCAAATTCGAAACCCAAGGTCACCGGTTTAAGCGTGGTCTCATCAGCTTGACTGCAGGGTTGCTGGTTTGAGCTTGGGATCACAGACATGTCCCAAGGTCACTAGCTTAGCAAGGGGCCACTTGCTCTGCTGTAGCTTCCCGGACAAGGCACATATGAGAAATCAATGAACTATGGAGATGCAATGAAGAATTGATGCTTCTCATCTCTCTCCCTTCCTGTCTTTCTCTATCTCTGTCACCCCAAAAAAATCAATCTAAGGGGGTCTGGAATAGAACCCTGGCACATTAGCTTTATAATGTTAAATTATTTCCCATACTTATATAAAGGAGGTTAGAGTTAAGGTTTCTTCCTGATCTAAAACTCTATGGTTCTAGAGCACAGAACCAGAATCAGGAAACCAAATGCATTTTCTAGTGTTTCTGTCAAGAACTCTAGTTCTGTGACCTTGGACAATGTTGTTTGGCTCCTCTAGAAGGCCAATTTTTCATTTTAAAGATAGCATGAGCCTGGCCAGGCGGTGGCGCAGTGAATAAAGCATCAGACTGGGACGCGGAGGACCCAGGTTCAAAACCTCAAGGTTGCAAGCTCATCCGGCTTGAGCACAGGACCACTGGCTTGAGCGTGGGATCATAGACATGACCCTATGGTCGCTAACTTAAGCCCAAAGGTTGCTGGCTTGAGCAAGGGGTTACCCGTTCTGCTGTAGACCCCCAGTCAAGGCACACATAAGAAAGCAATCAGTGAACAACAACTAAGGTGCCACAACGAAGAATTGATGCTTCTCATCTCTCTCCCTGTTTGTCTGTCCCTCTCTGTCCCTCTCTCTGACACTCTGTCAAATAATTTTTAAAAAGGAAAATAGTGCCTGACCAGGCGGTGGCGCAGTGGATAGAGCGTCGGACTGGGATGTGGAGGACCCAGGTTCGAGGCCCCGAGGTCACCAGCTTGAGCGCAGGCCCATCTGGTTTGAGCAAAGCTCACCAGCTTGGACCCAAGGTCGCTGACTCGAGCAAGGGCTTACTCACTCTGCTTAAGGCCCATGGTCAAGGCACATATGAGAAAGCAATCAATGAACAACTAAGGTGTCACAACGAAAAACTGATGATTGATGCTTCTCATCTCTCTCCGTTCCTGTTTGTCCCTATCTATCCCTCTCTCTCTCTGTCTCTCAAAAAAAAAAAAAAAAAAAAAAAAAAAAAGGAAAATAGCAGAATTACCACAAGACCTCCCTCCCTAAAGGATTAATATAAAGACAATGTAAAAATACTATGAAAACCCTATAATGCACTGAAAGTATGGTGGATCATCACTATTTCATTTAACACACACAATGAGCAACACACTCAAAATTTGGTATTAGGTAATACATTCAACATTGGGGAATACAGTGCACACAAACATACCTCCCCTCCCCCAGTCTTCTTACAAGATGTTGGCAAAAAAAAAAAAAAAAAAGGCAATATACAGTTGACGCTTAAACGAGTTTGAACTGCAGAGTTCCACTTTACATGCAATATTTTTCAATAAACAGTATAAATGTATTTTCCTTATGATTTTGTTTTATTAATTTATTTACTGATTTTAGAGAGAGAGGAAGGGAAAAAGAAAAAACATCAATTTGTTGTCCCACTTATTTATGCATTCCCTGGTTAATTCTTGTATGTGCTCTGACTGGGGACCGAACCCACAACCTTGATGTATCAAAAGAATGCTCTAACCAACTGAGCTACCCAACTCAGGTTACTTATGATTTTCTTAACATTTTCTTTTCTCTAGTTTACTTTATATTGTAAGAATACAGTATATAATACACATGAAACATACAAAATTTGTTAACTGGTTGTGCAATCAGTAAGGTTTCCAGTCAATAGTCAGCAATTAGCTGTTAAGTTTTGGGGGAGTCTCAAGTTATACTTGGATTTCCCGCTCTTTATGGGGAGTGTCAGCATCCTTATAACCTGCATTGTGCAAGGGTCAACCGTAGTTTGACTAACTTCTCCTTTTTTCACCTGTTTCAGATTTCTTAACTTCTGCAGCTTGCAAAAGAAACTTGTCTATGTTTGGAAATACAGCAGGTCCTCAAACAAGGTCATTTCGTACATCATTTTGTTATATATAATGTTGATAAGGTGGCTAAAGGAACTTACCGTAGTTCTCACTCCAAAAGACGCACTTTTTTCTCCCAAAAGTGGAAGCAAAAATGCCCGCGCATCTTATGGAGCAAATAAATGTTCATTATTTTTAGCTGCTGAGGGTTCCTGGACAACTAGAAGAGTATTTGAACATTAAAGTCTCTTCTCATTTGTTAATAACAGTGCTAATGGTTGTTAATACTGCTGTTGAGTTTACACTGTTGAAATATTATTGTGGTATATTTTATTAAATATTTTAACACACTGTTTTAATTCAGATTTTTTTTTCTTACTTTCCTCCTTAAAACCCTATGTGTGTCTTAAGGTCAGGTGCATCTTATGGAGCAAAAAAATATGGTAAAGTAACTCGCTTACATCAATCAGGCTCTGGTAAAATTGGCTTCCTTATATAGTTTTGCCTTCAAGTCAGAGAACCTACTGTGACATTGGGTGAGGACACAGTGTACACCAAATCAGATGCTTAGGAATAAAACTTTGTTCTAACTTGTGAAAACTAATTAAAGAAAATCTGCTAATAGTCATAGCTCAGATAATGAGCTCAGACATAGTTGCATACAGCAAAAGGTTTATTTAATGAACATTTGGATATTGGTGTCTTTCTTAGCCTTACCTCTAATTTCTTGGATCTACAGTAATACCAACAAGCCCCTCGGATAACAAAACTTATTCCACCTTCTCAAACTAATTTTTTAAAAAAATCTAATAATGTCTAAAAGTTCAGACATTTAGTTATATTCACAACTAGGATTGAATTTATTTCTAAATATTTTAATCAGTATCCAGTTAAATTATCAAATAACTCGTTTGTTCATTCATTCATTCAACAAATATAAATATATTTTGAGTAGCTAATATATCAGGCACTATTAAGGTTACAACATTAAACAGCAAAACCCTGACCTCAAAGGACACTAATTCTAGTGTGGGGAAGAGAAATCACACACACAAAAAAAGAAGAAAATACCAAGCAATGATAAAGGCTATCACGAAAATAAAATAAGGTGATTGTGTTGAGAGGGGAGGGAGCAGGGCTCCAACTCACCACATTTAAACATAACATGCATGATCAGTTTAAAGCTATAAATAATACATTTTTATGCTCCTAACTAAAACAAATCTTAATTTAGAGCAGGGTACCCCAAACTACGGCCCGTGGGCCACATGCAGCCCCCTGAGGCCATTTATCCGGCCCCCACCGCACTTCCGGAAGGGGCACCTCTTTCATTGGTGGTCGGTGAGAGGAGCCTAGTTCCCATTGAAATACTGGTCAGTTTGTTGATTTAAATTTATTTGTTCTTTATTTTAAATATTGTATTTGTTCTCATTTTGTTTTTTTACTTTAAAATAAGATATGTGCAGTGTGCATAGGGATTTGTTCATAGTTTTTTTTTATAGTCTGGCCCTCCAACGGTCTGAGGGACAGTGAACTGGCCCCCTGTGTAAAAAGTTTGGGGACCCCTGATCTAGAGTGTTTGAAAATTAACAATTCTTTCTTACCATTTGCCCCCATCTTCTCTCCCCACACCTGAACATTTTTTCAATACAAAATTGCTAGTGCCTCTTTAATCACTCTAAAATTAGGTAGTCCAAAACATTCTCAAATATCTTAGATGGGTACACCTCTTCCCATAGGTCTCACTATGCCTGGCAATGACAAATTCTCAATAGGGGAAGTCTGAACTACATACTACCTGGCATAACCATGAATGCAATCATATAATTTTTTTACAGAATGATGTCTAACAGCCATCTTTACTTTCTGTACCCTGCTCATTAGTAAAAATTATCATTACTATCAAGATACAGGCTGAACTACTAATAAAAGTTTAATTTCACTATAGGCTCCATTGCTAAAAATATTCCAATGCAGTAAGAGAAAAAAACTCTGGGGTTTTCCAACTGGTTCTCTCATATTCTATTTACAATCTATGGCACACTTGAGCACAGCTTATCCACAAACTGTCCACCTAATGCACTACTGGACTAGACAAGAGGATCATAGATTATTGCCAGTTTCCTAAGCAACTTCTGCTTCTAAAATTGAAATGAAAAACTAAAACCACAAATAAGATGAACAGACATCACAAAAATAATACACAAACCCAATTTAAAATAATTAGATACATCTACTTAATACTAAAAACCATCAATACCAGTAATTAACCAGAAAACTACTACTGCATACTCATAATTAAAAAGGGCCTCTGGTTAAATTTAAGTGTTGTCTGTCACACTCAAAATACCTGTTGAAAAATAAGGGGAAATACTCATTCTAGCTAGTAATCAAAGAAACGCAAATTAAAGAACCTGAAATACCACTGGCAAACTACTTAAAATAACATCTCTAAAGCAGGGATAATGTGGTTGCCATGTATCACAGCAATGTCAGCTCTGTAAGGTGAGTATAACCCTATTGGAAAACAATGTATCTTCATCTACACAGAGCTTTAAAAGTTCACACGTATTGACAGCATAATCCCACTGCTGGACAGAATTAGGAAAGAAGCCTAAACTACACATCTAGGTAGTGTCATTAGAAATCAGGAGGGTGCCCTGGCCCAGTAGTTCATGTGCTACAGCGTCACCCCAATAAGCCAAGGCTACACATGTGCTAGAGCGTCACCCCAATAAGCCAAGGCTACAGATTCAATCCTCTGTCAGGGCACATACAAGAATCAACCAATGTGGCCAGTTAGCCCAGTCAGAGTGTTGTCCCGAAACACCAAGGTTGTGGGTTCAATCCCTGGTCAGGGCACAACTGGGAAGCGACAAATGAATGCTCAACTAAGGAGAACAAATGAATGCTTCTCTTTCTCTCCCCCACTTCCTCTATTAAAAAAAAATCAATAAAATAAATTTAATCACTTAAAAAAAGAAACAACCAATGAATGTATAACAAATGAATAAATCACTGTCTCTCTCCCATTACTCTCTAAAATCAATTTATATTATATATATTTTTTTTTTAATCAAAACTGAAAGAGAAAAATGTACTGCAAAAAAAATAAGCCTGGCCTGTGGTAACACACTGGATAGTGTCGACCTGGAATGCTAAGGTCACTGGTTCAAAACTCTAGGGTTGCCCATCAAGGCACACACGACAAGCAACAAGAAAGCAATGCACCACTAAAGTGAAGCAGCTATAAGTCTATACTTTTTTACTCCCCCCTCCCTCTCCTCTCTGTAAAATCAATAAAATAAAGTACTTTTAAAAAAATAAAAATAACTAGGTAGTCCATGGCATGGTAGGAAGCAAAGACAAAAGCGGGTATGGCTCCAGTGGTTCTGGGAACCAATTCCTATGTGTGTTGGCGCATTTCCCACACAGCACCAAGTAGTTCTCCAGAAACCAGCTGGGTGTCCTACAACTCAACCAAATTCTGACACTGTCTACCCAGATCAGCACCAGATTCCAGAGGTTAAGGGCTAAGTCCTACGAGACAGCTCCCTACCCATTTCAGAGGCCAGTGCCAAGTCCAACAACCATCTCCTCAAGTTAATTTGCTAGCTCACAAAGAGAAATATTAACTTACTAGATCACCAGTTTACTATAAAAGGATAATTTAGGAACAGCCAGATGAAAGAGATGTATAAGTATGCGGCGTGAAGCTTCCAACCCTCTCAGAGGGCACCGCTCTCCCAAAATTTCCACTTGTTTACCAACCGGGAAAGCTCCCTGAACAGTCTTTTTTGGTTCTATGGACCCTTCATTATATAGACTTGGTTGATTAAAACATTGGTTATTAGTGATTGAGCTCTGTCTCCAGCCCCTCTCCCCTCCCTGGAGGTCATGGGATGAGACTTACAGTTCCAACCCTCTAATCATAGCACTGGTTCCAAAGGAAATCAGTCCCCATCTTTAGGTGCATTCAGATAGCCACTTAATTAAAATAAAAGATATCTAAGCCCTGGCCGGTTGGCTCAGTGGTAGAGTGTCGGCCCAGCATGTGGAAGTCCTAAGTTCAATTCCTGGTCAGGGTACACAGGAGAAATGACCAATTGCTTCTCCACCCCTCCCCCTCTCCTTCCTCTCTGTCTCTCTCATCTCCTCCAGCAGCCAAGGCTCCCTTGAAGCAAGTTGCCTGGGCACTGAGGATGGCTCCATGGCCTCCGCCTCAGGCACTAGAATGGCTCAGCCGCAGTGGAGCAACACCCCAGATGGGCAGAGCATCGTCCCCTAGTGGGCATGCGGGGTGGATACAGGTGGGGCGCGTGCAGGAGTCTGTCTCTCTGCCTCCCCGTTTCTCACTTCAGAAAAATACAAAACAGACACCTTTTCTTTACTCTCTCCACTTAAGGAGCTCTGTACCAGAAACAGGAAGAAGACCAAATATATATTTTCTATAAATCCCAGTATCACAGCCTAACCAGGCAGTGGTGCATAAGATAGAGCAGGTATCCCCAAACTGCGGCCCCCTGAGGCCATTTATCCGGCCCTGCCGTACTTCTGGAAAGGGCACCACTTTCATTGGTGGTCAGTGAGAGGAGCACTGTATGTGGCGGCTCTCCAACAGTCGGAGGGACAGTGAGCTGGCCCCCTGTGTAAAAAGTTTGGGGACTCCTGGTAGAGCATGGGACTGCAACACAGAGGACCCAGGTTCAAGACCTAAAGGTCCCCGGCTTGAGCGTGGGCTCACCACCTTGAGTGCGGGGTCGCTGGCGTGAGTGTGGGGTAACAGACATGACCCCATGGTCACTGACTTGAGCCCAAGGTCTCTGGCTTGAGCAAGGGGTCACTTGGTCTGCTGTAGCCCCCCAGTCAAGGCACATATGAGAAAGCAGCAACCATTGAACTAAGGTGCCACAACTATGAGTTGATGCTTCTCCTCTCTATCCCTTCCTCTCTTGTCCCTTTCTCTGACTCTCCATCTCTGTCAAATAAACAAACAAGTCACAGTATCACAATAGTCCTACCTCACATCAGTCAAAGATAAACCCCAGATGTAGTACATCTTTAAAAGTGAAAAAAGAGGATATTAAGTCCTAGTACCTAAAAGTGCAAAAAGAGCAGAAGAGATCTTCATGTGGTTGGTAGGGAGGTGGGGGCTGCTGCAAGGGATACTAATGGAATGTAGGAAAGCAGCTAATGTTTTGTATTCTTTTCACTCTATACATTATTACAATCATATAATGCTTACACTTACCTGTGGCACTCTGTACTTGCCATTTTGGAAAGCTAATACAGTACTTAATTGTAACTGCTTATTTAATCTGCCCCGACCAGAAGATAAACTCTTTGAGTGCAGGGAGCAGGCTGTCACGTTCATTCCTAATCTCCCAGTGCCCACCCTGGCCAGGAAGCTTGAATGGTTAAGACCATAGTCCCTAAACGCAGCAGAGGATGCTAGTTCAATCCCCGGTTAGGGCCCATACAGGAACAGATCAATGTACCTGTCTCTCTCTTTTTCTCCCTTCCTTTCTCACTTAATCAATAAATATTTTTATAACAAATTTTAAATAAAAAGTGAAAAAGTAAATCCATAATGCTTAGCACAGTGACTGCCACGTACTAGATACTCAAATATCTGTGAACCAATTCTACTTCTGGGTATATACACAAAAGAATTTAGAATAGAGACTTGAAGGGATATTTGTATACCCAGCAGCAAAATGGTGGAAGCAACCCAAGTGGCCAACATGGATGAATGAACAAAATGCAGCATATGCATGTAATGGAATACTATTCAAGCTTAAAAGGGAAGGAAATTCTGAAACATGCTACAACATGGATAAAGTTGAAAACATTATGCCAAGTGAAATAATCCAGTCTCCAAAAGACAATTACTCTACGCTTCCTCCTGTACTGAGGTACCTAGAATAGTCAAATACATAGAAACACAAAGCAGAACAATGGTTACCAGGGACTGTTTGAGGACAGAGTGGAGGTAGGGGTTATTTAATGGGTCCAGTTCCTTTACAGGGTGATGAAAATGTTCTGGAGATGGGTAATGAGGACATTTTCACAACAATGTAAATACACTTAATGCCATTTAACTATGTCTTTAAAATGGTAAAATTCATATTTTACCAAAATAAAAAAAGTAAGCACTCTTAGAATGAGGAAAATGAAGTTATGAGCACTTTTGTCAGATAGATAATTTCTCTGAAATATTTTCCCAAGAAGCAGAAAAGTGAAAAGATTTGCTAAGTTACTCATGTATGGCATTATTTGTACACAAGGTAGCTTTTCTATAAAACTTGAAGAAAACTGTTATTGGTTGCCTACACTTTTATTTCACATGAAAGTTCAGAGGAACAAAAGGGAAAAAAAAGTTTTCCTTTTCAAATAATCATTGATTACATCAGCTTTAAAGATCATTTCACCTTGACATAATTGGATGCTTTTATATCTATACAATTTAAAAGCATCTCCCAGATGGAAAACACGTCCTCTGGATTCTTTTAAAATTTGAAATGCTTATGGATTTAATGCTACATTTTTTAGATTTCCTCCTAACTCCCTGACCATGGTTCTATTTCCTTGGGCCCAATCAACAAAATTTTCTGGTGATTGCCGGGAAGGAGGAGGGCATGGGAGAGGTGGAGGAAGACACGGAGGGGATAAGTGGTGACAGGAGACTTGACATGGGGGGATTAACACACAATACAGTCTACAGATGATGTATTGTGGAATTGTGCATCTGAAACCTGAATAATTTTGTCAACCAGTGTCAACCCAATAAACTCAATAAAAAGAAAAACAAGGTTTTCACTCCTGATCCTCTGCTTTTCTTTATTTTAAGTCCCCATCAAAGGCCAATGTAATCTATACACAGGGATCCTTAGCATATATCTCTCCTGCTCTTATACCTCCTGAAATCCAGTTGGATATCAGCTTAAGGTTGAAGTATCTAAAACATAATTCGTGTCTTTCCAAAGTCAGTTGCCAGTTGGCTCAGTGGTAGAGCATCGGCCTGGCGTGCAGGAGTCCTGGGTTCGATTCCTGGCCAGGGCACACAGGAGAAGTGCCCATCTGCTTCTCCACCCCTCCCCCTTCTCTTTCCTCTCTGTCTCTCTCTTCCCCTCCCGCAGCCAAGGCTCCATTGGAGCAGAGTTGGCCCAGGTGCTGAGGATGGCTCTGTGGCCTCTGCCTCAGGTGCTAGAATGGCTCTGGTTGCAACAGAGCAATGTCCCAGATGAGCAGAGCATCACCCCCTGGTGGGCATGCTGGGTGGATCCCGGTTGGTCGCATGCGGGAGTCTGACTGCCTCCCCCTTTCCAACTTCCGAAAAATAAAATAAAGAAAAAAAGAAAGATTAAAAAAAAAACAAAATCAGTTACCATTTAAGTACAAGATCATGGTAGTACAATATTATACATCACTACTGTGCTCCCACTACATATATTGCAAGAAATTTTGAGTAGAAACAAAGAGGTATGCATTCTACAACATCAGAAAATGACTGATGTGCTATGAAAATATCAACTAAAACGTAATTATTGAAAGTTTCAATACATGGCAGTTTTGAACACACATATAACATCTGTTCATACATATATGTTATACATATGTTATTTCCTACTAACTTACAAATTGCAAAGCTAGAAATCCTGTTTGAAGCCAACTAACTCCCTGCTTCACATATAGCTCCAAACTATGCACATCACAAATCTTTAGGCAAGATAAGGGGATGAAATTTAAGCAGTAAAAAAAAAAAAAAAAAAGCTGATGGCAGATCTCTACTAAAGAGATAAAGGCTTCACAGAATCAGAAGCTGAGCTCGGGCACACACTCCTTCCTCCTGGAATTCATAGGCAATTCATGACAATGCAAGACTCAATTGCCTCCCCACTCCCATCCTAGAACAGGCCTGAGCACACACAACACTTCTTTGTTCCAGGGAATATCCATCTTAGCTCATTAAAATTAAACCAGTTTAACTCAAGATCAGCTTACAAATGAGTCTCAGGATACCGCATAAAGGAGCCACTCAATATCACACAATTCTATACTATGTCCCAAGCTCTGTTCTAGGCGCTGGGGATAAGGCAATGATCAAGAAAAACATTCTTGCCCTCAATGAGTTTAGATTCTAGTGTAGGGAAAGAGACAATCCATGTAAAACTGTCTGATGATGAAGACTCTTGCCAAGAAATAAAAGAGGAAGAAAGGGAGGACTTAGGAGCAAAGAACATTATTTTACATGACATGGCCAAGAAATACGTCACTGAAAGGCTAATTATTTGAACAAAATGTCCTGTATAAACAATGAACCAAGCCAGGCAGAAGAACCAGCAAGTAAAAAAAGGCCTTAAGGTAGGAACCTACAATTTCAGCAAATGTCTTAATTCCTTTAGGCCTCAGTCTTCTCATTTATAAAATGGGTATACTATCCTCAGGTATATGACAAATGAAATGTACTCAATAAATGAGAATATTACAATTATCTGAGGGCCTGTCATGCCAGCAAAACCCTCAGCATATTGTCTGGTACACACACAAAAAAAAAAATACTTGGAAAAGGTATTGTTATCTAATTCCCATAACATTTTATGCTAGGGAAACCTAGGGATCAGAAATTTGCCTAATCCTCTGCTGACCTTTAAAATTCCTGTAAGGATGAACAATCATAATTCCATAATTAAAGAGAGGATTTAAATATATTGCCAAGGTGAGGACACCATTCACGTTAATGTCAACCAATCAGTAGTAAGGTGTTGTAGCACTAAGAACATGGACTCTTTTCAGCCTGACAACCTGGCTTCACATCAAGGCCCCACCACTTCCTAGGTACAGCAGGTCCTCAAATAATATCCTATCAGTATAATGGTGATTAAAAAGTTCAATTCCCAGCCAGGACCTACTGACTGCATTGAGTTTGCATGTTCTTCCCATGTTTGTGTGGCTTTTCTCCAAGGCCTCTGGTTTCCTCCCACATCCTAAAGATGTACATGTGAGGTGAACTGACATGTCTACAGTGACTCAGTTCCAGAGAGTGTGCGTGCGCGCGCGCGCGCACACGCACACGCCCTATGATGGGAGGTGTCCTGGCCAGGGTGGTTCCCATCTTGCATCTGGAGGTACCAGAGTGGGATAGAAAAAACTTCTCGTTTTTCTTGATCTTCCTTAAATGTATGCATATGTATAGCTCACATGCATTTCAACGTTTAATATTAGAAATGTTCTGAGTCCTTATTTAGAGGTTTGCTTAGTTTTGTGACCAGAAAAAAATGCTTTAAGGAATTAACCTAGGGTAAAGCTGGTTTAGTTACTTGTAGTTTCATTTAAGTCAGTTTCCAAGAACCTATGGACAACACTAAGTGAGGGCTTACTGTATGCGCTCTTGGGTAATTTTACATTTTCATGCAATACCTGTTTCTTCACCTGTAAACAGAAAATAGTAAGTGCCCATGTTTTTTCAATGGGTTAATTTTTCTGTGTGTGTGCTAGAGAGAGCAACAGAGAGAGAGACATATAGAGACAGACAGAAAGGGGGAGAAATGAGAAGCATCAATTCTTCATTGTGGCACCTCAGTTGTTCATTGATTGCTTTCTCATATGTGCCTTGACAGGAAGGGGGGGGTACAGCAGAACAAGTGAGCCCTTTGCTCAAGCCAGCGACTATGCACCAGCAGGATGTGCCTATGCTCAAGGTGGCAACCTCGAGGTTGCGAACCTGTGTCCTCTGCATCCCAGTCTGACTCTCTATCCACTGCACCACCACCTGGTCAGGTAAATGAGTTAATTTTGGAAATCACTTCTATTTAAGTGCCTAGCATGTAGAAGTACCTAGCACAGAGTTAGCTAACATTAGTAGTAACAGCATAAGAGTAAAAAAAGGAAATTACCATCAAAACGTTTCTATTCTGCTCACAAAAATTAGGGGATATTTCAAAATGAATATAAAGCTATAAAATATCCCCTAATTTTTGTGAGCAGTGTACTTTCTACGGAGAATTTTAAAAGTTCCAAAACCACTGGAGGTAGAAAAGCAACAGAGGAAGGCTAGAGAAAATGAAAAACAGAACAGAACAATGCAAAGTGGCATCATAATGTTGCCTGCATTTAGAACAATTTACCTAAACATATTGTTCCTCTAAGCAGTATTATTGCTCTTTAGTAAGAACACCACTCGTGACACATGTGCAAACAATGCTTTGGGTAACATTTTATTTCAGAATTTATAACAAATTTAATTCCTTAAAATAAAATGCAGGTGTCACTCTATGAGGATTAAAACAAGTACAATATCACAAACTTAATCATCTTCTCTCCATTTAACCCCTTTCTAATTGTTACCTGATATTATAAAATATGAAACATATCACATGTAACTTCAGACTGAGAATTATTTATCCTCTAGCAGCTCTTGGTAGAAAATAAGTCTTTCTCCTACCTAACGTGACTAGCAGTGGTGCAGTGGATAGAGCGTTGGACTGGGACACAGAGGACCCAGGTTCGAAACCCTGAGGTCGCCGGCTTGAGCCCAAGGTCACTGGCTTGAGCAAGGAATCACTCGCTCTGCTGTAGCCACCCCACCCACCCCCCGTCAAGGCACATATGAGAAAGCAATCAATGAACAACTAAGGTGCTGCAATGAAAAATTGATGCTCCTCATCTCTCCCTTCCTGTCTCTCTGTCCCTATCTGTCCCTCTGACTGTCAGGGGGGAGAAAAAAAACTTTTCTGACTGCTCTTAGAAGTTTATCTTCCTCCTAAGTTTCATCAATTTAGGAGTCTTGTCTCCTTGATTTCTCTATCTCCAAAAAAGTTATCACTATGAAATCTACAAATCATCCCACTGGGAGGCAGTGTATCCCTGTGCAGATTGTGCTGATTCAAAAAGAAGCTCTGCCGTGTACTAGCTGAGTTATCCTGGGCAAGTCACTTAACCAACTCTGAACCTCAGTAGCTACCTGAGTGCTTTTAAAAACTTTTTAAATTAAATGCTAGGGGAGCCTAGTAACCACTACTACACAATATCCTGTAGATACAAACTTAGTCATTAATGCAAAGCCAACTAAAGTAAACTGATTACTTCCCTTTCAACAGACAGTTCTTTAATATGAATATTAATCATGTAATTATAATGCAAGGTTGCATATCTAAAAAAACCTAAGGTTTCTATTCAATTATTTGTGAACCTGTATTCTATGTACTACACATCCAGACAAGGGATTCAAACAAAATCAGATCAAAGCATAATTCCTAGTCCAAAACAATTAACAATTTAATTATGAGATATATTTGGATATTCACCTATACTGTACATTTAAACACTACATATTTATGCACGGGGGCGGGGGCGCGCACGCGCGCGCGCACACACACACACACACACACACTCTCTCAAATAACCTCTCATGTTAGGTTTGCTATTCTTCTTCAGCCACCTGGATGGCTGTTTCATATACTTCGAAGGTTTAGGAAATACCACAATTCCCTACTAAAGAATCCTTTCTAATAGTATAATCCTGTATTGTCCAAACAATCCCTCTGAAATTTTTCAAGTGACTGTATATCTTGAACAGCCAAATATAAATGCAACCACTGAAGAGTCCCTCAATGAATAGTACCACATTATGCATTGATATTTATCAAAACTCAAAAAAGTACATTTACTCAGTGCTGGAAAAATCCATTTGTCATTGACAATTCTGCTTTTCAAAAACATACCTTCATGCTTCTGCTTCCCTGCCAGCCACGGCCACCACCACTTCCTCACTTCTCCCGCCAGGGATCAAGTCTGAGGAATGTCTTTTGGCCTGAATTGAGTGGTGGAAACAGGGAGGGATATATTCCAAAGGGAAAATATTATGGCTTTGCTAATATTTCCTACATTTACTCTACTTTAGTGTAGAAGGGAAATTCTCAAAGGTTCATGTTCCTATCTTTAATACTTCTACTTTAAACCAAAAAAAGGCCTTTTTTTACTAAGAGGATATTATATGTGTTCTTTGTAACAACATTCTAATTGCCATAAAGTTTGCATATTAAGTATAAGGCAGTATGCAAGTTGGTAAGTACAGAAAATTTCTCTGTGCTTTTTTTTTTTTTTTTTTTGTATTTTTCTGAAGCTGGAAACGGGGAGAGACAGTCAGACAGACTCCCGCATGCGCCCGACCGGGATCCACCCGGCACGCCCACCAGGGGCGATGCTCTGCCCACCAGGGGGCGATGCTCTGCCCACCAGGGGGCGATGCTCTGCTGCGACCAGAGCCACTCCAGTGCCTGGGGCAGAGGCCAAGGAGCCATCCCCAGCGCCTGGGCCATCTTTTGCTCCAATGGAGCCTCAGCTGCGGGAGGGGAAGAGAGAGACAGAGAGGAAGGAGGGGGGTGGGGGTGGAGAAGCAAATGGGCGCTTCTCCTATGTGCCCTGGCCGGGAATCAAACCCGGGTCCCCCGCATGCCAGGCCAACGCTCTACCGCTGAGCCAACCGGCCAGGGCCTCTCTGTGCTTTTGAAAAGAGATAAAGGTTAGAAATCCAAGAAAAGGTTATCATACATCCAATCCTGAAATGGAAATACTTCAAATATACGAAACCTAAATCATCTTACAGATCCTATAGAAAGAATGAATTTAACGACTATCATATACTGCTACAAAGACATTTCAATCTAACATTCCAACAAAGAATCCAAAAGTAAAGCAAAAGCATATACTAATTTCCATTCCTTTTTTAAAGCAAGAATTTACAACTTGAAATAAAGTAAGACACAAAAGTTCCAGAACAGAATGATTGTTGATTGCCTCTTTTACTTTTACTCAGAACTGGAATATCAGAGGTTCCAACCTTTGAATAACAGTAACTGGTTACAGGGGATGATCATGGGCTCTTTGAACTTAGTTTATGAACATCTCCAAAGATTGAAGCAATCCAAGGCTACATTAACAGCACTCAATTGTTATTTTTTCCTTAAAGCTTTCCAGAGTAGTCCTTATTGTTAAGTACTTGTCATTAATCTCAAATTAAGGATATTATATTGTCAACCTGGGAAACCGAGGACCCAGGTTCAAAACCCCATGGTCGCTGGCTTGAGTGTGGGCTCATCTGGCTTGAGCAAAGGGGAAATTGGCTCTGATGGAGCTCCCCAGTAGAGGCACGTATGAGAAGCAATCAATGAACAACTAAGGTGCCATAACTACAAGCTGATGCTTTTCATCTCTCTCCCTTTCCTGTCTGTCTGTCCCCCAAATCCTTCGCTAAGAAAAAAAAAGATACTATTAAACTGTATTGACTATTGGTTTTATCTTAATGTTCTTTAACATATAGTAGGTTCCAGTACATAATGTTTCTGAAAAGGACTGTTCTTGCCTGGCCTTCGTGGTACAGTGGATAGTGTTGAGCTGCAATGCTGAGGGCGCCAGTTGGAAACCCCCGCTCTGCCCAGTCAAGGCACAGATGACAAGCAACCACTAAGAGTTGATGCTTCCTTCTCCTACCCGCTTTTCTTTCACTTTCTCTCCTCTTTCTACAATCAATAAATAAAATCTTTAAAAAGTAGTAACAACAAATAAAAAAGATTAGTCTTAATCCTTTCAGGGTTTGGCATTATACACCCCCATCGCTGTAGGCACTTTTCAGTACCAGCTGATATAACAATGAATGAACCTTTTTAAGAACCTGAAAGAAAACACAAATATAGTACTTACACATTTTGCATATAATTTCATAGGGTTCTTACAACTACATCCTAATCATGGACCCCAGATTAAAAAACAGCAGTAGCTTTATAAAAAAACAACTGCATTTATTTCATATAATGAATCAAATCCATAAGAAATAAACTTGTCTACCAGTCATTCAAATTGTTTGACCTGGTCAGAAATGTGGTTCCCCACGGCCCTTCTAACTTCATGATGACTTTAATGAACTAAATAAGACCTTTAAAAATTTGAATAGGCCTGACCTGTGGTGGTGAAGTGAATAAAGCAACAAAGAAACCGCAGGACTGCCCAAAGCACATAGGAGAAGCAAGGACTACAGGTTGATGCTTCCCACTCCTGCCTTTCTCTTTCTCGCTCTCTCTCTCTCTCCCCCCTCTTAAGATCTATTTACTGATTTTACAGAGGGGACAAAAAGTAGTTACTTCACTCTAGCTGCTCACTGGTTGCTTGTCATGGGCCTTGACCAGGCAAGCCCAGGGTTTCAACCTCAGCACTCCAGGTGACCGCTCTATCCACTCTACCACCACAGGCCAGGCAATAAATAAAAATCTTTTTCCTTCTTTTTTTAATAGCAGGTCATCTATGAATGGTTTAGCATCAGGACCCCCATAAACATGCAGTGTGTGATGGGTGAAGGAGTGGCCCCTTTCCAGCTGTGCCCCAATAAAGTCATTTTTCAAAAAAATGTTGGCTCGACTTTGTGGTCACTGGTTCAAAACCCCGGGGCTTGCCCAGTCAAGGCACATATGAGAAACAACTACAGCTACTGCGAAGCAACTAGGAGTTGATTCCTGCTCCCCTCTTTCTTTGTCTCTCTCCTCTAAAATCAATAAATAAGATCTTTTAAGAATGTTAGCCTGACCTGTTGTGATGCAAAGTATAAAGCATTGATCTGGAAACCCTGAGGTCGCCAGTTTGAAACCCTTGGCTTGCCTGGTCAAGGCACATATGGGAGTTGATGTATCCTGCTCACCCCCCACCCACTTCTTTCTTTCTCTTTCTTCCTCTCTCTCTCCTAAAATAAATAAATTTAAAAAATTATTTTAGCCTGACCAGGCAGTGGCGCAGTGGATAGAGCATCAGATTGAGATGCAGAGGACCCAGGTTCGAAGCCCCAAGGTCGACTGCTTGAGCGCAGGCTCATCCAGCTTGAGCATCAAGTCACTGGCTTGAGCCCAAAGGTTGCTGGCCTGAGCAAGGCGTCACTCGCTCAGCTGTAGCCCCTCCTCCCCATCCTACCATCCCTGTCAAGGCACATACCAGAAAACAATGAACAACTAAGGAGCTTCAACCAAGAACTGATGCTTCCCATCTCTCTCCCCTTCCTGTCTCTGTCTGGCCCTATTTGTCCCTCTCTCTGTCTCTGTCACATAAAAAATTATTTTAAACAGATCTAGCCTTGACCAGGTAGCTCAGTTGGTTAGGGTGTGATCCCGATACACAAAAGTTGTGGGTTGGATGCCTGGTCAGGGAACATGCAATAATCAACCAATGAATTAATAAAATGTGGAACAACAAATCATTGTGCTTCTCTGTCCCTCTCTCCCTTCCTCTTCCTTCTCTAAAATCAATAATCTAAAAAATCGAGTAAACCTACTTAATAACCTCTCGGTTGTTTCTAATATAACCTCCAAAAGTAAACTACCTCGGGGAGAAAAATCACAATTTCCTCAATGAAATAGTAAATACCCAAGTATGAAAACAAAACTCGAAGTCCTCTCTTAAGATCATATCTCTACCACTCAACTACAATGAAAGAAAAGAAAAAGGGGGAGAAATCCTAGTTTACAATACAGTGAATCTGTCATTATGCTGAAGTAATTTTCCAAGTGTTTCATTTCGCCTACAGAAAACATTTTTGTAAGTGGGAAGTACCACAAACATAAACTGGCCAGGAATACAAAGCAACTACAAAAGGCACCCAAAATAAAAGAGCACAATTAATTTTGTGAAATGATATTATCTAATATTCAATACTTAACTCTTAAATGTTACCAAATCAGTTTAACTTCAGATAGGTCTCTAAATTGGACCTTTTTCTTACTTTTCTAATACCACTTCTCTGCACTCACAAAATTACTTCTCTTTCAGCTTTCTTCTCAGAAGAAATTTTCCATGTAAGAACCTCCCACAAAATATCATACAATTCACATTTCCTTCTAAGAAAATGGTAAAGGAGTCTGAATAATATGTAAGGAAAACAAACACATATGTAAGCAGTAAAAGTAAATATCCTAGAATTTTCTTTTATTTAGGCAGACCTTGAAAAGTTGCTTTTCAACATTAAGACATATAATCACTGAAATCTTAACAGTCAAGTAAAAAAAAGGCCAACTGGAAATTTTACCGGCTTTTAAAAAACACTGTATATCTTGTCTTTACCATAGACCTCCCTCATACCTATAAAAACACTCCTCCAAAAGAGTGAAAATAAGCTCTGAGAATATGGCCATTTACATAAAGTTAAATCACTTTCACGCCCAAGATTTCTAAATTTCTATAGGAGTTTCAAATCCCTTCTACCACTTAGTAATTGGGCAAGTTACCTGGCCCTATACTTTGGTTTCCTACTCTGAAAAAGTGGATACTAATTCGGGTTATATACCCTACTTTCTGAGATGGTCCCATGTTATACTATTATCCCAGCATGCCATCCAGCTGGTACCCCTTTCACTTTGAAAATTATCCTGGTTTCAACAATAAATCACATGGTCATCTAACCTCATAAGGTTATGAAGACTAAGATACATATGACATTTCTAACATGTCAGTGGTAGCTGTTGATGTTACAGTCACTGTCAAAGACTTTTTTATATATAAAAAGTTTTAGATTGTATAATGAACAGAGAGCTCCTACAATATTCCTTTTCACAAATAAAATTATTCATCTAACTTCCCACATTAAGTTATTTAAAACTAAGCAGCACTAACTGCTTGACATCAACACTAACAAATTTATCCCACAGAGATGGCAATATTATCAATTGCATTCACATTTTATCATGCGTAAGTTTTATCAAAGGCTAAATTAGGGTTACTGACAGAAAATTAACTATAGAACATAAAACTCTGGTTAGTGCTAAACCAAATCCCTGAATATTCTAGCAGCCTTTCTCAACCAGTGTTCTTCATATTAACCATAGAACTCAGAAAATGGCCTAACCGATAGCAGTGGACAGAGCGTGGACCTGCTGAGGACCCAGGTTTGAAACCCTGAGGTCGCCGGCTTGAGTGTGAGTTCATCCTGCTTGAGTGCAGACTCACCATCTTAGCACAGGATTATAGACATGATCACAAGGTCACTGGCTTGAGCCCAAAGGTTGCTGGCTTCAAACCCAATGTCACTGGTTTAGGCCCAAGGTCGCTGGCTTGGGCAAGGAGTCACTGGCTTGGCTGGAGCCCCCCCCTACCCTACCCCTAATCAAGGCACTTATGAGAAGCAATCAATGAACAACTAAAGTGATACAACTAATCAGTTGATACTTCTCTCTCCCTCCCTGTCTCTCCTTCTTAAAAATAATGATTTGAGTGACAATTTCCTGAACTCTCCCAAGAATGGCACATAACTGGTATCTTTCTAGATGCACAGGAGAGAAACTATTACATACAATGGATGCCTTGGGGCACAATTCTGTGGTAGAACACCAAGATCTTGGCATTCTTGGAGTACAAAGCGAGAAAAATGGATGAAAAGACTGAATATTGAACAAAGTGTGTGTACAAGACTGCATCACCAGGAAAAATTATTTCCTACAGAATGAAGCTTAAGGGAATGATTAACATAAAATAAATTTTGAGTCATGACTACGAAAAGCATTAATATATTCCATTTTACTTCATCTCCACTAATTTATCTTAGGCCAGATATCCAACATCTAGCATTCCTTCAGATAAGGAAAGTTCTATTGTACTTATACTTTATGAAACGCAGCATGGAAAAAGAGGGAAGGCAAAGAAAGCTGAGACCAAAATTCTGATCACTAACCAAGCTAATAATAATCCAAGGCACCAATACTATCTATACCTGATAAAAACAAGAACACAAGATTTACAAAATGAAAGGGTGAACTAGAATAGAAAGTATATAGAAGATACTAACACTTAGAAAAGAATATTTATAAAGCACCATTAAATAACAACCAAAAAATACCCCTACAGAACCCACGAGAGCAGTGTATTTATTGTAAGAGTCACCTAAACTTTTATTTCAAATTCAACTACTCAAATAAACAAATGGAATGATTGGGGAACTACTCTCAGACACACTTAGCTTCCATTCAGTACAGAACATAAATGACAAAGGATAAAAACAGTGAAAGCATTCTACCATAATATAACAACAAAAAAAAACAATTCAACATATAACCCCACAAACTTTTGTATAATAAGCATAATCAACAAAGCTCAGATTCATTTCAACTATTAGTATAAAACACAATTTAGACCCTTCCTAAGCTGCAACTCATCTAACCCTGAATAAAAATCTGCATGCATTTATGCCTGACCTGTGGTGGTACAGGGTTATAGCATCGACCTGGAACACTGAGGTCACTGGTTCAGAATCCTGGGCTTCCGTGGTCAGGCACATATGGGAGTTGATGCTTCCTGCTCTTCGCCCCCCTTCCTTCTCTCCTCACTAAAATAATTTTTTTAATCTGCATTTGTCTTGCTCTATACATGAAAAAAGAAAATTTAACTTTGTATATTAAAATGATACATACTTTCTGGTTATAGATAACCCAAGACCTAAACCAGCTAAGGGAAAAAACTACAGAACTTAAAAAGCACAAACTAATTAGGTGTGAATTCAAGCTGTCAATTATTATATGACAAGCCATTTACCCGGAGAGCCTCAATTTCCCTATTTGTAAAATGCTGAGATAGAACATCCTGCACACACTGAAACACATAGTACATCTATCAGCATTCAAAAAAAAACTCAAATAGCAACTAAATTACACTTTAAAATATCTCAGGATTCAGTAAGTTATAGGTCAAATACAATTAGAGCAAATGGTAATAATGCAAAAATGTAAACATGACTTACTCTTCCCCCTCTAGCAACATTCAACAGAATTTACACTATATTTATAAACTTTCTGATGAAGTTATTGAGTTGTACATTAGATTATAAAAAATTTACAGTAATCTCTCTAGTTTGTTCCATCAAGCCTAGTCATGTATTTTCCAATTTAAATCGTAAAAAAGAACAAACCACTGATTATTCATGCTCCCTTCCTTTGGAGAGGAAAGTTTAAAACAATTCAACAACCTCCTGATTAGACTAACCACATGGAAAAACTTGTTTTCTTCTGGCTACTATAAAATGCAGAATTATAGCAAGCATTGTTAGAAACACAATTCAGGCAGCAGATTACCACAGCTGCTGAAGAGATGGAGTTTTTTTTAAATACACACAAAAAAAATTAAGACTACCAAGGAACACCACTTACACTAATGATATATAAAATTTGCTTAAAATAAATACAAAACAGGCAACTCAAAATACTGAAAAAAAAATCAAGCTAACAATTTTGTTTTCTCACAGATCTTTGCCAAACAGAATATGCAATAACCATAACTCAAGATATCTGAAGAGCCTGACCAGGTGGTGGCGCAGTGGATAGTGTCAGACTGGGATGCAGAAGACCCAGGTTCGAGACCCAGAGGTCGCCAGCTTGAGCGCGGGCCCATCTGGTTTGAGCAAAAGCTCACCAGCTTGGACCCAAGGTCACTGGCTCCAGCAAGGGGTTACTCGGTCTGCTGAAGGCCCGCGGTCAAGGCACATATGAGAAAGCAATCAATGAACAACTAAGGTGTTGCAATGTGCAATGAAAAACTAATGATTAAAAAAAAGAAAAACTAATAATTGATGCTTCTCATCTCTCTCCGTTCCTGTCTGTCTGTCCCTGTCTATCTCTCTCTCTGACTCACTCTGTCTCTGAAAAAAATATAAATAAATAAAATAAAAAGATATCTGGGCCTGACCTGTGGTGGCGCAGTGGATAAAGCGTCGACCTGGAAATGCTGAGGTCGCTGGTTTGAAACCCTGGGCTTGCCTGGTCAAGGCACATATGGAGTTGATGCTTCCAGCTCCTCCCCCCCCCTCTCTCTGTCTCTCTCTGTCTCTCTCTCCCTCTCCTCTCTAAAATGAATAAATAAAAATTTAAAAAAAGATATCTGGATACAGAAAATTATTATACAAGGCAGTATTGAACCACAAATTAAAAGTCCTAAACATACCTCAAAAGTAGATTACAAAAGAAAAATGTAAAGAACTTTTTAAATAATCTGTAGCTTTCAAGTTTTTTTTAAATTTCTTGATTTTAGAGACACAGGAATAGAAGAGTGGGGGAAGAGAGGGAGGGAGGGAGAAGGGAGAGGGAAGGAGAGAAGAGGAAGGAGGGAGGGAGAGGGAAGGAGAGAGAGAGGGAGAGAGTGGGAGAGTGGGAGAGGGAGAGAGAGAGAGAGAGAGAGAGGAGAGGAGAGGGGGGGCGGAGAGGGAGGGAGGGAGACATGGAAATATCTGTTTCTGCATGTAACCCTGACCTAGTAATCAAACTCATAACCTTTGTGTATCTGGACAATGCTCGAGTTATGAGGCCCCAAGAATTTTTTTTCTTTCCTCTCCAAAGAATCATATTTCTGTATATACTGATACCTATAGCTAACTGGAATTTATCTCTTTCCTTTGCTATGTTCCCCAACTCCCAAAATAGGTATACTATAATGCTCCACTGGACAGTAAACTGTCATGTTTAATCTCTGAATAGTCTACTAACAGCGATTTCAAAGTGCTTATACAAGTCCAGTGTCTTTTTTTTTCTTTTTAAAAAACGAGACACAAAAGTCATGGCATTAAAGAGATATGAACGTTATCCAAGAGATAAAAGACAGATCACTGTTTATTTAAAGTAAATTTTAAGCTCAAAAGTTAACTTGCACTATCAAAAACTAAAGGCTTCCATCTATTATAAAGAACCCAAAGCAAAAAGAATAAGCTATTCACTGTTTACCCCCTTCCCACACATGACTGTGGGTGGCACCAGTTAAACAGGCAGAATATTAAGCATTACTAAACTGTCAAAGGCGTATTTTCATATCTAACCCTATATTCCCAAAGGATAATGTGAGCATGAGCCTGTTACTCACCAATTTTAATGCATTGGTCCTCAGGAGACCAAAGTCAATAAAGTTGAAAAAGAAAACAATGCAAAAGGAATGTAGAATTACATTTCTTTTGAGTGTTTGGGTTTAAAAAAAAATACGAACTGAACTCCAGTTACCAAACTCATAATTTCTTGGTTTAGTAGTTTAGCTGTTACCTCACCACAATAAAATAAACCTGAAGCCACAATCCTCATTATCTATTTAAGATTATTTGCATATGAATAAGAATTCAAAATATGCAATTTGTCTTCTCTTAACATCCTTCTAAAACTAAAATGTTGAATATGAAATATAAACAGAATATTTATTCAGTTCTAAAATGTCTGTTCCCAGATGAAGTTAGAATGGTTTACTTCATAATGACTAGAAAACACAAATTACCAAATGTAAAATTACATACCCATTATTTTGGATTTCCTTTCAAACTTTGACATATATTCAAAAATGTATCTTATGGGACAAAAAAAAACTGACACTAAACACAATAAAATTGAAGAAAAAAGGAACTTACCTTCAAAAAATTTAGAAGCAATTCACAAAGATTATAATTAAGGAGACAGGGTTTTAATTGCATTGCACTTTTATTTTACAGTTGATGGGTAATGATCAGAATTATTTTGTAACAGAAAACATTACAATATTTTATATGTCAACGTTTAACTATTTATAGCACCAGATCCTTGTAGTGGAGGGTAACTAATATCATATGTATACATTTTCCTATCAGTTAAAAAAAAAGGACACACCCCACCCCAACTGCCAGTCTCTGATACCTTTGAGTGCTAGTTATTTCACTGTGGGAAAGAATGGCTAGTACCTATATTTCTTTTCCAATCCTTTTCTCTATCCACCAATCCTTTTCTCTATCCATTCATTAAACACCAAATACTGAAACTAAACTCAACCACTACCTCTGATCTTCCTACCAGGAATGCTCCCTAGGGCACCCAATCCTTTCCACTGCACTTATTACAATTGCCAAAGCCCCTCCTATTAATAGTAAATCCTTTCATACTGACTCACTGGAACTTCAACTTAATGAAATAGACACCAAGCAAAATTTACAAAATTTGCAAATGGAATTTTCCTTTTTCAAAGGATTAAAAAAGCTAAAAGTAGAGCACCCTCAAAGTAATTTACAAACATTTAAAGTTCAACCAACTTATGTTGCTCATTCTACACTGGTTCTGAAGTGTGGAAAAGAAAGACTCTTAACATGAATAATTTTTGGCAAAAAAGAAAAAAAAAGAAAGAAAAAACTTACCGTCTCTAAAACAAAGAGACTTTTAGCAGAACTTACTTTTTCTGATAAAAGTTTCCCTATTCCTGGCCTAGAGGCTGGGTCTCTCAGACTGTGGCCTTGGGCTAGATTTGCAAGGTTGCAGGTGTATGGATAAACATCGTTAAGAAAGCTTGTTTCATTGCTTTGTTTTACTGCTATGCTTTCTCCCCCCCCCCAATTCCTCAATCAGTGTGTAATTCCACCTATAAAACCTAACTCCAAAATGCAGTCGGGCCGCACTGATTTGAAGGGCTTCGGCTTCCGTGTGGTCGGCGTGCATAACCAGCTAATAAAGGCTCCCCCTAATTACCTAATTCGGTTTCGTGATTGTGTGGCAAGATGTATGTTTTCTCGCTGTTCCATTACAACAGTTCAATTTAAGTATTTTTTTGAAAGCTGGTATATAAGGCATTGTATGATTACTTATACACAAGGCCAAGTTTCCCATGCAAATAACTGGATATGTTAATACAAATTTGTCATTACACCAAAGTTGCAAGACAATCTGAAAAATTTCCTTCAAGTTTGCTTAACTATGTAAATTTAAGGGCACACAAAAGTAGAGAGAATAATAATACAATGAGCTCCCCTGTACTCAGCCATCCAGCTACAATCATGGACTCAAGGCCACTTTCTTTTGGCTTACTACCTTCCACTGCTTCCTCCCCTAATTAGTATATTCAGAAAAAGAGAGAAGAGGAAGACGCTGTGCTCAGAAGTCCACTGAGTACCGCAAGACAAGAATTTAACAGTGTTGCTGTTAAGGCCACCCTACACAACTCCTGGTTAGGTGGTAAATTTAAGACTTCGGTTAAATACAAAGAAATAGCCATCTTTAAGAATTTTAATGAAGTCCATAAAATCAAAAGGATAGTTAAAATTACATCTAAAAAGATAAACAGGAATGTGATGAAAATGAAGTTAAACATGTGTAATTGGCTTGAATTCACATAGCACCTTGTCTCAAAACAAACAAAAAAAAGGACTATTTAACATAATGTGTCAAAAAATTACAATTCAACCACTTGAAAAGCAGCTGAACACTTATGCCTTGACTGGTCCTTCTGATCCCTAATTATAGACTGATATCAATGTAGAAAGAAAAACAGGCATTTTACCATAAGTGGTTGAAAATGTTCAAAATTAACCCCACCGTTCATTGGGAAATGTATGAAATTAAGTCTAAACTACTTGAATTACATGTATGTCATTGAACAGAAATGTATCCACTTTCCAGGACCTTTTTTTCTTTTTCTAAATAAGTTCACATATACCCTTAAACGCAACGCGCTGGGCTACAGAAAGAATTAAGTAGGAGACCGCCTCCTGCTTTTGCTCCTAACCAATACGCAGAGAGAGAAGGTTGGCAGGAAAGTGCAGCGAGGACAGTAACAAACACCAACAGCTCCCGAGCAGGCCGTGCTAGAGCCAGGAATGACGCACTTCGGTAACCCGACTCTTTCTCCCCTCCACCCCCACCCCCAGCAGCGGTGCTGACACCGCCAACAGCCCGGAGTAGGAAAAAGACAACAGAAAAAAAGGCAGAGGTTGGACTGCGCCAGGTTTCATCAAGAAACCTCGATTATTCCTCTTTCGACACTAACCACTAGGACTAAACAGGAAAAGAAGCTTCTGCTAAAGCAAGTCCTATCATGGTGGTTTAAGAGTCACTAAATTAAGCTGATAATGAGTCCAATTCACAGAGACAAATACAGGGTGTGGCTGCTGTGAAATACGGCGGTCCGTGGGAGAAAAAGGGTCTGGAATTTACACTCCAGTGTGAGGGGATGCTGGTGCGGGCGGGAGGGGGGGCGACCCGCGCATTTTAAGAACCAGCAAGGTTTTCGTTTACTTAAACCTAATCCTACAAGATCAGAAGTTTCTAAAAGCTATATCATGTAAACTGTAAATAATCATTTAATCAACTACCATGACCCTCAATTTAAAAACTACATGTAAGAAAAAGAGGGGTGGGGGGAGGCAATAACATAAAACATTTCTAGGCCACGGAAAGTCACAAACCGGATGAAACTAATGCAATATTAAAAATTAAAGCTGAACACTGCAGTACGAAAAAAACCCACGATAAAACCCATTACAGTTCAGGGTTAAAAATAAAATGACATATACAACGAGGAGGAGCGAAAACTAAATGTCGAAAGTACACCGGCTTAAAAAAAAAACTATTCAAGGCAAAACAAGACATTCTCGCGACCAAAATAAAAAAGAAAGAAAGAAAACAATAATAAGGGCAGAAATCAACAATACGTTTACGAATATAGGCCAGAAGAAAATGGGAACGGGGCTCAAAGTTTTGCGGAACTACTTGATGCTGTTTCCCACACCTTCTGTCCCCCATGGCCCATCCGACCCTTTTCGTCCCTAAAATCGCCGTCCACATATCACCGGGCACGGGAAAGAAGGAAAAAGAAAGTCAACCCCCCAGCCAGAATAAAAGTGTGGAGGGAAAAAGCAGAAGCTGCCTACCTGGGGCAAGGATCAGCTCAGTTCGTTTCTTGAGAAAGACGGCGCGGGTGGGGGTGAGAACGAAAAGCAGCACTAAAACTAAAACAAAAGTGGCGCCAAAACCCCCCAACAAACAGCCTTCCACTCCCGCCCTTCCCCCCTCCTACCATGCCAGCCAGGCAGGGCCCACTTCGGGGCACGGGCTGCACGAGGGGGCCGACACCGCCAGACCCCAACCTATTTATAAAATTGTTGCCCGAAGAAAACTGACCGAAGTCGGGCCTCGGAAGGGATGGCGAGATCGATGCCAATCGCTTTCCCCAGCAGTTTCCCCACCACGCGCTGGAGATGATGGGGCGGGGGAGAAGCCGAGGGGCCCGTCACATGAATGTTGTTCCCTCTCTAGGAAGGGAGGAAGAGAGGGAGGGAGGGGAGGGAGGGAGGAAAGGAAGGAGGGGAAGGCAGCAGGGAGGGGGCACGAGGGAGGGGTGTGATCAGAGTAGATTTTCCCTCGCCTCTCTCGGTCCGAGGCCCAAATATACACAACTGAGCCTCCTCTCCTCCCCTCCCCCCCGGTTCCCAGCACCACCATTTTGCTCCCTTCCTTCCCCTCACCTCGCTCCCGCGCTCCCCTCCACCCCCTCGCAGTCTCCCGGCCAGCCTCCCCCGACCGGGCTCGCACCCCACCCCACCTCTCCAGGTCTGGCTCTCCCAGCCTTAGGAGCCTGCTGGAGAAAAGGCACCTAAATCTAACGCTACACGGAGAAGCGGAGCCTCCATCTTGCGCTGCTCCGCGTTCTCCATTTTGGGCCACCCATGGGGGGGGGGGGTCTCGCAGCGGCCCCGGGGGAGAGCGGGGCGCGGGAGGAAGGGCAGGGTCCTCGGCGAGGGGAGCGGGGAGAATAGTCCGGCGGGAGAAAGGCTCGTAGGAGCGGGAGGTAGGGCGGGAAGGGGCAGGAAGTTCCTCGGGGGCGCGGAGGTGGACGCTGGGGGGCCGGGGAGAAAGGAGGGCCGGGGCTCAGGCGGGGACCGAGAGGAGCTGCCCCGCCTGGGCCGGGCCCCCCGCTCCGGGCCGCCCCGCCGGGGCCGAAAGAAGAGGGGAAAGCAGATGGCACCGGGGCGCCCAATCGCGGTCCCTCCCAACTCCTCTGCCGTGCCCCGTCTCCACCGCACACACCTCACGGTGGGCCCCGCGCCCTCCGGGTGCCCCTCCAAACTTCTAGAAGCTTCGCCTCCGCCATTTTATAACTTACCTCCCCCCTCAGCGTACACAGAGGCAGGAGCGAGACCGTCCGCCTCCCCCACTCTTCCTTCCTTCTTTCTCAGGCCGGGGGCTTCTTCACCCCTGGGCTGGTACAAGAGCTTTCCCCTTCCTCTTCTTTACACCCTCGACTTCTACTCAGGGACGGAAGCTCCCGCGGTTCTAGAGCGCTGGGGGGTTTTGAAAGTGGCGGTCGGATCCGGCGGGGTTTTTTTTTTTTTTTTTTCGTTTTTTTTTTCTTTCTCTCTTTTTTTTTTCTTTTTTTTTTTTTTTTTTTTTTTCCTTTTCTATTTTTTTTTTTTTTTTTTTTGGTGGCGCTTCGGGATTGTTTGGGGTGTTCGCTCTTCGGCGACTTGGAGGCGAATGGAACGCGCAGGCGCCATCTGTCGGCCACAAACCCGCGCCCGGCTCCCGTTGGGAGGGAGCGGCATCTAGCGGCAGCGCGCCGCCACTGCAGGGCTGGCTTGCGGCCCTCCCACCCCGCGTCCTCCTCCCAGTCACCAGCCAATCGCAGCCGGCTGCCTCCCTGGTGCCGCGTCTCGGACCCCGCCTCCAAACGAGGCGCCCGCCAGGGCGCGCCGCCGAGTGGGGTAAACAAGGTGCCATGCCCGCGCCTGACTTACTCATTCGTTTGGCGGCGCTTCCGGCGCGGACCCGGTGGGGCCCCGGTGGGGCCGTGTTTCCTAGTTCTTTATTGAGGGGTCGACGGGAGGTCGGTGGGAATGTCCGGCAGAGCCTCGGGCCGTGGGAAATCGGAAAGCGGGCATGCTGGGGACTCGCTTCCCAGGGCCCCGGTGCCCCCCGCGCAGCCCGAGGTAGCAGCTAAGTTGGGCATCACCCTGCGACCTCCTGCCCTCCGACACGCCCCAGCGAGGGGCCATGGCCCTAGTTGCTGAACCTCGCTTCGCCGTGGTCCCTACTCCTTCCCACCAAAAGGACTCAACTTGCTTAACTCTAGTACCTGATCCTAAGTGATTTAGAGGTTTTGTTTTTTGAGGTGTTTTTGGATTTTTTGTTTTTGTTTCGGGTGTGGAAAGAAAGCGAACCAATTCACTACCGGGGAGACCTAGCACGAGGGGGGGGGGGGGATTTCTCTTTACATCTTAGCATTCCCGTCTCCCAGAAAACGTGGTCTCCGGGGTTTGAAAGGCCAAAGAACTGGGATACTGTGCTAGGCCGGGTGCCCGACGGATTTATTCTCCACTCGGGGCGGTGAAGTAGGAAGAGAGGACCGAGCAAAGTGGAGGCAAAGTGAAATTTGGGTAAAAGATATCGAGGGGAACCTACAAGTTCTTCCCCGCCTCCCCCGCGTATCCACCGTCTCCCTGAAGCGTGGGCGGGGTGGCCTCGCGGCTTGAAGAATTTTGGTTCCTTCTTACGCCTCCCCACCCCTACCCCAAGATGTTTGAAATGCGAAAGGACACTTTCCGCTCTTTCGACCCCACTTAACTTCGGTCTTTAACACCTTTTGTTTGTGTGTGTGTGTTTCGATTTAGCTTCCTGGCCCTTTGCCAAGACCCTCTGCGGGGAGATGAACTTGGGGAGGGCCTGTCCCCTCCAAAGCGCTGTTTTTCCTAGGACAGGAAGAAGTGACCTATTACAGTGTCTCCATTGCTGTTATAGAAGTTCTTAGATTCATACACTCATTGTTTAGTTAACTCTTCGTTTCTGTCTTTTAAGTTTTCTGTTAAAATATTCCTTTAATATTAAATTATTTTACAATTAGAAGAAAGGGAATAAATGTATTTAATAACAAGACAAATTTTCCAACTGAGAAGTAATGCAAGCCCCGTGTAAATGGTGCAGATTTCACCTGATATCACATCTAAAGCTTTCTTAATGCAATATAATGATTCTTTTCAATCCTTAAATTATATTCCTTCCATGCCTGTCTTAATTTCTCGACCATATTCCGTGCTTACTGGGTTTTTTCCTAAAACTTTAAAAAAGTTATGGTATATTTAATCAACTGAACAATAGAAGTTAAACAAAAACATCTAAATATTATTAACAAGAAATAAAATCAGACATTTTTACTTACCTCTAAAGATTTGGCCAGTGCAATACTATTCAAAATAAGTTTCCATACGACCTTTGGTAGAATGTTATACAGTTTTTAATAGATTGAAGTTACTGAGTGATGCAGCTAGAACATCAAATAGTAGTGGAAAATTTACAGTTATATAAGTTAATGCAAAATTTCACTTAAAGTAATAGAAACATAGGGCTATAAACCAAGTCATTTTATGTTAATTAGTTCAATTGTGCCAATTTAATATCAATTGATTTTAAATGATTTCCTGTTTTAGTATTAGCTGAAAAACGACTGGTTTTTGTCTGGAAGCATCACATTTGTTGTACATGATGCAAATTTTCATCTATGTTTCCAGTCTGGGCAGATTATCTATGGAGCAGCCGAGACTTGAAACAATTTTATACTTTCAACCAAATTAAAGCTTTCCTCTGCTCAGTAGACTTACTTTCATTTTGTGAAAAATATCACTAAAGAAGAATAACAACTAACTGGGATAAGATCAGTAAAGTTTTGTAGTAAAATTACGCTGACATTAAAGAATGTTTCACAGCCTGACCTGTGGTGGCACAGTGGATAAAGCGTTGACCTGGAAATGCTGAGGTCGCGGGTTCAAAACTCTGGGCTTGCCTGGTCAAGGCACATATGGGAGTTGATGCTTCCAGCTCCTCCCCCCCTTCTCTCTCTCTCTCTCTCTCTCTCTCTCTCTCTCTCCCTCTCCTCTCTAAAATGAATAAATAAATAAAAAAGAATGTTTCACAGTAGCCCCTCTTTTTCTCCCTATAACTCACTCAAAAATATTATTGAGTCTTCAGTATGTGCAGATGTCAGTGCTGTGTGCTCCAGTCCTATCCGAAAAAGCGGAATTTATTTCCTAAGGTATTGAAATACTGAGTGCACCCTAATAATTTGGGGACAAAGTGAGAAAATGCCATCAAATGAAACATGTAACTGAAATAAAATAACTTTTAATTATTTATAGCATGTCCTTCATGAAATAGTCTTGTAGTGACAGAAGTTTTGATGCCTGATAAATAGTGAAAGAGGAAAATTGAATAATTAGAACATTTGCTACTGTGTAAAGGGCAATGGACTATATAATGCAAAAATATTCTGGTCACTAGAAATGCATACCCCACAGTTTAGCAGAGATAATCCTCCAGCCTTACCATAGGCTGAAAAAAACACATCACAGTTCTCTTTGCTCTGACTCCATACAAAAGGAGCAAGCTTCTGATTATAAATTAGGTTTTCCAGATCATCTCCCGCTCTGGACAGCACACATATATATTTTGTATTTGCCACCACCATTCTGAACATATAAAATCCAGAAGCCTAGAAGTGGTTAAATTCGAGTTCACAGAAATTTTAAGTTTTATGAAAATACCATAAATAAAATCAAAAGATAAACTATAAGTTGTGAGAAAAATATTTGCTACAGAATGAAAAAGGCTAGATAACTTCATATGTGAAGAACTGTCACAAATCAGTAAGATAAAAATACTTCAATAGAAAAACGAACAAAGGATATGAAGTCAACTAACTTACTGGACAAAAAATGCAGATGGCTAATAAGTATATAAAACAGTGCTCGACTTAATTTACAACTAAGACATGCAAATTAAATTCCACTTCTACAAGATTAGCAGAAGTTTATAATGTTGATAAAGAACTGAGAATTCTCCAAGCCCTGCCTGGATAGCTCAGTTGGTTAGAGTGTCGTTCTGCTATGCCAAGGTTGCAGATTCAATCCCCAGTCAGAGCACATATAAGAAACAACCAAAGAATGCATAAAGAAGTGGAACAACAAATTGATGTCTTGGCTGGCTAGCTTAGAGCATCATCCAAATATGTCAAGGTTGCAGGTTCGATCCCCGGTCAGGGCACATACAAGACTCAAAGGATGAATGCACCACAAATTGATGTTTCTTTCTCTCTTACTCTCTAAAATCAATTAAAATTTTTTTTTTAAATTCTTATATATTATTGGTGGGAGTGTAAATATTTTTTAAGAGTATCTTAACATGTAAAAATAACCTAGCAGTTTAATTTCTACAATAGTTTATGCTTGTACAAATTACATAAAGATATATGTAGAAAGATTTTCATTGTAGCCTTGTAATAAAGAGAAAGAGACGGTCTAGCCCAGAGGTCGGGAACCTATGGCTCGCGAGCCAGATGTGGCTCTTTTGATGGCTGCATCTGGCTCGCAAACAAATCTCTAATAAAAAAATAATAACGTTAAAAATATAAAACATTCATTTCCTACCGCTCATGTTCATGGTTGCGGGTGGCTGGAGCGAATCATAGCTGTCCTCCGGGACAACACCAAATTTTTATTGGATAATATGTAAGGTACACGGGTCATTGTATGGCTCTCACGGAATTACATTTTAAAATATGTGGCATTCATGGCTCTCTCAGCCAAAAAGGTTCCCGACCCCTGGTCTAGCCTGTTGTGGTGCAGTGGAGAGAGCATCATCACCTGGAACGCTGAGGTTGCCAACTTGAATCCCTGGGCTTGCCCGGTCAAGGCACAGACAATAAGCAACCAGTGAGCAACTAAAGTGAAGCAACTGTAAATTGATACTTCTCAGTCCTCCTACTCTCTGTAAAATCAATAAATAAAATCTTTTTTAAAAATAAAAAGAGCCTGGCCTGTGGTGGCACAGTGGAGAAAGCGTCAACCTGGAATGCTGAGGTCACAGGTTCAAAACCCTGGGCTTGCCTGGTCAAGGCACATACAGGAAACAACTACTGAGTTGATGCTTCCTGCTTCTCCCCCTCTCTCTCTTCTCTCTCTAAAAATCAATAAATAAAAATTTTTAAAAAATAAAAGCAAACATAATAGAAAAGGTGTCCTTAGAGAACTGTGTAAAGAAATCATGGTACATTCATACAATGGAGTTCTATGCCCACCATTAAAACAAGTATATATTTATTGATAAGCAAATAGGTCTAAAAGATGTTAAGTAAGCAAAAAGTCAAGTTGCATATAGTTTGTATATTGTAATTCCATGTAGGAAAATATATATATATATTTATATACACATATATGTGCTTGCATGTGCACAAAACATTCTCTTTTTTTAAAGGATTTTTATTGAATTTTTAGAAAGAAGAGAGAGAGACGGGGTAGGAGTGTGAAGCATCCATTCATAGTAGTTGCTTGTTGTGTGTGCCTTGACTGGGCAAGCCCAGAGTTTCAAACCAGTGACCTCAGCATTGTAGGTCAACACTTTATCCACTACACCACCACAGGTCATGTTCGTGTGTGTGTGTGTGTGTGTGTGTGTGTTGTGTTGTCAAATCATTTTTTGTCACTGTGTATTCTTGAAGAATATACAAGAAACAATAGTTACTTCTCAGAAAGAGTTGGTGCAGGGTTCCAAGGCTTATAATTTTGCTTTTCAGTTTATACATTGCCACCTTATGTTAATTATTTTACAGTGAGCATGTAATTCTTACACCAATTATCTATGTAATTTTTTTTTTTGTATTTTTCCGAAGCTGGAAACGGGGAGGCAGTCAGACAGACTCCCGCATGCCCACCAGGGGGTGATGCTCCACCCATCTTGGGGCGTCACTCTGCCACAATCAGAGCCATTCTAGCGCCTGAGGCAGAGGCCACAGAGCCATCCTCAGCACCCGGGCAAACCCTGCTCCAGTGGAGCCCTGGCTGTGGGAGGGGAAGAGAGAGACAGAGAGGAAGGAGAGGGGGAGGGGTGGAGAAGCAGATGGGCGCTTCTCCTGTGTGCCCCAGCCGGGAGTCAAACCCGGGACTCCTGCACGCCAGGCCGACGCTCTACCACTGAGCTAACCAGCCAGGGCCTATCTATGTAATTTTTAAGATCTTCTACTGCTTACTCTGGAAAACAGTTTGGCACTTTTTGATACAGAAGCGTGTACACAAATGCTCATAGCAGATTTACGTGTGATAGCCTAAAACAGGAAACAACCCAAATGTCCATAAACTGGTAAATGGTTAAACAAACTGTGGTACATTCATATAATGGAATACTACTTAGCAATAAAAAGGAACTGTTGATCCATGCCACAGCTTGGATGGACCTCAGGGTATTATGCTTAGTGGAAAAAGCCAATCTAGCCTGACCTGTGGTGGCGCAGTGGGATAAAGCGTCAACCTGGAACACTGAGGTTGCCGGTTCGAAACCTTGGGCTTGCCTGGTCAAGGCACATATGGGAGTTGATGCTTCCTGCTCCTCCCCCTTCTCTCTCTCTCTTTCTCTCTCACTCCTCTCTCTCTAAAAATCAATAAATAAATTTTTTTTAAAAAGCCAATCTCAAAGAGTTACATACTGTGACTCCACTATAAAGTTGTTTCAAGGCCTGACCTGTGGTGGCGCAGTGGGATAAAGCGTCGACCTGGAACACTGAGGTCGCCGGTTCAAAACCCTGGGCTTGCCTGACCAAGGCACATATGGGAGTTGATGCTTCCTGCTCCTCCCCCTTCTCTCTCTCTCTCCCTCTCCCTCCCTCTAAAAATCAATAAATACTTTTTAAAAAATTGAAAAAAAAAAAGTTGTTTCAAAATGATAAAATTATAGTGATGGAGAACTCAGTGGTTGGCAAGGGTTAGGGTTAAGGAAAGGGTATAACCTGGAGTTGTTATCTTTGAATATATGTATCCTGATTTATTGATGTCGCCCCATTAAAAATAAAATTATTAAAAAATAAAATAAAATAATAAATAAATAATTTAAAAAAGAAGTAATGGGAGGGAGTATCTTTGTGGTGATGGAACAGTTGTGTTTCCTGCTTGTGGTATTTACTTAAATCTACACATGTAATAAAATTTCATAGAACTGCACAGACACAGGATTGCTTGAAAAAAATAGTGAAATTCAAATATTGTCTGTACTTGAATTAATAGTATTATATCAATGTTGATATCCTGTGTTTGACAAGTACTGTACTGTTGTTATGTTAGCTCTTATCATTGGGGAAAGCTACATTAAGGGTACATGGGAATTCTCTGTATTATCACTTCTTGTATGACCTAAACTATTTCAAAATAAAAAGTTGTAATAAAATTTTTAATGCTGATAATAAAATAAAAAATCTCTTAGGTTAGGAGAAAATTAATTGCTCCACTATAAATTGAATTTCTAGTTTACAAATCAGCTTTTTATTAAGTTGCATATAATGACTTAATTTACGAGTTCTTTATCATTACCTCTGTCTGAACTTACACAGTTAAGGGTCTGATACTTCAATACTCAGGAGTAGACCATGGACCTGTGGCATCAACAGGAAATAGACTTGCCAATAAGTATTGTCTAAAACAAATAGCGGGTACCTTCCTAAGACATCTCAAATACCAAATGAGGATTGGCAGACATTTTTACTCTGAGTAACATACAGTATTTCCAGTATGAGTTAATGGGATTGAAGCTATATCTATATATATATACAAAAGATTTGATGTCTCTCACATTCAACCCCTCCCACTTCTCGTCTGAGCTACTGTAATAGTCCTATGACCAGTTTCTTTGGCATCCAACCCAATGAATACTACCTTCCTTACTCACTTTATGCTTACTTACCTGCTACCTTCCAACTCCCTTACTCAACTCACTCATTTACCTACTATCTAAGTGGCTCAGTTGACCTACAATAGCAGTTTTCAACTTTTTACATCTCATGGCACACATAAACTAATTCCTAGAATTCTGCACCACACCAAAACATGTATTTTTGCCAATCTGACCAAAAAATAGGTATAATTTTGATTCATTCACACAGAATGGCTATTGTTCTGTTGGCTGTTGTAATTTTTTTTTTTTTTTGACAATAAGGGAAAAGAGGTTGGTTCCTGACTAAAGAGTCAGGTGTTGCATGTTTTAAAAATTCTTGCAGCACACCAGTTGAAAATTTCTGGTCTATGACAATGCCCTTCAAACCTTACTGTGCTTAAGAATAACTTGAGGGAATCTTGCTAAAATGTAAACTCTGATTTAGTACATCTTGAGTTTACGGTGGGACCTGAGAGTCTGCATTTCTAGCAAACTCCCATGTCATGCCCAGCCCGCGTTACTGTTCTAAAGTCCACGCTTGTGTGAGGGCCTGAGGAGCAAAGTACAAACTGTAGGGTGGCTTTCAGTGCCTCCCACATTCTTTTTTTTTTTTTTTGTCAGAGAGAGGGACAGATAGGGACAGACAGACAGGAAGAGAGAGAGATGAGAAACATCAATTCTTGGTTGAGGTTCCTTAGTTGTTCATTGATTGATTTCCGAGTGACCCCTTGCTCAAGCCAGCGACCTTGGGCTCAAGCTGGTGAACCTTGCTCAAACCCGATGAGCCCTTGCTCAAGCTGGCAACCTCGGGGTCTTCAGCATCCCAGTCTGACACTCTATCCACTGTGCCACCTGGTCAGGCAGTGCCTCCCACATTCTTATCTAAATGTCATCACTTACAGCTGTGGGCTCTGCTGGAGCAATGTCTGCATAGGTCACTGTTGTATCCCCAGTGCTTAATATAGAGCCTAAAACAGGATAGGTCATCCAAAAATATTTATTCAATGATTGAAGAAATGAGTGAATAAACTAAACCACTACTCCCAATTCATATACCATACATTGTAAGCAAATTAAATTACTTCCCATTTTCCTAGTACTTTCCCACCTCGGTACATTTGCTCACACTATTCCCTCTCCTTTTCCAAACTTTGCCCCACTCAAATTCTGTCTATTTTGAAATGCCCAGTTTAAAAGAGAAAATCTGTAAAAATTTTCCCCAATCTCACATTACGGAAATAATAGCTCTCATTTTGCAAGGTTTCTCCCTAGCACATTTTGAATGCCGTGCAAACAATAATAATAATGTCTTATTAACCATTGCTATAACTGCCATTCCTAGCACAAATGTTAGCATATAATAGAATCAATGTTTATTACATTGAAATGAGGGAATAAAGAATCATATAGATCAGCACTACAGATTAGATCTTTTGGTGACGATGGCAGTTTCTATAATCTGTGTTATATAACATTTTAGCCATAAGTAGCTATTGAGTAAGTACTTGAAATGTGGCGAGTATGACTAAGGAACTGAATTTTTAATTTTAATTAATTAAAATTTAAATGTAAAATAGCCACATGTGCCTCGTGGCTACATATTGTACAGTGACTATCTAGATAATTCAAGTTACAATTGTTTTTCATTCTACATGATGTTCTGAGTGCTTTCTATTTAACTTAATTTAATTAATTTAGTTATTTACTTTTATTAGATTTACTGGGGTGACATTGTTTAATAAAAACTGAGTGTCTTCCATGTGCCAGACACAGCATAGTCAAGGGCCTGGTGATAGAAAGATGAATAATTTATGGTCTTTGACCTCAAAGAGCTTGCAACCTATTAAGAGGAGATTGTTGGGATCAAACAAATCCAATCAAGTGTTATCAGTGCTATTATAGAAGATTGACCAAGCAGAGTGTACAAAGGTGAATGTGGGCAGGAGTCAGAATAGGGTTTATAAGGAAGGTAAGAGTTGAAATAACATAGTATTCATTAGGCAAACAAAAGATAAAGAGCTTTGCCCAGGGAGGAGTGTGAACAAAGCATGGAAAGTAAAAACAGAGAGCCCCTCTCCTCCAGGAACTACAAGTGGTTCATTTGGGTAACACCTAGGACGTGGAGACCAGAGAGCTCTGTCAGAAGGACACCTGGAGCCCTGACCAGATAGCTTGGTTGGTTAGAGTGTCCTCCCAATACACAAAGGTGGTGGGTTTGATCCCCACTCTAGGCATATACAGGAACAGATCAATGTTTCTGTCTCTCCCTAGAATCAATAAATACATTTAAACAAAAAAAGGGAGGAGAGGAGACCTGGAGATGTTTATGTTGGAGAAATAGGCAGGAATCCAATCACAGAGGGCCCTTGGAATGCCATGCCAAGGAAGGAGCTGGGTATTTCATAAGCAAACGGAAGCCATGGAAGCAACATGCTGGCTTGCCATTTTAGAGAGAGGCTTCTGGATGAGAGAGTAGAAAGGAACACAGTTTGAGAGGGGACGGAGCTTGGACTCAGCACTGGCAGTGAAAATAGTCAGGCTTAGGGAATATGTGCTTTGTAGCCTGAAATAAGATGATAATTGCAGTGAACGTTTTTGTTTTGTCTTTATTTCCTAATCCATTTTATTTTCCTGCTTTTTTTCTTTTTGTGTGTAGAAGCACAGCTTTCACTGAATAGCCAGATCTCCATGGAAGCAAAGTCGAAAATTGGTATGAATGTCTGGAAATTTCAAAGAAAAAACTACCTCCTGCCTTCTGCTTAAATCATTTGCAAAATATTAGCCAAAATAATTCATTCCTATCAGCAGCTAATTCTTTCATCCGTTAATGCTGGCACTGGTCCTACTTATTTGTATTAAGTAGTTAAACATGTCATAGGATTTGTTTGTGTACATGATGACATTTGCATTATTTTCTGAGTGCCAACATTCAGTGAACAGCAACAAAAAAGACTGATCAAGGCACAGGCAGACCTATCAACTCAGACTTATGGATTAATTTAAAGGTCCTATTGTGATGCATGATTTTCAATAGGTTCAGGAAACATTTGTCATTTTAAACCCATGCACATTTAATAATTACATTATTCTTTGTCGCTGTTGTAGCATTGTTGCTGGGTATTAGTTTTTACAGAAATAGCAAGAGTTTTTGGACACAGAATCATTGTTAGCAGAATAACAGACACACATCCCCCTAATATAAACATTTTTAAGTTATTTCCCCATATTGCTGAAAGTGATTTGGTTAAAATTAGTATTGCTCTAAGTAGATCTTGCTCCCTAGCATATGTCATCAGTTTGGCTCAAATAAACTCTTATAAAAATTCTCAAAAAAATAAAATAAAATAAAATTAGTGTTGCCCAGAACCTGCAATAAGACTCTCTTTTATTGGCTTGCATGCAAGCTTATAAAGCAAAGGTCATATTAATAACCAAGAGGGACACTAACAAACAATGACTACTTCCTGAATTTAAGTGCAGTATTTGTTACTAGTAACTACCAACATTAAGTAAAATTCAAACATTTGAACCACTGTCAGCATTTGATGTCTGTCTGTCATTGCTAGCACTTCGCTGTTCTGCTGATAGCACTTCCAATGTTAGACACTAGAAATTAATGCTAGAATTTCCTGTGGAAAGATTAGGAAGTGAGACAAACAGGACGAAGGGAGATTCGCAAAGTGTAAGAGGCCTAGAGACAGAAACTTCTAAGAAAGTACAATTTATCTCAAAAATATAGACAATACTGGATTAGATTCTTTCTTTAAGTTATAAAGGGTATATTGAGACAATTGGCAAAATTTGAATAAGCTCTAGTAGAGTGTATAATAATTCTGTATTAATACTATCCGGTCAAGGCACATATGGGAGTTGAAGCTTCCTGCTCCTCCCCACTTCTCTCTCTCTCTCCTCTAAAATGAATAAATAAATAAAAATAATTAAAAATACTAACTTCCTGATTTTGATCACCATATTATGGTTATGAGGAGGATGTCTTCATTCTTAAGGGTAAAAGGGGCACTATGTCAGTAATTTATATTCAACTGATTCAAAAAGAAAGGTAAATGTATTCCTTACACACACATATACTATGGCAGTGTGCTAGAGCTTGCTAGCCCTGGCTCATAAGAGCTAATTGGGCAAGTCTTCATAACGCCAGTTAGTGACCTCACATTGGGAGCTTGAAATCAGCCACGGTGAGAGCGTCTACACCATGAAAATCAGCAAATGCTATATAGATCAGGGAGATCTGGAGAGCCAGTTGTTAAAACATATTTGCCATGGATCAAAATAAAAAATAATGTTCAGATTCATGAAATTATTTTGTGTTAGTATAATTGATAAGGTTATTCTATTTAACTTATAATGTTTTTTATTTATTCATTTTTTAGAGAGGAGAAAGAGAAGGGGGAGGAGCAGAAACCATCAACTCTTATATATGCCTTGACCAGACAAGCCCTGAGCGTTCCAGGTTGATGCTTTATTCACTGCACCACCACAGGTCAGGCTCTATTTTGCCTTTAACCTGAGCTGATACGTTAAAAAAAAACACCTAGTACTGTTAAATATTCAGTAGTAATAATATATTTTAATATGCCATTCTTTAATCACCTGAAAATATCTTTCAAACATACTTTCTCAAGAGAGTAGGTAAATATCAATATATGTATAAACGTTATCCTAGTTTTGTAGTTAGTTATATTACACTGTAAACTAAAAGCAATCATGTCTAGCACTAGGGCCCACTTTAGTTATACTCAAACACTGTCTCCCAAGCATCTGAATCTTTCATAGGGCTTTTTGAAGTCTTTTGTTCTCCATAAGGTCTCTCTTGAATAACACATTCAACCTTGGTCCTTCCTTACAGTTCATAGAATTGTGTGAAAGATATATAGAAAAGCATCCAGCCCTAGCCAGATGGCTCAGCTGGTTGGAATGTTATTTGGATTCACAGAGATTGTTGGTTCGATCCCTGGTCAGGGCACATACAGGAACAGATCGATGTTTCTGTCCCTCTCACTCTTCCTTTCTCTCTCTCTAAAATCAATAAATAAAAGTAAAAAGAAAAAGAAAGAAAAACATCCAGACTAGCCCCCTCATTTTTCAAATGTGAAACTGAAGAGTTGAGAGATGAACATCCCCACCATCACACAATGCCTAGTGACAGAGTTGTGAGCAGCACCCTAGTCCTCTCATCCCCGAGCCCTAGGCTCTGCATCATTAGGGGAAACACTTTCCAGACCAGATTTAGATACAGATCATAATCTTCTGTTTCCTGGCCAACCTTAGTATGCTTACTCATTTCAAGAGTAGAAACATCTGTCTAACACAATAGATGCTCAATAAATAAAACTTAGTGCTCAATAAACACTTGATATTTCCATTAGTCTGGAATGCCTTTCCCATAGTCTTTTTTTCAAAGATGCATTTTGATTTATTTATGAAGCTATAAAACCTGATGAGTATTTTTTTAGAGTTGTAAATGAAGAGCTGGCTACCAACAATGACAGTAGATGACTTGTTTCACAGAGGGTGGGAAACCCAAATCCCTAGGTACCAAATTATAATATGAGAGCAGCCTTGGAGTCTTTTTTTGTGACAGAGACAGAGAGAGGGACAGATAGGGACATACAGACAATAAGGGAGAGAGATGAGAAGCATCAATTCTTTCATTGCAACACCTTAGTTGTTCATTGATTGCTTTCTCATATTTGCCTTGACCTGGGGCGACAATACAGCCAGTGACCCCTTGCTCAAGCAAGTGACCTTGGGCTCAAGCCAGAGACCTTTGAGCTCAAGCCAGCACCATGGGGTCATGTCTATGACACCACTCAAGCCAGTGACCTCGCTTTCAAGCTGGCCACCTCGAGGATTGGAACCTAGGTCCTATGCATCCCAGTTCATGCTCTATCCACTGTACCACCACCTGGTCAGAGCAACCTTGGAGTCTTTAGTGAGATTTTATTCTTTCAGATTTATGTATTGTTTATCGAATACTTTAAGGGTCAATTTAAAGTCATTTTACAGCTCTGGCCAGATACCTCAGTTGGTTAGAGCATCATACCAATATGCAGAGGCTGCCAGTTCGATCCCCATTAGGGCACATACAGAAACAGATTGATGTTTCTTTCTATCTCTCCTTCCCTCTCTTTCTGAAATCATTAAGTCAAAAAATAAGAAGAAGAAGAATAAAACATTTAGAAAATAAAGTCACTTTACAGGGCAAACCATTACAGTTGTCTAGATATTCTTAAAGGAGAAGTGTAACAATTAGTAGCACAAGAAAGTGCAAAAAAAAGAGGTCATCAGAAGTTGTTTGTCCCTACTTCTTTAAAAATAACACTCTCCTACAATCTTCAGAATGAGAAAATGAGAAAATTTGAATAAATTTTCAAAAGGACTACTAGATGAAACTTAATGAGGTTAGTAGTGTAAGAGACTGATCTTCAGAGACTTTTTAACTAGGGTCTTTATTCCTTTATGAGTTGAAACATTCTTAAGGTTTACAGTCTAAGTTAACACCAATAAAACACCCACTTGACCAATTCAGTCTTTTCCCAAGAAGAAAAAACAAAACAGAGTTTGAAAAGCCGTTCATTAGTTACAACTCTTGTGACATAGATCTCAAAAACCTTTGAAGTATAATGATCAATCAGATTTTTTATAAGTAATATTAAAATGGTATCCTGTCTGATTGGAGATCAGGTTCTATCCTTCAATTTGCAGACAGCAGTATGCGAAAATTAAAAGGCAATCAAAATTAATAAGACTAGTATTTGCTGTCATGACATAATTACTTCAACCAAATTGTGATTTTTGATGCTCAAGAGGATAGCTGCAAACATTTAGAAAGACAAACACTGTTGATTTTTGAAGATATTAGAATGGATTGAATACACAGCTCCTTTGCTGTGAAAAAGAAATCAAAAGCATATTTTATAAAAAAAAATTTTGGAAATAACTAAAGATGAATAGGAATGCTCTCATATATGTGCATTAGAAGACATATATAAGAATGTTCATTACAACACTTTTCATAATAGAAACAACCTAAATGTCCATCACAGAAGAGTAGATATATATTCATATGATAGTATATTCATATGATAGAATATTATGTGGTTGTGAAAACGAACTAATGCTTCATGTATCAACATGAATAAATCTCAAAAATGTTATGGAAATAAAGCAAGGTGCAGAATAATAGCTAACACATATTGCTTAGTGTATTAGGTTCTAAGTGCTTCATATGTGCCTGACTGGTGGTGGTACAATGGATAGAGAGTGAACCCCGAATGCTGAGGTCTCAGGTTCAAAACCCCGAGGTCGCCAGCTTGATCTCAGGATCATCGACATGATCCCAAGGTCATGTCTCTGGCTTGAAGCCCAAGGTTTTCTGGCTTGAGCAAAGGGTCACTGGCTCAGCAGGAGCCCCTGGTCAAGGCATGTATGAGAAGCAATCAGTGAACAACTAAAGTGCCACAACTATGAGTTGATGCTACTCACTCTTTCCCTTCTCTCTCTCTCTCTGTAAAATCAATAAATAAAATATTTTTTCTCTCTCTGTAATAAATAAAATATTTTTAAAAACCCAGAAAACGCCTGACCAGGTGGTGGCGCAGTGGATAGAGCGTCGGACTGGGATGAGGAAGGACCCAGTTTAGAGACCCCAAGGTCGCCAGCTTGAGCGTGGGCTCATCTGGTTTGAGCCAAGAGCTCACCAGCTTAGACCCAAGGTCGCTGGCTCCAGCAGGGGGTTACTTGGTCTGCTGAAAGCCCGCAGTCAAGGCACATGTGAGAAAGCAATCAATGAACAACTAAGAAGTCGCAATGCGCAACGAGAAACTGATGATTGATGCTTCTCATCTCTCTCCACTCCTGTCTGTCTGTCCCTGTCTATCTCTGCCTCAAAAAAAAAAAAAAACCCAGAAAACAACAAATGAACAAATAAGACAAACAAAAAGTCATATGCACAGAGAACAGTATGGTGGTTACCAGAAGGAAAAGAGGGGGGGTGGAGGGAGACATAATAAAGGGGGTCAAATATGATAGATGGTGACAGAAGGAGACTTGACTTGGGGTAGTGGGCACACAATGCAAAATACAGATGATATATTATAGAATTGTACATGTGAAACCTATATAGTTTTATTGGCCAATACCACCCCGCTAAATTTAATAAAATTTTTAAAATATATATTTTCAGTAAATATCAGGAACATAATATTTGATGATGCTAGATACTGGGTACATGGGAGATTATTATATTCTATGTTTTGTGTATATGTAATACAGTTCTTTTTTTTTTTAGGTGAGAGGAGGGGAGATAGCAAGGAAGACTCCACATGCGCTCCCACCAGGATCCACTTGACAACCACATTTGGGGCTGGTGCTCAAATACTGAGCTATTTTTAGTGCCTGAAGCTGACATGCTCAGACCAACCGAGCTATCCTCAGCACCTGGGGCCATGCTTGAACCAATCGAACCACTGGCTGCAGGAGAAGAAGAGGTAGAGAAGGGGGAAATGGAGGAGGAGAGAAGCAGAAGGTTGCTTCTCCTGTGTTCCCTGACTTGGAATCGAACCTGAGACATCCATACGCTGGGCTGATGCTTTATCCACTGAGCCCCTGGCCAGGGCCACAGTTCATAATTTTAAAAACAACAGAGTTACTTTTAAATTTTATTTTTGAATTTATTGGGTAAAAACAAGTTTCAAAAAGAAGAAATGAAAAAGTATAATTAAAGATAGAATATTTGTCTTGGATCTCAATTATAATAAACAATTCTGATTATAATTTTAAATCTTTATACAAATAATGTAAAATATTCTGTGAAATTCTAAAACACTTGTTCATTTCAGTTCAAATGTACTTGGATATTTAATAAAAGTTATAATGCAGCCTAAAAACTTAGATTCTAGAACAGCGGTTCTCAACCTGTGGGTCGCGACCCCGGTGGGGGTCGAATGACCAAAACACAGAAATAAAAGTAATGAAGTCTTTATGATAAAACATTATTAGCATACACTCTTAATAAGCATCACGTATACTGTCTCTTGAAAGACCGTGTCCAAATTCAAACCAGAAGTCAACATAATCATTTTGGAATTCCTTAAATGCAATGCTCTTGTTTTTTTGTTTGTTTGTTTTAAAAAGATTTTTTAAATTTTATTTATTGATTTTTAGAGAGAGAGGAGTGAGAAAGAGAGAGAGAGAGAGAGAGAGAAAGAGAGAAGGGGGAGGAGCAGGAAGCATCAACTCCCATATGTGCCTTGACCAGGCAGGCCCAGGGTTTCGAATTGGCAACCTCAGTGTTCCAGGTCGACACTTTAACCCACTGCGTCACCACAGGTCAGGCAACAATGCTGTTGTTTTATAATTTAAATTACATTGTGAAAGAAACCTGAACTTCGGAAAAAGTAAGAATTCCGGAAACAGCTTTCAGAAGTATCTTGATAAACAATCAGGTTTGAAAAGATGCATAATTCTATTTGAATAATAGGGCACTTTATTTGTCTAACAACTGGTACAACATTTTAAATTCAAAGGTCAAACCATTGATTTGGAGAGAGGCAGAGAAGAAGAGCGACTATTATATCTCCATGTTTACAGAATTCAAGTAGTTACACAAGACCTCCCAAGACCTAAAATACAGTTGCTTTTTTTTAATTTGATGGAAAGGGGCTTTCTGTTTCTATTGATAACAGAAAGAAACATCTCTCTTCTTTTTTCTCCTTTCATGTAAAACAGAAAAGTCCCCAAATAGATTTTATATTAATATATCTTTCCTTAGAAATAGTCAAGAAAGATCAGGATTTTATAAATATTCACGTAGCTTCCCCGCCCCACACACACCTTTTGATGCTTTCTGCCTTCCTCTTACATATTTCAAAGCACATTTTTTCCTGTCCAGAAGAATTATCCCCATCCTTTAACCGGGTAGTGAAAGGAATTTTCCACTGCGAATGTTTCTGTCTAGCTGCTGTGCCCATAAATTATGTTTCTGAAGCATTGATTCTCAAAGATTTCCAGAGCGGTATTCACTCCACGCTCTGGGGGTCAGACAACTTTTGGCACACCCTCAAATCTTTAAAGTAGCATGGAGTTAATTACCATGTTTATGAGACATTTGTTGCCTCCTCTCTTTCTCAATGTGTGTGAGCTCACTCCTTCGGTGAAAGATGTGAGAAAAAAGGTGAGGAGAAAGCAAGAAATTATAATACCTTTAATTTCTGTATCCTAACAAAGAGCTCCTGAGACTTTGATTTTATAATGATGCATTTGTCTTTATAACTTCTCTGCCAACTGCGGGTGTGGGAACTAGGGGGAAGGACTGCCACAACCATTTCACCTTTCAGTTTCATTATCTCTTAACTGGGAATAATAACACAGGCTTCACATGCTTTGGTTCTTTGAAGATAAAGTCAGTAACATAACACGTGAATCCATTCTCCTTTTTATTTTATTTTTATTTGTATTGATTGAGAGGAAGGGAGAGATGGAAACATCAATTTGTTGATCCACTTATTTTTGCATTCATTGGTTTATGCCTGCATGTGCCCTGGTGAGGGATGGAACCTGTAACCGTGGCTCATCAGAATGGTGCTCCAACCAACTGAGCTACCCGGCCAGGGCTCTGTTCTCCCTTTATTAAAAATCAGAACATAAAAAAGAGAAAGCTAAAATCCCTGTATTAGGGTTCTCCAGAGAAACAAAATCTACAGAGTATCTATATCTTTGTCTTTATTTAAAGAGAGGCTGATTGGTTATAAAGAATTGGCTCAAAACAATATGGAGGCTGAGAAATCCCAAGTTCTGCAGTCAGCAAGCTGGAGGGAGACTCTGGAGAGCCAGTGGACTAGTTCCAGTTCAAAAGCCAACAGGCTGGAGCCCCAAGAAGAGCTGATGTTTCAGTTTGAGCAGCGTAAGCACTCAGGCAGGAGAGGGGGTCAGGCCTTCAACTGATTGGATGCAGCCACTCACATCAGGGAAGGCAATCTGACACAGTCTACTGATTCAGGTGCTAATCTCATCCAAAACCATCCTTACTGATAAGCCTAGAATAATGTTTGACCAAATACCTGGGAACCCAGTGGCCTACTCAGGTTGACATTTGAAATTAATCATCACAGTTCCCTTTGGCCACCTCTCCAACTTGTTCCTCTCTCTTCTCCCCATAGATAACCATTTTTGAGCTTGATGTGCATTCTTTCAGATAAATCTTTTTTTAAAGGATTTTATGTATTGATTTTACAGAAACAGGGGGTAAGAAGTATCAACTTATGGCTGCCTCATTTCAGCTATTCATTGATTGCCTGTCTGTGCCCTGCCTGGGCAAGCCCAGGGTTTTGAACTTGTGACCTCAGCGTTCCAGGTCGACACTCTATCCACCGTGCCACCACAGGTCAGGCCAAATAAATCTTTTAAATACTTTTACCTAAATAAGTATAGAAAAACACATAGTTGTTGTATTGTAGTATTTGACATAAATGGTTTCATACTATACATATCCTTTTGTGACTTGTGGTTTTCATTCTATGTTATAGTTTTGAGAATTATCCCTGTTTGCCTGACGTGTAGTGGCGCAGTGGGTAAAGCGTCAACCTGGAAATGCTGAGGTTGCCGGTTCAAAACCCTGGGTTTGCCTGGTCAAGGCACATATGGGAGTTGATGCTTCCTGCTCCTCCCCCCCTTCTCTCTCTCCCTCTCTCTCCTTTCTAAAAAAAATGAATAAATAAAATTTAAAAAAAGAGAGAATTATCCCTGTTGACACATGACCTTTAAAGAAAGAGTTTATTTATTGACTTTAAAGAGAGGAGGGAGAGAGACATGGGGAGGAGGGCAGGAAGCATCAACGCATGTAGTTGCTTCTTGTATGTGCCTTGACCAAACAAGCCCGGGCCTTCGAACTCAACCTCAGCATTCCATGTGATGCCTTCTCCACTGCACCACCACAGGTCAGGCCACAGTTCATGACTTTTAACTACTGGATAGTATTCCACTGAATGAATAAGTTGCATTTTATTTAGTCATTCCCCTACCGATGGACATTGAGGGTCTAAGTTGTTTCTTATTTGTCACTATTAGCAACAGTATTATATAGTAAAAATCTTTGAGTACATACGGGAGTGTTTGTCTAACTAGATGCACAATGTATGTAACTCTTTCAATGGGAGAAACCAGTTTAATGAAAAGTGGTTGTAAAATTTTAAGCTTTGTCTTTTTCAGTTTCTTGTGAATTATTGCATTTTGATGGAAATAATTGAGAAAGAAATTCTATAGCAAGAAGCCAACTCTCCATCCAAACAAGGGTTTACAGAGTAACTATAAGGGAATCCACACCATTCAAGGGTCCAAAACTCATATCTGCAAATCCGGAACCTAATTTTTGTCAGTGTACCCATCAGGACACCCTATTTCTAGGATCCATGTTCAGCTTAAACCATCTCAGGTATAAAAAGGCAAATTCTTCTTATTTTATGTTTTCCAGAGTACTTAATATTATTATTATTTTTTTTAAATACTCTTTATTTATTTTTATTTTATTTATTCATTTTAGAGAGGAGAGAGAGACACACAGAGAGAGGAGAGAGAGACGGGGGGAGGAGCTGGAAGCATCAACTCCCATATGTGCCTTGACCAGGCAAGCCCAGGGTTTTGAACCAGCGACCTCAGCATTTCCAGGTCGACGCTTTATCCACTGTGCCACCACAGGTCAGGCCCTTAATATTATTTTTTAAATTTTTTCTTACTTATTTATTTTTAGACAGGAGAAAGAGAGAGAGAGAGAAGGGGGGAGGAGCAGGAAGCATCAACTCCCATATTTGCCTTAACAGGGCAAGCCCAGGGTTTTGAACAGGTGACCAGATTGATGCTTTAGCCACTGCGCCACCACAAGTCAGGCCCTTAGTATTCTTTTTATATACATTTCTTCTTAAAGTTTTTTGATCATGCCAGATAATTTGAGCCCTTTTTTGACTATAAATCTTAAATTTGCTGACCTATGGTGGCGCAGTGGATAAAGTGTCGACCTGGAAATGCTGAGGTCGCCAGTTCGAAACCCTAGGCTTGCCTGGTCAAGGCACATATGGGAGTTGATGCTTCCAGCTCCACCCCACCTTCTCTCTCTCTGTCTCTCCCCCTCCTCTCTAAAATGAATAAAAAAAAAGAATCTTTACAAATCTTAAATTTGGTTGTTATTCATGAGTTTTGATTTTTCAGAGTTCACAAACTGAAATACTAATTTATTTTGTTGGGTTTTAGACCTGAACAAAATCCCTCATTCTGCAACTACAATAGGTACTGTTATCTGTGTTTTACAGATGTGGAAACTGAGGCTCAGAGAGGTTAAGGGACTTCGCCCAGGGACATAAAGCTCTGAAATGGTTGAGCCAGATTCCATTCCGGGTCCATGTGATTTCTAGCCTAGTGCTTTCCCACAGTATACTGCAGTCTTCCACGACATATTTCCTTTTTTTTTTTTTTTAACAGAGTTGTAACGGTTACAACCCTTGAGGATTTTTTTTTAATTTTTAATTTTATTTTATTTATTCATTTTAGAGAGGAGAGAGAAAGGAAGAGAGAGAGGGGAGATAGAGACAGAGAGAGAAGGTGGGGAGGAGCTGGAAGCATCAACTCCCATATGTGCCTTGACCAGGCAAGCCCAGGGTTTCAAACCGGCGACCTCAGCATTTCCAGGTCGACGCTTTATCCACTGCGCCACCACAGGTCAGGCCATATTTCCTTTTTCTATCCCTAAATCACTCTGTGACAATATGCATGAATGTCCTTTGAAACATATAAAGGACCAAGTAAATAATGAGTAACACTACCATTGATTGACAACCTATTCCATGTCAAACACTGTGCTAGCCTGGTACCTTATCCGTAAGCTTCATGACCTTTCTCTAAAGTGGATATTATCATCCCCCTATGACAGATGAGAACTGATGCTTGGACAGCCATACTGATTTGCTTAAGTGTAGCTTTCTGCTACAACCAAGCTACCTTTCAGTATATTATTTTATTATATTTCTACATATTCTTAATATTTTCATTCTGGTCAAGCTTATATCTTTTGTAGACAGCCTTTGTGTCTCTCTCTAGTTTCCCTTAACAGCAGGTTTTATTTCATTTCTTATCTTAATGGGGAGGAGTTGAAGGAAGAATTAAATTCTTCCTGTTATCGAACACCTTCTTCATCCCGCTGTTGTATATTTTCTCTTAATAAAATGATTTTGCTTGTATTTTCAAACTGCTGATAGAATATCAGTAAACAGAAAATTTATCACCTGTGAGCAGTTCTCTGTTGTTTTGTTTTTTTAAAATATAATTTCGGTCTTTATCGAAGTATGTGTCTAGTTCTGTAGGCCTTTTTTTATCTTCAAGAATGGCTAAAACAGCTTGACCTGTGGTGGCGCAGTGGGATGAAGCGTCGACCTGGAACACTGAGGTTGCCGGTTCGAAACCCTGGGCTTGCCTGGTCAGGGCACATATGGGAGTTGATGCTTCCTGCTCCTCCCCTTTCTCTCTCTCTCTCTCTCTCTCCCTTCTCTATAAAAAAATCAATAAATAAAATAAAAAAAAACAAAAAAAAACTTTATAAAAAAAAAGAATGGCTAAAACAACAGAGCAAGAGGAATCATTCATAAATATCAGAAGTCTTTCATTCAGTCATTTGTTCATCCATTAATTCAGTACAAACATATAGAATGCCTATTATGTGACAGGCACTATGCTGGGTTCTGAGAGTAAAAAGATGAATGTGACATAATTTCTGTTCTCAAGAAATTCACATGACCCTGACCAGGTTGCTCAGTGCTAGAGCATCATCCTAGCACACTGAGGTTGTGGGTTTGACCCCTGGTCATGGCGCATGTGAGAAGCAACCAATGAGTGCACAACTAAAAGGAACAACTAAGTGGAACAACGAGTTGTTGTTTCTGTCTCTCAAATTAATGGGATTAATTAATTAATTAATTCCCAATAGGTTGAAGAGACTTAGAGATAAATTGACAATTGCAACACAGTGTGATAAGTGTGGTGTCTGAGTTGAAGAGAAGTGTAGTGGTTTCAACAGTAGGTCCTTGGGCCAGGCATCTGGGTTCAAATCTTAGCTGCCACTATAACAACCTATTTCATGAAGCTCATATAAGAATTGAATTAGCCTGACCAGTCAGTGGCACAGTGGATAGAGCATCGAACTGGGATGCTGAGGACCCAGGTTCGAGACCCCGAGGTCGCCAGCTTGAGCGTGGGCTCATCTGGCTTGAGCAAAAGCTCACCAGCTTGGACCCAAGGTCGCTGGCTTGAGCAAGGGGTCACTTGGTCTACTGAAGGTCCATGGTCAAGGCACATATGAGAAAGCAATCAATGAACAACTAAGGTGTCACAATGTGCAACGAAAAACTAATGATTGATGCTTCTCATCTCTCCGTCCCTGTCTATCCCTCTCTCTAACTCTCCCTCTGTCTCTGAAAAAAAAAGAATTGAATTATTCATGTGAGCAATCAAGAGTATGATAACAGTAAAAAGTATTAGGTGCTACAGCACCTAACCAGAGTCTTGAAAGAAAACAGTTACCCAAGCAGAGAAGAGAGCAACTATTTCTTGTTTTTCTTTCTTTTTTCTTTTTCTTTTTTGTGAGACACAGACAGACAGACAGGGATAGACAGACAGGGAGGGAGAGATGAGAAGCATCAATTCATCATTGCAGCTCCTTAGTTGTTCATTGATTGCTTTCTCATATGAGCCTTGGCCAGGGGGCTACAGCAGAGCCAATGACCCCTTGCTCAAGCCAGTGACCTTGGGCTTCAAGTCAGCGACCTTGGGCTTTAAGCCATTGATCCTTTGGCTCAAGCCAGTGACCATGGGGTCATGTCTGTGATCCCACGCTCAAGCCAGTGACCCTGTGCTGAAGCTGCTGAGCCTGCGCTCAAGCCGGAGACCTTGGGGTTTAGAACCTGGGTCCTCAGCATCTCAGGGCAACACTCTATCCATGGCGCCACTGCCTGGGACAACTGTTTTTTATTTTAGAAAGATTTATGAAAAATATTTTATTGATTGATTCTTTATTTTCATTGATAGATTTTAAAGAGAGAGAAAAGGAGAGAGAGACAGAAACGTTGATCTCTTTCTGTGTGTGCCCTGACCGGGGATCAACCCCACAACTGTTGCATACCCAGACAATACTCTAACCAACCGAACTATCCAGCCAGGGATGAGTTTTTTTGTTTTTGTTTTTGTTTTTAGGAAAAAGAAAGGAGGGAGAGAGAGAACCGCTGACTTCTTGTTACACTTATTTATACCACTGGTTGACTCTTGTAAATGCCTCACCAGGGATAAAACCTGTAAACTCGGCATGTCGGCATGTTGGGATGATGCTCTAAACAACTGCTGTAACTGGTTAGGGCAGGAGATAACTGTTTTTGACACAGAGTCAAGCATGGCCCAAAGCATTAAGACATAAAGGGGCATAGCATGAATTAAGGAGCAATGAAATGTTTGGTGTTGCTGAAGAATAAAGGGTAAGGGCAGAGGGTGGTAGGGGGAGATTAGGCAGGGGCAAAATCATGGCAGGCTCTTGTAATCAGTGCAAAAGACTTTGAACTTTATCTTGAGAGTGGTAGAAATCCATGAAGGCTAATAATGAGGAAGGCTAACATCAGCAGAGATTTGGGGGGAAGTATGGAGGATGGATAAGGGGGCAAGAGTAGTATCAGGAAAACTTGTTACGAGGCAGTGACAATAAGTCAGAGGCGATATGATGAGGCCTTGGACTAAAACTATGGCAGTGTAAGTGGGCAGATGGGACGGAGTCAGGAGATATTTGGGGTAAGTAACAATTGGAGGTCATTTAGATAAGGGAGGTGGAAGATGTGAGTCCTTATTTCTGCCATTCACGTGGATGGGAAATATGATAGGAAATACAGCAGAAGTTTGGAGAGAGATGTTTTTCATTTGTTCTAAGTGTTTACAAAATAAAATATAAATTTAGCTTTTTTTTTTTGAGAGAGAGAGAGAGAGAGAAACATGAAATAGAGAGATGAGAGGCATCAACTTGTCATTGCTTCACTTTAGTTGTTCATTGATTACTCGATGTGGGTTAGGGGGGCTCCAGCTGAATCACTGAGCCCTTGCTCAAACCAGCATCCTGGGACTTAAGCCAGTGACCTTGAGATCATGTCAATGATCCCACACTCAAGCTGACAATCGAGTGCTCAAGTAGGCAGCCTCAGGGTTTTCAAATAGGGACCTCAGCATCCCAGGTCAAAGCTCTATCCACTGAACCAGCACCAAGCAGGCACTTTGGCATAGCATTCAAGTTCCTCCATGATCTGGCTCCAAACTGTTTTTTGAAGTGTTTCTCGTCTGTATAGCTTTCCTCAATCAGATTACTGAAAGCTGTCCTTTCAGACTCTGCATTTGTTTTCCTAAGCCCCTCCTCCTTCAAGTGCGTCAGAGCATGTCAAAGTATAGCAGGAGAAACAGACGTAGACACAAGTACAATCATATGCTGCATAACAACATTTTGGTTGACTGCATATATGACAGTTGTCACATAAGATTATAATGGAGCTGAAAACTTCTTGTTGCCTAGTGATGTAGCTGTTGTAATGTTGTATCACAACGCATGACTCACATAGTCGTGGAGATGCTGGTGTAAACAAACCTACTGTGCTGCCAGTCCTATAAAAGTACAGGACACACAATTATGTACAGTCCATAATATTTGACAATGATAATAAATTATTGTTATTGGTATATGTATTTACTATATTATACCTTTTTATTGTTATTTTAGAGTGTACTCTTTCTACTTACAAAAAAATGTTTGCTTTAAAACAGTATGCCATGTTATGCTGACAGCAGCCTCATACATCTCATGTTTACTGTGTCTCTAGATTGCATCATTTTCTCTTGTGATTGAGTTAATCTCATATTGTTTTGTTCATCACGGCCCCAAAAGCATACAAAATCCACTGTTAATGTTACCAGTAAGAGGCCACAAATAGTAATCGATCTGGAACGGAAATTAAAAGTGATTAAGGCCTGCCCAAGTGGTAGCTCAGTGAATAAAGCGTTGAACTGGGACGTGAAGGACCCAGGTTTGAAACCCTGTTGCAGGCTTGAGCACAGGCTCATCTGGCTTGAGTACAGCATCACTGGCTTGAGTGTGGCATCATAGACATGACCCCATGGTTGCTGGCTTGAAGCCCAGGGTTGCTGGCTTAAGCCCAAGGTTGCTGTGCAAGGGGTCACCCGCTCTGCTGTAGCCCCCAGGTCAAGGCACATATGTGAAACAATCAATGAACAGCTAAGGTGCTGCAACAAAGAATTGATGCTTCTCTTCTCTCTCCCTTCCTGTCTGTCTGTCCTTACCCATTCCTCTCTCTGACTCTCTCTCTGTCAAAAGAAAAAGAAAGTGATTAAGGACTATGAAGGTGGAAAATCGGTGATGGTTATTGCTCATTAGTCAGGCATGTTCCATTCCACCATAGCTACTATAATGCAGGTGGGCAAGTTCACATTGGATTTGGGCAGATGGTAGAGGAAATGCAGAGTCAGAAAACATTGTGCCATTCTCATTTATTAGTCTCTCAATGGCGGATGAGCAACCCGGCAAGGGAAAACCTCTTCTCAGGGCAGGCAGTGCAGGAAAACAGTCTCTCACAGTGGCAGTGGCGGGCAAGCAATCAGCCCTGAGGGCAAGCATCAATAGCTTTCTATAGGCTATGCACATTTGGTGCTGCCACATGCTCAAGCACTAATTATGCAAGCACTTACTCAAGCACTAAAGTGCAAGTGAGTAAGTCTAGCATAGCTCTTTTTCCTACATTCCACTGCTTAGGGTTGCTCGCCTCACAATGTACACAACAGGTATCTTCTACAATGGTCCCTGTATGAGGACTGAAGTGCTTTACATCAGTGGTCCCCAACCTTTTTTGGGCCACGGACCAGTTTAATGTCAGAAAATATTTTCACGAACCGGCCTTTAGGGTGGGACAGATAAATGCACAAAATAAAATTATGTGACCGGCGTAAAAACTGTGGTATTTTTAAATATAATTGTCGAACTTACGAGACAAGCGTCAAGAGTGAGTCTTAGATGGATGTAACAGAGGGAATCTGGTCATTTTTAAAAAATAAAACATCGTTCAGACTTAAATATAAATAAAACGGAAATAATGTAAGTTATTTATTCTTTCTCTGCAGACCGGTACCAAATGGCCCACGGACCGATACTGGTCCGCGGCCCAGGGGCTGGGGACCACTGCTTTACATCACAGAAACAGTACAGACTGCAATAACAGAATTACAAAAGCACAAGCTATGCCCAAAATGACAATATTTACAAAGGTGCCCTTCATAATGTCTCCCTGAGCACTCTGCCCAGGGAGTTATCTGGAAGCCCACCTTTAGTCTCCTACCCCACAGTGCCAGCTAAGCCACCCATAGTACCTGGGGGGGTGTACAGTCCAGGACCATATCTATAAAGTGTCCTTGCATAGCTGCAATTGTTTAAGAGCAGCTGTCCGGTGCAGGAGGGCCTCCACAGGTACAGGGGTCCCATCAGGGTCTCTCATTACTGGCCACAAGCAGTGTGTTCATCTAGCAAAAGAGCCAGTGCCCCCCCTCTTGTTGTGCAGTCCCTGCCTCAAGAGTCCATTACACCTCTCAGTGATCAGTCCACAATAGATAGTGCAGCTGTATGTGTAAATCACTCAAGGTGAAGATCCATTACAGACAACTAGCCTTACAGCTCTTTGATAATGGACCTCAGTGTCTTTCCATAAGTGCTCTGTGCATTGCCACAAGCCCCATCTAAACCCCTCATCAAGCTCACAGGGCCTGGCAGGGTCAAACACATTCAAGGCCTGTGCTACCTTGACAATTCTTTTAGCTGCTGCAATCTTTTTTTTTTCTTTTCTTTCATTTTTCCGAAGCTGGAAACAGGGAGAGACAGTCAGACTCCCGCATGCGCCCGACCGGGATCCACCTGGCACGCCCACCAGGGGGCGACGCTCTGCCCACCAGGGGGCGATGCTCTGCCCATCCTGGGCGTCGCCATGTTGCGACCAGAGCCACTCTAGCGCCTGAGGCAGAGGCCACAGAGCCATCCCCAGCGCCCGGGCCATCTTTGCTCCAATGGAGCCTCGGCTGCAGGAGGGGAAGAGAGAGACAGAGAGGAAAGCACGGCGGAGGGGTGGAGAAGCAAATGGGCGCTTCTCCTGTGTGCCCTGGCCAGGAATCGAACCCGGGTCCTCCGCACGCTAGGCCGACGCTCTACCGCTGAGCCAACTGGCCAGGGCAGCTGCTGCAATCTTGCCACCGTACTACATAAACGCCAGCCATTTTCTTGGCAGCTGTCAGGGCCACCTGCTTCCCCTGCTTTTTCAGCAGTTGAAACCTCTGTTCCAGCTTAAGCTGCCACCAAAACTCTAATAGGACTCTATTGGACCTGTCATTTAATTTCTTTCTCCCTGCCCAGTGGCAGTCAGTATACTTTACAGACCTGTTTTGTTTGGTAGTCAGGGAGGGGGCAGCATGGGCAGCAGCCCTCACAGCCTTATAGCTCCATGCTTCCTCCACCTCCCCCAAATCTGCCACCATTTGTGTAACAGTATTTATGGACTGCCCTACATAGGGTCTCAGGATAGCCACTAGTGACCCAAAAGGGGCTGATGAGGCACTACAGAGAATAAGATCCCTCATCCCTGCTGTCAATACTTCCTCATCTGGACCACAGGACCTCAGGTTGAAAGCAGCATTCCTCATACCCAGTTCCAAGAAGACTTGTTGCAGCTCAGTATATGACTATCACTGACTCACTGCTCCTGGCTAGTATCAGGCACTCTGTCAGACCATACAAATGGCAGCCATCATCCATTCTAATAGTGTATGTTTTCCTGGGTTGTCATGCAAGTTCTGAAGACATTGCCTCAAGGAGGAGTGTATGGTAGTGGTAGCTAATTTCTCCATCTCTGTTCTGGGAAGTGTGATGCCATCCACTCCCTATGTGCCACAACTACAGCAACCAAGCTGCCAGGCACTCAGTGAGTTTCTGCCTGAATTTTGCCTCTTACACCATCAACTCTGTCTGGGTGTAGGGCCAGACCAAACAGTACTCAACTACTTGCGGAGGGAGGGGTTGTGCCTGCCCCTGAGGCACTTTTGGCCGCTGGGTTTTTACCTTCTGGGTGACCACTGGCTGGGCTCTGAGTCTGCCAACAGCTTTTTCAGCCCAAAACCTCCTCCTCCTTCTTCAGCAACTGCTTCAGCTCTTGTGGCTGCTGGCTCTCAGTCTGACACTAAAATTGGAGCTCTTGAACCTGTAGTTGTTTCTCTAACAATTGCCAGTGCCAGTGTGCAGCTTCTAGGGCAAACTAGAGTTCTCAAACCCTCAATTCCTTCTCAAGTGAACATTCTTGTTCCAGGCACCATTCATGTTCAGCCTGCATTTCACAATAAAGTTCTTGAAAACAGTCAGCCTCCTTCAGCAACTGTTGCAGTTCCTGCCACTGGCTACACTCAGTCTCAAGGTTACACTGTAGTTTTTAACCTCATACACCCTCCTGCACAGAGCTTTCAGTTTCAGCTTGTAGGGCTGTAAAAAACATCCAGCCACCTGACCTGTGGTGGTGCAGTGGATAAAAGCATGGACCTGGAATGCTGAGGTTGCTGGTTCAAAACCCTATGCTTGCCTGGTCAAGGCACATATGGGATTTGAGGCTTCCTGCTCCTCCCCACCCTGCCTTCTCTCTCCTCTCTCTATAATGAATAAATTTGTTTTAAAATCTAAAATAAAAATAAAAAACAACCCACATCCAACCCATGGACCCCAACAGGGTAGCCACAGGGAACCACATGCTCAAGGACATCCCCTCCTCTATTCTAGCCTTCAAGAGTGTCCACAGCTTCTTACCGATCTGATCCGAATCCTCCCCGCTATGCCAGGTGTAATGCCGATGACCATGGCCAGGCATGTTCACAATGGTTTCTTGCAGACGGTAGAGGAACTTCAGAGCCAGAATGTGGTGGGCTATTACCTTTTATTAGAGTCTTGCAATGGTAGACAAACAAACAGGCAGGGGAAAACTCACTTCTCACAGTAGGAGGCGAACGAACAGCAAAATGGCTCCACACAGTGGTGGGCAAGCAATCTGCCCTGAGGGCAAGCAATCTGTCCTGGGTACAGGTATTCGTAACTTTACAAAGGCTACACAAACGTGGCTCTGCCACGTGCTCATGCACTAATCATGCAAAGTACGAACAAGCAAGCCTAACACAGCTGTTTTCCCTACACTACCATCTTGAAGAATAAGAATAAAGGCTGAAAAAAAAAAAAGAATAAAGGCTGCGGAGCTACTGTTGGAGAAGTGAGTTAAAGGGCCTGCATGCCACTGCCACCTTGGCCAGCCATGCTGCTACCCGTGCAGCTGCTTCTCAGCCTTCTCTGCCTGATTGCGCTGAACCCTTTCTCTGCTTCACGGAGCAGTTTCTAGATGGAGACGGGTGGACTGACGGCTGCATCAAATCCAAACACAAGTTGGATTTTGGAAAATTCATCCTTAGTGCCATCAAGTTCTATGGTGACCTGGACAAAGATAAAGGGCTGCAGATGAGCCAGGATGCCTGCTTTTACATCCTGTCCACCACATTTGAGCCTTGCAGCAACAAGGACCAGACACTGATGGGGCAGTTTACTGTGAAACAGGAACAGAACATCAACTGAGGGGTGGCTTTGTGAGGCTATTTCCAGACAGTTTGGATCAGACAGACACGTCTGGAGACTCTGAATACAACATCATGTTTGGCCCTGACATCTGTGGCCCCTGCACCTAGAAGGTTCATGTCATCCTCAACTACAAGGGCAAGAACGTGCTGGTCAACAAAGACATCTGTTGCAAGCATGTGTGAATATTGATAGTGTGATCCAGTAACACCTATGAGGTGAAATTGTCAACAGCCAGGTGGAGTCGGGCTCCCTGGAGGATAACTGGGACTTCCTGCTACCCAAGAAAATAACAGATCCTGACGTCATACAGGACTTGTGCTTCTCTTGTACTGTTCCTTTCCTTTGTGAACTACTTTCTCCCCAACTTTCTCAAAGGAAGTATTAGGAGGCCCTGTCTGGTTGGCTCAGCAGATAGAGCATCTGCCCGGCATACAGAAGTCCTGGGTTCAGTCCCCAGTCAGGGAACACATGAAAAGTGACCATCTCCTTCTCTTTCCCTCCGTCTCCTCCTTCTCTCCCTCTTCCCACAGCCAGTGGCTCTTGTGGTTCCAGCATCTGCCCCAGACGGGGCTGCCGGATAGATCCCAGCACATGCGCAAGTCTGTCTCACTGTCTTCCCTCCTCTCACTTAAAAAAAAGGAATTAGCCTGACCTGTGGTGGCGCAGTGGATAAAATGGCGACCTGGAACGCTGAGATTGCCGGTTTGAAACCCCAGGCTTGCCTGATCAAAGGCACATAAGGGAGTTGATGCTTCCTGCTTCTCCCCACCTACCCCCCCCCACCCCATCTCTGTCTCTCCTCTCTGAAATAAAAAAAATAAAACTTAAAAAAAATAAAATAAAATAAAGGAATTGTTAGGTCATTATCTACTTTCCTTTGATACCATCATACAGAGATTGCTAAGAAGCATTTTTTTTTATTCATTTTTTTAGAGAGAGGAAAGAGTGAGAGAGAGAGAGAGAGAGGAAGGGGGGAGGTGCAGGAAGGATCAACTCCCATGTTTTTTTTTTTAATTTTTATTTTTTCATTTTATATTTTATTTTATTTATTCATTTTTAGAGAGGAGAGAGAGAGGGAGAGAGAGAGAGAAGGGGGGAGGAGCTGGAAGCTTCAACTCCCATATGTGCCTTGACCAGGCAAGCCCAGGGTTTTGAACTGGCGACCTCAGCATGTCCAGGTCGACGCTTTCTCCACTGCGCCACCACAGGTCAGGTTAAGAAGCATTTTTTTAAGAAGCATTTTAAGAATTTAGCTGCCTTGCTTGACCAGGTGGTGATGCAATGGATAGAGCATCAAACTGGGACGCAGATGACCCAAGTTCGAAACCCTGAGGTCACCGGCTTGAGCATGGGCTCACCAGCTTGAGCATGGGGTCGCTGGCTTGAGCGTGGGATCATAGACATGACCCCATGTTCGCTGGCTTGAGCCCAAGGTCGCTGGCTTGAGCAAAGGGTCACTCGGTCTGCTGTAGCCCCTGGTCAAGGCACATATGAGAAAACTCAATGAACAACTAAGGTGCGGCAATGAAGAATTGATGCTTCTCATCTCTCTGTCTGTCCCTCTCTCTTACTCTGTCTCTCTGTCTCTGTCAAAAAAAACAAAAACAAAAAAGAATTTACCTGCCTCTCCAGTGCCTTTCATTTTCACTAAGTTTGCTTTGCTGTTAATTTATTTTTATTTTTTAATTTTATTATTATTGTTATTTGAAAGGAAGGGAGAGAGGACAGACAGGAACTCCACTCTGTTCCCGTGTGTGCCCTGACTGGGGATGAAATGGCAGCCTCTGAGCTTCTGGGTGACATCAACAAACCAAGCTATCCAGCCAGAGCTGCTATTCATTTATTAAAGAAGCAAACATTTATTGAATTCTCAGCATATGCCAGGCACTTGGGATTCAGAAAAAGTAAGCCACGGTTCTTACCTTCTAGAAGTTTGTAGTCTGAACTTCTAGAAACTGACAAGCAGTAGGAAATGACAATACAGCATGCTTCATCTCAGAAAGGAAGTTTTTATATAATTATTATTATCTAAAACAATACTGTATTGCCTGACCAGGCAGTCACACAGTGGATTGACCGTCGGACTGGGACGTGGAGGACCCAGGTTCAAGACCCCGAGGTCTCCAGCTTGAGCGTGGGCTCATCTGGTATGAGCAAAGCTCACCAGCTTGAGCCCATGGTCGCTGGCTCAAGCAAGGGGTCACTCAGTCTGCTGGAGTCCCTGGTCAAGGCACATATGAGCAAACAATCAATGAACAACTAAGGAGCTGCAACGAAGAATTGATGCTTCTCATCTCTCTCCCTTCCTGTCTGTCTGTCCCTCTCTCTGACTCTCTCTGTCTTACTCTCTCTGTCTCTGTCACAAAATAAAATAAAATAAAACAATACTATATTCACAGAGACGATTGTCATCACGATCCATTATTTGTTTCTAAAATATGAGACTGTAGGGTTTCAAGTGGCCGTGAAACTGCAATTGGCTACATCCAACCAGTTGGTTCGAGACCACCTGGAGTACTTGAATGTCAATGTAAATTGTGTTCCAAAAAAGCGAACTTGCAGATGGCCAGATTTTGTTTTTAAAGATTGTATTTATTCATTTTTAGAGAGAGAGGAGAGAGAAGGGGCGAGGAGTAGAGAGCATCAACTCTCATATGTGCCTTGACCAGGCAAGCCAGGGGTTTTGAACCAGCAACCTCAGTGTTCCAGGTCAACACCCTTATCCACTGCGCCAGTACTGGTCAGGCTTGTCAAATTCCCTTTTTAGTTCCTATGGAATACTTTTCTGAAATCTTCACTTTTAAGTTCTTATTAATTATTGCCCCTTGAGGTTCTTTTTACTGTCCAGGATGAGGTCTATGTTTTATATATTTTTCATTCATGTATAATTTCACAGCATTTGGCAGTCTTGGAATCAGTTCTGTGCTAATACTTGCAGCCTCTGGATCTGAAGCTCCTCATTGCTCCCCCCCTCCTTTGCTTTCAATCTTTCTTTTCAGTTCCCTCCATCCAGACTCTCTTCTGGCTCATTAGAAATCACCATATTGCCCTATAATTCTTTTATAGTGTATCTAGCTGACAGCTTCATTTTGCCCATGTGTCTTTGAAAACCTCTATGAGGGCAGCCCTTCCCTTTCTCCCATGTTCTCCCAATGTGGTCATGTCCAGCCTGTGTCTGCTAAGTTATGAGTTCACTCCTGTTCCGTCCTGGCACTGAGATCCCTAATTCAGCCTCCAGGAAATTATTTTCCATCTTGCTTTGTGGGGATGGAAAAAAAAATTATCCTGTTGAGCCTTCAGGATGTTGTTCACAAGAATGCTGTTACTTGCCAGGATATCTGTACAGCAGTTGGACTTTCAGCATATGCATTATTCATCATTATTTAGTCACACCTAGTCTTGCTTATTACACCAACAGGTACTAGACAGAGATTTGACTTTGACTTGGAATTCTTTCTGGTTCTGTATCAAGGTGCTTGTTAGTTTGATTCTATCTGAATTACCTCATTATTGACTCACACAGGATAATTGAATTGGAGAAGCTTTTAATACTTAAGCAGATTGGCTGAGCTTGTTTTTCCTCTTTTATTTCCTCAGGATAACAATTATCTAACAGAGAATATTAATGCCTTCAACAACTAGAGTCTTTCTCATCTTACTTCGGTCCTACCTCCTGTTACCTTTTTGGTTCAAATATATATATTCAAAACCTAGACTTAATATGTATTCATTAAAAAAAGTCTGTGTCCATACCTTTGCTGTCACTTAATACTTTTAGTGTAAAATTTTAGCCTTTATAAGTTATTTACTTCTCAAAATATTTTACAGTGATACCATCTGGCTTAAGGCAAATCTCTGCTCAAGATTGGCATGATTTCTCCACCCTTATTCACCAAAATACAATTATACAATAAAAAAATAGGCATTAGGAAATATGGTATTTGTTGTTATTTAAAATTTTTTTTCCACTGATTTGAGAGAGGGAGGAAAGGAAGGGGGAAAGGAAAGAGAGAGAAAGAAACATCAACTTATAGTTGCATTGAGTTGTTCCATTCAGTGTGTAGTCTACGTGCCCTGAATGGGGATTGAACCTGTGATCTTCAGCATGACAGATCTACGTTTTATCCACTGAGCTACCTGATCAGGGCCAAGCTACTTGTTTTGAAAGTTCATTTTTTAGACCAACATTTAAAAGAAATAAACAAATATTTTACAAATCAGCATCCTTTTCCACTAATTTGTAACTTAAATCCTTTATATGGAATGTTAAATTGTAACCAAAACCTTTTTTTTTTCTTGTTTTCTGATTTATCAAACTTTGGTTCCAGGGCACTCAGTCCTCAGAGGATAGCTCACCTCTCAGGGTCCAGCTTTCTTCTCTTTTTCTCAGCTATGGGTAACTTGTCTCTTTAGCTGTGCTATTTGAGTGAGGCCTAAAAAAGTTTCAGTTAACTTTTTTAAAAAATTGATAATGTCCTGGCTGGATGACTCAGATGGTTAGAGTGTCATCCTAAAGCGCAAAGGTTGTTTGTTTGATCCTCAGTCAGGGCACATACAAGAACAGACTGATTTTTCTGTCTCTCTCTCTCTCTTTCTCTCCCTTTCTTTCTCTCTCACACTCCATCCCTCTCTCTCTCTAAAGTCAATACAATATGCCTGAACAAGTGGTGGCGCAGTGGATAGAGCATCGCCTAGGACACTGAGGACTCAGGTTCAAAACCCTGAGGTTGCTGGCTTGACTGAGGGCTCACCAGCTTGAGCGTGAGATCATAGGCATGACCACATGGTTGGCGGCTTGAGCCCAAGGTTGTTGGCTTGAGCAAAGGGGTCACTGTCTCAGCTGGAGCCCCTTCCCCAGTCAAGGCACATATGAGAAGCAATCAGTGAACAACTGAGGTGCCACAACTATGAGTTGAAGTTTGTCATTTCTCTCCTTTCTTGTTTGTCTATCCCTGTCTGCCCACCTTGCTCACTAAAAAAACAAAAAGTAAAAATAAATAAAATCGCCGATGCTCTACCACTGAGCCAACCGGCCAGGGCCTAATAAAATCAATACAATAAAGCTTTTAAAAATTACAAATGTTATTGAGATCATTGTAGATTTGCATACAGTTGTAAGAAATACAGAGATATCCTTTGTATAGTTTGCCCATGTTCCCCCAATGGTAACATTATATCACAACCAAGAATACTGACACTGATATACTCCCCTGGCTTTATTCACACCTCCGCTGCTTTAATTGTACTGATCTGTGTGTGCATGCACATGCATGTGTATATTAATTTATATGCAATTTACGCACTCTCGTAGATTCACGAATCTATTGCCAGTCAAGATGCAGACCAGTTCCAACAGCACAAGATTCGAGTTGCCCTTTTAACCTTGCACCCACTGCCCTTTGCCCTCCCCTCCCCAGGCCTTGGCAACTACTAATCTGTCCTCCGTTTCTTAAATGTTGTCATTTCTAAAAGTATAAAATATTATATATGACATATGATATATATGTATATCTAATACGTGTAATATATATATAACTTATATTCAAAATTATATTCAAAACATAAGTAGATACTTTTCCAAAGATTTCTGCACTTAAGTGAGAGCCTATGTGGTGCTACAGTATTTCAAGAAGAGCAAAAGCCCTCTTTGTGTTTTTGTTACTCCATTTGAAGGGAAATATTTCCTACCAGCCAAGTGTAAGTGATATTGACCCACTCTCTGGATATCTTAGTCTGGTAAAGTTCTAATTTAGTGATGGTTAAGTGAAGCCCCTCAGAAATGGGCACTGCTTCAAGTAGGAATGTCTGTGAAAGGAAACTCTTCTCCCCCCCCAGTAAAGACAGAACTGGGGGAGGGGGAGGAAAGAAAGCTTTTAACTGAGATTCATGTTAACATCATCACACATATTGATAAATGACAGAATTCAAATGGAGCTTAAGGAAAAAAATGTATATATTAATACTAATTTAAATTTAATAATAATATTAATATATTAGTGTTAATAATATATAATATATTGATATATAATAATATATATTAATGTTTATTTATTGATTTTCACAAGAAAGAGACAGGAATATCAATCTGTTTCTATATGTGCCCCGACCAGGGATCAAACCTGCTTCCAGACGATGCTCTAACCAACCAAGCTATCTGGCCAGGGCAATAAAATTTTTTTATTATTTATATTCATAAATTTTCCACTGATGACACTCCCCAAAAACTGTACGAAATCTGCCCAATGCCTTCACTGGAATCTAACAGGATTCTACTTCATCTTCCATCCCAGAGCCAAATATTCAGAAAAATGTGCTTTCCTTTGAACATAAAGATGTCACTATGGACCCAAGGTTACTGGGATATATAAACTTGACCTTGTTTTTTCTGTAACAGGGAGGGATACCACATTCTCTTGCTTCCTTCCCCTATAATGGCAAAAGGAGTTTGTGGGAATGCTGCCAGATTAGGGGGTCAATGGTTCTTTTCTCACATGTTCTCAGTTGACTTTGTTGTTCTAAGCTTCCCCTTACTACCCAGACAGACCCTAATGTCCCATCTTGCTCACATCTGACTCTTGTTTTCGGCTGGTCCAATCCCAGCTCCTTTCCTCTCTCCACTCAACAACTGAACATTTGGATTTCAGCATCTCCTTTCTTCTCCTGCTGCGGAGTCATCTAAAGAATTTACACCTGCTGTGTGTTTCCAATGGGCCAATTCAAATGAAGGAGAGGGGAGGAAGGAAAGAAAAGGAATAACAGCTAAGAAGAAATTAGCAAGTATTAAGCAAATCAGAGGAAGGCTTCCTGTTAGATTCCAGTGAAGGCAATGGGCAGATTTCTTACAGTTTTTGGGGACTGTCATCAGTGGAAAATTTGAGAAATGAAGGTAAAGAGTTATCTGGAAAACTAAAGTCCCCAAAGGAAAGACTTTAAGAATCCTAAAGTCAGCCTGACCTGTGGTGGCGCAGTGGATAAAGCGTTGACCTGGAAATGCTAAGGTCGCCAGTTCGAAACCCTGGGCTTGCCTGGTCAAGGCACATACGGGAGTTGATGCTTCCAGCTCCTCCCCCCATCTCTGTCTCTCTCTCCCTCTCTCTCTCCTCTCTAAAATGAATATATAAAATAAAAATTAAAAAAAAAAAATTAAAAAAAAAAAAAAGAATCCTAAAGTCAAAGAATTAGTGGTCCTTACTAGTACTGTGGGCTGCATTCTATTTTAAAGGTAACTGGTATCTGTGGCTAAATAATGTAGTAGCAACATGAGAACAAGGAAGACTTACCTGAGCTGTATCATTTTGAATACCTATTAAAGAGTGAGCAGAAGAAGCCAGCCAGACTCACTGAGGTGTGTAATTAAGCACTTTGAAAACGTGGTTCAGCCATGGATCTCAAAGCACATTACCAACTTTAATTATTTTCATAACACCTCTGTGAGACCATTATCTCCTACAGACAGATGAAAACTCAGACAGAAAGGTTACCAGGCCTCTTCAATCACACCACGAATCACCTGCTGACTTGGTCCCATTCTGAAGTTGTCATCTGAATGAATTGACCGTTTCCCAATGAAGAGGGAATGGGAATGCGTGGGCAAGGCTTTGAGTAATATTTGGCTTCTTGTTTTTGTTTCGAAGCAAAGGAGGCTGAGTGCCTTTTAAGATGGAATGCTGTTCAAAGCATTATTATTTAATGGAACATGGAGGGGAATATATTAGAATACTATTCGATACATATGCCAGACAAACATATAAGTCCTTCATTAAGTGATTGCATCATTAAGCTTGCATAGAAGACAAAGGAAAACAACAACAAATATGTCATATACAATCATCACGTTTTAGTATCTGGAACAGCTTCAACAATCTCTTTAGTTTTGGTCTCACCACTTTCACGAAACCTACTCCAATTATTGAGCTACACCCTCATTTGTCCTTCTGTGTTCCAGTACTAATGACAGTCTACACCACACAGTCTGGCACCATATCACACAGGACCTACACTCTTGTGTTCCTTTTATCATCATCATCATCATCATCATCATCATTTTTTTAGTTCAACAACTCAGTGGTTACCAATGGCTGCTGCACTATGTTTGGGATGGGGGAATGATGAGTGTATTGTAGATCTCTTTCTGAGAACAAGACTGTAAACTCCAGGAGGGCCCAGCCTGAATCTCATTTATTTTCTATCATTACCTCCCAGAACTTTTGAGTATACTGAAAGCACTTAATACACTGTTAGTATGATTAATAGGACAAAGAGGTGTTGGTGGAGATCAACAATGAAGTGAAACAAGGTTTCATTAAACTCATTAAATAGCTGGCTTTATTTGAACATACCTTCCGAATAAAAAGGAACCTATGGGAGACATATATTCCACCCAGCCCCAGCAAAGGGTTAGAACTCGTGATGGTTGCCTAGTGAATGAATATCCTTTCCTTTATCCCCCAACGTACCTCACAAAACCTGCTAGTTTCCTGCTCAGAAATTCAACACCCATCATACCAGCTTGAATTTCTCTAATCTGTATGGGAAAAGAGAGACCAAATTTATCCTAAAAGTGTACCCAAAGAGACCTAGTAACATAAAGAATAAATGTGTTCAGACCTCTCATTCAAAACTTCCATTTTTAGTTCTTCCAGCTTTCTTGGTTCTGAGCTCAGCACAAGCTTCTCTCCCAGGCAGAACTCTCTTTCTCCACCTCCTTGACTATTTCAAGGGCTCCCTCCTCCAGAAAAGTTTCCCCTAGACCCTCCCCCAAACAGTTTGAATTAGATACAGTTCCTATTAGATACAGAGCCTTCCACACTCTGCGACAGAATGTACTCCTTATCCTTAGCATCTAGCACAGAGCCTGGAACATAGTAGGTGCTTCATGTTTGTCCCCCCCCAAAAAAAGAATATTTCTGGAAAATCAGTATTGATTCCAAATTGTATTATATTTGTCAATGCACAACTTTGAGATGAAATTTTCCCATTCTGTTCATTTATTTATTATTTCTTCATTCATACATTTAAGTACTGAAAAAAAAATAACTCAGTGCTTAATAATAGGCTAGACAGCATGCTCGCCATTGAGAACGCAGAGATTAGGGAGATATGTCTTGACCTCCAAGATTTGCCTTGGCAACATAATAAAATGTTCTCTTTTTCATTTCCAAATTCTTCTTCTTCTTTTTTTTTTTTTACAGAGACAGAGAGAGAGTCAGAGAGAGAGATAGACAGGGACAGATAGACAGGAACGGAGAGATGAGAAGCATCAATCATTAGTTTTTCTTTGCGCATTGTGACTCCTTAGTTGTTCATTGATTGCTTTCTCATATGTGCCTTGACCGCGGGCCTTCAGCAGACCGAGTAACCCCTTGCTCGAGCCAGCAACCTTGGGTCCAAGCTGGTGAGCTTTTGCTCAAACCAGATGAGCCCCTTCTCAAGCTGGTGACCTCGGGGTCTCGAACCTGGGTCCTCTGCATCCCAGTCCGACGCTCTATCCACTGTGCCACCGCATGGTCAGGCCATTTCCAAATTCTTGAAATCAGAAACATAGTTATAAATTTTGGTGTTTTAGATTACTTTAATTTCTCAATTCTAGTTGAGTAGACATGCTAAGGACCACATAACCTATTTATTACTTCTATTTGGTTTTGTGGTTTGGTATTATATGGCCAGCCAGGTCTTGCCATCCAAAAAAGAGCCTGGATTTGAACATATATACTCTAAGTTCAGACAGTGAGGCAGCCAGTTTAGCTAATTCATGCCAAAAATTGTATAGACATTTCACTGCCTATAAGAATAGCTTGACTTTGTGATTCACCATATGATTTAGGTGAGTCACATAACCTCTATGTCTGGGGTTCCTCAGCTGTAAATTACAGAGATGCTAGGAGTATAATGAATGAGATGAGAGATACATTGTCATAACGCAAGAGTACCAGACCAATTATTTTGTTGTCCCTAAATTTAACTATTTTATATATTCTTTTTTTAAAAATGTTCATTTCATTGATTTTAGAAAGAAGAAGGGCAAGAGAGAGACAGAAACATCAATTTGTTTCTGCATGTGCCCTGACTAGGGATTGAACTAGGAACCTCTGTGCTTTGGAATGAAGCTATAACCAACTGAGCCATCCTGCCAGGGCCATTTTAAAGATTTTATTTATTTATTCATTTTAAGAGGAGAGGGGGGAGAGAGAGAGAGAGAGAGAGAGAGAGAGAGAGAGAGAAGGTAGGAACAGGAAGCATCAACTCCCATATGTGCCTTGAGCAGGCAAGCCCAGGGTTTTGAACCAGCGACCTCAGCGTTCCAGGTCGATGCTTTATCCACTGTGCCACCACAGGTCAGGCCTGCCAGGGCCGTTTTATATATTCTTATTTTCACATGTTAGAAAACAGAGCTAACCTGACTCCCAAAGTAAATCTATTTGAGGGCTACTTGAATGGCAGGGTATATAAACACAATGTCCACAATTGTACATAGCAGCACTTTCATTATCTTTCCACCATTGCCCATATACTTCTCATTTAAACACAAGGAGACTGGAAGGCAAAGATATAATGTATGTAAGGGTTTTTGAGAACCATGGAAATAGCCAAGAAACTGTAGAAATTAATTTCATCATTATATTATACATCCCTGAATTTTTTTGAGAGAGACAGAGACAGAGAGACAGAGAGGAACAGACAAAGACAGATGTACAGGAAGGAAGAGAGATGAGATGCATCAACTTGCAGTTGTGGCACTTTAGTTGTTCATTGATTGCTTTTGTGTTGTTGTTTTTTTTAGTGGGAGGAGGGGAAACAGAGACAGAATCCCACCCCAACCGGGATCCACCTGGGAAGCTCACTAGGGGGCAATGCTCTATCTGGGACTCTTGCTCTGTTGCACCAGAGCCACCTTTTTAGCAACTGAGGCAGAGGCCATGGAGCCATCCTTAGCACCCGGGCCATGGCTACTAATTACAGGTTAGTTTCACACAAAATTAAACAGTCATGGACCAGTATCTGATTAATCAGGAATGTATGTGTTGGGCAAATAGAGAGAGAGAGAGAAGCAAGAGAGGGAAGGGTGGAGAAGCAGATGGGTGCTTCTCCTGTGTGTCCTGACCAGGAATTGAACCCAGGACTTCCACATGCTGGGCCAATGCTCCTGATGAGCCAACCAGTTTTATATGTGCATTGACCAGGGCTCCAGCAAAGCCAGTGACCACAGTGTTATGCCTATGATCCCACACTCAAGCCACTCCACACTCAAGCTGGTGAGCCTGCGCTCAAGCCAGCAACCTCAGGGTTTCTAACCTGGGTCCTTAGTGTCCCAGGTCAATGCTCTATCTATTGAGCCACCACCTGGTCAGGCCTACTGTAAGGCCAGGTGCCACAGCAATCACAGCCGCTGCCAGGCACATGCAAGTTCACATTAGATTCAATCAGAGGTAAAGAAACTGCGGAGCCAAAAACTGGTGGGCCACTCCTTTATTCTAGTCTTGCAACCGGCTGGCGAGTAAACACAAACACACAGAGGGCTCCAAAACCCACTCACACATTCTCCGGTTCCACAAGCAGGAGAATCTTTTCCGGGTTTTCCTAGAATCAAAGGCTGCCCACCAGTCTCAGTCCTTTCTGGTTCCCCATCCCCTTCTCTCTGCACAAACTCTTGCACAAACTGGCTTCTCCTTCAGCACCCTGCCATCTTGGCTGCCTTCTCTGCAAAAATGGTTTCCTTCCTCTTCCTTCTTCTCTTTTAAAAAACTACCTGGGCCCACAAAGACCCCTCCTCCGGTAACATTAGCATAACAAAGCCCCTTCCCAAGCAAGAAGGTAATTAGCAGTTTCACGTGGGCAGTGCCATTTTTAACAAAGTGAGGAAACATTAAAATCACATTTTATAAACTTATTTGCCCAACACATACATTCCTGATTAATCAGATACTGGTCCATGACTGTTTAATTTCGTGTGAAACTAACCTGTAATTAGTAGTGAACCCTAATTAGAGAAACAATTTCTTGATCTTATATGGAGGGTTTATACTTTTTTGAAGCTCTTTCATGTATATTTACTCATATTTTCTCTGCAACAATCCTTTGAGGTAGGTGGAGCAGGGATTATTATCCTTATGTATTAATATTTTTGTTACATTTAATTTCACATAACTTATCAAATATTGATTTATAACTCAGTACTTAGTATAGGTCTTTTTCCTTAATGCTGATAGAGCACATAAGAACATAATGTATCTGAAAAGCTTACAGTAGAAAACCAAGAAAGGTGTAAATACAGTAAAACACATTCTTTTTAGTCATCAAATAACAAACAAACAAACAAAAATCATGTTGAAAGAAAAACAGGTTTTTCCAGGTGAGTTAGGTCATTATTCCCTTAATGATTAACACAGGCCTTTGTTAAATTTCTACTAGGAAATCCATGCACAATGTTTATTTAATGAAAAATATAATGGTTTTTAAAAGTTTTTCTCCATTTTATATTAATTTTATGGGGGAGATTTGAGGTCTTTTATTTTATTATTGATTTTAGAAAAAGAGAGAGGGAGAAAGAGAGAGAGAGAAATATCCTTATTTGCTCTGACAGGGGATTGAACCCATAACCTCTGTGTTTAGGGACAACACTAACAAACCAAACTATTGGCCACGGCTGGGGTCGTTTATTTTTAATATTAAGTTCCTCTAAAATTTCAAATGTTCATGGACATATGTTTCTTCCCCCTCAGTACAATTGTCAGTAATCTGGCAGAAGCAGAACCTAATCACTGCCAAATAAAATTCAGATATTTAATGAGAAAATATGTTTTTGATGCTTTAGCCAAAAATGCAAAGCCCCTTATATATGCTAATGAAATTAAGAAGAAATCCCTTGTACTGTACATACTAACAGAATGAAGTTAAAAATACACAACACAAAGACTTCAAGAAAAATAACTCTCAAAATAAGTATATGTAAAAAATGAATATCTATAATTTTGTATGTAAAATAGTTTCAGAACAGTAAAGTTTATTGAAACAGGAACTAGATTTTGTAGCATGATCATTGTTGAAATACTATTACCTCAATTAATCATCGCCTAGTCTTTCTTTTAGCAAATTTAAATTCTTTTGGGAAATTAAAAGGTGAAAATGAAGTTTGGTGTCTTAGGTTCTTATTCCTTATTTGTTTTGAACCAGTATTTTCCCAACATATATTCATAAACCTGAAGTTAACAAGTATAGGCTTATGAAGATATTTCTTATGCTGTTATCAATTATGGTGCCTATAGCGTCTTGGAAATCTCTAAAGAGAATAAGATTGGAAACACACAAACTCTAAGCAGACCAGCTCTATACACAGCTATATGGCTAGTTATGAAGTATTTGTTAGAAGCAAATTAGTGGTTGGCAGGAAAAGAAAACTCAGTCCACTAACTTTCATCTAAGCTTTACCTATCTTAAGAGTTTTATTTTGGCTATATTTAGAGACTAACACTGACCAATGAGTATAGATTTATGCAGTTCCAACGACATTTTAGAGATCTAAGACCACTTCACTTCTTTGGGTCTTTTGTGCCAGTTACTTAAAACTTTCAGACCAAAAAAAGTATTCAGAACTGTTAATTATTATGAATTAGATAGGTTGACTCCTTCTAACTCTTAAATTCTATCATTGTAGGTTAACTGCTCACATTTCACTGAAGCTTTGGCTTTTTCTAGAAGTGCAGGTCTGTTCTGTATAATTTCAACTGATTGTTGTTTCACTAGCAGTTATGAGTCCTTAAATATTTAACTCTTTCATTGCTTGATTGGAGTGTAGTTTAATGACAATGAGCAACGTGGGGCTATTCTGCGATATAATCGTGAAAGGTCTGAAGATTCTCATTACAAAATTCAAAGGATACTGTATGCAGAAAAGTTTATTGCAAAGTAGAATCAGAGGAGAACTTCAGGACGTTGCATTTTATGCCCTCACATTTTGGTAGCAGGAGAAAATACAGGACTGGATCAGCAATGTGTGAGTTATAAAGAAAGAAAGGCGAGAAAGACAGTCATTGCAGGGACTGATTTGATTTACAGGTTTCAGCCATGTAGATGTATATAGTTCTTTGTGGATTCGGACTTCACCCCATACCATATTCCAGTGTTTTTCAATCTTTAACCTGTATCAAAACAACCTAGAGAGTTTGTAAAAAACAAATTGTTGGGTCACCCCATAGTTTCCGATTCTGGAGGGGCCCAATGATTTGCATTTCTAACAAATTCCCAAGCAATGCAGATGTGGCTGGTCCCCACCCCCGACCCTATTGCATGCTAAAAACCAACCAGTAGTAGCCTACTTTGTGTGTGTGTGTGTGTGTGTGTGTGTGTGTGTGTGTGTGTGTGTGTGGCAGAGACAGAGAGAGGGACAGATAGGGACAGACAGGAAGGGAGAGATGAGAAACATCAATTCTTAGTTGCAGCTCCTCTGTTTTTCATTGATTGATTTCTCATATGTGCCTTGACCAGGGAGCTACAGCAGACTGAGCTCCTTGCTCGAGCCATCGACCTTGGGCTCAAGTTGGTGAGTCTTGCTTAAACCAGATGAGCCCGTACTCAAGCTGGTGACCTCGGGGTCTCGAACCTGAGTCCTCCACATCCCAGTCCGACACTCTATGCACTCTGCCACCGCCTAGTCAGGCTAGCCTACTAACTTTTATTAAGTATATTTACTCTAGTCTATAAGCAAACTACAAATGAAAGTGATAACATAGTTTTAAAGTAATTTCAAAGGATAATATTAGTTTTGAGCGGGTTTATTTACCTTAGTCATTAAATAAGGAGAGAATAAAGTTGATTTATTTACATGCCATTAAAATTCAGTAATGAGTTAAAATTCAGATTTATGTAAAAATAAAGTTATTCAGGAGAAATGCCATGTCTAGGATTTGCTCTAGAATATGCCAGCAAAAATAAAAAGGGAGGGGGAGTCCCTTTTTAGATGAAACAAGACTGGCAAAATATTGATATTTGTTGAAGCTGAATGAGGAGTATCATGGAGTTCATTATCCTTCCCTTTCTACTCTTAAGTTTGAAAACTTCTGTAAGAGAAGGCTTTGAAAAGTCACATCCTCATCATCAATATTCATTGAAAGTAGAGCTGACATGTACAAAGACATATGGACTGCATTTAAAACAAGGTTCTTATGGTAATCTCAACAGTGATCACATAATCAAGGATTCGATGATCACCGTACTAGCCTAGGCCTGTGATACAACTCCGAATTTAAGAATCTCCATTGTGGGCAGAATGGTAGGAGAAACAGCCACTTTATTATTTTTTAAAATATTTTTTTATTTATTCATTTTAGAGAGAGAGATAGAGGAGGGGGGAGGAGTAGGAAGCATCAACTCCCACATGTGCCCTGACCAGGCAAGCCCAGGGATTCGAACCGGCGACCTCTGTGTTTCCAGGTCGATGCCCCATCCACTGTGCCACCACAGGTCAGGCAGAAACAGCCACTTTAAATGCCTACTTCAAACTTTGACTTCAAGGATCCTTTATTCTTTTTGTATCCCATCAAATTACTTGCAGCTTCTGAAACTCTCTGGGGTCACTGCCTCTCAGATTAACTAAAAGCCCCTCTCTGGGGCCTGCCTCAAAGGGGCAGTGGCTTTGGGAACCTTGCTTGTCCAAGCTCTGTTATGGTGACAATACTGTATCTTGGGACAACCAGGCCAGTCTTTGCGGGCAGGGGAGTGTTACCATACTGCTCACAAAAATTAGGGGATATTGCCAAACCAATATGAAGCAATGAAGTATTTCATGTAAAAAACATTTTTAAAATGGACTTTTCATGCACTTATAGAATTCCATAAGTTAATTTGAAAATAGGTATTTTTTTAGGGGAGGGAGGGAGGGAGGGAGGGAGGGAGGGAGGGAGGGAGAGAGAGAAACATCAACTCGTTGTTCCATTTTGTTGTGCCATTACTCCTCATATGTGCCCTGACCAGGGCTCAAACAGGCGCCCCCGGGATTCAGCGGCGACTTCAGCACTCTGGGACAACACTCAGTCCACTGTGCCACCGGCCAGGATTTGTTATTTTTTAAAATGATGACTTAATGTGTACCTTAATGCCTGGCCCAGTGGTATAAGGTGTAGTTAGGTGCTTACATTTTAGTATTTTTAAAAGGTTGATTTTATATTTTTCTGAAAAAGTACAATATATACAAAGTGATAGCATTTTAAAGAATAGTACTTTATTGAATACGTTTTATTCACAGAAAAATAAGCTTTAATCTATGACTGCCAGATTATGCAGCGGAAAGTAATTTTAATTTTCCATACTGATGGAAAGGTTTCTACTAAATGAAAAAAAGGCCATAAAATTATATTCACAAATATAGTACTCTATCTCAAAACATTTCACACAATTATTCACAACACTAAGACAATGACATAACAATCAGCCACTCTCTCAGGTTAAAGTATAACAGTAATGAAAAAAATGAAAATTTTCTAACAAAAATTACATAAAAGCCTTTGTTACAGCAAATCAAAACTGCAAATGTGTAACTAAGTACAGACAAAATACACTTCTACAGTAAAGTTACATTAGTGATACACAATAAGAATGCAGTAAATGCCAAAAAAATCTGTACACATCTCTGCAAACTTTAGACTTAAAAATAGAATCTTACCACCCAAACATTAATGTAGTATTGTACAATTTGAAGATAAATGTATTTAAGATTGTCCTATTGTGTTGGTTATAAAGTGTCATTTAAGATGTAGTGAAAGTTATGATATAGAAGAAAAGAACAGTTGAAAAAAATAAACTTTTGAGACCTTCCAGGAGAGGTAGGTTCAAGTTTTTCACCTTCAAACTATGTCCCAGTCTGGGCTGCCACTAATTAGCTACATAGCTTTGAAAACATTACTTCACCTTTGAGCCTCAGTGACCTCTTATATAAAACGAGGGGGATGACTTAGATATTCTCTAAGGTCACTTCTAGTTTTGATGCCCTGTAATTCAATTATGTTGCAAATGAAATTCACATTGTGCTAAGTATGTGTCAAATTGAAACTGATTGTGAAGGTAGGAATATACCTATATTTTCTATTAGGAAAGCTAAACTAAATTTAAGAAATTTTTAAAGAAGAAATTTAAATATTTTTAAGGACTTGACCTATTTAGTTACTGTAATTTGCATCTTAACTATGAGAAACACCAAAAAAGAATAAATAAAAGTCACCGAAAGAGCTAGATTTTAGCACAAATTTCCAGAGTCAAGGCAAAGCAGGAGGGAAACAGGGTATTAGGAAGGGAATTAACATTGATAGCAGGTATTTTCCATACCGGATCTCCTTGAACTCTCCTAAATGTAAGCTAGGTACTATTCTCATCTCACAGATAAAGAAATGGCTACCTCTTTGTTAAAAAGCATTTCACTAAAAAATAACTGTATCTGTCCAATATTCCCTTCCGTTTTCTTATATCTCTAATGGAAACAACACACAACCAATCCCACTTCTCCCACACCTCCACTCCCTTCTCCCATATTCGTTTTTATTACCTGAGTAATCAGGAAATAAAACAATGATTTGGATCTAAAGGGTACAATACATGCAACTAACACTGTGGTGGTAGTCTCCGATTCAGAGTTCAAAATACCAATTTTATCCACTAAAATGAAAATAAGAAAAAGTAACTGCCAAAATTTAAATATTATAACAAAAAAAGATCTTAATACACAGGGCCACATGACATTATATACACTCATTACACCCACCCTACCCCATCTTAGACCCTAACCAAAGGGAAAAAAAGCAAAAACTCACACACATTCACACACAAATCTAGTACGAAAAGCAAATACAAAGCCATTCATTAATAAACTGGAATTTACAAACACTAAACCCATTACTGAAAAATTAATATAAAGCTTTTGATCAACACACCAAATTATTACGAACAAAGATAGCTATTTATTACAAAACAATTTGATTCTTCATGTAACTAAATGTAGTAAAATAGGTGGTGACTTTGAAATCTTACAGTGAACTTCATACAGAAAAGAATGTCTACATTTAGATACTGTGAACTATTCTGAGAAGGGGGAGGCAGAGGTTTGGATCTGGTTATATTTCTGACTTTGCAGGTGATCAGTTTTTGCCCAATTAGTTGGGAAGGATCCAGTGCTTTTTATAGTGTGAACACAGACAAACACTGGTAACTCTTTTAAAAAGATCTTAATAGAAGCTGGAGTGCCGAGTTAAGAACCTGAAGCAATAGCATTTCTAAACAATTCTTAAAATAAACTTGTTAGTCACATCAGCTTCATACATTTAAATTTCACAACTCATGGGGAGAAAAAAGGTCTTGCTTAATTCTAAACATCCAAGTTTTAAAATAAGAGTTTTAATGAACCAAGGCTCCCAGAACAGAAAAAGCCTTTTGTTAAAACAATTCAGTGCTTGGCCAACAACTAGATTGAACTACCTACCTGACTTGGAACTGGTGTGTCCTGCAAATTACATTTTAAAAACTTTAACACTTTCCTCCCCTTGTAATTTAAATTTAAAGCTTAAACTACACATTTAAAATTTAACTTAATGAATATATAACAAATAGTAAAACAGAAACAGGACAGCCATTATTTTAAAAAGTCTCATTTAAAATTGCAATGCTTTAAATGAGTATCACTTAAAGTAGCAATCAACAGGGGTTAGGAAAACATGACAATACTCTCTCTTAGAAAATACAACAATAATTATAACTTTTAACAGTTCTAATTCCAAACTTTTCTCTGCTGTAAAATGCCCCACTCACCTCTCTACAACAGGTTGTTGTGAGAATCTTATAAAGCCTGGGTGTTCAACGAAGCATTTTTAAACTTTCATTTGTTAAAATCTATACTGATTCTTATGTGTTTCATTTTCTTTAATATTTAAACAATTATTCTTCTTTCCTTGTCAATATTTTATAATTTCCAAGAGGTTTTTAAGGATCTTGAGGGAATATTTATTTCAGAATTATCTACTATTATTACTAGTCAAGAAGACAAAACAAAACAAAAGGTAGAGGAAAGACTTGACATTCTGTTCTATATACATCTTCATCATCCTAACAGTAAAACTCACGGGAACTTTACAAGATGATATGACAATCTCCACATGGAAAGCTTCACTACGACTACAAGCAGTGTACAAACATGCTCTACTTTTACCTACATAAGCTGACAGATGTTTAAAATACTGGGTTAACAAAGATCTTTTAGTAAAGTGACTTAGGCAGGCTTCAACTAGCAAGGATTAAGGATGAATCCTTACTAATTAATTGGAAGATCTGACACATATTTTATATTTCATTTTACAAAATCAGGAATACTTATTTTGAAACAAGAGAAGAAGACATGATCTACCTGTCAGAAAACTACCACTCAGAAGTATTTTTCATCCACTAAGCAGGACAAACATAAAGACATTTAAATTTCACACTGGTACAAAAAAGGTTAACTGCCCTGCCTTCTTGGATTAGAAAAACCACAGCTGAGCAGTAAATAGTTTTGCAGGCGTCTGAACATGCCTAAGCCTTTAAATCAGTAAAATACTCTCTAAAACTTTTGATTACAAAAGTAACACATACTTACAAAAATACAAAAAGAACAAACTGAAAATAGTACAAAGCAAAAGGTCCCTGTAAAGCCCACTGAGACCCACCCCCCACACCACCCCCCACTCCCTTAAAGAGAAACCACATTTAACAGTTTGGTGCATATGTTTCCAAATCTTTTGCTCTAACATATACAAAACGTACACAACCTTCATTTGGCTCGTTTGATACACAGTGTTTTGCCACTTGCATTTTACATTGGTATCTTTGATGTCTTTCCCTGTCAATACATGTAGGCTAGACTACATTCTATCTATCATTAAATACCCTTTTAACAATGGCAAAATCGTTTCGGAAAATCATCCACCCAAGTATGTATGTATAATTTTAAAAGAAACTAGACAAAATCTAAAACACAAAGACTAATATCTAAAAATAATTTCTATCTTTCCACCAGTGTGGAACAGGTCATTTCTTTTTCACGCAAAACAAATTATGTGATTGGGGAGATTAACTCTAATCTCCACGTTTACAGAGAATGCTCCATTTGTTAAGTCTATCTGCAAACATTGAAAAATTCAGTTGATTAATTCGCTTACACTTAGAAGCCAAGTCAGTGTACTACAAATGCACATTGTGACCAGTTACAACACGATGCTTCTTAGTCTAGGGTTTCTTTTTTTTTTTTTTTGGAGGGGGGGTGGAGAAGCAAATGGGCGCTTCTCCTATGTGCCCTGGCCGGGAATCGAACCCGGGTCCCCCGCACGCCAGGCCAACGCTCTACCGCTGAGCCAACCGGCCAGGGCCTAGTCTAGGGTTTCAATTAATAGTAAAAAAAAATTAAAAAAGGATAGATAATGCAGCTAATATCCTGAAAATTCCAGAAATTAAAATTTTAGATCATCAACTACAACATGCAGTTTTAAATTTTTTCTTCTTGGTAGCAAATGCTAATGGAATTCAATGTTGATTACTTAAATTTGGTTCATATCACACATTCAATCAGAGTAATAAGAACATAACAAGTCTACTGTAGAGTTAGATTAAGACATAAAAATTTTCTGCCGGAAAGTAATGACTGTGTAGCACATGGGACATTTATCAACTGCTTCAGCACACTGTTTACAAGTGACCAGATGTCCGCAAGGAATAAACACCACAGCAATATTTCGATCCATGCAGATTTTGCAAAGCTTCTCCTCCTGCAGGAGCCTTAGCTGCTCTTCAGTACTAATCTCTGTTCAAAGAGAAAACAAATGAGTTCATTGTAGACTTTCTTAGTTTTAAATTCATCAAAACAATTTGAAGCCCTTGTATGTGCCAGGTACTAATCAAGTGTTAGGACTCACAGATGGCATCTGTTCCTAACTAGCTCGAACGCTCGCAGGAGAGGACAGCAAGCCCGAAAAAACAAGTGCTAAGAGCTATAATGCAATTACAGACAAAGTACTCGGGCTAAGATGACAGAACAAGCTCTTCCGTTCAGACTAGCTGGGGAGAGCTTCAGGGGTTGGCAGCTGCTGGGCAGGGGGGCTGGGAAGTGGGGAAATGACATTTAAACACGCCAGCAAGTTGCCAGGCAGAGAAGCAAGAGTTAGGGAAAGGAGGTAGTGTATAGAAAGGGCACGGCTTACTCTGGGAATGCAGGGGTGGAGCTGAGGGGACACTTCATTATTTATTTACTTATTTGCTTATTATTTATTCATTTTTAGAGAGAGAGAGGGAAAGGGGGGGGAGGAGCAGGAAGCATCAACTCCCATATGTGCCTTGACCAGGCAAGCCCAGGGTTCTGAACCAACAACCTCAGTGTTCTAGGTCAATGCTTTATCCCCTGCGCCAACACAGGTCAGGCCGAGGGGACAATTCAGAAATGGGACAAGTAGGATTCGGAGGTGAGGGATGAGGAAGAAGAAATATAGTTTGACTTCAAGATTTATAGTGGGGCCCCACCTGCGGTGGCACAGTGGATAAAGTACTGACCTGGAACGCTGAGGTCACTGATCGAAACCCCGGGCTTGCCTGGTCAAGGCACAAGCGAGAGGCAACTACTACGAGCAGATATTTCTCACTCCTCCCCCACTCTTTCTCTTTCTAAAATCAATGAACAAAATCCTAAAAACAAAGACTTCTAGTGTGGCTGGGGGATGGTGATGCCAATAGGAAATACAAAGGAGGTACAGGTTTGGTATTTTCAAGATGTTTTTGAGGTATTTGCAGGGCATTTTTATAAAAATGTCCAGTGGGCAAATAGAGAGTCAAGTCCTGAGGCCAGAAGTTAGCATTACAGATAGAGATTTGGGTGTCATCAGCATACGGGTGGTACTGAAGTACTTGATTAATTCAGCTTTTCCCAAACTAGGTTTTGTGAAATGTTAACACATATGTCAGAAAAATCTGTTTTGTGGTCTTATGTAACTATAACAACATAAACAGCAGCAGCAGTTAACAGTCATATAGCACTTATTACCAGGTGCTAGGCACTATTCCAATTGCAATACACACTTTACTAATCTTTGTAATCATTGTGTACTAGTGGTCTCCAAACCCAGCCTCGCATGAGGATCACTTGGGGTGTTTGTAACCGTAGACTCCTAGGCCCACTCACTGAATCTCAAATTTTGTTGGTTGAGCCCACTGGCATTTGGAAACCACTGCTATCAAATTCAAGACAGTACAATATAGTGTATGGACCCTCCTAGAAATTCATAATGCATTTCCCTACTTAACTAGAGAGCTCCTGTCTCATGGGATCCCCTTTAACATCCTGGGGAACACTATTATGAAAACAAGTTTGGGAAAGAGTGGTTTAATTTTATTCAACAAGTACCAAACAGTTAACTAGGTCCTAGGCACTAGACGAACAACATTATATATGTAGACCTCAGGCCCCCAATCATTCACAGATGAATAAGGAACACAAGTAGACAGGAGGTTACAGTACAATGTAACGACATAGGTGGTTCCAATGTGTCATGAGGAACAGAGGAAGGGCATGCGTGCCATGTGGGTGCATGTCCGAACACATACAAGTACGAATACACCAGGGAGGGAGAAGGCCTTGGGGGGCAGCAGCAGCGGAAGGCTGTTCTAGGTAGAGGAAACGGCATCAGTGGGCTCCAAGGACAGACAGACAGGGCCCAGAAGCACACAGGGAAGGCTTGGGAACAGAACTGGAAGGGGAAACAGCATGCAATGAGGACACAGAAGGTTAGGAGGAGCCTGAACCTGAAATATTTGGCAACCCATGGAAAGGAGTTTGAAGTTGATCCTCAGGGCCCTGGAAGCCAGTGAGGGTTTCAACCTAAAAGAGAGAGTTTTCAGATTTGTACTTCAGAAAGGTCTCCCTGGCTAGTGTAAGAAAGGATTATTTAACTTCCTTTTCTTAAAAGGCAAACTCCTGGGCATAATCAGAACTACAGGCTCAAAAATGAAACTTATCAGACACAAGAAGATACAGCCCCTAACCTCAGGAAGCCTGTCTAATGGGCCAGAAAGAAACAGTTCCAAAATAACATTACAACTGCCCTAAGAGTAAAGAAGCTGGATCCAACTCTGTCCCCGTACCGGAACCGGGGGAAACCCGAGAGACGGACCTCCGAGCTGAGCCCTGAGGAGGAGGTCACAGAAAGGACTTAGGGATCTGGGGTGGAGTGGGGAATGAGGTCAGGTATACACACAGGGAAAAAGCATTCAGGCCAAAGAAAACAACTTAGGTAAATGGATAGCATTATAAACTGACATGTTATATGAAATCATGTGACCAAGAGTCAGAACGAAATGCATATTCGTGCCATTGTCATAACCAGTGGTAACCAGTATGAGTTCACCCACCAAATAGGAAAAAGCAGAGCCACTTGGTTAAGGAAAAAAGCTGAGGATGGGCTTCCTGCTGCCACTTGGCAGCAGAGGGGCTCTGAGATCAGGCAGCAGAAACACAAAAGGGCAAGTGAGGAGGAACCCAAGGAGCTTTGCAGCTTCCTGTCCAACTCCCTTGCCCTTTGCCTGTGCGCCTGCACCAGTCTCATGATGCACGTTTCCTCCTGCAGAGCTCGCAGGTCCCATGCTAATGGCATTCCCTTTGCCCGAGTCTACAGGGGTCTCTTGTGCTTCCCTCCCCACAGATGGTCTCTCTTCCCCGAGACTCCTGGGAGGTGAGGGGGTTGACCCCTAAGTATTAGAAGTTGCTTTTTAATTAAAAAAAAAAGAGGAAAACAAAATAATTTATACATTACTTTTGCATGTGATACTGCAATAAGTAAAAAAGAACAATGGACCAGCGACCTAGAGTAGTCAAGTTCATGAGACAGACAGCAGAATGGTGGCTGCCAGGAGCCAGCAGGCAGGGGGATGCGGAGCTGTTTCATGGGTAGAGTTTCAGTTTTGTAGCTACAGAGAGTTCTGGATATACTATCTGAGTGAGCTGGAGCAACAGCACATCTGCACTTCAGCTTTTTCACCGAAGTAATAAAATTTATATGGTCTTTAAGGTTTCTCTTGGTTCTGTTTGAGATCCATTTTATAGACACGATGGAATGAAGTGCCATGCCTACCAAACGCTGGTATCAACTCCTTTACCTATCTTATTTCAGCACTGCATACAAACGCCTGCTTGAGATGGTGATGCTCTGAGCAAAGATTGTTTCCCCCAGACTTAACAGTTTACCTCTGGTAATATTCCACTCTAGCCCTAAGAGTGACTAGTCTACTCAATTCCTTCCCTGCGGCACCTTTCTGTTCTTCCTACAAGGCCCACTTCAAGGTCTGGCAGTTCCTGGCATAGAAGCAATGAAAGCGATAGCTAGATAACTTCTTTTTTTAATTATTTATTCATTTTTTTTATTAGAGAGAGAGGGGGAAGAAAGAGAGGGAGAGATAGAGAGAGAACAGGGGGAGGAGCAGGAAGCATCAACTCCCATATGTGCCTTGACCAGGCAAGCCCAGGGTTTCGAACCAGAGACCTCAGCATTCCAGGTCGACGCTTTATCCACTGCGCCACCACAGGTCAGGCCAACTAGATAACTTCTGATGATGTTATTTGCTAATATTTTTATTATATTATTATGAACCACTTCTAGAATCAATTGATGTCTTTCATTTTACTATCAGAACAGATCCGGTGGAAACACAGGCTGATGAGAAATGCAGATGGGTTATTTGATTTGTATATTATGTACAGTGATCATCACATAAGGATTAAAGTAAGTACCTTAGAACACAAACGAAGTAAAGGGCATTATATCATACAATGTAATTTTTAAAAAGAAAGAAAAGAGAATACTGATTTGGTGTTATTTTTAGAAGATTTTACTGGGGCATTCTCTGTCACATATCCATGGGGATAAAAGCTTTATTGAAGCTAGGATTTCTCGGTAAGCAACAATAACATTGTACTTTTTCTAAAAAAACTTCTACCTGCTTTACTTCAATTTGGCCCACCTGCTACTTTGTATAGAATTAAAAGATTCTTAGTGCCATTCTTTCCTCCTCAGCCTTGGGAAGGGAAACAGGCATCAGCCACAGCACGAGCAGACAGCCAGACGCTCCTCCCACCACCCTAGCCTGTGGTCTCAGCGGTAGGAAGAACCCCCACTGACTCCTGGTGGCAAGAAAACAAGACACCCGCAGTATACTCCATCCCGTGCTCTTTTCCTACTGCAACCCACTAAATCCTTCTGTTGCAGACATATCTTGAGGAATGAAAATTAACACCTTATTGTCAAATTTAATTAAGCCTGAGCTGTGCTTAAGCAGGGGGAAAATGACACAATCACTTTATATTTCTATTGCAGTAGAAAGAGGACAAAGTAAATTATTTATTTTATCATGGCCAAGACAAATGGAGCTGTTTTAGGTGGGTTTTTTTAAAAAGATTTTTTTATTTATTGATTTTACAGATGGGGGGCAGCAAGAAGTATCAACACATAGTTGCTTCACTTTAGTTGTTCAGATTGCTTCTTGTACATGCCTTGACTGGGCAAGCCCAAGGTTTCGAACTGGTGACCTCAGCGTTCCAGGTAGACGATCTATCCACTGTGCCACCACAGGTCAGGCTATTTTAGGTTTTAAATAAATTCATCTTTAGGAAAAGAGTCTTAAACTTTCCGCTGAATCTTTCACACTAACTGATGTGATTTTTAAAATCATTAATATTATACTGTTTTATGATTTACATAATTCTCGGAATGTTTCAAAAACATCAGAAATAACAAAGATTATAAGGGTCTTTAATGTAAAAAAAGAAGTAAACTTTTAGGTTCATTTAGCACTACGAGAACTGTCTTCTAGGAGAAGTGGGCAAGAGCTTAGAGAACAATGATCATAATAAATATATTCAGTTTGACACCTTTTCTTTAACCTGCAATGTTGCTGGCAAACAAAAGTAGTTGCTATCAGTCAAGGAGGAACCTCATTTTTCAATCTTTTCTTTTCTGAAAGAAGTTTATATGCCTCTCTTCTATATTATTTAGTACAGTTTCTAAATATGATTCAGTCTTAAGGTGGCATTCATTCAAATTCTATTTAGTAATATGGACCTTTTATATGTTCATATCATATGAAAAGTTGCAGAACACTCTAAATCCAGTTTAGACTATATAAAGTTATTCTACATACAATGATAAAAGTTAGCCTTTGTTGGTCTTTATCTCAAGTAGAGAATAAATTCGTTTTAAAATTACTAAATCAGTGGCTCTTACATGATGCTGATTAGAACACATCAATTGTAAAAACATTTTAAGACAAAGGAAAAAATGAAACTCAACTGAGTTTCAGATGATATTATGGAATTACTGTTCATTTAAGTGTGATAATAGAATGTTTTGGACTAAATGTCTGTCTCCCCAAAATTCCTATTTTGAAGCCCTAACACTCAATGCAGTGGCACTGGGAGATGGGACCTTTGGGAAGTAACTACGTCTGGATGCAGTGATGAGGGCGGAACCCCACAATGGGAGTGATGTCCTTACAATAATGAGGAAGGGAGTGCTGTCTCTCTCGGCCACGTGAGGACACAGAGAAGGCAGCCAGCCATCTGCAAGCTGGTAAGAAGTCCTTACCAGGAACCATATCTGCCTGTACCTAGATCTTGAACTTCCCAGCATCTAAAACTGTGAGAAATGCCTGTTGTTAAGCCACCCTGCCTGTGCTATTCTGTTATATTAGTCCAAGCAGATTAACATAGTATTAAGGTAATGTTTGCTTTTTCTTAAGTCCTTATCTGTTAGATACTTGTGAAGTGTTTCTAGGTAAATGATAAACAGGATGCCTGGAATTTACTCTGAAATACTACAGCGAAAGGCAAAGGGGGAGGCGGAAGGAGGCTCTGCAGGGGGGCACGGTGCACTGGGTAGATGGCATTATACTGAGTTCTACACTTGACACCATGTCAGCATAATAAACTAAAAAACAAATTTAAACTGTTTGGCCAGTAAAAAACCCAAATAAACCAAAAAAACCCACAAATAAACCAAACACACACAAAAAATTTAAACCAAGGTAGAATAGATTTAAAAAGAAACACACACACTGGGGAAGAAATGAAACAAGATTAGAAAAGTGATAATTACTGAAGCTGGTTGATGGGTATGTCAGGGCTCAGTATATTATTCTCTACACTTCTGAGTATATTTGACACTTTTCATAATAAAAAGTTTAAAAATGCTTATCCTGAGAGAGGAGGGAAATGAATGGGTCACAAAGTCATACAAAATACTACCCATAATGAAGTACAGTTAGATGTCTCTTGCCTTTTTTTTTTTTTTCTAGCGAGAGACAGAGAGAGGGACAGATAGGAACAGACAGACAGGAAGGGAGAGAGATGAGAAGCATCAATTTTTTGTTGCGGCACCTTAGTTGTTCATTGTTTAATTTCTCATATGTGCCTTGACCATGGGCCTTCAGCAGAGTGAGTGGCCCCTTGCTCAAGCCAGCAACCCTGCATTCAAGCTGGTGAGCCCATGCTCAAGCCGGCGACCTCGGGGTTTCGAACCTGGGTCATCTGCATCCCAGGCTGACACTATCCACTGCACTACTGCCTCGTCAGGCAGGTGTTTCTTGGTTTTTAAAACCAGTCAGGCATACCTTTCTGCAATGAAGTCTGACTCGATTCATCTTGTGTACTGCCTTTTTGAGCACTCACTAGATCTGCAACCAGAACCTCGAGTGATTTATAGTTGCTTCCAGATGTCTGAATTTTTTCCTCCATTATTTTCTTAATGTCCTTGAAACTGAATCCCATTCGTATAGCTTCATGTACCATAGGATTTTGGAAGATGCTATCATCTGAAATGAAAATTGGTGAGAAAAAGAACATAGTTTAAACAAGTACTTTCATTAACACAACTCAACACAAAGTATAGTTAAGAAGAAAAATTTAAGCAGCAAGATAAAAACCAAAATCAAACCAGCAAACCAAAGCTGCTTTGTTTTGAAATATTTAGGCATGGAAGGATCACTTTCACAATTTTACAGTAACTGAAAATGCAGTGAACACCGTGCAGCACTATGAATTGAGATTAGGTGTTTTAAAGACTTGATAAAAAAAAAAAAAGACTTGATAAAATAGTGCAAGATAAAGTAAAAGAGAGAAGAAAGGGTTAAGTGCTGAAATAATCAGAACATTTTTCAAATCAGAAGCACTCATCAACAACTAACCTGGTACTTAAAGAGTGGATGTCTTTACTGATCCCTAGCAATTATTTTGAAAACAGAACAGGAAACAGGGGGAAGTCTCAGTCTGTGACAGTGAAGGTTTCAGAGTTTCCTATTTCTCAGACTGTTTCTATAGCCAAGGGGGAGTAAACTAGATGAGGCAAAGGGGCAAACAGAAACTCACTTTAATGACATTTAAAGTAGGAATTCAGGTTACATAAGAAAATGCTAGCCCTGGCCGGTTGGCTCAGTGGTAGAGCGTCGGCCTAGCGTGCGGAGGACCCGGGTTCGATTCCCGGCCAGGGCACACAGGAGAAGCGCCCATTTGCTTCTCCACCCCTCTGCCGCACTTTCCTCTCTGTCTCTCTCTTCCCCTCCCGCAGCCGAGGCTCCATTGGAGCAAAGATGGCCCGGGCGCTGGGGATGGCTCCTTGGCCTCTGCCCCAGGCGCTAGAGTGGCTCTGGTCGCAATATGGCGACGCCCAGGATGGGCAGAGCATCGCCCCCTGGTGGGCAGAGCGTCGCCCCTGGTGGGCGTACCGGGTGGATCCCCGTCGGGCGCATGCGGGAGTCTGTCTGACTGTCTCTCCCTGTTTCCAGCTTCAGAAAAATGAAAAAAAAAAAAAAAAAAAAAAAAAAAAAGAAAATGCTAAGCAAGTAAGAGATGTATACCCTCTGATTCATCAAGTCAACTCCTGGGTATTAAAAATGATGCATGTGTCCACCAAAGATATACACAAGAATATTCATAGCAGCATTATTTATAACAGTCCCAAACTGAAAACAACTCAAATGTCCATCACCAGGTGAATGGCTAAGTAAACTGTGATATATTCAAATACTTACTACAAAGCAAGAAAGTACGAACTACTGCTACAGACAACATAGATGAATCTCAGATAAAATGTCATCATAATGATAAACCAGAGACAAAAATGTACATACTGTATCATATTTATTAAAATGTTCAAATCTGGCCCTGGCCGGTTGGCTCAGTGGTAGAGCGTCGGCCTGGCGTGCAAGAGTCCCGGGCTCGATTCCCGGCCAGGGCACACAGGAGAAGTGCCCATTTGCTTCTCCACCCCTCCACCGCGCTTTCCTCTCTGTCTCTCTTCCCCTCCCGCAGCCGAGGCTCCATTGGAGCAAAGATGGCCCAGGCGCTGGGGATGGCTCCATGGCCTCTGCCTCAGGCGCTAGAATGGCTCTGGTTGCAAAAGAGCAATGCCCCAGACGGTCAGAGCATCGCCCCCTGGTGGGCGTGCCGGGTGGATCCTGGTCGGGCGCATGCGGGAGTCTGTCTGACTGCCTCCGTTTCCAACTTTAGAAAAATATGAAAAAAAAAAAGTTCAATTCTAATCTATGGTAATAGAAATAAAAATATAACTTGGGGGTGGATATTGATTTGATTCTAAGAAACATTATATGGTAAGTAAAAAAAGATATTTTCAGCCCTTGCCAGTTGGCTCAGTGGATAGAGCATTGGCCCAGCATGCAGTGTTTGATCCCAGGTCAGGGGACACATGAGAAGTGACCATCTGCTTCTCTCCCCATTCCTCTCCCTCTTCCCCTCCTGCAGTCAGTGGCTTGACTGGTTTGAGCATCGGGCCCAGGCGCTGAGGATAGCTCAGTTGGTCCAAGCATCAGCCCCAGACCCGGGGGGGGGGGGGGGGGTTTGCCGGGTGGATCCTGGTTGGGGTGCATGCGGGAGTCTGTCTCTCTATTCCCCATCCTCTTACTTAAAAAAAGAAAAAGAAAAGAAGAAGAAGAAAAATATATTTTCTAAAGAGGAAAGTAACTTAAGATTTGTGTTTGATAAAAATTCTGAGAAGGTAATAATGACCAGTTAGGAGACTACTACAATAGCCTGGATGAGAAGTAAGGGCAGAAACCAGTGAATTTTAGACAATATTAAAAAAAGTAGAATGTATCAGACCTGGTGATTTTTTTTTTGTGACAAGAGACAGAGAGACAGAGAGAGGGATAGATAGGGACAGAGAGACAGGAAAGGAGAGAGATAAGAAGCATCAATTCTTCATTGCAGCTCCTTAGTTGTTCATTGACTGCTTTCTCAGATGTGCCTTGACAGGGGATGGGTAGTGACCCTTTGCTCAAGCCAGCGACCATGGGGTCATGTCTATGATCCCATGCTCAAGCCGGGAACCCCACGCTCAAGCTGGTGAGCCTGCACTCAAGCCAGCTCAGGGTTTTGAATCTGGGTCCTCCGTGTTCCAGTCCAAGGCCCTATCCACTGTGTCACCGCCTGGTCAGGCTCAGACCTGGTGATTAAATGGAGAGATTAAGGAAAGCAAAGGGCTTAAAAATGACTCAGATTATAGGATGACTTTTGGAATTGTGATACTATTAACTAACATAGTGGGGAGTACAGCAGGGTTGAATTCATCTGAGTGGTTTTCAGAGATGCTGAATTGAGCTGCTTTTGAGATTGTAGGCAGAGATGTCATGTCCAGAGGTCAGCTGGTCATCACCCTTTCCTGGTTCTACTAACTGTTTTTTTCTGTTTGATTTGCTGGCTCCTTCTGCCCACCTGATTAGATATTCATGTTCTCTTTTACTCCCTCAGTGACCCCCCCCTTTTCTTTATAACCGCTCTGAACACCATTCCTACAACCACAAACGTACCCTCATTTATGGAAGTTCCCAGATATACTGCAGGCACTGAAGCTCATCTTGCTGAAAACCAGAAGCAGGACAAGAGGGTACCCACAGAAAAACCAACCAAATGCACCACTGCCTCACACTATGTGTAAACATTCACTCCAAATGGATCAAAGACCGGAATGTAAGAGCAAAACCATACAATGCTTAGAAGAAAACATAGGTAACCTTGGACTAAGCAATGGTTTCTTAGATGTGATATCAAAAGCATAAGTAACAAAAAGCAGATAAATTGGACTTCATCATAATTAGAAATACGATTTAAAGGACACCAACAGGAAAGTGAAAAGATAACCTACAAAACAGAATATTTGCAAATCATGTATCTTATAAGGAACTTATATATAAAAAGAACTAGAATATATAAATAACTCTTACAATTCAATTATAAAAATACAAATAACCCAACTAAAAAATGGGCAAAGGAGAGGAACAGACATTTTTTTCGAAGAAGACAAACAAATGGCCAATAAGCACATGAAAAATGCCCAATATCATTTGCCATCAGGGAAATCTGAATCAAAACCATGATGAGATACCATTTCACACCCACTAGGATGGCTTTAATACAAAGACAAAAAACAACAAATGTTAACAAGGCGGTGGAGAAACAAACCAGAAGCCTCCTACGCTGGTGGGAGTGTAAAATGGTGCAGCCATTCTGGCAACCTGCCTGGCAGTTTACCGCAAGGTTAAACACAGGAGTTACCATGTGCCCCAGCAACTTCATCCCTAAATATATACCCAAGAGAGTGAGAAACATATGTTCACACAAAGACTTATACATAAATGTTCATAGCAGGATAAGCCACATCTACCAAATGACAAATGAATAAGATGTATTAGCCTTACAAAGAAATGGTTTTCCACTATAAAAATGAAATGCTCATATGTGAGGACTACAACATGGATGATGATGAACTTTGAGGCCATTAGGATTCCGCTTCACATGAAACGTCCAGAACAGACCGTTTCCTGTATAGAAGCAGACCAGTGGCTGTTCTGAGTTGGGGGTGTGGAGGGCAGCAAGGGGCAGTGACTACTAACGGGTACGGGGTTCTTGCTGGGGTTATGACAATGTTTTATAATTAAAAATTAGTGATGATTACACAACCTAGTGAATATACTAAAAACTACCGAAGGGTATATACTTAATGATGGGGAAAATTTTGCTAAATAGATTATATCTCAATTTAAAAGCATTAATCCTAAACCAAAACAAGAGTCTCATTAGTCATCAAAAGAATAGTATGCAGTGTGAGGATGATTATTAAGAAATGTTACAGAATCTTTGTTTCTGGATAATTTCAAAAATATAGGCTGGAATAAATGATTTCTTAAATTGTATTACTTATTCCCATTACAAAACTCTTGTCAAGGTGGCTCTCAAGCATTTTTATGAATGTATATAACATTCTCGCCTTGTAATTCTCAGGATTTGAACAGATGACGCTGTGTGTAGGGAGCGGGGAATCACCGCCATGTCTAAAATTAAACTTTCTACTAGTTTTGCAACATGCTACCTCAGTTGAACTGAGGTCTGTAGTGTGATGGAGGAGTCAGAATACCACCTTGTTTTAAGTCCTTGTCCCACTAATGATTTGTAATGTAACTGTGCACAGGTCCCTTACCTCCCCTGACTCTGTTTCTTCATCTGACAAGTGGGGATGACAACGTCGTCTTCGCTTAACACACATCTTTCTCTGCCCACGTTCTAGTTTTTCCATTTGTCTATGATGAGTACATAATCTTTGTGATAGAAACTACCTCTCTGTGAGGTAGCAGGAATAAACAGACCTAACTGCCCCTCTGTGAGGATGGGGAAGGCGCTCAGGTGGCATGGAACTGCTGAGCAAGTAATCCAGGGCCAATGATGCTGATGGGGCCTTAGTAGAGCACTGAATTCATGGTCCTGGCTATCTAAAGAAGTCTCAGGGACAAAGTACATCTAACCCTTCCTTTGGTGACTGTAATAGAAATGGTGCACAGCCCATAGCTGCTCCCTGAAAACTTGGGAAAGCTAACTGTCCAACCTCTGTAGGAACGTTCTGAATGCATAAATCCCTTCCTGAAATGGAAAGGGACTTCATTACTTCTTAAATTTGTAGCAGTCTCATCTGAAATAAATACAACTTGGTGAACATGAAAGAATATGTTTACCTTTCTACCCTATAAACAACAAACATAAGTTGGCAATGAAATGAAAATTTATTAGAATAAGCATATTTACCAATTGTTTTAGTTAGTGATGGTGTTTTTTCAGCAGTTCTTCCCTAAAATAGAAATATGAATTATAAGTTAAAATTCTTTTTGCTAGAAGGCAATTACTTCAATTTGGAAAGTTACATTAATCAGGAATTTAAAAATTGGCTTCATTCCAAATCAACATATGAATATTCATAGGTTGATGAAGCTAGAAGAAGTTAAAAGATCATCTAACCCAATCCATTCACTTTACAGACAATAAGCTGATGCTTGCGGAAAGTAAACAACTTGATCAAGGCAACATACCGTATTTCCGCATGTATAAGACGCTCCCATGTATAAGATACACTTTAATTTTGGGGCCTGAAATTTGAAACTACAACAACAGTATAAGATGCACCCAGTTTTTAGACCCCAAATGTTTTCAGAAAAGGTGCATCTTATACATGGGGAAATATGGTAGGTAGTTCACGACAGGACCATAAGGGCAACTCAGCTCTAGACTCCCCGTTATTGCAGGGCTCTTTCCACATGCTACTGATGCCTTGGTCACCCCAGGTGACTATCAATTTAGATACGTTTTTAAGATTTAAAATATTGTCTGTGCAAAGTTTAAAACTATTTGTACAAAACACACTGTACAGAAGTCACATTTCAGAAGGCTGAGAGATTCAAGTGTTTCAGTTCTTCAAGACCGCTTTGCCTATAGTGAAATTAAATCAGGTCATCCTAATCCCCTTTTCACAAATTTGTTTCAGGTTAAGAATAACAAGCACACAGTGGCCGGGTGGTTAGGTTGGTTAGCACATCTTCCAGAAGCACAAAGGTTGCAGTCTGATCCCTAGTCAGGACACATACAGGGACAGACTGATATTTCTGTCTCTCTCTCTCACCCTCCTTCTCTAACTAATATCAACAGATAAAAATATGAAAAAAATAACAAGCCCTTTTCAAGATCCCTTTAAAACTCACCATTCATTTAATTTAAAATACTATACTGTGAATTTTACACCAAGAAATCAATACAAAACAAATTACATCATATCTGAAAATACAAATGTTACAGTATTTGACTTACCACAGACTCCTCAAGTGAATGCGTTAAATGAATATTGTTTATATATTCTTGTCCCTTCTCTTCTAACAGATATTTACACCTGAACAAGAAGGTTAAATTTTAGTATCTGGAAAGTGTATGATGTAACCTCCATCATCTTAATTCCATTAACTTGCTTTTCAGTATTTCTAAGGAGCCGGAAAATAAAGCCTTACTCAATTCCCAATCCAACTGTCACTTTATCTTTTGTTATGCTACTTATGCTGATGATACAGCAGAAACTATCAACTTTAGAACTTTAAACTTTTAAGCAACTCATTAAATTAGCACCTTAACATTAAGAAAAGTTTTAAATAATCTTAACAAGGTTTAGAGGATTAACCAGTTGTGCATTTAAAAGGAATTCTTTAGGCTTTCAATATTTCCTTTTAAGGCTGTTTAAGTTGAGATTTATGGCCCTGGCCGGTTGGCTCAGAGCATCGGCCTGGCGTGCAGGAGTCCTGGGTTCGATTCCCGGCCAGGGCACACAGGAGAAGCACCCATCTGCTTCTCCACCCCTCCCCCTGTCCTTCCTCTCTTTCTCTCTCTTCCCCTCCCGCAGCCGAGGCTCCACTGGAGCAAAGTTTGCCTGGGCGCTGAGGATGGCTCTGTGGCCTCTGCCTCAGGCGCTCGAGTGGCTCTGACTGTGGCAGAGTGACGCCCCAAGATGGGCAGAGCATCGCCCCCTGGTGGGCGTGCCGGGTGGATCCCGGTCAGGCGCATGCAGGAGTCTGTCTGACTGCCTCCCCGTTTCCAACTTCGGAAAAATACAGAAAAAAAAAAGATTGAGATTTATTTGCAAATGATCATTCTGACGTTTTTTAAGTTGGACTATTTTGTAGATCAAAAATGCGTATCAGTCCTGTATCTGTTACTCTATTTTAAAGAGGCAAAATGGCAAAAAGACATTTAAAGTATGTCATCATCATTCTAAGATGCCAATGACTATACAAAACATGATTATTTTATGTACCATTGATGCCAATTAAATTATGACCCACCACCAGACGTGTGCTGATTTCAGAGATCTGAAAATAAACAATTGTGTGTCTCAGAATCAGGGAGATACAGTAATATTTGCTAGGGGTTGTGCTGGGTTCTAAGGCATCTCCTTGGCAATGTGAACTCTCTTGTGCCCATCCTGAAAGAGCCTACTTCCAACAACTAAAGTATACATTCCGAATGAGGTGTTTAGAAGAGGAATCATCTGAATGTCAAAATATATTACACAAGCAATAACACCTTCATCACCAGAGACGGCTTAGGTAGTTTTATTCCTATAAAGTAGGTGACCCCATTTTTGTAAACCTGGTGTGAATTTCAAGCCAGGGAAAGGCAAAAATAGTTGAGGTGAAAAGTTGTTCAAGTCTGTCTAGCGCATAGTGTCCAGGTCGGCTGTTCCTGCATGGCCAGTTAAATACCTTACCCTGGGTACCACTTGGCATGCTGCTCCCAAGGCTCCTCACTGGGCTTCCAATCCGTTAGCCCTCCTCCACAGTGGAAGCATTTTACTTTATCACCTTCACCTAAGAAAACACACAAGTAAAAATACATGTATTTTGTGTAATTACAAGCTTACACAAAAACACCTTTTTTAACACCATAAAATTAAGCATTTTTAAATTTATATAAAAATCTCAAGCTTAAGACATTCAAATTCACACCTAAGTAACAGATTTGACCTTTTTTTTAAAAATTATTTTTATTTATTTATTTTAGAGGGGGGGGGAGAGAGAGAGAGAGAGAGAGAGAGAAGGGGGGAGGAGTAGGAAGCAGCAACTCCCATATGTGCCTTGATAGGGCACACCCAGGGTTTTGAACCGGCGACCTCGGCATTCCAGGTCGACGCTTGATCCACTGTGCCACCACAGGTCAGGCCAACAGACTTGATCATTTGATGAGAAAATACACATTAAATTCACTGATTCACAACCTGAGGTATTTACAGAAGGCAAAAATAAAATTACCCAATTTCCATGCAGAAAATTACAATTGTTATGTTCTTTTTTTTTTTTTTTTTTGTATTTTTCCAAAGCTGGAAACGGGGAGGCAGTCAGACTCCCGCATGCGCCCGACTGGGATCCACCCAGCATGCCCACCAGGAGGCGATGCTCTGCCCATCTTGGGGCGTCGCTCTGCTGCAACCAGAGCCATTCTAGCACCTGAAGCAGAGGCCACAGAGCCATCCTCAGCGCCTGAGCAAACTCTGCTCCAGTGGAGTCTTGGCTGTGGGAGGGGAAGAGAGAGACAGAAAGGAAGGAGAGGGGGAGGGGTGGAGAAGCAGATGGGCACTTCTCCTGTGTGCCCTGGCCGGGAATAGAACCCAGGACTCCTGCACACCAGGTCGATGCTCTACCACTGAGCCAACAGGCCAGGGCCTATAATTGTTATGTTCTTTTTTAACATATGTCATTGGGGCCACCAATGATTTTTTCAAACTGTGAAACTTTACTAAAGTTTAATGCATAATGAAATTATATGATTTTCTCTAAGGTTATAGCTATATGACACTAAAACCTTCTAGATTGTTAATATATGATAGTATGTAAATAAAATATTAAAATAATTGATATTTTGTATCTGGCACTACTCAATCCTAAAGTAAATGGATCAGATATATAGATATAATGGTATAATTTTTCTGAGTATCTCTGGAAGCCATAATGGCTCTTCCTAACATTGCTACTGTAGTCCCATTTGAAGCAATAAAGCATCACATGGGTAGCTTTCAAATATATAATCTCTGCACAAGAAGCAGATACCAATTTTAGTATCAGCCACACTAAACTCTTTATTAACTCTTAAGAAGTGTAGAAACAATGCATGTAATATATATATTGAGCACACAGAGTAGGCACTCAATAAATTAAGAGTCAGTATTACTATCAGATCCATTCTTTTAGCAGGGATACCTATCAGCTTTTGCATGTCACCTTTCTCAAAAAAACACTCAACCCAATTACATGAAAATAAACATGACTCACAACATAGCAGTCTTTTTTATATAACTTCAGTGGCTACATTACCTATTCAACATAAGAGTTAACAGAATAATAGTGATATAATCATGCCAGCCTACACCTAAATATTTACCAGTTCATGGGCTAAAGGAATCTACTTTTTAGGAGCCATGGGGTGGTCGGAAAGTTATTTATTAGCCTGCTTTTATAATAAAGTTTACCTAAAGCATAAAATCCAGCTCTTGCAAGCTGCTCCTTGTTAACAGAGTACATCCACGTCCCAAAAGTAACAATCCGTGCTTCATAATCTGCCATGGCTGGGTTTCTTGGAGCATTTGATGAATTTGGGAAATTCCTATCAGAACTCAGGGTATCAGATTCACTTCGAATATTAACATTCCGTCCCAAAACAAAGAAGCAATTAGGAAAGTGTCGCCTGTGTTCTGACCATGCACGATCACAAGGTTCCCAATTTTTCAGTTTTCCACCACAACAAAAGCACTGCACTTGATCATCGATACCTGTATAGTAGAGCCCAGCACTCGCTAACTCTCTTGGGGTTAAGTGCGCATAGTCTGGCCAGTTCTGAAATGACTTTAACCTAGCTTCTTCACTGTACATGGCAGGGTTTCTCGGGTATATGGTGTCAGATAAATCTACAACCTGTCCCGTTCTCAAAAGGTAGTCTGCATGACTCTCAGATGGCCTGTCTAAAACAAAATGATTTCTGTTTTCCAACAAGTTTTCAGCTTTGTACTGACCATTTTGGAGACCAGAATTTGTAGGTTGTGCAGCATTATTTTCAAAATGAAAGGCATTGATAAATCTGCAATTTGGGGATACTTTCCTGTGTCTTCCAACTGCTGAGTCTCCATATTGCCACCTATCTACTGCTGCATGACAGCTAAAGCACCGCACGGTGTCCCCTTCCCCAGTATAGAGGAAACCGGCTCGTGCAAGCGTCGATGCTGAAACAGGACTACTACTGGGAAAATGAGCAAAAGTTTTTAATCTATTAAACTCTTCTACAAATTCTTCTTCCTTATCGATGTCTGCAGGTACACAAGTTTTAGATCCTCCAAAACAGTTAAAGGTCATCTTCTCTTGAAAATAGGACTTGTCCAACTTTTCTAAAAAGAGAATATTACATTAGGAAATCCAAAATTTGAAACACAGGCAATCACTTTTGATATTAGGAACTAACAAATTACTTAGTGATGACATAAAAGTAATTACATAATCTCTAAGAAAGCTTCTAATTCTAAATACTAAATAAAGTTCTACAGCACCACATGATTCAAACCATAAAGTAAAAACTAGCATTTTTGCATTCTCTTTTAAAGGAAAGTAGTATTTAAGCAAGTAGAACAGAACTATTCATTTTAAGTACTTATTCGACATAAATATAGAAACTGTGATGCAGAATATATTAAAATTAACCATGTAAAACCGTTAATTAGGAAAAACATGAGAGCATAAAATATGCAGAATCTTGAAGTCTATGCATAATTGTTATAATGGGTCATTATGTAGTCAAGGCATCAAAGTTCAGTTTCTACAATTTAAAAAAAATGTTCAGAATGCTAATGAATTAATTTTTAATATTTCTTTACTTTTTTGCTTAACAAAAGACAAGTTATTCACAATATTGGTTCCAACAGGTTCTTTAAGAACATCAAAAGTTTCCAATTTTCATGCATAAACAAGGAGGCCAGTTTTGGTTTGGAACTGGATCATTTCAGATATATATAATACTGCCCTCTAGAGAGTGGCTCAGGAGGAATACTTAGTATGCAGAGTTACTTTTGAAATCACCTTTCTGTGGCCAAGAAACAATCTATTCAAATGTAAGAAGTAATACTGCAGCCCAACCAGTGGTGGCAGTGGATAGAGCGTCACCCTGGGATGTTAATGGCCCAGTTTTGAAACCCAGAGGTCACAAGCTAGAGCTCTGCAGACAAGGCATGTTATGAGAAGCAATCAATGAACAACCAAAGTGATGCGGCTATGAGTTGATGCTTCTCATCTCCCTTCCTGTCTCTCTCCCATCTCCCTCCCTCCTCTCTCTTTCAAAAAACAAAACAAAACAAAAACACCCCAAAACAAAAAGTAATACTGAAGCCTCATTAGAGCTGCCAAACTATAGCTGTATAATAGTTAACCCAAATGAAAAAACTAAAAGAAACTAGTTGGGTTATGAGAAGGATGGGCAGTTATTTATTATCCCAACGTGGACATGTTTGAAAGTAAAAATTGACGTTACTATTAATTACCTTTGGGACAATAGGCATAAATCAAGCTTGCCTGGCCTCAGGCAATGCTGATTCTACAGAATCTCACATAGTTCCTAACATGGTACTCTGCATATGCTTGTCACATGCAAAATAAAGAACGGTCACAATGACAGTCTGTACTTCATATGTACACTAATTGATTTCTTAGGAGGAGTAACCAGCTCTTTTGGCATTATGTCTTGGAACATCACCCCTCTTAGGTAGTGTTCAACACAAGGCTCCTGTCTTGCAGGCTGGCAATGGGCATCAATTTTTCTTGGCCTTGTCAACTTACCATGGTATTAATTCACATATACCTCAAGAGCTAAGTTACAACTGCACAAAACAATTTTTGGAGGACAGTTTCCATGACTTTTGATTATTGTTTCTCAGAAACCTGAAAACATTCTGACACTAGCTTCAAGGCCCTTTGTTGAATCAACATAAACTAGATGCCAAAAGTTAAGATTCAAAGAAACCAAGGCTGGGTGATGGGCTACTGAGATAAATTCTAACAGGGATATGTACAAAGTCTTACATTCTGACTTTAAAAAACTTAAAGCAACATCAGGCTGCATTAATGTCCAGATGTGCAACATTCAGGACAATTCAGCTACACCCTGCATGTATTTTACATTCTGCACAAACTTTAGAAAGGACATTAACAAAGTGTCAAGTCCCTAAAGAGCAACCAAGGATGATGAAAATGGTGTCTTATGAGGAGTAGTTGGAAGAGCTGAGAGTATTTATCTCAAAGGGAAAATAACTATAAGAGGGGAATGGAGAATAGGGTAATGATCTACCTTTAGATATCTAAAATGCTGTCATTTAGAAAAGGTTGAAGCTTGAGGGCAGAATTAAGGTCAAGAAATATCACTATAGTTTAGATTACACTGTTTTGAAAAGCAGATGTTTATTCAGAAGCACTCAACTGAACACCACATACACATAAACAGAGTGAGAGCTTTTGGAGAAGGGTGAGAAAACAAAAATGCCAGAGAGGTTCAGAGTGAAAGGGAGAAAGGTGACTGACAAGACAGAAACCTTGGGTCTGGAGAAAGGCGCCAAAAGAAAGGGAGAGAGGACTTCAAAAAATAAAATTAAGTGGAATGAAGGTACAGAAGATATTTAGAAAATAAGTCTGCCTAGAGTACAGGATTGTGAATACAGAAGAAAATGAGGTATGAATATTGCAGAAAGGCGATAAAAAGGCTTTTGGATGTGAAAAGATCTGAATGCAATAAAGCATGCTGAGACAATTGAAGGCTTCTTTGTGAAAGCATAGCAGGGTTTGTACTGGGCAAGCAGAAAGATAAGGTACAGAGAAAAGAGTCAAACAAAGCTTTGATACACAGGGGCGAGGCAGTCTGAAATCTTGAGGGCAACAGTGTTTGAGGAGAAAGGCACTATGGAAGCAAACCCTGACAAAAAAAAAGGACCAGCAAGCAGTGGTACACATTTGTATGAGGGGTATGGAAGATTGCAAGATGTGAGATGTGTTTAAAATATGCACATACATATACATGCAGTATATGTATAGCCTAGTCAACGAGGTAAAGACAGCCAAGGGCAGACGCCAAGGAGGGGAGGTTGACTGCTAATCTAGAGAAAATGTGGGAATGTGGGCAGCTGGAGAACAGAGAAAACACATACAGAAGAGCCATCTACCTGGTATCTGCATATGATACAAAAGTTTCTATTTCTCTGGGTTTTTATTATCAAATACACAAAATACAAGCTATTTTAACACGGAAAAGGATATAAAATAGAATGTACATTAGACTGCCAATTGCATGAAAATATACACTCACAGCCAAGACCTGGAAGGTAATTTTTAATAAGTGGATAAAATATGCTAAGGTGGCAGAGATTACAGGTGATTTTCTCCAGAATGTCTTTAATAATATTTTCACTTCCTGTCTCTCAGGATGGCACCTCTGACCTGGGCCAGGAACCCAGTTATGTGAGAGGAAGCCAAGAGCAAGGAAGTGTGTGGGCTAGGTGCCTCACAGCCCTCCACAGTGGCCCTGTGGCCAGCACTGCAGAGAGAGGGAGGGTAGAAAGGAGTTGTCTCCACCTGCCACCAATGAGCCCCGAGGAGCTCAGTGGAGCTCAGCATTGGCACCCACGTCACCAATGCAGGTGCATCTGGTGAGTTGCGGGCTCCTGGGCTGTGTCCACCTAGTGCTCCTGAGGGACAGCCCCACATGCAGCATGACAGTGGCTGCAGGGGCCTCTGGGGGGAAAGAGCACGTTTGGCACTGAATTTTGTCGGGTTTTGCTAGAAAGAACAAAACTTAAGACATTTTGAGGAGTTTTATGGATTACTGCAACATGGTCATAAAATAATCTTGACATTTTAGTAGGCTATGCAGACCTCCAGGGAACCTTAATACCTATAAATAATGATAATTACAGCCAATCCACTGCTTAGGATTTTTATACAAAAGAAGGAAGAAACAGACAATTGTGCCTTTGGTACAAACACGCTCATGAAGAAGTAAATTGTTTTAAGCAACGCACTATGTTCTGTCAATCAAAGAAAAAAGGCACATCCAGTCACTGGTATGCCCCAAGACTTTACACCTGTCTTCAATTACAGATGTGGATATTCACCCAGAAACTCATCATAGAGTTAAGGAAGATATCACATGGCTTAGAGAAGGTCCCAGGGATCTCTTGATATTCTGACTTGTTCCAGGAGGTCTGCTCGCAGTAGAAGTCTATTGGCTCTTAATGATGAAGTTTTAGAGTTAATGATATAGCCCTGGCCAGGTAGGTCAGTTGGTTAGTCCGGTTCCGACACACGAAGCTTGCGGGGTTCAGTCCCTGGTCAGAACACAGAAGAATCAACCAACGAATACATAAATAAATAGAACAACAAATCGATGTTTCTCTCTCTCTATCCCTTCCTCTCTAAAATCAATCAATACACAGAAGTTTAAAAGAAGTTTATGCTACATAAAAACTCAGGGAAGAGTTTTGATCAAGTAAAAGACATAATTATTGCAAAAAGCTGCAACCTAACCATAACAGCAAGCCAAGCCAAGAGAATAACGTTTGGAACAGTAGGACTCTGGCAGCTCCAGCCAACTTCCTGATAACAGCCTTCTAGGCTGTTTACAGCAGATTGAACCAAACATTAAGCCAAAGAATAAGACAGTGATGAAGATAACATTCTTACTGAGGATAACGCTGTGCCACAGAAGACTCCTAAAGCTGTCCCTATTACCAAAGGCCTTGGAATGGTTGATGCAAGTAGAACAAACTCAGTTTTGAGTCTGGACAGAACAGCTTTTTTTATTCCTTTTAATTAACCGAGTTTACCACCCCCAGCAAGTGCACAAACAGAGAATCTGAAACACATGTTCCAGATCAAAACTCTTAGAATAAGGAACAATTATAACATCAGGAAACCACTGTTTGAATGTTTTCTGACCCAGGATGTCACAGGACTTGTAAATTTGGCTAGTTTAAGAGCATTTAAATGCTGATCCAATAACCTGCAATAGGCATGAGAACAATAATGTTGCAAGTTAAGTTAAAATGTTACATAAAAATAAACAGAAACAGAAAGTAGATTAGTGGTTGCCTAAGGCTGGGGGAAGAGGGAAAATGGGGAGCAACTACAAATGGTTATTGAATTTCTTTTTGGAGTAATGAAAGTATTCTAAATTAGGTTGTTGTGATGCTTGCACAACTCTGTGAATACAGTAAAAACCACTGAACTGTACACTTTCAAAATAATTTTATGGTATATGAAATGTATCTCGATAAAGCTGTCTAAATGTTATTAAAATAATAGTTTGGTAATTGTTAGTATACACTCTGATGAATCAGAGGTCATTTTAAGTCTAACATAAACGGGCCTTTGCTAATGAAGTTATCTGCTTTTGATATGGAAAAATAGATGTTACATTTTCAGAACTATGTGAGAGTCCCAAATCATTTGTTTGAAGTAGTTAAATATTTAACCTGTTGCAAAGATCCCAGTTAAGTTTTCCTTTAACTACATTCTTTACATTCTAATGTGAAGTCTGATTCTATCTCTTGTGGGACTCTGAGGACCTCAGTTCTCTGTTCCCAGTATTTAATCTCTTAATGTCGTTTTTCTGTTGGTAATTGTTGCAAATTATAGTATTTTCCAAAATGCATATAACTTTTTTTTTCGAATTTTTTTTTGGTATTTTTTTTTTCTTTCTGAAGTTGGAAATGGGGAGAGACAGTCAGACAGACTCCCGCATGTGCCCGACCAGGATCCACCCGGCACGCCCACCAGGGGCAACGCTCTGCCCACCAGGAGGCGATGCTCTGCCCCTCCAGGCGTCGCTCTGCCGCAACCAGACCCACCCCAGGGCCTGGGGCAGAGGCCAAGGAGCCATCCCCAGCACCCGGGCCATCCTTGCTCCAATGGAGCCTCGGCTGCGGGAGGGGAAGAGAGAGACAGAGAGGAAGGAGGGGAGGGGTGGAGAAGCAAATGGGCGCCTCTCCCATGCGCCCTGGCCAGGAATCAAACCCAGGTCCCCCACACGCCAGGCTGACGCTCTACCACTGAGCCAACCGGCCAGGGCCAAAATGCATATAACTTTTAAGAAATCAAACCAGTTGGCTGTTTTTAAAAGTTCCTTTCCATATTATGGAGCACTGAAGCTAGATGTTCACAAATTATGAAATTCTGTGGCAGCTTTTCACATTATTGTCTGTCCATCCTATAGCTTATGTATTTATAAACTAATTCCAAGTATGCATCATTTATTTTAAAGTGCAGTTAATTTCATTGACCCTGGTAATATGAGACCCTCTCCTTTAATTCTTAACCTCATCCCCAATCTCCTTGGAAAGCACCCCTTTTGTTTTGGGTGGGTATGTCTGGGTGTGTCTATATGTTGGTGTGCTTTTGAGCTAATGTATTCAAGCAGAAACGGACTGTTTTGGATACAAAATGAACTTACATTAAAAGATTTTCACACACAAGACAAATCTGTGCATTTTTTTTATACAAAGGTTTTGGATTTTCTTCAGTGAGATTATTTTAGAAACACCACCTACACTTTAGGAAAAAGACGTACCGACCATTTGACAGGTAGCATTTATCCCTAATGTTTTCATTAGGCTATTTTCCACACATCCACTTAGAACAAGGAAGTATAAGGCTGCAGGCATTTATTCTTTGCCTATTCCTTCATATTTATCATTTCACAATGTACGTGAGCACTACAGTATGTGTGTATATAGAAGCTAAGAATATTATAAATTATATTAATTCCTTATGGTTTATGGGTAATTCTCTTCAAAAGTATTCATTAATTTTATGGTAGGGCTAGTATGGTTGCCTTAAGAACAGTTGTATGCTATTAAAAACAATGAAACATCACTTAACCAGGTGGTGGTGCAGCGGCTAGAATGTCAGACTGGGATGCAGAGGACCCAGATTCGAAATCCCGAGGTTGTAGCTTGAGCGCAGGCTCATCCGGTTTGAACACGGGCTCGCTAGCTTGAGCCCAAGGTCACTGGCTTGAGCAAGGGGTCACTCGTTCTGCTGTAGCCCCCCCCCCCCGTCAAGACATATATAAGAAAGCAATCAATGAACAACTAAGGTGTCGTAATGAAGAACTTATGCGTCTCATCTCTCTCCCTTCCTGTCTGTCTGCCCCTGACGCTGTCACTGTCAAAACAACAACAAAAAATGAAAAATCAAACGATTCTATTTTAAGGGATAACTTTTCTAAATGGTAAAAAAAAATGAATAGTCTTAGTAGAAAAAACAACAACCCTTTAATGTTAAAGCAATAGAAAAACACCCATGCAGAGAAATATTTTTGATATAACAACACTGTATTAGTCAGAAATGTATTTTAATATTAAATTTTCTAATAAAAATCTGCATTACTTGAAATAAAAGTTAACAGAAAAAAAATTTAAGCTAGAGAGAGGGACAGACAGAAAGAAAACGAGAGAGATGTGAAGCATCAATTCTTTGTTGTGGCTCCTTAGTTATTCACTGATTGCTTTCTCGTATGTGCCTTGATGGGGGGCTTGGGGCAGGCTACAGCAGAGCGAGTGACCCCATGCGCAAGCAGCGACCTTGGGCTTCGAACCAGAGACCTTTGGGCTCAAGCCAGCGACCAAGGGGTCATGTCTATGATCCCACACTCAAGCCAGCAACTCAGCATGCAAGCTGGTGAGCCAGTGCTCAAGCCAGTGATCTCAGGGTTTTGAACCTGGGTCCTCTGCATCCCAGTCTGATGCTTTATCCACTGTACCACCGCTTGGTCAGGCGAAAAAACATTTCTAAGTAACTATATCAATGTGGCACAGTACAAAGGGAATTAAATGATTGTTATGAGATGAACTGTGTCCCCCTCAAAAAGATTTGTTGAAGTCCTAATCAGCAGTTGGGAATATGACCTTAATTGAAAAGAGGGTCTGGCCCTGGCCAGTTGGCTCAGTGGTAGAGTGTTGGCCTGGCATGTGGATGTCCCTGGTTTGATTTCTGTTCAGGGCACAAAGGAGAAGCAACCACCTGCTTCTCCACCCCTCCCTCCCTCTCCTCTCTCTCTCTGTCTCTCTTTCTACTCCTGTAATCATGGTTCAATTGGTTCGAGAGCACTGGCCAAGGGTACTGAGGATGCCTCAGTAGCCTCTACCTCAGGTGCTAAAAATAGCTCAGTTGTGAGCATGGTCCTAGATAGAGGTTGCTGGGTTAAATCCTGGTCAGGGAACATGTGGGAGACTGTCTCTGTGTCTCCCCCTCTCACTGGAAAAGAAGGGAATGAATGAATGAATGAATGAATGAAAGAAAAAGAGGGTCTTTTGCTCTGGCTGGGTATCTCCGATGGTTAGAGAGCACTGACCCCAAAGAACAGAGGTTGGTGGTTTAATCACCGGTCAGGGCACATACAGGAACAGCTTGATGTTCTGGTCTCCCCCTCTCTGCCCCTTTCTCTCTATCTAAAATCAATAAATAATTTTAAGAGTTAAAAATTAAATAAAAGAGGGTCTGAGGAATGAAATAGGTTCTCCCCAGAGCCTTCAGAGATAGCATGGCCCTGTCAACATCTTAAATTTCAAAATTTCTGTCTCCAGCACTATTAGAAAAAAAAATTTCTGTTGTTTTAAAACCATACAGTTTATGGTACTTTGATATGGCAGCCTGAAGAAACTAATACAATGTTAAAAATATGAAAAGAATTATGCAAGCAATATAACCCTATGAGCTCTGAGTGCAGTACTACTATCATGCTGACTGAAACATTATGTAATTATGTAATCAAATAAAGGCATCAGTTCAAAACACAGAAACGGTTGTTTTACAATCTCATCTATGACATTTTTGCTGATTCTTCAACTCAAAACCCCAGGAGAATGACTACTCTTTGTGTCCTCATGTATCCTCTACAAAATTTTCTGCTGACTCAAGTACAGTAGAGGATGACTTAATAATTTCTGCAAGTGTGTATGTGTGCGCACCTCTATATACATATGTGGTTAGAATGAAGATCCTTCAGGACAGCGCTGTGTTTGATCACATTGTATTTCCAATGCCTAAAGCAATGCATGACACACAGTAGCGCTTAATAAATATCGAGCAAAAGAACAACTGTTGAACCACCTTTGTCAGGCTACTGCTGTTATTATTCCGCATCCCAACCACCACCTCTCCTGGACTCCTGAAATCACTGGAAGTACTAATAATTGTTAATATGCCATAGTGCCCAGGAAATGGAACCAAAATAGGAAATACACGCATACCATGTAAACAGTCTAATTCTTCAATGATAAAAACCCATACTAAAATCATATTCCAAAATATTACAGGATTCATACATTTTTTTTACATTTTATTTATTCATTTTTAGAGAGGAGAGAGAGAGGGAGAGAGACAAAAAGGGAGAGAAAGGAGAGAGACAGAGAGAGAGAAGAGGGGAGCAGCTGGAAGCATCAACTCCCATATGTGCCTTGACCAGGCAGTCCCAGGGTTTCGAATCGGCGACCTCAGCATTTCCAGGTTGACGCTTTATCCACTGCGCCACCACAGGTCAGGCTCATACATTTTTTTCATAGTAACACCATAAAAATTTTATATGTATGAACCAAAAAACACTCTTTGATTTTAAAATTTATCTTAAGATTCTCTCTCTGCTCAAATACTACAAGATTTTCTCATCAATAGCTTTTTCCTCTATAGAAGATCCAGCACAGAGATCTTGTCAGATAAGCAGCATTCTCCCTGACCCAATGTAGGTCAATCCCTCTTTCAGTTATTTTACAGTATTAGACAGTTAGCTCCCTGTTTAGAAATAGCATTTTGTTTACAGTGCTGGCAAATGTATCATAGTATAAAAAGCTGAATTTTTAAAACAAAAATGGAATATCATTTTTTAAATTCAGCTTTTATACTACGATACATTTACGTAAGAAATCAGTTTAGTCAAATTGTTCATTTATACTATACTGAAATTCTTTAAATAATGAAGCAGGTTTTCTTTTAACTTTAAGTTAAATGGTTAATAATTTTTTTTAAAATCTCTGATTTTTATTATTATTTTTTTTACAGGGACAGAGAGTGTCAGAGAGAGGGATAGATAGGGACAGACAGGCAGGAACGGAGAGAGATGAGAAGCATCAATCATCAATTTTTCGTTGCGACACCTTAGTTGTTCATTGATTGTTTTCTCATATGTGCCTTGACCATGGTACCGAGTAACCTTTTTTTTTTTTTTTTTTTTTTTATTTATTTATTTTATTTATTCATTTTAGAGAGGAGAGAGAGAGGGAGAGAGAGACAGAGACGGGGGGAGGAGCTGGAAGCATCAACTCCCGTATGTGCCTTGACCAGGCAAGCCCAGGGTTTCGAACCGGTGACCTCAGCATTTCCAGGTCGACGCTTTATCCACTGCGCCACCACAGGTCAGGCCCGAGTAACCTCTTGCTCAAGCCAGGGACCTTGAGTCCAAGCTGGTGAGCTTTTGCTCAAACCAGATGAGCCCGCGCTCAACCTGGCGACCTCGGGGTCTCAAACCTGGGTCCTCCTGCATCCCAGTCCGATGCTCTATCCACTGTGCCATCGCCTGGTCAGGCAATAAAATATTTTTGAGGTTAATTACATTCAACCAAATTAAAAGTTCTTTCCCTAAATTTAAGCACTAGAGCCATTCAAATAACTGAATGGCATTAATGAGCATTTAGCCCATAAACTCAGTCAAGAACATAAGCTTACTAATACTGTTGTATACAATGTATGTTTGCTCATGAAAGCTACTTCAGTTAATACCCGAAAGGGCACACTGAGAACCAACAAAAGGAACGCCAATTACAGGTTCTACACTTAATTTAGAAAGTCATAGTAATATTTGAATTTGAGGATAGATCTCCAATCTTTGACAAACTACTCCTAACAATTCACTCCACAGGTTCAGTTCAGTCAGAATAAACACACAGTAAGGCACTTCCTCATCTATTCAACAGATTATGAAACTGTGTTCTCTTAAAAGAATGTTTTACATGAAGAATACACAGGTTTTGGGGTCAAGAATTCACTTAAGCCTGACTGGTGCTGGTGCAGTAAACAGAGCATCAACCTGGGATGCTAAGGTCCCAGGGTCAAAACCCTGAGGCTGCCAGCTTGAGTGTGCGGTCACTGGCTTGAACATGGGATCATCAACATGATCCCATGGTTGCTGGCTTGAGCAAGTGGTCACTGGCTCAGCTGCAGCCCCCCCTGCCCCCATCAAGGCACATATGAGAAGCAATCAATGAATAACTAAAGTGATGCAACTGTGACTTGAAGCTTTTCATCTTTCTCCTTCCCTGTCTCTTTCTCGAAAAAGAAAAAGAAAAATCCTACTACCTAGGCTGTGAACACTTTAAGAAAATTTTCTGTGTGCAGGTGCATGTGCACATTATAAATATTTCTGAAGGGGATTTATTTTACATGGTATTTTATAACTTGCTTTTTCATTTAATAATATATAATAAACATCTTCCCACATCAATTTTTATATGAATTAGAAACATTATTTTAAATAGATGACAACTACCTGGCTGTATAAATATATCATAACCTCAGCAAAGCCATATTGATGAACATTAATTTTAGATGTATATTGTATATTAAAAGAGAAAATACCCCCATTACAAACAATTCAAGTACAAAAGTTGCATCCATTCCACCCCTGTACCTTAAACCTCTGGTTCCCTTCCTAGAAGCAATCACTCTTACCAGTTTTCTGTGTATTCCTCCAGAGACGGTCTATGAATATAAATAAAAGCATGTATGAGCACTCTTAAAAACAAATGTTAACATATTCTATATACAGATGTGAACCTTCACTGATGAACATTTAGAAAGCTAGCAATATTTTACTATTATACTTTCGTATATTATTGTATAAAAACTAATTTTAAACAATTTAAAAATTTTAATGTTTATCTTTATTGATTTTAAAGAGAGGAAGGGAGAGAAGATGAGAAAGAGAGGAGGAAGAAAGGGAGGGAGGGAGGGAGGGAGGGAGGAAGGAGGCAGAAAGAGGAATAAAAGGAAAGAGGGAGGAGGAGGGAGAGGGAGAGAGGGGGAGAGAGAGGAAGGGAGAGAGAGGAAGGAGAGGGAGAGAAAGAGAGAGAGAGGGAAGGAGGGAGAAAGAGAGAGGGAGAGAGAGACACAGGAGTATCACTCTGCTCCTGTATGTGCCCTGACCAGGGATCAAACTGGCAACCTCTGTTCCTCAGGATGATGCTATAACCAACCGAGCTATCTGGCCAGGGCAAAAAAACTATGTAATTTTTTATTATAAAAAAATATTTTAAAAAATGTTGGCATGAATATTCTAGCTAAATCTGTTTATGTTATTATTTGCTTTTTAAATTTTTTTTTTTAATTTTTATTTTTTTACGGGGACAGAGAGAGAGTCAGAGAGAGGGATAGATAGGGTCAGACAGACAAGAATGGAGAGAGATGAGAAGCATCAATCATCAGTTTTTCGTTGTGACACCGTAGTTGTTCATTGATTGCTTTCTCATATGTGCCATGACCGCGGGCCTTCAGCAGACAGAGTAACCCCCCACTCGAGCCAGTGACCTTGGGTCCATGCTAGTGTGCTTTTTTGCTCAAGCCAGATGAGCCCACGCTCAAGCTGGCTATCCTGGGGTCTCGAACCTGGGTCCTTCCGCATCCCAGTCTGACGCTCTATCCACTGTGCCACCGCCTGGTCAGGCATTATTTGCTTTTAACACTAATATAAAATAGTCTCAACAGGAGTGTGTCCTATCACCACCTTCTTTTAATCTATCAAGAAGCTTGAAAACACAAATCTGTAAGAAAAAAATGAACACCTCAATAGGAAACAGGCAAATTTACAAATGCAAATACTAACGGCCAACAAACGTAGAAAAATTTAAAATCTCATTAGTAATAAAAAACCTAAAAGATAATATTTTTGTCTAGTTTGGCAGAGATCACCATTATGACCAACAATAAAAATTCAGCAGTGGGGAAGGTATGGGACAACAGGCACTCTTGGAGAAACTAAAAATCTGTACGCCACTTCCACTTGACTGGTGGTGGCACAGTGGGTTAGGCATTGACCTGGAATGCTCAGTTTGCTGGTTCGAAACCCTGAGCTTACCCAGTCAAGGCACATACGAGAAGCAACTGCGAATTGGTACTTCCTGTTCCTCCTCCTCCACCTTTCTATCTCTCCTCTAAAATCAAAAAATAATATCTTTAAAAAAATTGTACATCTTTTCTAGAGGGTAGTCTGGTAATATATTCTAAAAGTCCTAAATATACAATTGCTTTTTGAACAAGCAAATCTAGTTTTAAGCATTTAACTCTAAGGAAATGATCAGGAACGATGTAAAAAAGTGGTATATATAAGGATGTTCAATCTAGTTCTACTTTAAAAACAAAAAAAATCAATGTTCAAGAAAAGAGGACAGGCCCTGCCGGTTGGCTCCGTGGTGGAGCGTTGGCCTGGCGTGCGGAAGTCCCAGGTTCGATTCCCGGCCAGGGCACACAGGAGAGGCACCCATCTGCTTCTCCACTCCCTCCCCCTCTCCTTCCTCTCTGTCTCTCTCTTCCCCTCCTGCAGTCAAGGCTCCATTGGAGCAAAGATGGCCCGGGCGCTGGGGATGGCTCGTCGGCCTCTGCCCCAGGCACTAGAGTGGCTCTGGTCTCCACGGAGCCACACCCCGGATGGGCGGAGCATCGCCCCCTGGTGGGCGTGCCCGGTGGATCCTGGTCGGGCGCATGCGGGAGTCTGTCTGCCTCCCCGTTTCCAGCTTCAGAAAAAAAAATACAAAAAAAAAAAAAGAAGAAAAGAGAAGAGGACAACACCTGTTATGTGGATACAAGGCAGCCATTAAAAGTCAGGTTGCAGAAGAGTACTAAAGGACATGGACATATGTTCGTGAGATTCTATTAAGTGAAAAACGTTGGTTACAAAATAATATTGCATAGTATAATCCCAATAATAAAAATACAGATTATATATATAAAGATTTAGGCTGAATTATATATTAAAATTCTACTGTGGCAGTGAGATTATTGATTTTTATTTTCTTCCTGCTGCTTAATTTTCTAAAAGTTATCCAGCAATTACACTAGGTTCTAATCAAAAGAAACAAGCAGGTGGGCTCTTGATGAGCAGGTCCTTATGCAATCCTGTCCAGAAGACTGGGGGTGTCAGCTGGCTATTTTCCATGTAACAGTTCTTCATCTGTGAAAACACTGTCCCAGTAATTATCAACAGAGGGCCTAGTATTACAAAGTTTTGGCTTTGTAAGATAATTTTAAAAATCACAACAGGAAGAGGGAAGGATATGTTCTTGGTCTTTGTTTTTACCTACTGTGAGAATTTTTGCCAGTCTGCTACTCTATAATATCACTGTTAGATAACTGCCTCTGAGGAACCCTGATGAGAAAAAGAGAAATCGTAAACTGTTGCCAACATTGCCAATCATCAGATTATAAAAACAAAACAAAACCAAACCAGAGGGATACAGTCAAGTCTTAGAAAGAAAGCAGTACTAAGGTCATGTCCACAGTGGTTGGCCAGAACAAATGTCTTCTGGTCCGTTGCTTGGGTGGCTGTCTCACCAGCAGAGAGGGCTGAGAAACACAGGTAATACCTGATTAAGACTTACTGTAATAATAACTTGAGTTGAAAATAAAAGAACTTTGTTGAAAAATGTTTCTGAGTGATGTCTACTGTTGGAGTTCTGAACTGTTCACTCACTGATTTGTAAAAATAACTTGGGGCCTAGTAAGAAGAAAAGAGCCTCCCCGATCTTTAGTCAAAATTTTTTCTAAAGTAATTTTTACTAAGGGCAGCTCAAATTAATACAATGAAAAGGAAAATCATTATATTTTATAGATCCTCAGAAACAAAACTTGTTCACCATAACTATGTTTGTGCTCAACATCTTAAAGAAATCACTCTTAAGGAAACTAAATTATAAAGAAGTTAAATGATTTGACCAAGGCCATACAGTTGATCAGTGAGTGGCACAGAAATGGAGCTTAATCTACTTGGTATTCGTCAAGGTAACTTATCCTGACAGAATGATTAGGAGGTAGTACTGAAAAATCAGATGGTTCAAGTGTCATGATGAGGTTCTTTTAATGGGAAGTAGGTGTAAAGCCAGTAGCCACGGCCACCATCACAGCCACCTGGTCTGTGCAGGTTCACATTAGATTCGGACAGACAGTAATGAAACAAGGGAGCCAAGAACTGGTGGGCCAACCTTTAATCCTAGTTTGCACCCGGCGGGCAAAAAATATACACAAGTGGGAAAGCACTTCCCTTTCCATTCAGGGCTCCCAAAGCCACTGACTCATCCGAGTTTCCCTAGAATCAAAGGTTTGTACCTCACCAGCCTTATTCACCTCTGTTCCTCATTTTCTCTCTGCACAAACTCTGCATACTGGCTTCTCTGCAATGTTAATTTCAGGAACAGAGAGTGAGAGTTCCTGGTCTCCCTTATTTTATAGTGTAGAAATTAAAGCCTTTAAGCTAGTATACAAATAAGGAAGTCTCTGATACAAAGCCACTTCTCTGAGGCATAAATGGAATTCCTCATGAGAGTGCACCATCCCACATCATGCAACAGTCAAGGGTATGGGGAAAAGTTAAGTGTTGAGATCTTAGTATTAAAAGGGTAGGAAAGGCTTAGTCTTAAAACTGAGCCTTAGGCTAAGAGGACCCTGCCTGCTTACAGCCTGTCCCCCACACCCAATGCAAACTATAAGCTAGCAAACATATACGTCATATTTGCAAACTTATTTGACCCACAGTAGGGATACCAGATATTTCTCAGAATTAAGTATTCTCTTCCATGATCATGCTGGGATATCAGACAAGTATTAAAACAAGTTATTTTTACTTTATAAATAGGGAGAGGGGGAGGGAGAAGATAAGGAGAGAGGGAAGGAGAGGGAGAGAGGGAAGGAGGGGGAGAGAGAAAGAGAGGAGAGAGAGGAGAGAGAGGAGAGAGAGGAGGGAGAGGAGGGAGAGGAAGGAGAGAGGGAGGGAGGGGGAGAGAGGGAAGGAGAAGAAGCAGAGAGAGGAGAGAAAGGAGAGAGAGGGAGAGGAAGGAGAGAGGGAGAGGAAGGGGAGAGGGAGAGGGAGGGGGAGAGAGGGAAGAAGAAGCAGAGATAGAGGAGAGAAAGGAGAGAGAGGAGAGAAAGGAGAGAGAGGAGAGAAAGGAGGGAGAGAGGGAAGGAGAGAAAGAAGAGAGAGAGGAGAGAGAGGAGGGAGAGGAAAGAGAGAGGGAGGGAAGGGGAGAGAAGGAAAGAGAGGGAGGGGGAGAGAGGGAAAAAGGAAGGAGAGAGAGGAGAGAGAGAAGGGAGAGGAGGGATAGAAAAGAGAGGGAAGGAGGGGGAAGGAGGGAAGGGGAGAGAGAGAGGAGAGAGGAGAGAGGAGGGAGAGGAAGGAGAGAGGGAGGGGGAGAGAGGGAAGGAGAGGAAGGAGGGAGGGAAGGAGGGAGGGAGGGAGAGAGAGAGAGAGAGGAGGGAGAGGAAGGAGAGAGGGAGGGAAAGAAACACAGATCTGTTCCACTTATTCCATTTATTTATGCATTCATTGATTGATTCTTGTTTGTACCCTGATTGGGGATTGAACCTGAAATCCTGGCATATCTGGACAATGTTCTAACGAACCAAGCTAACCAGCCAGGGCCTGAAACAAGTACTTTTTCCTCAGTAAAAATATTTATTTCTATCTGACAGCCACTCTGCTGCCCATATGTAAACATTTAATAGTTTTGTCTTCATTCTTGGTTTGAATAAAAAAGGAAGGCACAAAGTAAACTTTGCCACAGTGACTACAAGTCAAATGCATACAATATACAAGTGCCTATGTGTTCTAAACACTGATCTACACATTTTCATTTCCCTTCTTCCCAACATTTTTGCTACAAGAAAACAAAGTCTCGAATCTATTGAAATATGCTGAATTGAAACTAAAAACTCCTAATCCTATTTGTTTTAACACATGGTCAAAATTTAAGCATAAACTTGTGATTCCTCCACAGCCCATCTCTTTTCTTTTCACTAGTACTTTGAAAATAACTAAAATATGCAAAGTGTTTTAAAATTTATAATATTTTCATGAGTGGTATCTAATTTAACCTATACAATATATCCTAACCCCCATATGAAATATAGGGAAACTGTGGTTTTCTGACTGGTTGTTACTCATCAAAGATCGCATGACCAGTAATTAACAGTGAAAAATCAAACCCTGTGATTATGACCAATATTGGTCTAAGGAAATTACTATAAGAATTATTAGCTGAAGGAGTAGTCCGGAGACCTAACAGAAAATGTTAGACTCCTTGCCCTTTCAAGGGTTGAAAAATTAGCTGGAGCCATAGAAAGGTAGGCTGCATAGCAATATATGCTGAGAGGCTTGTGATTTTGAGGTCAACAAAATTATTACAGAAGTATAAAAGTTCAAACAATATATAAGTATTTATAGATATACTAGGGAATGCACAGTGGCACCAGCTTTGCTCCCAGATTAGGAATTCAGCCTTAACTCACTCAGTTTAACCTGTCTGACCAGCTGAGTTCGAGCCATTCCCAGTCTATACAGGTGAGGGGAAGAACTCCAAAAGATGCCTTTTGAAATATTATTTTAACCTGGTTATTTAAAAAAAATGAAAGACTTAGAAAGAATCTTTGGCCCTCCCCCTGCAGCCTAAAGGAATTCAGATAGGAGCTATCACCTCAGTACCGTACAATCCAAGTGTGGCAAAGAGGAGCCTGCCAAGTCTGGGGACTCCCCATTAGTTCTGGGTGGCATGGCAAGAATTTCTTTTAAATTTTATTTTATTTATTCATTTTTAGAGAGGAGAGAGAGAGGGAGAGAGGAGGGGGGTGGAGCTGGAAGCATCAACTCCCATATGTGCCTTGACCAGGCAAGCCCAGGGTTTCGAACCAGCGACCTCAGCATTTCCAGGTCGACGCTTTATCCACTGCGCCACCACAGGTCAGGTAGGCAAGAATTTCTTTATTCCATATTTGCTTTCTTATTTACCTGTGAATTGCGTACTTTCCCTTTGAAGTCCCAGACCCCTTTGCCTCCCTCTCCTCATTGACTGAATCTTTAAGGGGGGGAGAGGGAGGGGAGGGAGAGGGAGAAAGGGGGGGGAAGCAGGAAGCATTACCTTATAAACTTAGAGCAGTTGCTTCCCATATGTGCCTTGACCAGGCAAGCCCAGGGTTTCGAACCGGCGACCTCAGTGTTCCAGGTCAGTGCTTTATGGATTGCGTCACCACAGGGCAGCCCCTTCCTCTCCTTAGTCCAAAATGGCATATAACCCTCAACTACCTGATTAATCCTGGGGTCCCATATTCTTACAGAGTCTCCAAATGTACACACAGTGTGGGGCAAAAGTAGGGTTACAGTTATGAGCACACACAATACTTACTCTTATGTTATTAATTATTGTATTACTTTCCATGTGAACAACTGTAAACCTACTTTTTCCAGCCCTGTATGTAATAAAGCTGGTTATTTTCTCTTGTTAATGTCGCATGTAAGTTTGATTATTAAACCAGCCAGAAGAACTTAGAAGCATAGGAGGAAATTATTTTTCCCCCTACACAGGTAAATCTCACTTTCACCATGATCCAGATCCTTGAAAACACATTATAAAAGCAGATCAGGTTAAGTGAATCACATATAATCCTTAACAAAGGCTGGGTACCAATCATACAAAAATGAAATTCCAGAATGTATCAAACAGCAGAGCTACAACTATAACGCTATTAAAAATAATAAAAGTCCATGCCAAGTCCTACAAAATGGACATAAATAGGCTTTTATCACACAAAGGACAACCTGCTACTAAGTTATACACAGAGCAGATAAAACATGTAACTTTTCAAAATTTTTATTTATTGGTTTTAGAGAAAGGGGGGAGAGAGAGAGAAAGAGAGAGAGAGAAAGGTGGGGGGCAGGAGCGGGAAGCATCAACCTGTAGTAGTTGCTTCTCACATGTGCCTTGACAGGGCAAGCCAGGGGTTTTGATCCAGCGACCTCAGTGTTTCAGGTCCAGGATTTATCCACTGCGCCACCACAGGCCAGGCAAACATGGAAGTCTGGCCTCATATTCTTATGATAGATACAATAAATAATCAACAACTGTTTTGCTTAATTTCTCAGAACGTAGAAAGGCCTTTCTTTTCAATTATCTGGAGGGTCTGGGAAGTTGAATTTTTCCTCTTTCATCAAATACATTTCTTTGTAATAAGCAGGAGTACTCAGTCAACAATTTTTTTCTTAAACAGGCACCTACTTACTACCTGTCAATCTGTCAGTACAGTGATATTAAAGTTCAGCTCCAAACAGAAGGTGCTTCAGGTGTGTTAGTTGGGTTCTCTCAGCCTGAAAACTATTTTCCTAAAGTGCTATCTCAACTTTTTCACTTTCGCTCCTAAATTTACTCAAAAATACCAACTTGGTTAATCTTGATCAAAGCAATACCATCCAGAAGTATGTTTATGAGATCTTCATCGTTGAAATACAGCATGCAATGGAAGGAAAGCATGAGCAATGCAATCAGAGAAATCTGGATTCAAACCCCACCTTTGCAACTTTATAGCTATTTGGACTTTGGGCAAGTTATTGAACATTTCCAAGTTTCCACAGATCTTTTCTCCTTTATACTATGATAATCCCAGAGTATCAAACTCAGAAGCCCAGCTTCTCCCTCTACAACCTATTATACACCCAGCCTACGAAATGAAACTAAATAGGTCAGCATTTTTTTTTTTTTTTAGTTTTTGTGTTTTTTTTGTATTTTTCTGAAGCTGGAAACGGGGAGAGACAGTCAGACAGACTCCCGCATGCGCCCGACCAGGATCCACCCGGCAAGCCCACCAGGGGTGACGCTCTGCCCACCAGGGGCCGATGCTCTGCCCCTCTGGAGGGTCGCTTTGCCGCGACCAGAGCCACTCTAACGCCTGGGGCAGAGGCCAAGGAGCCATCCCCAGCACCCGGGCCATCTTTGCTCCAATGGAGCCTTGGCTGCGGGAGGGGAAGAGAGAGACAGAGAGGAAGGAGGGGGTGGGGGTGGAGAAGCAAATGGGCGCTTCTCCTATGTGCCCTGGCCAGGAATCGAACCCGGGTCCCCCACACGCCAGGCCTACGCTCTACCGCTGATCCAACCGGCCAGGGCCAATAGGTCAGCATTTAACACCGTAATGATACGTTTATTATGTACACTTCCAACAAATTATTTAGCATGAGAAATTTTAAAATATATGAAAATGCAAACCATAAATTATTAAGAACTGCATCTCCACCTTGTTCTTTATTTGAGATATTTATTTCAAATAGTTTTGGGATTGTTAATGGGTTTTTCTCCTTGATAAAATCTGACATAATCAGTTTTTTTAAAAAACTCTCATAATGGGTTTTGAATCTTTGAATCAACTAGTTCAAACCTGTAACTCTACAGATGAAGGAAATGGGGCATAGAATACGCTGATTGAATAAAAATTATGTTTTGAAAGACTTCATGACAGAGAAAATATTCAATAGAATGTTGAGAGAAAAAGAATTAAAACAATCTATACTAGCGTGCGGAGGACCCGGGTTCGATTCCCGGCCAGGGCACACAGGAGAAGCGCCCATTTGCTTCTCCACCCCTCCGCCGCGCTTTCCTCTCTGTCTCTCTCTTCCCCTCCCGCAGCCAAGGCTCCATTGGAGCAAAGATGGCCCGGGCGCTGGGGATGGCTCTGTGGCCTCTGCCTCAGGCGCTAGAGTGGCTCTGGTCGCAATATGGCGACGCCCAGGATGGGCAGAGCATCGCCCCCTGGTGGGCAGAGCGTCGCCCCTGGTGGGCATGCCGGGTGGATCCCGGTCGGGCGCATGCGGGAGTCTGACTGTCTCTCCCTGTTTCCAGCTTCAGAAAAATGGAAAAAAAAAACAAAAAACAAAGTAATAAAAAAAAAAAAACAATCTATATACAATATAATCCTAAATAAAAAAGAGCATGTAAATATAAAAGAATGTTATACTTAATTATTCTCTATATATTATCCTGAATCTCATAAATTTTCTATAATAAACATATTTCTTTTATAATAGATAATATTCCAAATACTTCTTATAGTTGTAATTAGTTGGAATAAACATATGAAAAAAGAATTACTGAGTACTAAGGTTCAGCGATTTGCTCACAATTGCACAGATAGATGGAAACAAATCCAAGAACCCAGGCACCCAAGTCAGGTTTCTTTCCACCTACCACATGGCCTCTAGGATACAAAACGTGCATTTGTTCAATTCACTAGCAACTCTTTATTTTACCACTGTTTTTGTCTCCTCGTCTACTCACACAATGACCTTAAACAGCGTTACAGATAACATTCTTAATACTATTACTAGATTAGACCACAGATTAAGTTTGAAAATTGACAGCTTATGAATAATCTTCCAACCTCAAAATAACAAGGAACCCTGCATACAGTAAGTACAATGACTGGCATAGAGTAGGTGCTCAACAAATGTTTTCTTTACATGAAAGCAGTTTTTTCCTGTTAGCACTAGCTGCCAAACTTGAATATGAGACCAAACAAAAATAGTGAAATGTATCATTTCATATTTGGGGGTCTCTAAGCATTTATAATATCAACAAAGGACTCACTAAACAAATTAATGTTTACAACAAATGTAAGGGGAATATTTCTGTTAACTAAAATATTTCAAGCACTACACAAATTAATGGTGCGTTAATTTCAGTAATTCTTATCTACTGAAAAGGGTCTGACTAACCTTTAGTCACCATTACTTTGCCTAGTTGGAGTCATCAAATGCACTAAAAAGCAATAAAATTGCAGGCACATTACAAGGGGCACTGGACTGGCACTTAGATCATAGTCCACAATCTGCTAATAATCAGATATATAACCTTGGGCAATTCAAATTTTCTTGAGTCTTTACTAACCTATTCATAAAAACAAAAGAGCTGAACTACTAATCACCAGGGAACTTTCCAGTCTTAATTTTTAAATGATTCTTATCCACGGATTCTACACCCATATTTTTTTCATTGTTATCAAATTTGATATACTGAATGTTAATTTGTTACATTATTTGATAATCAAACACTTAGTATAACATATATAATTTTTAGCATCTCGCATTAGGAACAATAGGAGAACCAAGGAAGAAACGTGAGCATGCTTTGCCAGCTGGGCTGACACGAACCACACTGGGTTTTACAATACAACCACTGACACATAAGAAACAAAAAACCCGAACCACTGATACATAAATACATGTATGTATATAAATATCTATATATACCATTGATATATACTTATTTATATTTATATACATATATGTGTGTAAACTTTAAAACTTGTTTTTAAATTATAAAATCAATATTATTGTAGAAATTCAAACTGTATATTAGACCACAAGCGAAGTACAAAGTAAAAAGCCTCCCCCTCCTCTATAACTAACATTTTTGTGTATTTTTCAAGAAGTTACCTGAGCATATTCAAGTATACATATGTGCCTGTGTGCATGTATAAATCTTTTAAACCTAATTTTTTACCACTTCTTGTATGAGAAAATGTCTTAAGCACTGGCTTCATGAGCATGTTAAAACACTAAGCAGAAGCAGAGTTGTATGTCACAAAAGTGGTGTGTGCTTCAGAAATGTGCACTGAATTGAATACATCTTCTTGCTTGGAGGCTACGTGCAGTTGCGCAGAAAGAACGGTTAGCAGGAAGCCAGACAACCTGGGTTCTAATTTAAGTAGTTGAGTAGACTCAGGCGAGCCATGAAATCTTCCTGTGGCTTAGTTACTGCTTTTGTAAACGGTTGGGTCAAGATCCCTTCAAACTCTAAAATGTAATAATTCTAAGATGGCCGTCTGCAACAGTGTTCTCTTGAACTGGTTGCAACAAATGTTAAAGTAGTAAGAGGATACTATAGCGACCTCGTCTTACCAAAGTAAATGTCGACGTGTTGTTAACAATCAGGGTATAGTTGTGACAGAACTAGTAATATAACTATATTGGAAAGCAAAGTAGCAGATTATTAAAATCATATAGGTTTTTACAAAGCTTTGATTGACGGCTTCCTCTTTTTTTGGGGGGGAGGGGCCCTGGCTTAGTTTCAGTAACAATTAGTCCTTCTGCCCGAAAAAAAAAATTAAATATTTCAGAGTTAAAGTAATGAAACTGAAAATTAGACTAAATTTTGTTTTACTTACAGAATATGCTGGGGAGGTGACTAGGGCAGCAAAGGTTGGAAAGAATTACTAGCTAATTTCCTCTTCCGGAAGCTTTTGGCTCCCATTCTCTCTGCTTCACACGCCCTCGCCCCACACACTCCACCCAGCTCCATACTTGCCAGTCATCAGCTGGGAGTTGGGGGGGGGTCCCTTTCATCACCAAAAAAAAAAAGTTCTTTGACTCTATTTACCTTAAAGGTCATGAGGTTCAGGCTGGCACCCACCCGCCCACGCTTTACTGCCGGGTCTGGAAACCTGGCCCAGGAGCCCCGGGCAGGCCGCCGCCGCCAGACAGGGGCGGCCTTCCCGCCTTCCCGCTCCGCGCGGGCCCGGCGGGGGGAGGGGAGCGGAGAGAAGAAAAGGGGAGGAGGAGGAGGAGGAGGAGGAGGAAGCCCGTGCGGGCAGTACCCACCGCGCCAGGAGAGCCTGCCCGGATCACCCGCGGCGCCCCGTGCGGTCCCGAGGGGAGGGTCCGGGGGGAGGGGCGGCAAGGCCCCAATCTGGAAACGCCAGCTCCGCTCGCGGCGGCGGGCCTGAAAGGAAACGGAAGTCTCTCTGTCTCCCTCCCTCGCACCCACCAGGCCGTCCGGCCCCCAGAGGAACCCCGAGGGCCTCAAAGAGGCATCGGACAAAGTCCGCCCGTCTCCCCGCCGCGGCCCCGCGCAGGGCCCCCCGCGGCCTCCTCCCCGCCACCCCCGCCGGAGGCCAGCCTCCCGCCCTGAAAAGCCCCTCCTTCTTCGCCCTCCGCCATTTTTGAACTTACCCCTAGGGCCCAGGTGTCCCTCCCGGAGCGCTGGGCCCAGCCGGGGCACCGCCGAGGTGCCCCCACTTGCCCATGAGGGAAGGGGGCAACCAGGACACGCGAAGCCCTTCCCCCCCCCACCCCCCAAGTTGGAAACCAGAACCTGAAGGAGTGGGCGCGCATGCGCTGTGTGCGCTGCACAGTCCCCGCCCCCCAGCTCAAGCATTTCCTCCTTTTAGCCTCGAGGAGCTTTTTTTCCCACGGATTTTACCTGCTGGATTCTGGGGTTGAGGAGTAGAGAAGTAGAGGTTAAAGGATAAAACGAGAAGAGACCGAACATGTTGAATTCATACTATAGACCAGGTATACTGGTAGCAACAACGTGTTCTTTGCTATAATTTTGACAACCCTACATAGTAGGCACAGCCTTACTAAACCTATTTTACAGATGAAATTGAGGCCCAGAAGAGGATAACTACCCCAGTAGCACACAGCTAATAAATGAGGGACCTGAGATTGCAATATGGTCTGAATCCAAGGAGAAGGATGAAAGGAAAGAGAACGGAAGACAATTAGTGGGGGCAGGAAGGGGATTGGGAGATGAAGGAAAAAATAAATAGGGAGTACAGAAATCAGAATGAAGGAAAACACAGGAAATCTGTGTACACAAAATACTGGCTATTTCCTAGGTTTATTTCAAATATGCTGTGTGATTGTAGACCAAAGATGAATTTTGTTTCAGAAACGGGCTTCTTTACAGGCTAGTATAGTGAGATGAGAGGTTTTGAATAAGAAGGTTTCATTTCAAGGGGAAGATCAAAATTATCACCTGCGTCCTCAAATGATCCTGCCCTTCATGAAAAGGGAACTTGAAGGGAGTAAAGACTTCTTTTTGGCCTGACCAGGAGGTGGCGCAGTGGATAGAGCGTCGGACTGGGATGCTGAAGACCCAGGTTCGAGACCCTGAGGTCGCCAGCTTGAGTGCGGGGCTCATCTGGTCTGAACAAAAGCTCACCAGCTAGAGCTCAAGGTCGTTGGCTCAAGCAAGAGGTTACTCAGTGTGCTGAAGGCCCGCGGTCAAGGCACATATGAGAAAGCAATCAATGAACAACTAAGTTGTTGCAACGCGCAGCTTCTCATCTCTCTGTCCCTGTCTATCCCTCTCGCTGTCTCTGTAAAGAAAAAAAAAAGTAAAAAAAAAAAAAAGACTTCTTTTTGGTTCTTAGGCATTTGCTAAGATAATATCTCCTCTGATGCTCTCCCACTGTCACAGCTCAGGAAAATCTCACGTCTGACTTATTGTAATAATAGTAATTGCAAAGAAGGTTTTATCTTATTTATTTCTCACAACAACCTTATAAAAGATGTTACTATCATTATTCCCATTTTGCAGATTAAGATACTTAGGAATGCAGAGGTTAGGTAGCTTGCCCAAAGTCATCCTGCTAGTATGGAAGATGAAACAGTGATTCAAACCTAGATCTATCTGATTACTGGTGTTCTGATCATTACTCTGTTTCCTAACTGGCTTCTCTATCCCTAGACTGGTCCCCAGCAATATGACTTGCGCAAGACCGTCTGTGTTAAACCATCCAGTATGGCTTCTGGGATAATGGTAAAATTACTTAGCTTCATGTTCATGCTCTCCTTAAGGCATCCTACCTATCTTCTAACAAAATGGAACTACTCACTGTGCAAATGCCCATCACCGGTTTTCTTACCTCTTCTATTAACTTGCTCACAAATTGTTACTTCTGCAATGTGAAAAGTCTGCCCCTAAACAAAGCCTTCTCTGAATCCATAGCGGAAGGCCATAACTTCCTCTTCTGAACTCTCTTGGCAGTTGAATTTTTGTTTTTCATTTTGTTAGCATCTTTTTAAAATTGTAGTTAAATGTATATAACATAAGATTTGCCATTTTAACCTTATTTTTTGTTGTTGTAGCACTTTAGTTGTTCATTGATTGTTTTCTCATATGTACCTTGAACGGGGGGGGGAGGGGAGGGCTACAGCAGACCGAGTAACCCCTTGCTCGAGCCAGCAACCTTGGGTTCAAGCTGGTGAGCTTTGCTCAAACCAGATGAGTCCGCGCTCAAGCTGGCGACCTCAGGGTCTCTATCCTGGGTCCTCCGCATCCCAGTCCAATGCTCTATCCACTGTGCCACTGCCTGGTCAGGCCATTTTAACCATTTTTAAGTGTAGAGTTCAATGGCACTGTATACATGCCCCATCCGTCTCCAGAACTTTTTGATGTTCCTTGGCACTTGCATTTGCACGTTTGTTATGGAACACAGTGCTTTCTACCTTCCAGTGTAGCAACTGTGTACATGCCTTATCCTACCTACATTTCAGTTCATTTGTGGCAAGATCCAAATCTAACCCATTTTTGTAATCCCCTCAAAACCCTTGGAATCATCTTTAATTGCACTTTTTCCTATTCCACATACAATCTATGAGCAAATCATGTCATTTCAGTTTTCAAAATATAGCCAGAATATCACCAATTCGCATCAATACCACTACGCCCCTTGTTTACTCTCTCTTGGAATGTAAAAGCTTCTTCACCAGTTTCCCAGCTTACATCCTTGCCCCTCTATTGTCTATTTACACAGGAGCCAGAGTTATCCTAATAACTCAGATCATTGTCAAAGGTAATTACCTGTTCAGATCCCTTCAGTGACTCCCCATTTCACTCCTCAATTCCCACATATTTATAGCAGCCTATGAGAGCTGTTGTAAGCTGTTGTAGCCAGCCAGCAAGATGATCTCCAGTGATCTTTATCTCTTGCTTTTCATACTCTTGGGCAGTTCTCTTCTATAATAAACCAGAGCTGACCTGTGTAAACAATAGAACACAGTGGAAGTGATGGTGTGTGACTTAAAATGCTAGCTCATAAAAGGCATTGTGTTTTTGCCTTGCTCTCTCTTAGACTGGTTGCTCTGGGGGAAGCCAGATGTCATGTCATGAGGATACTCAAACACCATGTGAAGAGGCCCACACAGGGAAAAACTGTGTCCTCCCCTTCCTCACATCTCCATTTCCCCCGCCCACCACCAACACCAACTTGCCAACCATGTGAATGAGCTACCTTGGAAGAGAATTCCTCAGGCCCAGACTTCAGATAACTACAACCTCTTGAGATTCAAAGCCAGAACAAACCAGCCAAGACACTCTTTAATTCCTATGTATTGTTATTTTAAATTTTAGGGCAATTTGTTACCTAGCAGCAGATAACCCATACAGAGATCTTATGCCATATTTCCCCATGGATAAGACACTTTCCTGAAAAATTTGGGGTCTAAAAATTAAAATTTGAGGTCTAAAACATTTTATATAGTAGTTGTAGATTTTTTTACTTGTATTTACCGCTTTTTCACGCTTGTTTTTGTGCTCATTGTTGAAGACAGTGATTCCTCATCAGACACAGATGTGGATAAGTTAATGGATGGGAGTTTTGACAGTGATGAGGAGTTGCATGAATTTTATGATGAATAAAACTTGAGTTTAATAACTTTATGTAATACATTTCTTTTCAAATTTCAGGCCCCCAAATTAAGGTGTGTCTTATACATGGGAGTGCCTTATACATGAGGAACTACAGTAATAGGCATCCTTCTTACTTTTATATCCTCATCTCCTACTATTCTCCCTTCTTGTTCCTTTAGCTTCCCTGCCCCAGGACCTTTGCACTTGCTCTTTACCCAGAACACTTCCCAAGAGATCTCCTTCACCTCCTTCAAATCTTTGCTTAATTGTCACTTTCTCAATAAAGCCCACCATGATCACAATATTTGAAATTACAACTTCTTCTCCTATTACTCACAGTCATCTTTCCCTGCTGTATTTTTTCATTTTTCATTGGTATTTGTCATTTCTAACATACTGCATGCTGCTCTTATTTATTATGTTTACCTATTGTATATCTCCTTCTTCTCACCCCTGCTAAAATATAATCTCCAAGAGGACAGAGGTCTTTGTTTTGTTCAGTGATCTATTCCAAGTGCTTAAAACAGTGTTTGGCAGAGAGTAGATGCTCTAAAGGTGTTTACTGAATGAGTGAATAAAAATTGCATAAACAAAAAATTACATAGACATACCTGACCCTCAGTAACTACTTGTTGGGGATATTGTCATTTTGAAGATGTGGACAGTAAACACAGGTATATCTGAGATATGGTATCTAGGTTTTATATGTAATACCACATAGAGGTATAAAGTGAGAAGAACATATTCTATGGAGAGGTAACTCTTACCAGTACAATGGGTTTTGTTTTTGTTTTGTTTTTTGTTTTGGTAACTGTTTTTGGTTGAGGAGAAGGAATATCTAGAGAGGGAAAAAACAGAATTATATTAGCTTGAACCATATGAAATTGCCAATGTTCCATCATTGCCAAATGTCCCAAGCACCAATTTCATGTGGGTCGACTGAACAGGAGAAAGGAAAATTGATGGCATAATGACTCAGAGGAAATGAGAAAGAAACGAGATCAAGCCTGAGTAGTGGCATTAGCCTTGAACAAGAAAAAGGACACATCCTCAGAGGTCAAAGGGCATGCAATATAGCTAAGTTGAAAATTTGAGGGTGGTCACCACACCTTAATGGCAATGAGATTCTTTGGAAAGTAAAATGTGTAGTTATCTGCTGGGGGGGGGGACAGCAAAGGTTTAACACTAGAATACTTTTTGCAAAAGCAAGTTTAAATGAAAGCCTAAAAAAATAAAATAGATAAACAGCAGAGTTGATTTGAGTAAGGGAAGGTGAGGTATGCCCTGACTTCCAGGTCTTGCTCTTGGAGCCATCAGTTTTATGTACCTTCTGGCAGGAAGGGGTGCACACCTGCACAGGACTACTCTTGACTCATCATCAGAGCTCAGCCTTTGTGAAGATCATTCATGTTGAACAGTGTGTATTTGCAGCACACGCCCCTCAGTCTCCTGACTTTTACTTAGGTGTCTTGATTGCTAACCCCTCATTCCCTCCTTGTTGCCAGAAAGACTGCAGCTATAATTTCCTCTCTTTAAGCAGTCATAAACATGCCTGCCCTTATTTTGTGCTGGCAAAACTAGAATCTTCAGCTAGACCTTGGTTTTGCATCTCTGCTTTTATCTTCCAAGGACCCAGTCTTACAAAAGAGACTTGTTGCTTGGTTGGGATGGAGACAGAAGATCTTACTCTTGTCTCAAGCTAATGGAAAATTTCACTTGGGCTTTCTGTAGCTCATCTATTCCTATGGTTGTACTCAATCTATTTAGTCTGCAAAACTCCGACACTTCAACAACCATGTTAAGGTCAGGGTGTTGCCATGGTGTGTCTGGAGTAGAGTGGAAATGAAAGGTACTGGAGTTGAGGTCCAGGAGAGAGGCTAACATGTTGAAGGGATCATTGCCAAAGATGTCAGTGGGATTTGTGTTTAGAGATAAAGACTGAACCAAAAAGCACAGATGTCAATGGGTGTGAGGGAGTTTCCTGAATATAGACAGATAGTAGTAAGCATTTACTGACTGTTTACCCTATGCCAGACACTGTCTTAAGTGCTTGGCGTACTTGATCTCTCATAATCCTCTCAGTATCCCTATGCACTAAGTGTTCTTTTTATTCTTGTCTTGACTCAGAATCTAGAATGGTGACTAGCATATAGTAAGTACTCAAGCCAGATCTAACCCTACAATGGCTTCTCACTTTGTGGAGGCAATCACTGGGTGCTATGAGAGCCCAGAGGAGGGTTCCAGAGTGAGAGAAGGGTGGATTAGAGCAAGTCTTCAGTCTTGCAGGACAACCAAGAGTTAGCTAGGTGGAGCAATGGGAGCAAGGCATTCTAAGTAGACCTGTCATCATGTGCTAACTCATGGAAGTGAAAGAAAACAGCACGCCTTTAGGGAATGGAAGTTACTGCGTTATGGCTGAAGTGTAGCACTAACATTTGTTGTTTTTATGTTCATACTGTATCAAATATACTGCTCACAAAAATTAGGAGATCTGGGAACATGCAGATACTGCAGTACTTTCAGCCTTTTGTGTAGTGCATTTTCACCAATGAAATAAAAGTTAGTTTTGCATCTCATTTGCATAATCAAACATCTTTCTTTGACCTGTCATTTACTTTTCTGATGTTCTTGTATAATAAAAAAAATCAAATGCTTCTTTTAATCACTTTATCTTCATTTTTCAATATCCCCTAATTTTTCTGAACAGTATGCATTTCATATATTATCACATTTAATCATCATGCAACCCCAGGGATAAGAAAACTGGAGATGGGAGGATTCAAGATGGTGGTGGAGTAGGTGGAAGTTCAAAACAATGGGGTTTTAAGGATGCTCAAGGAACTTAGTGAGAACTTCAACAGCATTAAAAAAGGACATAGAAACCATAGATAACAACCAGTCAGAAATGGAGACTACAGGAGAATCAAAGATGGCACCTCCTCCCAGGACCAAACTAGAAGTGCAATTAAAAGATAGAACAACCATCCTGAATAACTTACTGAAGATTAGCTAAACAGAAGTCTTACAACTAAGGATTTTCAGAAAGAGCCACATCAAGACTGGAAGGAAGGGTAGAAATGTTAAAAGGGTTGGCTTCTCAGCCCAGGCAGCAGGTGAGATTCTGGAGGGACATCACAGCTGCAAAGGTTCCCTCTAAAGAGTGAGGGATCTTAACCTCATACAGGGCAACCCATCCCAAAGCACCAGAACTGGAAGAGGAACCTACATAACATCTGGCTGTGAAAATCAATGGGGATTCTGTCCACCAGGGAGAAACAAGACTGCTAGAAACACAGGAGTCCTCTTGAAAGGCTAACACACAAATTCTCATTCACAGCCATTCACCCTGGGTTCTGGCAAAGGCATGGAGAAACAGATTAGAGTTGTATGAATAGATACTGGAGTTTGTGGCTCTGGGTAGAGAGCTGAAGGGACAGCCACCAGGATACCTGTGCTGAGTCCCTCTTGCACACCACAGATGCCATCTTTTTTGGGTGGAGCAGTCCATTCTGGGTGGCATCAGCCCGGGGGAATGCAATAGTCTCACCCTCTAAACTTCCTGTTGCTCCACCCTGCAGGGCTCATATCCTGCTGAGGAGTCAGCTGCCTGGGTCTCAGCAGACTCAGAGGGGTGTCAGTGATTGAGTTGTGTGGCTTTGGATTGGGAACCATTCTCCCCACTTTCCCATGAACCTGACTGCTGCCTCCCCTCATGGTGATACACTAGCTGCACTGAGCTGTCTCCCAGCCACCCCATGCTTCTGACTTCTCGTGGCCTTACCCTGCAAAGCACAGGCTCCTATGAGGTCTGGGGAGAATCTGAGATAGATTGAGTTGTATGGCTCTTGGATGGAGCCACTCCTCCCACCTTCCCCATAGTCTGAATGGAACATTCCTCTCAGGAAGGACCAACTAACCCCATCCTTCCCACTCCCTGTGGCTCACTCTGCTGAGCCTGGGTTCCATACAGAATATGGACCAGATCAAGCTGTATGACTCTAGAGAGGGGACCATTTTTCCCTCACATGGCCAGTGCAGAACCTTTCCTTCACATGAATACATGTTGGTCTCTTTGGTCCTGACAAACTACTATCCTTACCCTATGACTTCCTGAGACCCTACCCTAACACAAAGATCTGCAGGCACCTGGCAAGGGACAGCTTGACTTAGTGTATACTAGAGCTTTTGCTGAGTAGCCTAACACCCAGCACTGGCATTGAGTTTAAACCTGTATCAATTTGGTGAATGTCACCTGCCCCTACCTGGTGATTCACTGAGACCTTACCTCATGCAACTCAAGTACCATCAGAGGCTCTTTCACTGAGCTTAACAGGCAGCCAGCAGGTGGAGGCAGGCAGAGGTATATCTTGGAGTGCCTTAGGTCTTTTGCTGACCTGCCCCTGGGCTCGGTGCTGGTGGAAGCCAGCCTTGGTACATAGCTTGGTCTTTCCCATGCACACCTAGGTCCAGCAAAGGCAGCCACAAACTGTGGACTACTTTGTAGCTCCAAACAGATTGCCGAGGGCTAGTCACAGGCACTGTCTGATACTGACCTATACCAGAGTCCCTCCCAAGAGGACCCAGGACTAACACACCAGTGGCCACTTCAAACAACATTGGAGTAAGATCCAATTAGCTTCACAAGTGGCATATTTAAAGGAAATATCTCAGCAAACATCAGAGCCTACTGAGGTGAATTCTGCTTCATGTGGTCAGCACTTGCATAGCAGCTCACACACCATGGTTGGGGTTGATGCTCACAATCAGCCAGCCTGAACTGGCCCAAGCATGAACAGGGCAAGAGCAATCAAGACTCAACTAAAACAAGAGAACCCACATAAATCCACACAAGGGATATTCCTGAGGCACCCAGCTCATGTGATCAAGGAAACTGTGCCACAGGGTGAACAGAACATCTGCTACATAAGACCACACTACCAAGACTGGAAGTCATTGCTATCCTACCTAACATATAGAAACAAACACAAAGAGATAGCCAAAATTGGGAGACAAAGAAACACAACCCAAAGGAAAGAATAGGAGAAATCTAAAAGACAAACAAACAAAACACTACAGTAAATGAAATGGAGGCAAAGAGTTTACTAGATATTGAGTTTTAAGAAAATGGTTATAGGGCCTGACCTGTGGTGGCGCAGTGGGATAAAGCGTCGACCTGGAACACTGAGGTTGCCGGTTCGAAACCCTGGGCTTGCCTGGTCAAGGCACATATGGGAGTTGATGCTTCCTGCTCCTCCCCCTTCTCTCTCTCTCCCCTCTCTCTAAAAATCAATAAAAAAAAAAAGAAAATGGTTATAAGGATGATCAAAGAAAATGTTGAGAACTACAGGGAACTTAGTGAGAACTTCACCACCATAAAAAAGGGCATAGAAACCATGCAAAAGTACAAGTCAGAAGTGAAGAGTAGGCCCCGGACAGGTGACTCAGTTGGTTAGAGTGTTGTCCCAATATGCTAAGGTTGCAAATTTGATCCCTAGTCATGGCACATACAACACCTAGCTAATGAATGCATAAATAAATGAAGATACCAATAGATGTTTCTCTTCTTTCTTTCTTTCTTTCTTTCTTTCTTTCTTTCTTTCTTTCTTTCTTTTTCTCTTCTTCTTCTTCTTCTTCTTCTTATTCTTCTTCTTCTTCTTCTTCTTCCTTCTCTCTCTCTCTGTCTCTCAAATCAATTAAAAAAGAGCCTGACCTATGGTAGTGCAGTGAATAAAGCCTTGACCTGGAATGCTGAGGTCACTGGTTTGAAACTCCAGGCCTTCCCAGTCAAGTCATATGCATGAAGCAACTATGATTGATGCTTCCCACTCCTCTCCCCCATCTTTCTCTCTCTCTCTCTCTCTCTTTCTCGCTCTCCTCTCTAAAATGAATAAGAAAATAAATAAAGAAAATCAATTAAAAAAAGAAAAGAAAAGAAATAATGAGCCTGACCAGGTGGTGACTCAATGGATAAAGTGTCGGACTGGGATGCAGAGGACCCAGGTTCGAAAGCCTGAGGTCACCAGCTTGAGTGTGGGCTCACTGGCTTGAGTGTGGGATCATAGACATGACCCCATGTTTGCTGGCTTGAGCCCAAAAGTTGCTGGCTTGAAGCCCAAGGTCGCTGGCTTGAGCAAAGGGTCACTCGGTCTGCTGAAGGCCCACAGTCAAGGCACATATGAGAAAGCAACCAATGAACAATTAAGGTATTGCAATGAAAAACTGATGATTGATGCTTCTCATCTCTCTCCGTTCCTGTCGGTCTGTCCCTATCTATCCCTCTCTCTGACTTTGTCTCTGTAAAAAAAAAATGATGATAGTTTAAGGGACCTTTGGGACAGCACAAACATAACAACATCTGTATCACAGGAGTGCCAGAAGAAGAGAGAGAGAGCAAGGGATTGAGAACCTATTTGAAGAAATGATGATGGTGCCCTGGCCATGTAGCAGATTTGATCCCTGTCAGGGTACATACAAGATGCAGCTAATGAATGCATAAATAAATGGAACAACAAATAGATGTTTCTTTCTCTCTCTCTCTCTCTCTCTCTCTCTCTCTCTCTCTCTCTCCCTTTCTCTCTTTCTTTCTCCCTGCCTTCTTCTCTCTTTGTCTCTGTCACAATAAAAGGAAAAAGAAATAATGACAGAAAACTTTTCTAACCTGGTGAAGGAGAAAGACAAGTCTAGGAAGTGCACAGAGTTCCAAATAAGATGAACCCAAAGAGGCCCGCACCAAAATACATCATAATTAATGTACCACATGTTATGGGCAAAGAGAGAATCTTTGAAGCAGCAAGAGAAAGACAGCTAACTACAAGGGAGCTCCCATAAGATTTTCAGCTAATTTCTCAGCAGAAATATTTAGTCCAGAAGGGATTGGCATAATATATACTAAGTGATGAAAAGCAAGAATCTACAACTAAGTCTACTCTATCCAGCAAGGGAATCATTTAAAACTAAAGGAGAAATAAGGAACTTCTTAGACTGAAAAAAAAAAAAAAAAAAAAAACAACTAAAGGAGTTCACTATCACCAAACCAGCATTATAAGAAATGTTAAAGGAACTGACCAGGTGGTAGCACAGTGGATAGAGTGTCGGACTGGGATGCATAGAACCCAGGTTTGAAACCCGAGGTCAGCGGAATGAGCACAGGCTCACCAGCTTGAGTGTGGGGTCAAGGCAGCTGGCTTCAGCATGGGATCGCAGACATGACCCCATGGTCACTGGTTTGAGTCCAAGGTCACTGGCTTAAACAAGGGGTCACTTCCTCTGCTGTCGCCCCTCAGTCAAGGCAAATATGAGAGAGCAATCAACGAACAACTAAGGTGCCTCAATGAAAAATTGATGGTTCTCATCTCTGTCCCTTCCTGCCTGTTCCTCTCTCTCTCTCTGTCTCTTTAGGGAAAAAAAGAAATGTTAAAGGGTCTTATCTTTTTATAAGTAGATTGTTTTTATTTTCTTTTTTAAAATTGATTTTTACAGAGGGAGGACAGAGGCAAGGAGGGGAAGCAAGAAGTTTCAACTCATAGTTGCTTCAATTTAATTGTTTATTACTTGCTTGTTGCTTGTCATATATGCCTTGACTGGGCCAGCCCAGGGTTTTGAACTGGTGACCTCAGCATTCCAGGTCAACACCTTATCACTGTGCCACCACAGGTCAGGCTTTCTTCCTTTTTTAGTTAAAGGAAAGGAATTACACAAACATATTTGCAAAATGATAAGCAGAAGCTCTTCTTTCCACTATTATTTTTATTTTCTATTCTATTTTATTTTTAATTTTTATTTATTAATTTTAGGAAGAGAAAAGGAGAGAGAGAGGGAAAGAGAAAGAAACATCAATCTGTTCCTGTATGTGCCCTGACCGGGGATCAAACTCTGCACTTTGGGATGATCCTCTAGCCAACCAAGCCATCTGCTCAGGGCTTATTCTATTTTTTTTACTGAATTTATTAAGGTGACATTGGTTCACAAACCATATATATTTCAAATGTACAACTCCATAAAACATCATCTTCATACTGCATCATGAGCCTAATATACCAAGGAAAGTCTCCTTTCATCCCCACTTTCTTCCTCTTGTCCATCTCCATCTACTGCCCACCTCCTCTTCTTCTCTGGCTACCACCACACTGTTGTCTGTGTCTATGTGTCTATATTTGGTTAATCTCTTCACTTTCTTTCATCCAGTCCCACAACACCCCTCCCCTCTGATAGCTGTCAGTCTGTGCCATGTATCCATGCCTTTGTTTTTACTTGTATTCCACATAAAAGTGAGATCATACGGTATTTTTCTTTCTCTAATTGGCTTATTTCACTCAGCATAATAATAATCTCAGGTCCATGCATGCTGTCACAAAAGGTAAGATTTCCTTCTTTTTTTATGCCTCAAAAAGTTTAAGAATATTGAAATCATATAAATCATCTTATGACCATAATGGTATGAAAGTAGAAATCAATCAAGAAAAAAAGAAAACAGAAAAATACACGAAGATATGAAGGGCAAGTAACATGTTACTAAACAATCAATAGGTCAACAATGAGATCAAGGAACAAATCAAAAGATACTTTAAAACAAATGAAAACGAGAACACAACAACCCCAAATCTATGGGACACAGCAAAAGGCCTACCTCAAGAAACAAGAAAGATCTCAAACAATCTAACTTTGCACTAAAAGGAACTCAAAAAAGAACAACAAACGAGGTCCAAAGTGAGTAGAAGAAAGGAAGTAATAAAGATGAGAGCATAAATAAACAAAATAGTCTAAAAAATAATACAAAATATCAATAAAACCAAGAGCTGATTCTTTGAAAAGATAAAGAAGTTTGACAAACTAAAGACTCATCAAGAAAAAAAAGAGCCTGACCAGGCAGTTGCGCAGTGGATAGAGCGTTGGACTGGGATGAGGAAGACCCAGGTTCGAGACCCCAAGGTCGCCAGGTTGAGCGAGGGCTCATCTGGTTTGAGCAAAAGCTCACCAGCTTGAGCCCAAGGTCACTGGCTCGAGCAAGGGGTTACTCGGTCTGCTGAAGGCCCGCGGTCAAGGCACATATGAGAAAGCAATCAATGAACAATTAAGGTGTTGCAACATGCAATGAAAAACTAATGATTGATGCTTCTCATCTCTCTGTTCCTGTCTGTCTGTCCCTGTCTATCCCTCTCTCTGACTCTCTCTCTGTCTCTGTAAAAAAGAAAAAGAAAAAAAGAGAGCGGACCCAAATAAAAAAAATCAGAAATGAAAGAGGAGAGTAATGAATGACACCAGAGAAATACAAAAGATTATAAGAAAATATTATGAACCACTATATGCCAACAAATTGGACAACCTGGTTGAAATCAATAAAATTCTAGAAATAAACAATCAGGAAGAATAAAAAAGTCCAAATAGACCAATTACATCTAATGAATTTGAGGCCCTGGCCAGTGGCTCAGTGGATAGAATGTCAGCTTGTCATATGGATGTCCCAGGCTTGAGGTCCTGACCAGCAGTTCAGGGCACACAGGAGAAGCGACCATCTGCTTCTCTCCTCTTCCCTCTCCCATTCTTTCCTTCTTCCCCTCTTATAGCCAGTGACTTTATTTGTTCAAGCCTGGCCCCAGGCCCTGAGGATAGCTCAGTCCAAGCGTGCCAGCTTCAGGCACTAAAAATAGCTCAGTACTCAAGCATCAGCCTAATTACTGGGTTGCCTAGTAGATCTTGGTTGGGGCACATGAGGGAATCTGTCTCACTATCTTCCCTCTTCTCACCTTAAAAAAGAAAAGGAAAGGAGAGGAAAATGGAAAAAAAGAAAAAAGAAATTGAAGCAATTATCAAAAACCCCCAACAACAGCGGTAGAGTGTCGGCCTGGTATGCGGGGGACCCGGGTTCGATTCCCGGCCAGGGCACATAGGAGAAGCGCCCATTTGCTTCTCCACCCCCCCTCCTTCCTCTCTGTCTCTCTCTTCCCCTCCTGCAGCCAAGGCTCCATTGGAGCAAAGATGGCCCAGGCGCTGGGGATGGCTCCTTGGCCTCTGCCCCAGGCGCTAGAGTGGCTCTGGTCGCGGCAAAGAGACCCCTTGGAGGGGCAGAGCATCGCCCCCTGGTGGGCAGAGCGTCGCCCCTAGTGGGCGTGCCGGTGGATCCCGGCCCGGCGCATGCGGGAGTCTGTCTGACTCTCTTTCCCCATTTCCAGCTTCAGAAAAAAAAAACCAAAAAAAAAACCCTCCAAAAAACCAACAAACAAAAGTCCTGGATCAGATAGCTTCATAGGTCAATTTTATCATACATTTAAAGAACTAACACCTATCCTTCTCAAACTTTTTCAAAAAAATTCAACAGGAGGAAAGACTCATAAGTGCATATTAGGAGGCCAGCATTATCCTAATTTCAAAACCAGATGAAGGGAGCTCTCCTTTTTGGGAGCATGCCTGAGCCTTTTCTTTGTTCTTTTCCCCCCAGGCACATTTCTTTTGCCTTTCTCCTTCCCTTCTTCTGACTCTGTAACTTGTTTCCTGAGCCTATACACCAAACTGGTTCACTTCTACTAGCTCTGTAACTTTCTAAATAATCTTTCTCTTATTGAAGAAAAGCCCCCAAAACAGATAAAGACACTATGAAGAAATAAAGTTTTAAGTCAGCCTTGGCCAGATAGCTCAGTTTATTAGAACATCATCCTGATTTGCAAAAAGTTGTGGGTTCCATCCCTAGTCAGGGAACATACAGGAACAGATTGATGTTTCTCTCTGTCTCTTTCTAAAAATCAATAAAGAAAAATTAAAATAAAGAAAATTATAAGCCAATATCCTTGATGAACATAAATGCTAAGACATAAATGCTAAAATCTTCAATACAATATTATCAAAGCATATCCAGCAATACGTTAATTACATCAAACATGATCAAGTAGAATTTATTCCAGGGATGTAGGTTGGTACAATATCCATAAATCAATAAGTGTGATTCACCACACACAATAAATGAAGGATAAAAGTCACATAATCATATTAATAGATGAAGAAAAAGCATTTGGTAAAATGTGGCACACATTTATGATAAAAACTCTCAGCAAAGTGAGAATAGAGTGAACATAACTCAGTGTACTAAAGGCCGTATATGACAAACTCACAGCCAATGTCGTACTCAATGTGTAAAATTAAAAGTGTTTCATGTAAGATAAGGAACAAGACAGGGTGCCCCTTTCACCACACCTTTTCAACAGAGTACTGGAAGTCCTAGCCACAGCAAACAGACAAGAAGATAAATAAAGAGAATCTAAATTAGAAAGAAAGAAGTAAAGCTGTTATTATGTACAGATGACATGATACTGTATATAGAGAATCTTATAGACTTCACCCAAAAGCTACTAAAACTGATAAATGAATTCAGTAAAGTAGCAGGATATAGACTAATTATCCAGAAATCAGTTGCATTTTCATACACCAATAATGAACTATCAGAAAGGGAAACGAAGAAAACAATACCATTCACAATTGCATAAAAGGTACCTGGGAGCCCTGGCTGGATAGCTCTGTTGGTTAGGGCATTGACCTGAGGCACAGAGGGTGCCAGTTTGATACCAGGTCAGGGTATATATAGGAACAGATTGATGTTTCTGTCTCTTCTTCTCTCTCCCTTCTTATCACTATAATCAATAAAATAAACATTAAAAATACCTAGGAATAAATTTAAACAAGGATGTAAAAGAGCTGTACTGGAAAATTTATAAGACACTGAAGAAAAAAAAATCAAAGAAGATATAAATAAGTGGAGACACATATTGTGTTTGCATACAGGAAAAATGAACATCATTACAATGTCCATGCTACCCAAAGCAATTTATAGTTTCAACACAATTCCTACCAAGAAAGCAATAGTGTATTTCACAGAACTGGAACAAATATTCCAAAAATTTATATGGAAGCACAAAAGACCCTGATTAGCCACAGCAATCTTATGAAAGAAGAACAAATTTGGAGAAGAAAATATACTATAAGGCCATTGTAATCAAAACAGCATGGTACTGCCTGACCAGGCGGTGGCGCAGTGGATAGAGTGTCGGACTGGGATGCCGAGGACCCAGGTTCGAGACCCCAGGTTCGAGACCCCGAGGTTGCCAGCTTGAGCGTGGGTTCATCTGGTTTGAGCAAAAGCTCACCAGCTTGGACCCAAGGTCGCTGACTCCAGCAAGGAGTTACTCGGTCTGCTGAAGGCCCGTGGTAAAGGCGCATATGAGAAAGCAATCAATGAACAACTAAGGTGTCACAATGTACAACGAAAAACTAATGATTGATGCTTCTCATCTCTCCGTTCCTGTCTGTCTGTCCCTGTCTATCCCTCTCTCTGATTCTCTCTCTGTCTCTATAAAATAAATAAGTAAATAAGTAAATAAATAAATAAATAAAAATTAAAAAAAAAAAACCCAAAAAAAACAGCATGGTACTGGCATAAAAACAGACATAGATTAAAGAAGCAGAATAGAGAGCTGAGTAATAAATCCATGTCTTTATGGTCAATTAATATTTCACAAAGTAAACAAGAACATACAATGGGGTAAAGACAGTCTATTGAATAAATTGTGTTGGGAAAATTGGATAAATAAATATCAAAAAAAAAAAGATGAAACTAGACCATCTTCTTACACCATCCACAAAAATAAACTCAAAGTGAATTAAATACTTAAATGTAGGACTTAAAAACATAAAAATCCTAGAAGAAATCATAGGGAGTAAAGTCTTGGACATTTCTCATAGCAATATTTTTTCTGACATATCTCCTTGGACAAGGGAAACAAAATAAAAAATAAATAAATGAGTCTACATAAAACTAAAGTTTTTGCATGGCAAAGGAAAAACCATCAAGAAAATAAAAAGACAACCCACTGAAAGGAAGAACATATTTGCTCATGATACCTCAGTTAAGGGCTTAATATCCAAAATTTATACAGAACTTACCATACTTCCCCATGTATAAGACACTCCTTAATTTTGGGGTCCGAAATTTGAAAAAAACTTTATTACATAAAATATTTGAATTCAATTTTTATTCATCATAAAATTCATACAACTCCTCATCACTGTCAAAACTCTTATCCATTAGCTTGTCCTCATCTGTGTCTGATGACAAATCACTGTCTTCATATATTACCTCATCCTCAGTTCCATCTATAGCATTTAAAATGCCATCTTTTTTTCTTTGTATTTTTCTGAAGTGAGAAGAGCAGAGGCAGAGAGACAGACTCCTGCATGCACCCGACTGGGATCCACCTGGCATACCCACTAGGGGGTGATGCTCTGCCCATCTGGGTCATTCTCCGTTGCAACTAGAGCCATTCTAGTGCCTGAGGTGGAAGCCGCGGTGTCATCCTCAGCACCCAGGCCAACTTGCTCCAGTGGAATCTTGGCTGCAGGAGGGGAAGAGAGAGACAGAGAGGAAGGAGAGGGGGAGGAATGGAGAAGCAGATAGGTGCTTCTTATGTGTGCTCTGGCCGGGAATCAAACCCGGGACTTCCACAAGCCGGGCCCACGCTCTACTCCTGAACCAACCGGCCAGAGCTGAAATGCCACACTTCTTAAATGACTTGACAATGATTTCAATCTTGATATTATCCCAGAATCTTTTCACCCAGGTACAAACTTCTCCTATAATTGGTTTCTTCACTCTTCCTGCTGGTGTCAAACTGTCCCCAGAAGACTTCATCCATTGGTTCCATTTGTCTCTCATGGCAGCTTCAAAGGGTTTGTTAATGCTGACATAATGTGGTTGGAGCTGGATGTCAAGCCTCCAGGTATGACGGCAAGTTTGTTTTTTGCTCTGCAGCAATCTTCTTTGTGTTTTTTGTTATGTGTGCCCTGAACTGATCAAGCACCAATAGGGCCAGTTTGCATAAGAGCCCACCTGGTCTCCTTCTCCAAACTTTCTCAAACCAGATCTTTATCTCATCCTGATCCATCCAACCCTTGTCAAGAACATGGACAATCACTCCTCAAAGAATGTTTTCTTTTAGCATTGTTCTGCACTTGAAAATCAGCATAAGAGGCAGCTTGGTTCCATGGGCACAACAAGCTAGAACAACTGTGTAATGGTTTTTTTCATGTCCACTTATCTTCACAGTTACAGATTTCACCTCCTTCGTATCAACAGTTCTGTTACTTGGGACATCAAATGGAAGGGGGACTTCGTACATATTTGCAATGTGTCCCAACTCAAACTGATCTGTCTTCCGACATCGAATGACAAAACAATGAACTTCAAGGACATTCTGCTCATAGCTTTCAGGCATCTTTTGGGCAAGTCTGGTGTGTGTACGCATGCTTAGTCCATTTCATTTCATGAACCTGAAGCACCAATTGTGTCCTCCTTTGAAATCAGTAACTTCTTTTTCATCAGCAATTCTTCTTGCCTCATGCTAAACCATTTTTGTGGACACAGGAATTCCAATTGCCCTTTGATCTTCAATCCATATCTTCAGTTCCCTCTCTAAATCAGGCCATTTTACTGACTTGCACCTCATGGCCTTCTTCTGCGGTGGCATTTTCAGTAGGGTTTCTTCTTCCCGTAGCCAGTCTCGGATTACGTTCAGCAGCACAATTTCCATTCACTTTTGCAAACTGGATCACTTATAACTTGAATTCAGCACCGTACGAAAATCTTTTCTGAGCCATTTCTGGGCAGAACGTGGCAAAACGTAACCTACCATAATATACCAGTAACAAGTGCGAAATAATGAGCGCAAAGACAACAAGCATGAAAAAGCGGGAAATGCAAGTAAAAGAAATCTACAACCACTGTATAAGATGCACCCAGTTTTTAGAACCTAAATTTTTTTTTTTTTTAAAGACAATCCAATTTTTTTTTAATTTTTTTTTATTTACTTTATTCATTTTTTAGAGAGGAGAGAGACAGAGGAGAGAGAGACAGAGAGAGAAGGGGGGAGGAGCTGGAAGCATCAACTCCCATATGTGCCTTGACCAGGCAAGCCCAGGGTTTCGAACCGGCGACCTCAGCATTTCCAGGTCGACGCTTTATCCACTGCGCCACCACAGGTCAGGCAGAACCTAAATTTTTTGAAAGAGGGTCTTATACAGTGTGTCCGTAAAGTCATGGTGCACTTTTGACCGGTTATAGGAAAGCAACAAAAGATGATAGAAATGTGAAATCTGCACCAAATAAAAGGAAAACTCTCCCAGTTTCATACCGATTCAGTGCAGTTTGATGTGGGCTCATGCACAGATATTTTAGGGTTCCTTAGGTAGCTATCCCGTATAGCCTCTACAGACTCGTCACTGACTGATGGCCTACCAGAACGGGGTTTCCACCAAACTGCCGGTTTCCTTCAACTGCTTATCCCACCGAGTAATGTTATTTCTATGTGGTGGCACTTCGTTATAAATATGCCAATATTCACGTTGCACTTTGGTCACGGATTCGAATTTAGTGAGCCACAGAACACATTGAACTTTCCTCTGTACTGTCCACATCTCGACTGGCATGGCCGTGGGCTGCTCCACTGTATACATGGTGTTACATCATCATCTGTGCATGCGCACATGCTGCCACATCATCCTACAGAAACTGGGAGGGTTTTCCTTTTATTTGGTGCAGATTTCACATTTCTTTTTTTTTTTTTTTTTGTATTTTTTGTATTTTTCTGAAGTTGGAAACGGGGAGGCAGTCAGACTCCTGCATGCGCCTGACCGGAATCCACCCAGCATGCCCACCAGGGGGTGATGCTCTGCCCATCTGGGGCATTGCTCTGTTGCAACCAGAGCCATTCTAGTGCCTGAGGCAGAGGCCACAGAGTCATCCTCAGCCAACTTTGCTCCAATGGAGCCTTGACTGCGGGAGGGGAAGAGAGACAGAGAGGAAGGAGAAGGGGAGGGGTGGAGAAGCAGATGGGTGCTTCTCTTGTGTGCCCTGGCTGGGAATCAAACCCAGGACTCCTGCACGCCAGGCCGACGCTCTACCACTGAGCCAACCGGCCAGGGCCCAGATTTCACATTTCTATAGTCTTTTGTTGCTTTCCTGTGACTGGTCAAAAGTGCACCATGACTTTACGGACACACTGTACATGGAGAAATACGGTATAGGCCCAGGCTGGCTGACTCAGTGGTAGAACATTGGCTTGGTGTGTGGATGTCTCAGGTTCAGTTCCCGGTCAGAGCACACAGGAGACGTGACCATCTGCTTCTCCACCCCTCCTCCACTCTTTTTCTCTCTCTTTCTGTCCTACAGCCATGGCTTAGTCGGTTTGAGTGCATTGGCCTTGGCACTGAGCCTTCACCTCAGTTGCTGAAAATAGCTCAGTTGTGAGCATTGGCCCCAGACAAGGGTTGCCAAGTGGATCCCCAGCAGAGTACATGTGGAAGTTTCTATCTCACCTCTTCTCACTTGGGAAAGAAGAAAGAAAAAAGAACTTATAAAACTCAACACAAAAAACAACAAACAAACACTCAAACCAAAAAACAACCAATCCACCTCACCTGTGGTGGTGTAGTAAATAAAGCATTGACTTGGAATGCTGATATTGCCAGTTTGAAAGCCTGGGCTTGCCCGGTCAAGGCCCATACGAGAAATAACTACTATGAGTTGATGCTGCCCTATCCTCTCCTACCTTTCTCTCTTTCTTTCCTCTCTCTAAAATCAATAAATAAAATCTTAAACAAAACAAACAAACAAATCCAATTAAAAAATGAGCAAAGGACCTGAATAGACACTTCTCCAAGGAATGCATACAGATGGCCAATAGATGAAAAAATATTCAACATCACTAATCATTAGAGAAATGCTAATCAATACATGAAACAATCAATCAACAACTAAAGTGAAGCAGCTACTAGTTGATGCTTCTCATCTCTCTCCTCCCCACCTATCTCCTTACCTTTCTCTCTCTCTTAAAAAAAGGAAAAAAAATGCAAATTAAAACCACAATGAGATATCACTGGTTAGGATGTGGAGAAAAGGGAACCCTTATGCACTGTTGTTGGGAATGCAGATTGGTGTAGTCAGTATGAAAAGCAGTATGAAGTTACCTGAAAAAATTAGAAGTGAAACTTCCTTGCCCTGTCTGGGTGTACTAGTTGGTTGGAGTATTGTTCCAATGCTCCAAGGTTGTGGGTTCAATTCCTAGTTAGGGCACATGCAGTTATCGACCAATGAATACATGAATTCTCTCTTGCTCTCTCTCTCTCTCCCTTCCTCTTTCTCTAAAATCAATCAATAAATATTTTTAATGGCCTAGCGATTCCACTTCTGTGAATATATCCTAAGAAACTCAAAATACTAATTCAAAATATATATATGCACCACTATTTTGATTGCAGTGCTATTTACAATAGTCAAGATTTGGAAGCAGCCAAGTTCCCAATGGTAGATGAGTGGATAAAAATGCTGTGGTATTTGTGCACAATTGAATAATACTTGGCTGTAAAAAAAGAATAAAATCTTACCTTTTGTGACAGCATGGATGGACCTGGACTATTATGGTAAGATAAACCCATCAGAGAAAGCAAATACCATATTATTTAACTTATATTTGGAATCTAATGAACAAAATAAACAAACAAAATAGAAACAGACTCATAGACACAGAGAACAGACTGACAACTGTCAGAGGGGTGGGGAGTTGGGGACCTGGGTGAAAAAGGTGAAGGCCTTAAAAAAAAAAGTAAAATCTCATAGACACAGAAAGCAATATGGTGATTACATGAGGGAAAACAAGGAAGGGGAGGTAGTAGAGGGTAAATTGGGGATAAATGGAGGTAGAAGGAGACTTGACTTTGGGTGGTGAATACACAATACAATATACAGGTGATGTATTGAGGAATTGTACACTTGAAACCAGTATCATTTTGTTAACCAATGTCAACCCAATAAATTCAATTTAAAAAGTGGGGACAGAAAGCCTGACCAGGTGGTGGTGCAGTGGATAGTGTCGACCTGGGATACTGAGGACCCAGTTTTTTTTGTTTTTTGTTTTTTTTGTATTTTTCTGAAGCTGGAAATGGGGAAAGACAGTCAGACAGACTCCCACATGCGCCCGACCGGGATCCACCTGGCACGCCCACCAGGGGCGATGCTCTGCCCCTCCTGGGCGTTGCTCTATCGCGACCAGAGCCACTCTAGCGCCTGGGGCAGAGGCCAAGGAGCCATCCCCAGCACCCGGGCCATCTTTGCTCCAATGGAGCCTTGGCTGCGGGAGGGGAAGAGAGAGACAGAGAGGAAGGAGGGGGGGCGGTGTGGAGAAGCAAATGGGCGCTTCTCCTATATGCCCTGGCCGGGAATCGAACCTGGGTCCTCCGCACGCCAGGCTGACGCTCTACCGCTGAGCCAACCGGCCAGGGCCTGAGGACCCAGTTTTGAAACCCCAAGGTTCCTGCTTTGAGCGGGCTCATCTGGTTTGAGCGCAGGCTCGACAGCTTGTGCACGAGGTTTCCAGCTTGAGCTCAGGATCATCAACATGATTCCAAGGTTTCTGGCTCGAGCCCAAGGTCTCTGGTTTGAGCCCAAAGTCACTGGCTTGAGCCCAAGGTTGCTGGCTTGAGCCCAAGGTCGCTGGCTTGAGCAAGGAGTCACTGGCTTGGCTTGTACTTCTGGGTTAAAGCACATATGAGAAGCAATCAACAACAACGAAACTGAGAGCTACAAGTTGATGCTTCTCATGTCTCTCCCTTCCTCTCTCAACAACAACAACAACAACAACAAAATAGGGACAGAGAGGTTAGGTTGCCCATTCTCAAAACTAGTACGTGATGGAGGTGTGAGTGGGTGTTGATGAGGGCAGGATGAATGAAACCTGAAAGAGAACTGAGGTTCTGGAGTGGTAGTAAGGGTCCATGAAAATCCTTGCATATTAGTCTACTTGGGCTGTCATAACAAACTACTACAGATTGGGTGGCTTATACAACAGATTTAGTTTCTGAAGTTTCTGGAGGCTGGAAGTCTGAAGTGAAGATTTTGGCAGGTTCAGTTTCTTCTGAGGTCTCTCATCTTGGTTTGCAGATGACTTTTCTTCCTATATCTTCGCATAATCTTTCTTCTTGGTGTGTCTTGTAAAGATATCAGTCATATTGGGTTAGGTATACCTTAACAGACTCATTTAAATTTAATTACCTCTTCAAAGTCCCTATATCTAACTATAGTCACATTCTGAGGTACTGGCGATTAGGACTTCCTCTGGGGAAGATAATTCAGTCCACACCACCTTGCATGGCACATTAAATAATTTAGCCTCTATCATGTAAGTCAGTGTTTCCCAAACCTAGTGATGAAACAAAATCTCCTGCAGAGCTTTTTTTAAGATGCAGACTTTAAAAAATTATATTGTCCTGGCCAGTTTGCTCAATGGTAGAGCGTTGGTCTGCGTGTGAAAGTCCTGGGTTCGATTCCTGGCCAGGTCACACAGGAGAAGTGCCCATCTGCTTCTCCACCCTGCCCCCTCTCTCTTCTCTCTCTCTCCCTCTCTCTCTCTCTCTCTCTCTCTTCCTCTCTTGCAGCCATGGCTTGATTAGAACGAGTTGGCCCCAGGCACTGAGGATGGCTCCATGACCTCCACCTCAGGAGCTAAAAAATGGCTATGGTTGCAACCAAGCAACAGCCCCAAATGGGCAGAGCATCGCCCCCTAGTGGGCTATCCTAGTGGATCCCAGTAGGGTGCATGTGGAAGTCTGACTCTGCCTCCCCTCCTCTCACTAAAAAAAAGAAAGAAAAAAAAAAGGATATTAAAATCAGGCAATGGTCCAACACCAAAAAGGTTGCTTACAGAATATGGTTATGTTAAACTTTACTTACAGGTTGTTAAACCCTTACAACTAAGGTTTTCCTTAGAAAAAGTATAATGGAAACATCAATTGCTTTTCAGACTTGACAGCTGTTGCTTCAAAAGGTGGTTTTGCACAAACATTAATCTACAAAAAAAAAACAACCACAAAACCCTCCAAAAACAAAAACAAAAACCCCTCAACCAACCAACCAACCAAAAAACCAACTGTTTAGAACACAATGAATTGCTTTTATTTCAACATGCATCTATATCTCAGTGTTTAGTGATCCTGAACAGAAAAGTGGGAAAATACAGCAATTTGCCAGGAAGTCTAGCCCGCCAGGTTCAGGGATCTGGCATGCACACCTAGTTCTTTCTTAATTCTTGCTGTGGACTGTGAGAAGCAGCAGCACAAAACCAAAACACACACTGAATTCAAGGATATTTTTTTTTCCAGTTGTCAGATCCCAAATTAGACCCAAATGGATTGCAAAGATGACCAAATGAGAGAACCCTGTTTAAAACTCCTTCAATTTGTAAAAGCAAAAGCAATTATGGGGAAAGAAAACAATTCATTCAGAGGGATTATGTGCGCTTATAAGTGTCTTCTGGGGCCTTTCTCCAAGCTTAACCAGCAAGGACTTTGACAGCTGGCAGGTCTGTGTAACCCTGCTGACTGTTCTTTTCACCTTATCAAAACCTGAGCTCCAAAAACGCAGCTGCTGCTGATGACAGCAGATGGTGGCAGAGCTGAGGAACCAATATTCATTTTCTAGGCCGGTGAAAAGTAAATTAATGTGGTTCTGAAACTAAACAAGGGAGGTCAGAGACTTTCCAGTCTTATCTTGTAGCTTCTGGCCAAAGCAAGGGAGTGTCAAGGGAAGTGGTGGGTGGGGACGATATAAGAAGGAACTTGAGGAGAAGGAGAAAACATTACCCTAGATAAAAGGTGGGGGGAAAAGATACGAAGAAAGCCCTGAGTTCCTCACCAAAGGTCAATTTTAAAAGGGAGCAGGGTGGCGGGGTGGGGGTGGGGTGGGGGAGGATGACAATCTATCCCTTTGCCAAGGGCGATAGTAGAGAATGGGGAAAAGATGATGATTTGGAAGGGAGGCATCATTTCAGACTTAAAAAAAGAAGCCAGGGGTTACAGACAAAGCACCCCCCCACACACACACACTCAGCAGTAGTCTCAGACAGTGACCTAGGACCTTCACATGTACTAAACAAACCATCCCAATTTAGAGGGCTGTTGCAGAGATGAAGGAGACACCGGAGGCGAAGGTAAGGACTTCAGGTCAGGTAATCAGCAGCACAGTGACTGTGTGATGTGTCTTTATACAGTTAAGTTAGAAGTGCCCCATCGGTTATGATGGGAATCAATTTAAATAGACTTTCTTGATCCCAGAAATTCAACTATGTGGAGAGTGGTTATGCTTGACAGGATGATTTGTTATAGCACAACTTGTATATTTCAAATGGACAAAGATTAGTATCATTTAGAGCAGGGGTCTCAAACTCGCGGCCCACGGGCCGCATGCGGCCCGCCGAACAATTTTGTGCAGCCCGCAGACTAATCCACGAGGTTCAAAATATTTTGGATAAAATTAAGTAAGCCTAGGGGCCTACTTGTATTTTTCATTTCTCTAGCATCCTAGCTAGATATTAGCTTAGTTAACAGCAGTTGTGATGCGAACTACAGTTTCTGGTCGTTTTGTGACACTGAGTAAACTGCATGTACGATTGTGCTTGTTGTACTGATTTTTTTTTTGTTTTCAACTGCAGTGAGAAAAGTGTTGCGTAACAGTTGCCTTTTGTAGACCTAGTGCGGCCCGCTGAACGGCTGTGATCTTGCTCTGCGGCCCACATGCTGAGTTGAGTTTGAGACCCCTGCTCTAAGCCATTTGTTTTTCTGTTTCTAAATGTGTTTTCCCACTTAAAAGCAGAATGTCCACAGTACCTCTGCATTGATTCCACTGAATCCCCTGTTCATCTCTAGTTTATTTTGTGTACTTCTACTTGCATTATCTAACACTAAATTTGATCAAGGAAATGTACTGTTTGCAAACTTTTCAGAAAAGCTTCCAGCTCAGATTTCCTTTTGGGATACTCGCTATTCTCCAGCTATACAGTATGTATTCTTTCCCGCTCTCTCTCTCTTTTTATTCTCTCTGTAGCCATTTTTCCTCCTTTCTATATCACTTAGGATTGACTAAACCAAATGTCACTCTTTTGAGAAGCATTCTTGGGCTCCATCTCCTTTTTCCATTGAATGTATTTCTTACTCTTCTCTTTTCATTATAGCACTTGGTATATTGTATTACAGTTATGTTATAGTTATGCATATGTCTGAATTTGCTTCTAGATCATTGATTCCTTGATCAGGTACCGTATATTACTCAGTTTTTATATTGTTTTCCAGGTTGACGCTTTATCCACTGTGCCACCACAGGTCAGGCATATATATATTTGTCTTTAATTCATTTATCCGTTTCATTTCCCCATAGAATTGTATCTTAATGTGTATTTTTATGCCTAAAAGTCTTTGATTGATCACTCTATCATATTTCTTTGCAGCAAAATATGAATGTAAAATAAATTTTTAAAAAATGTCCTGTAAACATAAGTTTTTAGCTGTTAAAATTTTTCTCCGAATTGAGATATTATAACCATTTTTATTGGTATAAAATAGCTCAAAACATAAATATATTATACATTTTGATCAATGAATGGAAAACATAAAAATCAAATTTTATTAGAAATCCAACCTTGAATGAGTTAGATTTTTTCTCTCCCAGTATCTTCTGGTTTTATTTTTCTAAATCTACACACCGAGAAACTTGTTAAAGCATAGACTATGGGAATATAAATAGTATTCTAATAGAGTTATAGTGCCTGACCAGGTGGTGGCGCAGTGAATAGAGCGTCAGACTGGGATGCAGAAGGACCCAGGTTCGAGACCCCGAGGTCGCCAGCTTGAGCACGGGCTCATCTGGCTTGAGCAAAGAGCTCACCAGCTTGGACCCAAGGCCGCTGGCTCCAGCAGGGGGTTACTCGGTCTGCTGAAGGCCCATGGTCAAGGCACATGTGAGAAAGCAATCAATGAACAACTAAGAAGTCGCAACGCACAACGAGAAACTGATGATTGATGCTTCTCATCTCTCTTTGTTCCTGTCTGTCTGTCCCTATCTCTGCCTCTGTAAAAAAAAAAAAAATAGAGTTATAGTTATCTGAACTCTTTCTCAGTTGTTTGCCAAAAATCATATAGTGTTCTATCAGAAATGTCTTTTTATGATCTATTGTTTGACTACCTGATTAGATTTTTCTTCAAATTTGTTAAAAGCAAAGGATTAGGAAACCACCTGAGCTGCAAAAGGATTTGTTACTTGTGCACTAAAGTCATTCACTTTTTCAATTTCTAAGAATTATACAAAAAAATCTATTTAGATAATTAGTAACTATGCCTGTTTACTTTTTCACTTATTTAACTTGATATAGTCAGAAAGGGTTGAAAAAATAAAAATATTGTTAATTTGAATGAATTTTTGCCAATATAGTAAGTATATTAAAATAAAATGCTTCTACTTTATCTTTGTGCTTTCTCTCTCCCTTCCTCTAGAGAGAGAGAGGAAGAGAGAGAGATGAGAAGCATCAACTCATAGTTATGACACCTTAGCTGTTCATTGAATGCTTTCTCATATGTGCCTTGACCTGGTTGGGAGCTCCAGCTGAGCCATGGCTTCTGACTCAAGCCAATGACCTTGTGCTCAAGCCAGCAACTATGGGGTCATGTTTATGATCCCATGCTCAAGCTAACACCCCTGTGCTCAAGCTGGTGAACTCGCAATCAAACCAGTGACCTTGGGTCCTCAACATCCCAGGCCAATGTTCTATCCACTGCACAACCACCTGGTCAGGCCTAAATATATTTTTATCAAAACTTTTTGAAGGGAGAGTAAACTTGAGGTGGTGAACACGTCTGAATGCAATATACAGATGATATCGTATAGAATTGTGCACCTGAAACCTGTATAATTTTATTAACCAATGTCACTACAATGAGTTCAATGAAATATTTAAAAATGAAAGAAAGAACAAAAGAAAGAAGAAAGAAGGAAAGAAAGAAAGAAAGAAAGAAAGAAAGAAAAGAAAGGGAGAGAAAATAAAAGAACAAAACTTTTTGGAGCTGCTGGTTTAACTTATTCAATTTATGGAAAATGCCCACTATAAAATCAAATTGGCAAAGTCAGTCAGTCTTACTCTGTTTTTAAAAATCTGACTTTGTTTTTAAATTTAAAAAATGTGCTAATGCGCCTGACCAGGCAGTGGAGCAGTGGATAAAGCGCCGGACTGGGATGTGAAAGGACCCATGTTTGAGACCCTGAGGTCACCAGCTTGAGCGTGGGCTCATCTGGTTTGAGCAAAGCTCACCAGCTTGGACCCAAGGTTGCTGGCTCGAGCAAGGGGTTACTCGGTCTGCAGGTTCAAAACCCTGAGGTTGCTGGCTTGAGCATGGGATCATCAACATGATCCCAAGGTTGCTGGCTTGAACAAGAGGTCATTGGCTTGGCTTCAGCCCCCAGTCAAGGCACATATGAGTAGCAATCAATGAACAACTAAAGTGATGCAACTACAAGTTGATGCTTTCATCTCTCTCCCTTCCTGTTTCTCTATTTCACTCTTGTAAAAAAAAATAGTGACCATAAATAACATATTGACAACATGTATGAGGTATACGATTAGCATTTGAATACTTTCTTCTAGCCCTGGCTGGATAGCTTGGTTGGTTAGAGCATCATCCCCAAGTGCAGAGGTTGTCGGTTGGATCCCCGGTCAGGGTACACACAGGAACAGATCGATGTTCCTGTCTCTCCCTTCCTTTCTTTAAAATCAATAAAATAAACATCAAAAATTTTCTTCAAAGTAAGATTAAAGATAAATAGCTCAGCAGAAAAATGAATAAAATATATAGTTAGAAAATATGTAAAATGATATGTGGTTAATATGAAAATATGTTCTAGTTCACTAGTAATCAGGGACATGCAGATTAAAACAATAAATCCCAAGAAAGATGAAAGCATGTATTCACAAAAAGACCTGATAAGGCTGCTCATGGCAGCCTTATAGTAGCCAGAAAATGAAGAGACCAAAATCTGTCACCAGAAAAAATGGATAAACAAAATTTAAAAATTCATACAATGGAATTTTACTCAGCAATAAAAAGAAACAGACTAGCAATAAATACAACAACTTGGATGAATCATAAAACATTATGCCGAGTGAAAGAAATTTTCCACAAAAAAGTACATATTGTATCTAGATCAGACAAAGTTAATCTATCATGGAAAAACAAATACAGAGTAGTGGTTACCTGCTAGGAGTGGGACCAGGAATTGACTTGAAAGGTAATTAGGAAACTGGCTGTTGGTGTTAGTAATGTTCTGTATTTCTATGGAGATTTGGGTTACACAGGTGTATATGTATTTGTTAGAACTTAGTGAATATATATTTGTTTTGGGCATTCCACAGTGTATAAATTCTACCTTAAAAGTCTGTAAGCTAAAGTTGAACTCTAGCTAATGATATGCACATTGAAGTGTTCAAGGATAAAGTATAGAGTACTGAAGTTTTCAACTAAGTTTTTACTATATACAAAATATGATTGATTTTGAGTTATAGATAGAGGGATGGATAGATAGATATATGATAAAGCAAATAGGATAAAATGTTCATGTAACTCCCACCTGAATTCACAGCATAATTTAAAAATTTTTATTGTATGTTTAAATTTTGTCATAATGAAATGAAAAAGCAATAATGAGATATATTACACCCATCAGATTGGCATAAAGGAGAACTGAGTGTTGAATGAAGATGTGGTGAAATATAGTGGAAATATAAACTGGCACATCCACTTTGGAGAGTAATTTAGCAATTTCTGATAAAGCTGAAGATGCTCATATTTTATGAGACTCAATTTCTTCTTCTAAGTATACTACCTAAAATTTCATGTGCCCAAGAAGATATGTCCAAAAATGTTCTTTGCAACATGGCTTTCCCTAGTAATCCTTTATATTAAAATACTTAAAATATTAAGTTGCAAGAATAATACAGCAAACCTTGACTGGAATAGCTCAGTTGAGAGCATTGTCCCAATCTGCAAATGTTGCAGGTTTGATCCCTGGTCAGGGCACATACAGGAACAGAAAGATTGATGCCTCCTCCTCCCTTTCTCTCTCTAAAATCAATAAAAAAACATTAAATTTTTTTTTGTATTTTTCTGAAGCTGGAAACGGAGAGAGACAGTCAGACAGACTCCCGCATGCGCCCGACCGGGATCTACCCGGCACACCCACCAGGGGGCGATGCTCTGCCCCTCCGGGGCGTCGCTCTGTTGCGACCAGAGCCACTCTAGCGCCTGGGGCAGTGGCCAAGGAGCCATCCCCAGCGCCTGGGCCATCTTTGCTCCAATGGAGCCTCGCTGCGGGAGGGGAAGAGAGAGAGAGGAAGGAGAGAGGGGGAGGGGTGGAGAAGCAGATGGGCGCTTCTCCTGTGTGCCCTGGCCAGGAATCGAACCTGGGACCTCTGCATGCCAGGCGGACGCTCTACCACTGAGCCAACCGGCCAGGGCCTAAAAATTTTTAATTAATTAATTTATTTTTATAGAGACAGTGAGAGACTCAGAGAGAGGGATAGATAGGGACAGACAGACAGGAATGGAGAGAGATGAGAAGCATCAATCATCAGTTTTTCGTTGTGACACCTTAGTTGTTCATTGATTGTTTTCTCATATGTGCCTTGACCACGGGCCTTCAGCAGACCGAGTAACCCCTTGCTTGAGCCAGTGACCCTGGGTCCAAGCTGGTGAGCTTTTGCTCAAACCAGATGAGCCCGCGTTCAAGCTGGCGACCTTGGGGTCTCGAACCTGGGTCCTCTGCATCCCAGTCCGACACTTTATCCACTGCGCCACTGCCTGGCCAGGCACATTATTTTTTTTCTTAATCATTTGAGAGTAAATTGCACTTAATCCCTAAATACTTCAGCATATATTTCCTAAAGCAAAGGCATTCTTCTGTATAACCACAATACAATGAAAACACTCAGGACATTTTTTTTTTTTTTTAGCACACTTTTAATTTATTTTTTCATTTTTAGAGAGGAGAGAGAGACAGAGAGGGAGAGAGAGGAGAAAGAGACAGAGAGAGAGAAGGGGGTAGGAGCTGGAAGCATCAACTCCCACATGTGCCTTGACCAGGCAAGCCCAGGGTTTCGAACCGGCGACCTCAGCATTTCCAGGTCGACGCTTTATCCACTGCGCCACCACAGGTCAGGCTCAGGACATTTTAATATTTGTTTTAATATCATTATCTAATTTACAGTCCATATTAAAAATTTTCAATTATTGGAATAATGTCTTTTAATTGTGTTTTAAACTCCATCTAGAATGTGTGTATACTAACCATGAATATACACATATTAATAAATATTTCTATATGTAACTATCAGTATCTACATTAAACTACAATCTTTTAAAAAAATTTATACAATCTTTTTTTTAAATTTATTTATTCATTTTAGAGAGGAGAGAGAGAGAAGAGGGAGGAGCAGGAAGCATCAACTTCCATATGTGCCTTGATCAGGCATGCACAGGGTTTCAAACCAGCAGCCTCAGAGGTTCAGGTGGGTAGACGCTTTATCCACTGTGCCACCACAGGTCAGGCCTAAACTAAAGATGAGTTTATACTGATGTCTTCAACTCTAACCTACCTTTATATGGTTCATTTTAGCTTCTTGGTCTTGCTTATCTGTAACCTTTAAGTCCAACAGTGAGAAACATGTCTTCTACCATCCACTATCCACTTACTTATTGTTCAAACCCAGTATGCACATCTAGCAGTTTCAGAATTCTTAACCCTTACCCCCATGGGAAATGACTGCCTGCTGAAGTTCAGTGCTTACATACAGTTTATTTTGCCTTTAGTTTTACAGACTTCACTAATTTCTGAAGGTACTTAGGTTAGCACCTTCCGCCTTAGGTTAGCATAATTCTGCTTGAGTGAGATTGTGTCATACATTTGTGATAAGGCTAGATTCTATTGTTACAGCATCGTTCTATCCCGGGATTTCCCTGACATCCTAAATGATTTTTTTCCCTTAATTTGCATACATCAAGGTTTACCCTTTGTGCTGTAAGGTACTATGAGCTGGCTTTTTTTCCTCATTATTATTTATTGATCTTAGTGAGAGAGGAAGGGGGGAGGGAGGGAGGGAGGGAGAGAGAGAGAGAGAGAGAGAGAGAGAGAGAGAGAGAAGAACATCAATCTGTTACTGTACGTGCCCTGACCAGGGATCGAACCAACAACCTCTAAGCTTCAGGACGATGCTCAAACAAACTGAGCCATCCGGCCTGCGCAGATCTATGAGTTTTGATGCTAGTCAAAATGCTAGTCAAAAATTAGTAACAGCCAAGATATCCTTCAATATTGGAATGGATAAACAAACTGTGTGGTGCATCCCTACAATAGAATATTATTTTGCACTAAAAATAAATATACAATCAATTCATGCAACAGCATGGATGAAACTTAAATGCATATAGTTAAACAAAAGAAGCCAGTCTGGAAAGGCAACCGACTGTATATTTTCAACTCTATGACATTCTGGAAGAAGCAAAACTACAGAAACAATAAAAAGGGCCATGGTTTCCAAGGGTTAGGAGGGAGGGAGGGATAAATAGGCAGATGTTAGTTTGCAAACTGGCCCCCATACATGAATGGAAAGGAGAGACCAAAGACAAAGGCAGATGGGTAGGTGGCAGGTTTAACAAGCAAGGGAACTTCATGAAGCTCGTCTTGGGTGGCTGCAAGATGAGTAGATCTTTGTACATACCTGCCAAAATCCTAAAAGTTTCTATAGCGGTTTTCAGTGGTTTCAGTCATGTATGGTGTCCATATGGTTTCAACCACACATGGCTCTCTCAAGGCTGAGTCCTTGAAAACAGCTCTCACAGTGAGAATGGTGGGTAGAACATATGTTCCAAGGGTGTGGAGGGGATGAACGGCCTGTTTGCCCAGGTCCAGCTCTTAATGGACAGTCATGTCTCTCTGATGACCTCCTATAGCAGAGAACAAAGGATTTTTAGGGCAGCAAAACTACTCTATATTCTTTAATGGTGAATACATGTCATAAACATTTGTCCAAACCTGTAGACTACACCAAGAGTGAACGCTAACGTAAACTATGGACTCTGGTTGATAATGATGTGTTAATGTAAGTTCATCAATTGTAACAAATGTACCACTTAGGTGGGGAATGTTAACAGTGGGTAAAATGAATGGAGGCTTACACAGGTATTCCTCCTATTATTCTGTCTAATTTTTGAAATATTCAATAATAAAAACAAAAAATATGCTTGCAAACAAGCATTTCTTTGGGATTCAAAACAATGTTGAATTGTGTGTAAATATTCATAGCAGATTTTTAAATTGATTGATTTTAGACGGGGGATGGGGAGAGTATTCATTTGTTGTTCCACTTAGTTGTGCATCCACTGGTTGCTTCTTGTATGTGCCCCAAGTGGGAATTGAACCTGCAACCTTGGTGTTTTGGGATGAAGCTCTAACCAACTGAGCTCCCCAGCCAGGGCCTCATAACAGTTGTTGTTTTTTTTTGGTGTACTCATACATGAGACAGAGAGGGAGGGGGGAGAGATAGGCAAGGACAGACATGTAGTTTTATGTCAATTATCTCAATTATGGACATAGATAAAAATGAAGTGAGACTAATGGACACAGCTAAAAGTGAAATGGTTACCAGGGGGAAGGTAACATGGGGGAGCAGGAAGGGGACTTGATTGAAGAGTGTAAAGAGGGACAAATATAAGGTGATGGAAAATGATTTAACTTTGGGTGATGGGTATACAACATAATCAACAGTTCAAATGCTATGGAAATGCTCACCTGAAACCTATGTACCCTTATTGATTAATGTCACCCTGTTAAAGTCAATTTTCTAAATAAAAATTAAAAATTAGAAAAAATGCTGAAGATGTTATTGTGTCTCAGAGACATTCTTAGCTGAGGTGTACAAAAGGGAAACAGATTAGTTTATAGGCTCCTGATTTACTGTTATAAACAACAACGGCCTTCATAGGGTAGGAGACTCAAACCTTGTCAGTGGCATCAACTGTAGCCTCAGTCCATCCTGCTTTGGATGCAGCCACAGCTTGGTTGTGTGGAATGGCTCAAGGCTTGTCAAACTCACACATGAGACAAAGCAATGCCAAGGTGTAGGCTTGACTGATTTGGCCAGTAAAGATGCAGCGAGCCACTTCCAGATTTAAACATTTTATTACTTAAGTAGACAGCAAAAAGTAGAATCATCTTAAGGTGTTATCTCCACACAGTAAAAAGGACAACACCAAAACAACAGTATTTCAATATTGCTTTGGAACCCATTCAAGGTTGCCAATCCAGTGTTTTGTATGCTCTGCGGCTCTGTTCCTAAGGAGTAGGACAGAAAGCGCCATACCTAATCAGAACTGGGGAGGCAGGAGAAGCTGTCCCATGACAGCCTCCCAGGGGAGGTAGGGAGGCAGTGGGAAACGACCTTGTAGTGGCTTTCACGAGCCTCCCACCTCATATTCCAGGAGGATTGAGGCGTTCCACCCAAACTCAGATACTTCAAGCCTTGACCTCCATGGTTACATGCAATGTCTCCATGGCAGACCTGTTTGCCGAATAAAGCTGTTTCTCTGTTGACAATGGATAGAAATAGTAGCTGGGTAAGTGGAAGGATTCAGGCCTGTATTGAGTGATCTGGCAATGACCTGGATTGATCATGATTTGGAGGAAATCCAAGTTCAGAATTTCAGCTAACTGAGTATGTTAGTTCCTGGAATCTTTGTGTTGTCCTAGAAATTGACCTGCTGCCCTTTGCCACAGCTCGCTAAGGGGGAGAAGGAATTAGCGGGAGCACACAAGTTTGGCCTTTATGTTAATTACAGTATGCTTTACTCTCTGTTATATTCTTTCTAGAATGTAGATTCTGTTTTCTCATTTAATTCTTTGCGGTTTGTTTAGAAATTACTAGCAAAGATCTTTTTCTGCGTTAAGGAGAGAGCTCTTAACTAGTGGTTGGGCCTGAAAGAGTTGCAGCCAGGTTTCTGTCTAGAGAGAGCAGACTAAGTCAACAGTTCCACTTCAGGATGGTCTCTGAACAAGGTCTATTCCTGTTTGGGTATGCCACATGTTAGAAAACATTAGGAAAAATTAAGACTAACATTCAAAAAGTCAATAACCCATAGGAAGCCTGTGGATTATTTTAAAAATACCGTATTGGAAGCCTGAGAAAATGTATGGCAATGATCAAAACTACTAGACACTTGGGAAATAAAATATGCAGCTTGGTTAACTGGCAAAGTCAAAGAGGCTGTTGTAGAGGAGAAAAGGATGTCTTTCAAAAAATGGAAATATAGTTTCTAATAAGGAGAACAGGGAAGTCTGGAAAATACAGCAGCTCAAATACGAAGTAGAAATTATATGGGCTAAGAAAGAATGAGTGCTTTGCTAGGGACTCTAAAGCTCTTCTCTGAAATATATCCAGGAGAAAGCCAGCTAGAGTATGAGGGATTACAAGGACTAAAAAGGGATCTGATATGTGGCAGGAGCCTGGGAAGTGGGGATTTCAAGTTGCTGCTGGTTTAAATGAGAGGACTTTGGCAAAGCTTTGTGTGAGGCTCTGGAGAGGTGCCTGAGCAAGAAACATTTTACCTTTTCCTCTCTCTCAGTCTCTTCTTTCCTCCTTCTACTGCATTCACTCTCAGGCCCTTTCCTGAACTGGCATTGCTTTGTTCCTCTTTCCCTGGAATGTCCTTTTCCTGTTTCTCCTTCACCTGATCTTGGTCATTTCCAAATTGTGGTGCCTACGAATACTGTAGAACACTCTGAACTGGGCTCACTCAGTAGGCAAACAAGTTCTTGCCTAAAATTGCTACTAAGGCATTACTGCATCCAAGTCGTTTGGATTAGAAGTAGGTGAGGGGCGAATAGCTGCATGGAAGTCCTTTGCTTCTTCCTCTGGTGGTAAAGAGGATGGACAACCTGCTTACCCTTGACCTATTAGGGTTTTGGTAGCGGACGCTGACACCTGGTGGTCAACCTTGCAAGGTGCAGAAGAGTTCATTATAGCCCCATGCTTACCACTTAACCATTTATTGAGCTATTCGCTTTATATAAATTATCTCATTTAAAATTCACAATAACCCCGTGAAATATCATTATTTCAATTTGATTATAAATTATTTATGTTAAACATATATAAAATAATTTAAACAGTGTGATAAGCCCCCCCCCCCTTTTCTCAGTTCCTGGGAGAGTACCTGACACACAGTAGGTTTTCAGGAAATATTTGTTGAAATATTTTTTATTTATGAAACTTTAATTAGAAGGGCCGTCTGTTTGTAATAGAGTTAATGTGCTACAGTGCTACCAGCCATATAAACCTAGGCTCAATTTGTTGCAACTCTTTCTTATATAACCTTTCCCAGAAATCTCTCCATCTTAGATACTCAGAGACCAAGTCTGCTGTTGAGAAAAATTCAAGTCTATTGAAACTCTTCTCAACTGCAATCATCCTGGATTCTCTACCCTGGAAACCACAAGGCTGAGTTTCTGTTCAAATGCTTTTATTTCATATTGAGAAACCAAACAACTAGGAAGCCAAGTTTTAGTCAACTAAGGCTGTTTAAATGCTGCTTTCTTAGAGTCCCCCACCTGGACATTAAGTGCCCAAGATCAATGCTTGTTAATAAGAGCTCTGAAGTTGCTCAGGATGATGGCCATTTTGTTAGAGAGGAAGGAAGACTTTGAGGCAAGTGGCAACATATTCAGAGAGAGAGAAAGAGAGACAGAGACACACACAGACCATTAGGTTGTTAGATAACTACAGTTAAAAAGAGAAGATAGCCCTGACCAGGCGGTGACGCAGTGGATAGAGCGCCAGACTGGGATGCAGAGGACCCAGATTTGAGACCCTGAGCTCGCCAGCTTGAGCGCGGGCTCACCTGGTTTGAGCAAAGCTCACCAGGTTGAACCGAAAGTCGCTGGCTTGAGCAAGGAGTGACTTGGTCTGCTGTAGCCCCCAGGTCAAGGCACATGTGAGAAAGCAATCAATGAACAACTAAGGTGTCGCAATGAAAAATTGATGATTGAGGCTTCTCAACTCTCTCGGTTTCTGTCTGTCTGTCCCTATCTATCCCTCTGACTTTCTCTCTGTCTCTGTAAAAAAAAAAAGAGAAGATGGATGGTATGGCCCTCAAAGAAGCAATACTGAAGGAGTGATGGCTTGGAAGCAGTGACTAGGTAGTAGGAGAACGCCAATGCAATCTCTGGTCCCTGTGATGTGTGGAGAATGAATGGATAAGCAGCCTTCACTGGAGGGAGATGCAGTAGAAGTGGTGTCTTGAGGGGAAAGCTGTGTATCATTTAAAGCCAGAAAGTGGGAGAGTTTCCATGGATGGGAGTTTGTCTATCTTTGAACGGGAATTTCCTGGGGCCAATTGGAAAAGTCTGGGAGGGAGAGGTACGGTGGGAATTTGGTGGGTGAGGAAGTACAGAGTAGTATGAAGATGAAAACAGAGGATTAGTGATTGGAGAGGTTTCATCTTGGAATGTGCTATGATGTAAAGAAGGGTAATATTAGCTTTCCTCAAATCTAAGGCTGGCTGAGGTTCTTGGCTATGGTGGGGAACTGGAATGTTTGGTCATTATTTGAAACTCATCAAGAAGGGGGTCTGAAACCTGACCAGGCGGTGGCGCAGTGGATGGAGCGTCGGACTGGGATGCAGAGGACCCAGGTTCGAGACCCCAAGGTCGCCAGCTTGAGTGCAGGCTCATCTGGTTTGAGCAAAGGCCCACCAGCTTGAACTAAAGGTCTCTGGCTCAAGCAAGGGTTTACTCGGTCTGCTAAAGGCCCACGATCAAGGCACGTGTGAGAGAGCAATCAATGAACAACTAAGGTGTTGCAAAGCACAATGAAAAACTGATGATTGATGCTTCTCATCTCTCTCCATTCCTGTCTGTCTGTCCCTGTCTATCCCTCTCTCTGACTCACTCTCTGTCTCTGTAAAAAATAAATAAATAAATAAATAAAATTAAAAATAAAAGAAGGGGTCTGAAGCCATTGGCATTGAAGTGGTGGTTGCTGAGATAAAATCAAAGCCATGTGAGTGATTAACCTAGGTAGGTAGAAAAGGCAGAAAGCAAAAGGTAGATACAGCCTTGAAAAGACTGAAGAGTACAAGCCTGTACAAAACAGCGGACCCTACATGAGAAAAGAGTGTTCTCAGACATCAATAAACTGCCCCACATGAAATGCTATGTCTTCTTCTTCTTCTTCTTCTTTTTTAAGACTTTATTTATTTATTTTACAGAGAGAGAAGAGAGCAAGGGGCAGGGACAAGTATCAACTCATAGCTGCTTCACTTTAGTTGTTCATTGTTTGCTTGTTGCCTGTTGGATGTGCCTGGGCAAACCCAGGGTTTTGAACCAGCAACCTCGGCATTCCAGGTCTATGCTCTATCCACTGTGCTACCAAGGTCAGTTCTTAACTCCCAAACTTTATGGGGCTCCTTTTTTGTCTTTCATTTTGGCGTCTTCTCGGATGAGAAGCTTTCCAAAAAGTTGGTTGGCAAGCTCTTGATGTTTCCTCTTAGATCATCTCTTGTTGATCCTTATGGATTTCATTAAGTTCTGTGCTCCTTGAGGCCTTTGGATCAACTATGTCTACCTCTCAGATGCCCTTCTATTACTGTCTCTGCCCATTTGACGTTTTCACAATTAAAGTAAAGAAACTAAAACCATTGAAAATCCAGAGAGATTCTTAGGTGAAGAAGAGGAAAATTAGGCAAGCTTATGTTGATATTCTCATTCTTTGCTGTACAATGGAAGTTATGGTCATTGGCTGAAGGTGAGAGGGATGACTTATACCTCATAGGGTTTTTGTATTAAATGCAATAGTGGATGTGAAGCATTTAGCACAGTGGGTGGCTCAATAAAATGGAGTTTTCTTAAAGATCCCTGTGGAGAAGTCAAAGTCCTGGCTGGGCATAGTGGTAGTCAAGGCAACTGACAAGGGTGGGGCAAGGTTAAAAAACTGGAGAAATAGTGTTGGGTAGAGTAGGTGGTGTGCAGATGGGCAGCAGTAGGCAAAGAACAAGTGAATAGACAGGAGCTGGGATCTAAGCAAGGAAAGATGAGTAAGCTACTAAAGCTCAAGTAATAATTTGAGGTTCCATCCATCATATAACTTTAAACAGTGGGTTTTCAATGAGGCATGGATGCTAGCAAACCATTTGCTAGCTAGGGGTCTACCTTAGAATTAAAGGTTGTTCTGTCTTGGAATGCTGAGATCACCGGTTCAAAATCTTGGGCTTCAATTCCCCAACGGGGGGGGGGGAATCTTGGGCTTGCCCCGTCAAGGCACATATGACAAGCAATCAATGACCAGAGAGAGTGAAGCAACTACTTCTCATTCCCCCTCTGTAAAATCAATAAATAAAATTTATAAAAATAAAAAAACATACTATTGGAATGTTTGATAATGGGATGAAACAAAAAGAGGGAGAGTGTTGTAGGATAGCGAATAACTACAAAAAAGAAAAAAGGAGATGGAATAAAATGTTATATATCTGCCTTCCCTCTGTCAAATATAGTACCCAGAACCCAAATATGTAATCGTTAGAAATTTAATTCTAAATAAGAACATAATAAATCTCTAAAATATGAAGCATATGTATTTATTAAAAATGGTTTGAAACCATACTATCAAAACTAATAAGATAGAAAAGCAGAGCAAGCAGTATTGATGCAAGATATTTTTCTAGGAATTTTTAAAGTTCTTTCTCTCAAGGAGTAAGAGTTATTTCTGTGCTTTAAATCAGTGGGAAACATTTATTTATTCATTTATTTGAGAGAGAAGAAGAGAGAGACAGAAAGAAGCATTGACTCATATCATTTTACTTAGTTGTGCCACTGATTTCTTCTCAAATGTGCCCTAACTGGGGTTTGAACAGGCAACCTTGGGGGTCAAGCCGGCACCCTTGGAACTGAACTCATGACCTTGGTGCTCCCAGATGACACTCTATGCCAGGGGTCCCCAAACTACAACCCGCGGGCCACATGCGGCCCCCTAAGGCCATTTATCCGGCCCCCCGCTGCACTTCCGGAAGGGGCACCTCTTTCATTGGTGGTCAGTGAGAGGAGCACATATCACTTGTTACAGCTAGCAGTGACAAATATGGAACCAGATATTGACCATCCCATTAGCCAAAAGCAGGCCCATAGTTCCCATTGAAATACTGGTCAGCTTGTTGATTTAAATTTACTTGTTCTTTATTTTAAATATTGTATTTGTTCCTGTTTTTTTTTTTTTTTTAACTTTAAAATAAGATATGTGCAGTGTGCATAGGGATTTGTTCATAGTTTGTTTGTTTTTTTTTATAGTGCGGCCCTCCAATGGTCTGAGGGACAGTGAACTGGCCCCCTGTGTAAAAAGTTTGGGGACCCCTGCTCTATGCACTGTGCCACTTGCCAGGGTTCAGTGGGAAAATTTTAAATTCACTTTTTATGCTATAAAAGAATTTAGTCCTACTTTAAATAGGTACCACTTGGCTAATACACACTTGATAATATTAGTTTCCTATAGCTGGTATAACCAATTACCTCAAACTAGGGGGCTTAAAACAACAGACATTTTCTGGAGGCTGGAAGTCTGAAATCAAGGTGTCAACAGGGCTATGCTCCCTCTGCAGGATCTAGGGAAGAATCCTTTCTTGCCTCTTAACTTCTGGTAGTTGTCAGTAATCCTTGGCATTCCTTGGCTTGTAGACCCATCACTTCAACCTCTTTTTGCCTTCATGTGGCATTCTCTTCTCTGTGTATCTCCATGTGTCTCTGTCCAAATTTCCCTCTTCTTTTGAAGACAATAGGCATATTTGCCACGACTAGCTCAGCAATGCGTGTGCACATAAAGAAGGCGCTGCAGGACTTACGAAAAACACACAAGACACAACATACAGAAAAGATGAGTACAGAGGCTCCTAGCCTCTAACAGGGGTCTCCAAACTTTTTACACAGGGGGCCAGTTCACTGTCCCTCAGACCATTGAAGGGCCACCACATACAGTGCTCCTCTCATTGACCACCGAAGAAAGAGGTGCCCCTTCTGGAAGTGCGGCAGGGGCCGGATAAATGGTCTCAGGGGGCCGCATTGCGGCCCGCGGGCCGTAGTTTGGGGATGCCTGCTAGTAAGAGCCCAGATCGCTGCAGCCTCATCGTATTTATTGGTCTCTTTGCTCATCAAGCAAATTAGCAGAGCCTGGGTTCAGGTGCAGAGAAGGGTAATTAACTAATATTTTTCAGATATGTAGGGGAAAGGCCATAGGGATCAGCTGTTTCCTTTAAATAATCTTATCAGTGCTTGCAGGGGCAGCGTTCTACCCCCATAGGACTTGGCGTTCAAAGTCTGCACCAAACACTTGTCTCAGGACAACAGTCTAATTCCTAGCCATTTTCCTACACATATTAGATTTAGAGCCCACCCTAATCCAATATGACCTCATCTAAATTTGATTATATCTGCAAAGACCTTATTTCCAAATAGGTCCCGTTGATAGTTTTCAGATGGACATAACTTTGAGGGGGACACTATTTAACCCAGTACACAGGGGAAATGTACTCGATCAAGAGCTGGTATGACTCGGACAGTAAATGCATTCTGGGTTTCTGAAACTACCAAGTGGAGATGGCAGAGGTGTGACTGGTAGAGAAAATTTAGTTTCCTCTTTTGAGGAAAGGCAAAAAAGCCAACGATAGTGGTGAAAGGGAAGGTCCTCACTATTTCCTGTTATCCAGATTTCTTAGTATCTGAGCAGAATAAATGTTTGGGAGCATTTCTTGGTCCTCAAGTTAAAACTATTGCTATGACTGATGTGGGAAGAGTAAAGTATTGTGTGTGGGAAACATAGTTGCTTCAGAGCGGGCCATCTCTGTGGAGGAATGGCTTTAATACTGTTCTGGCAGAAATCTAGGGTGTGGAAGTGAGCAGCTTTGGGATATGTAGCCCACACCCAATCATAGACCCATATCCTGCCACCACTCAACATATTAGAATATGATCTCTTCCTAGAGGTGGGTCTATAGCAGGGGTCCCCAAACTTTTTACACAGGGGGCCAGTTCACTGTCCCTCAGACCATTGGAGGGCCGGACTATAAAAAACTATGAACAAATCCCTATGCACACTGCACATATCTTATTTTAAAGTAAAAAAACAAAACAGGAACAAATACAATATTTAAAATAAAGAACAGGTAAATTTAAATCAACAAACTGACCAGTATTTCAATGGGAACTATGGGCCTGCTTTTGGCTAATGAGATGGTCAGTGTCTGGTTCCATATTTGTCAATGCTAGCCATAACAAGTGATATGACGCGCTTCTGGAGCCCTGACACGTGCGTCCTGCATCGCTGCGCTTTGTGGCACCACCACATACAGCACACAGGATGCATCCTGTGCTCTCTCACTGACCACCAATGAAAGAGGTGCCCCTTCCGGAAGTGCAGCGGGGGCTGGATAAATGGCCTCAGGGGGCCGCATGTGGCCCGCGGGCTGTAGTTTGGGGACCCCTGGTCTATAGCTACATCCCTGCTTATAAAACCACAAAACCCATCCTCACTCAAGGCTGACAAAATAACACCACTTAACTCTTAGGAGCAACCTTGACCTATATCTCACTGCTAGTCAATACATCACCAAGGCAGGTCATGTAGCATCGCTAGCACTGCTTAGCAAGTCTAAGTGAAAGCTCATACAGTGGCTACAGTACATACATATCTCGCCTCTCAACACATATGGGGACAGCCCAGTCTCAGGAGAACCTAAATACACTTTAACCTTCAACACAGCTTGACAGAGTCCAGCTCAGATCACTGCTCACTGCTCAGACTCACACATTCTTCAGCAAATCAAGAGACATCTTTTATATTAGCATTGGGCTTCCATCCACATATCTTTAAAGTTTTCCAAGAAATGACCCTCCAGTAGTCCAGAACCCTTACTCATGCCAGTGTTTGGCACACCACTGGACAGATTTAATCCCAAACAAAAAACAAGAATCATCCCATACAAATACTTGCTTCAGCACTTTATGGGAAGGTTAACACAAAGGCCAAGAGTAAAACTTATAAAGCAGAGACCAGGGAACACACATCCTATCATTCAGTAAATTATCAGGTACTCCACACCTAGAACAATAATCCAGAACCATTCCAATACTCATCACACTAAAAGAGCTTCCCTAACAAGACTAAGGTCTATATTGCAGATCGCTTCTTAGCAAACCAAGAAAAAAAGCCTTGCACAGGAAAGGTATCATACCACCATTGAACACCACACCATAAAGTCTTTGTTGACCAAGACTGATAACTATATTCACATAGAATCTATTAGAAAATAACTGTCACTTGGATAAGGTCCTACATCTATACCATTATAAATATCAAAGCCAAAATGTGAACTAGACCATGAAACTCCTTATACTACTACTTAGCATAGTGGAAGGATTCATGGCCCCAAATAGGGCCCATATATTCACCAAAGAAGGAACGTGTCCCTGTGAAGAGCTGAGTCCTTACACAATAGCTGTACTTCCACCACACCAGTAGAGAGCCTATCACAAATGGGTGCATACAGCCATACCAAAGCACATGGCCCACTAGCAGACTTCAACAAGCCAGAACAGAGCTTCTACCCACACCACTCACCCAAACACCAGGACCAGAAGACAGTCCTTTCCCAGATCATACTTTATGGTTACACCAGAGCTGGGCACACCAAGATAAACCCCAATAAGACAAGCACTTAAACCTATAACATTACTCAATCCATGAAGAGAACCCCACTCCTCAACTAACACAGTGTCCAAGACACATCCGCTCGTGGAATTGCTGTATCATACGGCAACTGTATATTTAATTTTTCTTAAAGAACTGCCAAACTGTTTCCAAAGTGACCACACTATTTTACATTCTTACCTCTGCGTCTGATGGTTCTAATGTCTCCAGATTGTTGCCAACACTTATTTTCCATTAAAAAATGATAGCCAGGCACTGGCTGGTTGGTTCAGTGGTAGAGCGTTGGCCCACCACGTGGATATCCCAGGTTTTATTCCCAGTCAGGGCAGACAGGAGAAGTGACCATCTGCTTCTCTACCCTTCCCTGTCTCTTTTCTCTCTCTATCTTTCTCTTTTCCCCTCCTGCAGGCATTGCTCCATTTGAGCAAAGTTGGCCCCTGGTGCTGAGGATGGCTCCATGGCCTGGTCTCACATGCTAAAACAGCTTGGTTGCTGAGCAACAGAGGAATGCCCCAGATGGGCAGAGCATTGCACAGTAGGGGGATTGACAGTGGATCCTAGTCGGCGCATATGGGAGTCTGTCTCTCTGCCTTCCTGCTTCTCATTTAAGAAAAAAAACACGATAGTCATCTTAGGGGATGTGAAGTGATATCTTGTGATTTCAGTTGGCATTTTTGTAATGACTAATGACAAGCATCTTTTCTTGGCTTTTTGGCAATGTGTTTTTCTTTAGGGAAATGTTTTTTCAGATGCTTTGAGCATTTTTAATTGGATTGTCTTTTTATTGTTGCTTGTAAGACTTCTTTATGTATTCTGGAAACTAAAACATTTCTTTTCATTAATAGTGAGATTAATAATTTGCACCCAATTTTAATGCCACACATGCTACTCCTGTCCAGGGCTCTGGAGTTAAACTTCTGTGGTCCCTGATCTGAAAGAGAAAGTGCATCCTGCCACGGACCTTACAGAGGACAGTTGGAGCTTGCATCTGGCCTTTCCAGACTCCTTTCTGTGAGACAGTCTTTGCCTGTGATGCATATTCTTACTTTCTTGCTGTAATAAACTGTACATTTGTAAGTATAGTCGTGTTGGGTACTCTGAGTTTTCTTTAACAACCCAAACCTGTTTCACTATGAGGACTCAAAAGTAGGAAAATTGTACCTGCTTCCTTTTAAGATTCTTTTTTGATTTATTTTACTGGGAGCGGGGCAGGGAGCGAGAAGTATAGTTGCTTGACTCTATTTACCTATCTAGCTATATCTATCTATCATCTATCTATCTATCTATCTATCTATCTATCTATCTATCTATCTATCTATCTATATCAAGTGAAAGGCAGGGAGGCAGAGAAACAGACTCCCCCATGCATCCTGACCAGGATCCACCTGGCAAATTCCGTCATGGGCTGATGCTCTGCCCATCTGGAGCTGCTGCTCCATTTCTTGGCAACTGAGCTATTTTAATGCCCAAGGCGTAGCCATGGAGCCATCCTCTGTGACCTAGGCCAACTTGCTCATTTAAGCCATGGCTGCAGGAGACGACGAGAAAGTGAGAGAGAGAGTGAGAAAAAGAGAGAGAGAAAGGGAGGGTGAGGGGTGAAGAAGCAGATGGTTGCTTCTCCTCTGTGTCCTGACCAGGAATCAAGCCTGGAACTTCCACGTGCTGGGCCTATGCTCTACCACTGAGCCAACCAGCCAGGGCCTGTTGCTTCATTTTAGTTGTTCATTGCTTGCTTGTTGCTTACTGTAAGTGCCCTGACTGGGCAAGTCTAGAGTTTCAAACCAGGTGGACACTTTATCCACTGCGCCACCACAGGCCAGCCTGTGCCTATTTCTTGTATGGAGACTTTTGGAAGCAGGAGGATGTAGGACCAAGTCACACCAACGTGGTATGAAAGAACTGCAGTGTGCCACCCAGACATGAGACGGCCAGACATCTAGACACAAGAGAGGTCCAGGGTCTGTCTGATTCCAAAGCCCATGCTTTTGATCACTTGTCTGTATTGTCTTTATTGTTTTTGTTAGGGATTTCTGTCATGAAGAAAGTTTTCCAATTTTATAACTTTGTCTTTCTTCTCAGAACTGATGCTTGGAACATTTTTTCCTTCCTTTCTCCCTCTCCTGCTCTCTACTGACCCTTAGTCCCTCCCCCTTCTTTTCTTCCTTCCTTCTCTTCTTTCTTTCCTCCCATTTTTAATGTACTTTGCTTCCCCCCTCTCTCCCTCCTCCCTCTCTTCCTTTCTCCATCTCTCCCTTTCTTCTTTCCTTTTCTCCTTGTCTACCATTAGGTTTATCCCATTATCTGTCATCTTGCTGCCCTGGGTTAATCATATACTTAACCATTACACAATATTGTGTGTGTGTGTGTGTGTGTGTGTGTGTGTGTGTGGCAGGGACAGAGAGAGAGAGAGACAGACAGAGGAGCAGATAGGGACAGGCAGACAGGAAGGGAGAGATGAGAATCATCAATTCTTTGTTGTGGCACTTTAGTTGTTGACTGACTGTTTTCTTATACGTGCCTTGACCAGTGGACTACAGCAGAACAGGTGACCTCTTGTTCAAGCCAGCAACCTTGGGCTCAGGCCAGCAACCTTGGGCTTTAAACCAGCGACCATGGGGTCATGTCTATGATCCCATGCTCAAGCCAGTGACCCGGTGCTCAAGCTGGTGAGCCTGTGGTCAAGCTGGGGTTTTAAACCTGGGTCCTCTGTGTCCCAGTCCGATGCTCTATCCACTGCACCACCACCTGGTCAAGCCACAATATCTTTTAAAAAAATGGACCCTAAGATTAATCTTAGCCTCCTGCCAACAATATTTCTAGAAGGGCATGGGGGGCACTCTCTAGCCTACCTTACGAGTACCTGACAGGCAGAGTGAGATAGCAAACCAAGAGTACTCTGCCCATGAGAGGAAAGTGATGGGTATTTTCCTTCAAATCTCCTTACACCCCACAATCCATTCTACACTTTTTCTTAAATGTTTTTAAAAAATATTTTATTTACTGATTTACAAAGAAAGGAGAAAGAAGGGAGGGGGGAACAAGAAGTTTCAACTCATAGTTGCTTTGCTTTAGTTTCATTGATTGCTTCTCATATGTGCCTTGACCTGGCAAGCCCAGGGTTTCGAACTGGCAAAGCTCCACATCAAAGCTCTGTGCACTGTGCCACTGCAGGCCAGGCCATTCTCCACCTTTTCCTGCCTTGCCCTGTGCCCAGGAGGCTATATCACATGGGCTCCCTTGCCCTCTGACTTCTGATTAGGTTTGGCCAGTGGCAGGCACTGACATGATATTGGTTGGTAGGAAGAAAGAAAAGTCAGAGTATGTGTTTTCTCTATCCTCTTGCTGCCCAGCCATGGTCCTGGAAAGAGCAGCATTCCTCAATGGCCACAACTCTTTTCCATAGCTCCCATATCTCAGCACACTCTAGCATTATTTCCTTCTCCTTGCCTCTTCTGGTGAAAGGGTGGTAATGACTTCCCCCTGTTGCTAGTCCTTGAACACCTAACCATCTCTTACTCCTGCCCACATCTTTATTCAACTAATCTCAGATAAATTCTTTGAGTGTCATCTCTTTCCTGCCAGGATGAGGATAGCCACTTTCATTGAGTTTGGGGTTCTCCTCCACATCAAGTGAGAATACTTGTCAGAATCATGGGCTTGGGTCCCAGAAAAGCAGGCAAATATGAATCTCAGGTAAGGGTGAAAAAAACAGTTATTCTTTCATAAAAGGCTTTTGGGATTATTTGTGTATGTGTGTGTGCACATGCACACGTGCACATGCAAAAGTGAATTAAGAAGGCCAAGCTTTGCTAGGACTACCAGATCCTTAACAAAGAGGAATCATTATCCCATCCTCCTGCTTGACCCTGACTCACTAGTTTGTCTCTGAATGGGGGTGAGGGTGGGAGGCTCAGGGACTCTCAATCACAGACTTCTTGAGAATGAACAATACTGTCTAAATCAAAGAGATAATCAAGATGTCATTTTACTCCTTAGTAGGGTAGTATCAATATTGGCTGTTTCCTTTGCCTTCACTGTTCCCAAGCATTTGACATCTTTCATAGCCTTCTAGAATGACAGTAATCAACTAAGAAGATGGTTACTGTGGATTTCCTAGTTTGTGTCAATTGTTCCCATGGCTGAAGTTCAACCATGTCCAGGAATGTCTCATAACCTCAAGGGACAAGCAACACAAAGATATTTATTTGCATCAATATCAAATTGCATAGGGCACCTGTATAAAGGAGGTTTGTATAGGTACCTTGGGAGTCATGAAAATAAAGAAGATGGTACCTTATTTTTCTTGGGTGTTGATTTTCCTGGCCAATTTCAGAGCCACACATTTGAGGACTACAGAAGGAGAGGTTAATGGCATCTGCTGGTGGATCTGGTTCCCAGCTGAATGTGCTAGTGTGAGAGGGAACACTCCCCTGACACCTCAATGATTTGCCATTTCAATGATATAACGAGGCTACACCCTTGACACAGATGTTCTTATGTGGTGGTAAGAAAAGCATGCAAAACTTGGAAATAAAGCAAAAAGTTGTCTTTTCTATGTCATATTGGAGCATAGTCTAACAGATATACCCAAAGATTTTTTAATTCTCTAGTAAAATACATTTTGTTTGACTTACTATTTACTATTGGTTAAAGCCAAGTCTCTGTTAACTTTCAGACTTTTATTGATAGAGATACAAATGATTCTGTCCAATAGAAAAGATAGCTCCAAAGACAACAGTTGTATTTCTCTATAGGACATTAACTAGTATTGTATCTAACTTAGTAATCTTATTCTAAAATTCTTTCTTTCAGTGCCTATATGTGCTTTCTTTCAAATTCTCCTTTGAACCAACTTACCATATTGCTTTTTCTTCATTAAGGAGTTAAATAAAAAATTTAAGGGTTCATTTTATATTTTGTATGAGTTCTATTTTTAACTTTCCAAAAATAGTACTTGGAGAGTAGCCATGTAGTTGTGGTAAGGGTGAAACACTCTTATTTGATTGAACAGTAGGGTTTAATGAGAGGGCTACAGCAAGTGAGAAGGAGAATGGTGGGTGCTCTATATTAACTTTAGCTGACAGATAAGTTCATGAGGACATTAGAAACATCTCCTGGAGACTTCCAGACATCACTTAGTGAATAAATATTTTACCCAAACTTCCTGGTTTTATCTTGATTATGAAGGCAAAAAGAAATCAGAAGATGGAGGCTTCTAGACTGGTCTGTCTCTTCAGACTCTCTTTGCCCTCCATATAAGGGGGCTAGTTTCAGATTTCACCAGGAAGCTCCCAGGGTTTGGAACAAACAAAAGGGTATACACGTGGGCCTGTGGTGGTGCAGTGGGTAGAACATTGACCTGGAACACTGAGGTCACCAGTTCAAAACCCTGGGCTTGCTTGTTCAAGACTCATATGACAAGCAATGAAGAACTAAAATGAAGTAACTATGAGTTGAAAATTCTTGCTTTTCATCCCTCTCCCTCTTCTCTCTGTAAAATCAATAAAATGTATTTTTTAAAAGGGTATGCATGTGTCTTTTCTGCTATTCTTATTCTAACATTCTTGATGTAAATTTGAAATGATTTCCAAATAAAAGGTTTATTTTTGCATTTTCTTTTGCATTTTTTTTTTTTTTATGAAGCTGGAAACAGGGAGAGACAGTCAGACAGACTCCCGCATGCGCCCGACCGGGATCCACCCGGCACGCCCACCATGGGGGCGACGCTCTACCCACCAGGGGGAGATGCTCTGCCCATCCTGGGCGTCGCCATGTTGCGACCAGAGCCACTCTAGTGCCTGAGGCAGAGGCCACAGAGCCATCCCCAGCGCCCGGGCCATTTTTGCTCCAATGGAGCCTTGGCTGTGGGAGGGGAAGAGAGAGACAGAGAGGAAGGCGCGGCGGAGGGGTGGAGAAGCAAATGGGCCCTTCTCCTGTGTGCCCTGGCCAGGAATCGAACCCGGGTCCTCCGCAAGCTAGGCCGACGCTCTACCGCTGAGCCAACCAGCCAGGGCAAATAAAAGGTTTAAAAAACAGAACAATAATACCTTTATTAGAGTATTTATTTTATCACATGGTAATTGTGGGTAGTCCATGAGCAATCACAGACATGGGCTATGTCTTACTCCTCATTGCTAGTGCCTGGGGTGGGAGGGTGCCTTTACAGGATGGGAAATAGTAGGTATGCTATGAATGTTTGTTGATTGACTATAAGTATCTGCAAATGAATGTCCTGAAAAAGACACACTCATGAGGGGTGTTTTCCACATGATGTGTAAAATAGAGGATCAAGCAAATTCAGAAATTTCTTCTGGTGCTCCTAGCAAAAGCATTTATAGGTTCTGTTTCCCTTCAGGATTTGCTTGATATTACAGGCACACCTCTGCCAAGCATGTGTTATGGATCCCTCAGCCTTATATTCAGCCTTTTCTAAAGTAAAACCCAAAGAATTCTGTGCAGGCTCTGTTGAAATTTACCATTTTTTGTTATCTCTAATTGAGCAAACATCCTGAAAAATCTGTGAACACTTGTATACCACCTTCACCAAAAGATATGATTTAAGCCACAAACAGGTCACAATTCACTGAGGAAACTATCCAAACAAGTAATACCTGCCTCATTATGTATATCTGCCACTAATTAAGAGAATGACTTATTAGTATTCCATAATAATTATTTTACTACTGTTTTTGACTCTCTTCAAGGAGCCATAATCCACTCATTCATTAAATTAAAAAAAAACTTACTGAGCATCTATTATTTGAAGGGTACTGTCTTGGTCACTGAGAATACAGCAGGGAACAAAACAGATAGGCCCTTCATGTCATGGAGTTTACAGTCTCGTGGGAAAGGCAGACATTAGACAAGTAAGCACATCAGAGATTACCTTTGTAAAACTCAACATTTTAAAAAAGATATTTTTTTTGGCTTAAGACTCAATCTTCTTGGAAATTATTTCATTAGGAAGTTTAGGTGAAATTATTTTGTGGTTTAATAAAACGATCAGTTACAGAGTTTTTCTATATATCTCCTCTTTTATTTAACTGAAAGTTAATGCTGTTGATTTGTCAGAAATTTTCTCAGTAACCTAAGAATGAGCCTTGTATCAGTTAACATTCAGCAGGAACAGAAGGCACACTCAAATTTTTAAAAGAAGCATTTAATAAAACAACTATTTACAAAATGTAGGCAGTGTGTGGGGAATCCACAAGTGATATTCTAAACCCTCCGCTAGTAAGGCTTAGCTCCATGGTACCTGAAGCAGCAAAGGGAAAGAATGATTTCTTGAACCTGGGTGTGGGGAGGTCAAGTGTCACTTGACAAGGGCTACCTGACAGGAGGAGCTACGATTTTCATGTGAGGGAAACAGCTACCTTATGGAAACCTCTCAGGGAAAAAGTCATAGAAATAAGTATCCCAATTTTATTCTCTGCCATTCCTGCAATTCCTTGCTTTCATTTTCTTTTAGTTTTTAATTGATTTGAGGGAGGAAGAGAGAGTGAGAGAGAGGAAGGGACAGAGAGAGAGAGAAGCATCAACTCACTTCCACTTAGTTGTGTACTCATTTATTGCTTCTCATATGTGCCCTGACCAGGGATCCAACCTGTGACTTCATCTGCTGGGAGGACGTTTCATCCACTGAGCCAGCTGGCCAGGGCCCATTCCTGCAATTTCTTGCCTGTCCTCCTCTTTGACCAAACCCTCACTGACATATGTATATAGGAATCAGCACATAGCCAAGTGGAGGGTGGATCTAGAGGAGCAAATCTCAATAAAGCACGTGCAGCACTGGTCCCTATTACTCTTTCCTCTTCACAGCTTAGGTCATAAACTGTTGGCCTCCACTTATCTTTTTTTTTTTTTTGTATTTTTCTGAAGCTGGAAACGGGGACAGACAGACTCCCGCATGCGCCGGACCGGGATCCACCCGGCACGCCCACCAGGGGCGACGCTCTGCCCACCAGGGGGCGATGCTCTGCCCCTCTGTGGTGTCGCTCTGCCGCGACCAGAGCCACTCTTGCACTCGGGGCAGAGGCCAAGGAACCATCCCCAGCGCCCGGGCCATCTTTGCTCTAATGGAGCCTTGGCTGCGGGAGGGGAAGAGAGAGACAGAGAGGAAGGGGGGGGGGGAGGTGGAGAAGCAAATGGGCGCTTCTCCTGTGTGCCCTGGCCGGGAATCGAACCTGGGTCCCCCGCACGCCAGGCTGACGCTCTACCGCTGAGCCAACCGGCCAGGGCCCACTTATCTTTTTTATTTTTTATTTTATTATTTTATTTTTCTGAAGCTGGAAACGGGGAGAGACAGACAGACTCCCGCATGCGCCCGACCGGGATCCACCCGGCACGCCCACAAGGGGCGACGCTCTGCCCACCAGGGGGACGATGCTCTGCCCCTCCGGGGCATCGCTCTGCTGCGACCAGAGCCACTCAAGCGCCTGGGGCAGAGACCAAGGAGCCATGCCCAGCGCCCGGGCCATCTTTGCTCCAATGGAGCCTTGGCTGCAGGAGGGGAAGAGAGAGACAGAGAGGAAGGAGGGGGTGGGGGTGGAGAAGCAAATGGGCACTTCTCCTATGTGCCCTGGCCGGGAATCGAACCCAGGTCCCCCGCACGCCAGGCCGATGCTCTACCGCTCAGCCAACCGGCCAGGGCCCTCTCCACTTATCTTATATTTTATTTATAACCACCTTATAGCCCCCTTTTCTTATGTAAAATTGAAGATCATCTTTGGAAGCTAATGCCATCATTGTGTCTTATTTGTGACTTCTAGGTTCTTTCTTTCCTCATCTCTTTGATCAAAATGTTTTGATCTGCTCTGGGTCACCATGTTCAGTTCAACATACACTTTGGAACAGTATTTGAGCAAAGACCCTCATAGTGTGTCCCTGCTATATTTGCTTTGGCCCTGTATTTGTTAACTGGATGTGACAGATGAGATGGGAAGCACTGATTTGTGTAAGACTAATAATTCAGTCATCACTCCAGTTCTATTTACCTCCACCCACTCTCTTTCCTGACTACCACGCCCATGAATAGATTAGGATCATTGAGAACAAGAGACACTGGACTCCAAACAACCAGGTTCAAAGGATACCTCATCAGAGGAAGAATGAAAGCTATATGAACTTGAAGAACTAGTACTTCTTGGCCATGCTGGGTGATGAAATTTTTGAAAAGGCAGGCTACTAAAGAGTTCTGGCATGCATGGGAATGATAAACTCCATTTTGAGTATAGTGGTTATCTCCGGAGCAGGAAGGAAAAATCCAGAAATACTAAGGGAGCTCCAACAGGGGCTGTATTTTGTTTCTTTTTTAAAAAAGTTTTTTATTATTACTTTTTATATTGATTTTTGAGAGGGAGAAAAGGAGGGAGAGAGAGAGAAAAGCATCGACTTATTGTCCCACTTAGTTGCACCCATAGATCACTACTCACACATGCCCTCACTGGAACTCAAGCTGGTGACCCCAGGATCGAGCCAGCGGCCCAGGGATCTAACCAATGACTTCAGTGCTCTGGGATGACACTCTATCCACTGTGTCACTGGCCAAAGCTGTATTTTCTTTTTCAAAATTAATTAATTAATTAATTAATTTTTACAGAGACAGAGAGAGAGTCAGTGAGAGGGATAGGTAGGGACAGACAGACAGGAATGAAGAGAAATGAGAAGCATCAATCATCAGTTTTTTTGTTGTGACACCTTAGTTGTTCACTGATTGTTTTCCCATATGTGCCTTGACCGGGGGCCTTCAGCAGACCGAGTGACCCCTTGCTCAAGCCAGAGACCTCAGGTCCAAGCTGGTGAGCTTTTGCTCAAACCAGATGAGCCTGCACTCAAACTGGAGACCTCGGGGTCTCGAACCTGGGTCCTCGGCATCCCAGTCTGACACTCTATCCACTGTGCCATCGCCTGGTCAGGCTGTATTTTATTTCTTAATAAATGGAATTCTGAAGCATATATATAAAAATGCTAGAATTAAATAGTAAATGGTAGGGTGCTACTTATGACCTTCTTTGTACTTTTCTCTGTGTGGAGAATACAATTAAGGAGAGGAGAATGGAGGACTTATACCACAGATGTAACCAAGAAAAGCAGACAAGATGTAAAGAATAGTGGAATTATCTGTCTTCCAGGATCCCAGTGCTGTTCTGGGAGCATGTTGCTTCAGTCCAGTTGCAGGCTGAGGCCTCACGGGGCTCTGGAATAATGAAAACACTAACAGTTTGAGAACCCGATAAAGGCTGCATTCCTAGCTCTGCCCTACAAAGCAGGTAGTTCTTCTGCTTTGGTCTTATGTATGTAGTAGTAAGAAGCCAGTTTGTCAAGAATCAGATCTTGGCTTGGGCACTCACTGGCTATGTCACTCTACCTCTCTGTATCTCAACTTCTTCATCTGTAAAATGTGACAAGAGTGTCAACCCATGTCAAAGGATAGTTGAGAGGATTATGGCCATGGGTTTAATTTTATTCTATTTTTGTGCTATTATTCTCCCAGACAGGCTGAACTAATAGGAACAGTCCTCTAACACAGGAATTGACAACCTTTTTCTGTAAAGGGCCAGAAGGTAAACATTTGAGGCTTTGAAAGCCTTATGGCCTCTGTCCCACCTATTCAACTCTGATATTGCAGTGAGAAAGCAGTGATAGATAATACATAAACAAATAGGTGTGACTGTGATCCAATAAAAGTTTATTCATAAAAACAGGCAGTGGGTACATGGGCTATAGTGTGCCAACTCTTGCCTTAGCATTTTATTTTATTTTATTTTTATTTCAGAGAGAGAAGAAGGGGGGGAGAGAGAGAGAGAGAGAGAGACAGAAACATTGATCTGTTCCTGTATGTGCCCTGACTGGGGATCAAGCCCACAGCCTCTGTGTACCAGGACGATGCTCTAACCAACCAAGCAACCCAGCCAGGGCGCTAGCATTTTAAATACTTGAATGCTCCACTTATCTCTCAGAATGGTGAAGGGTCCAGACTGATTGGAAAAAATGGCACACATTCTTAGATCCTGGTTGGACCCTTACAAAAGGGGAGAAATTGTAATTCTTCAACACAAGCTGGGACTGTATTTTGACCTTCCTAAGTAGACTCTGCTTGTGATCCTCCACTTGAATTACCCCAAGACTCAGGACTTGTTCCCTACTGAGAGCCTCAGGACAGTGTTTCTTTAGTCACACCATTGCTACTTGAAAAAATTCTCCATCCTTTTTGAGTAAATATGGGAAAATTTTAACTGAGGTATTTAAAACCTGCCCACAACTCAAGATGCACACTCTACATAAATTCTATCAGAGATAATTGCATGAGTCAACCATTACTTAGATAGGGGCCAGTCCTCTGTCCTTAGAAGGGCCAGTTTGAAAACTACCACTTCCCAGTCTGCCAAGGGACAGCCATAGTTCATACCATTTTCTCTAGCATATATTACAGGTGAAATCACCAGCCAGAATTACATCATGGCACAACACAACATCACAGGCAAGGACAGAACCCATGTACATTCTTGCAGATAGCACTTCCCAAACTAGTTTGTGCTCAGACCAGGGTTTATGGCCAATGCTCAACTAGATACATTGTGAAGACAGCTGTCCTTCAGAAACCTGCTCATGCTCCCACTGAAGAGACAGGCCTTGCTGAGACCTTCCCACTCAGCACCCTATGACACTGGCTCAAAATTGGCCTGAGCACACACCACGCCTAACCCAGTCCGTAGTGCAAGATTAGGAGTCATCCAAGCAGACACAGGCCATATCCAGATACACAGACCCCAGCTCAAGACCATGCAAAATGCTCTTAGCTAACTCCCAACAATTTATGTTTATGCCTGTCAAGTATAAGGTCCCCAAATCAGAACTCAGACCCTGCTCAATCCCAGACTCTTATGAATACATCTACTTAGCACAGTGACCGCAAGCCAGACCTGAGACCCAACTCCTTTAGGATAAACTCTCCAGAAGCAGGCCCAACTCATAACACCTGTGAGATGCCCTCCTTCACAGACTGAATGCAGACCTATTGTCCCACTGTGTACATCCTTCTTGGGTTGCGACTCAGACCAAAGACCCCTTAATTTCTTCTGCTCTAAATAGCAGAAGGGAAGAGTGCCCCGCTTGAGACTGACCCTCCTTCCAATGCCACCATAGGTGACCAGGACTCTATCCTGGTTTGAGGACTGAAAATATCACTTCTAGGGACATCCCCCATTCTCAGGGATCCTGAGACTGTTGGTCACCACAGATGTCTGCCTTGCTTCTGTGATGAAATGTGTGTCACCCACCAATGTGGAGAGCGCTTCAGCTCTGCACTCAGGGAAGAGCCTGGGTCCTCTCAGTGCCCAGAAACCATCAGAACCCTGCACTTGAGCTGACATGTAAGGCCACTACTACTCACTCTGCTGCAGCTGGACATTTCTCCCTGCAAGCTGCTGATGCCACCTCTCTCTCTTCCTCCTGCCAAATTATCTTTAATAACAGTGGAAATTCAAGGGCCCTTCATGACTCTCATGATAGTTAAGTTTGCACCGACATTTCTCAACTGATTTTGCACATATTGACTGAACTCTTACAGGGTCATTAGAAGAAGCTCTTGTTGAGCCCCTCCACACCTTCTTCAACAGCTCTTCTCAGAACAACACACAGGCCAGGCTGGCATCTCATCTATTGCCTGTTTCTGGGATCTCAGGAATCCCACGTGCAGGTTCCAGGGGTTCTGGTCCTCCAAACACACAGCCCTCCAGCTCGAGTGGCACCTGGTTTAATTGAGTTCTTTCCTGGGAACCCAGAGATGAGTGACAGGGAATTACTGCCTGTGAGGACCTAAGATCTAGAGGGGTCAGTGCATGCCAGGGAATACAGGGTCACATTATGCTAAAGTAAAAATCCAGGTACCAAAGGCAGGATCAGCTAGGGCTACTTGGGCAGGGGACACTTGAGAGGAAACTCAGAGATCAGTTGTGCAAAGTAGGGAATTTGGGGGAGGTCTGATAGGGTCCAAAGGATAGAATCCACAGGGGCATGGGATGGCAGAATGAGTGAGGAGAAAAGTAGGGAAAGACAGGAGCAGAATCCCAAGGCCTGAGGGAGAGAAAGTTTCACGAAGAAGTTGGGACCCAATGTCTAATCCTCCAACCAGGTTCAGAAAAACATTCTTTGGTGCTATCTAGTGGGCGTTTCAAAACTTTAATCTGAGTGCATTTTTTGTTGTATGATAAATAATGGTATGATGATCCCATCGACCTGGGGCAACCCCATTCTGTTCTGATTCTTGGCCAGTGAATGGTTCCTCTGTGGAACAGGGACTGTATTTGAATGTGCCGGACAGCGAATGTGCACGAGGTCTGTTCTCAGTAGTGGCTGTGCTGTATGTAGTTTGTTATGATATAACAAGGGTATGTGTTTCGGCCCTCAGGTCTGACTTTCCCTTGGTATGCTCAGTATACGTAGAAGGCATAGGTCCAGTCTTAGTGGGAGCCTGTCTCCTGGTAGTGCCCTGTATTGCCCCTGATGTAGATCATGTAGTCCATGGCTTGTTCCTGTTTGTTGAGCCCTATGGTAGGTATAAGGTTAATCTGGTCATGTGATATCTCCCTATGTTCTGAGCCATTCTGTAGCTCAGGTCTGAATGGGGTCTGTCTGCTGACTTGTTATGTGATATGTGTATGTATATTGATTCTATTAGAAGTGAGAGATTCATAGAAGTTTGCTCCTATTGATTAGTCTGCTGATAGATGTAAACTCTCATCTTAGATATCCCCTCTTAGTGTGCTGAAGGCTATTCTGCTCCAGGGCTGTCTGTGAAGCAGTGGAGAGGTACCTTTGATTTTAGGTGCTTTCAGGGGGGAAAAAAACAGGTTTAAAACTGGTAGAAGCATGCATTGTTTTTTTCCCCTCCCTATTCTCACCAATAGAACAAAACTCATTCCTCTCAACTGGGAAAATGGCGATGGAGTAGGCAGACGTTACAACTCTCACCTCCCAGAACCAAAGTGGATCACAACTTAATTTAGCACCCTGGCCAGTTGGCTCAGTGGTAGAGCGTTGGCCTGGCGTGTAGAAGTCCTGGGTTCGATTCCTGGCCAGGGCACACAGGAGAAGCGCCCATCTGCTTCTCCACCCCTCCCCCTCTCCTTCCTCTCTGTCTCTCTCTTCCCCTCCAGCAGCGAGGCTCCATTGGAGCAAAGATGGCCCGGGCACTGGGTATGGCTCCTTGGCCTCTGCTCCAGGTGCTAGAGTGGCTCTGGTTGCGACAGAGCGATGCCCTGGAGGGGCAGAGCGTCACCCCCTGGTGGGCGTGCTGGGTGGATCCCGGTCGGGCTCATGCGGGAGTCTGTCTATCTCTCCCCATTTCCAGCTTCAGAAAAATATAAAAAAATAAATAAAAATAAAAAATTTTTAAAAAACAACTTAATTTAGGAACAATCATTTTGAAAAACCAACTTTGGACTAAATTAAGAGGAATCTATAACCAAGCACCACTGAAGAAGCCACACTAAGACTGGTAAGAAGGGCGGAGACGTGGAATGGGCTGCCCCACTCCCAGGAGCGAGAGGCAGCCTGGAAGTTCTCTCACGGCTGGGTGGATTGCCTGGAGATTTGTGGGCCCTCAGCCCCAGAGACTAGAGGAGATGTATGGACAGTATTTAGCTGAAAGAAGAGCCGAGTTACTGTTTGTGAGAGAGAGACAGAACTCTCAGATCCAGGCTCTGTCTCAAAGGAACCCACAGAAAACCTCATCCACAGCCACTTACCTGGGGCTCCAGGAGCAGGGAGCACCAAGAGGACTGGAGTTATGAGAGGACAGTGTAGTCTCAGGGACAAGGGAGAGACTGTGGGGGACAGCTACCCTGACACCTGTACTGGGTCACTCCCCAAACCTAAAGTAGCCATTTTTCCTGGGAGAACCAAGCCAACAAAGGGATGCAATTACCCCACTCACCAGAGGCTCTCCTGCTCTAGTCAGTGCAGAGAGACACTTAGAAGCAGAAGGCACATCAGGGACATAGGTTTTGAGTGCTGAGGTCTGGAATACACTGCCCCTCCCAAACTGCTGAGTACCCTCCGAAGGGCAGGAGGGCCAAGCTAAAGCAGTGGCATCCATGCTGTGCTGTGGCAGGGGCAGAGCCCAGTGATTCAGCCTGTGCACTGGCGACAGAGGGTGTCGGGAGCCGATCCACTAATGCTGGCTAACAAGGTCACAGCAGAAGAAGATCCACAACTGCTGGTTGACAAAGTCACAGCAGAAGAAGACCAATGGCTGCTGGTTAATAAAGTCACCGCAGTGAAGACCAACAGCTGCGGGTTGACAAAGTCACCACAAAGGAAAGGCACAACGATACTTCCCCCTTTTAACCTTTTTGAATTAATCTGGCCTTATATCCCCCCTTTTCTGGGTGTGTGCTATCATTTATGGCACAGGGATAATAGTACCGTACTTTCCCTGTAGATTCGTAGTAATATCTTTGGAAATGAGACAGAGGGTGTGAGTTCCACAGAAAAGCCTGTAAGCCCCTTGAACTGGGCTCATAGACATAAGAGGCTGGCTATGATATCCCTCATAAAGGGTTAAGTTGGTAGGAGAACTTCTTCTTATTAATCATGTTAGAAACAATAGATTGTGACTTATGAATAGGTAGGAAACAGTAACTATACACAGAGTACTTTTCAGCCTTCACTTAATTCATCACTTTACCTCCCTGAGCCTTTTCATGTAGTAGAGTAAAGAAACTTTCCTTTCTTCTTGCATACCTGACCTGCAGGTGGTGGAAAACTCTGAGAAAAATAGAGTTAGAACTTAACTAGAGTATGAATATAGTAATAAATAAAATTTGACTAGACAATAGCATCATAGGTAAGGTAGGGTTGTTATTCAGTACTGACCTTTTGGAAGTTTGTACCAATATTGTTATTGCTGTTCAAGTTATTGTATAATTGTACTTTGAATGACTTACCACCTGATTTATAGTTTATAGAAATGAATTAACTGTTACCTAGGAAATGTAACCATAGTGAAACAAAAACAATGATTAATCAATGTATTCTGAATACCATGTGATTGTAACTTAGTGTGTGTGCATAAAAAGAAAGCTAGACCAGCATTTGGCGGAGATGCCTGGCAGTAAATGCTACCTGGAGAATAAAGAGAAAGAAAAGAATTCGGCTCTCTCACTCGATTCGTGCCGACGTTGTCTCTTCCTGTGGGACCCCTGGATTCCCCCCAGGGCTGGACCCCGGCAAGAGGGCAGAGCCTGGAGAGGCCTCCTGTGTGCCTGCACCCGTGGAGGGGCAGAGTCACGTCGCCCAAGTGATGGCCTTGGTGGTGAGGGGCAGAGCCTGCAGAGGCCTCTGGGGCACCCTCGCTTGCATGGGGAAGAGCCCAGTGGCCCCCCATGGCAGAGGAGAGGGGCGAAGCCTGGAGAGGGGTCTCGTGAGCCCAGGGAGGTGGAGCCTGGTGGCCTGCGCAGCCACAGCAAGGGGAGGAGCCTAGAGAGGAATCCCTATGCACCTGCTGGGATGCAGCCAGGCAAGGAGAGGAGACCCCGCTTCCTGCACCTGCAAGGAACCCCTGTAGGGCAGCCCAAGCTGCATTCCATGAGCCCGCGTGCCAGACAGTGTCATTGACCAAGTGCTTGAGGAGGTTGCAGCAGTGGGAGGCTGGCAGAAAGAACACACCAAGGGAATAGAGGCCACACATACTGACCAAGAGTAGATAAAAGCCACCTTAGGAGTGCATCTGATATTTACAACAGCATCAGGGCCCAGCAGAGGCAGCCACAAATTCTGTATTGCCTGTAGCTCCAATAAGGCTGCTAAGGGCCAGTGACCCCTACTAGTCTGCACCAGGTTCTGGCCAGGGAGTTCCAGTGCTGGTACATCTAGCGGCCAGATATGGAGAGCATCAGCTCAGGACCTAATAACCCTAGTTAGAGTGGTATCTTAAGGGAAGCCTCCTCACACCTGACCCAGGTAAGACATAGAAAATGCTGACACAAATAGCAAAAAGAGCAGTAGCAAGAGAAAAGTAGCCCACAGCAGATTACAAATAACAGCTGAGGCCAACCCAAGAAGATCTAGAAACAACACAACTGAAAGCTGGAGGCAGACAACACCAACCCTATACTCAGCTATACACACAACACATCCAAAGGAAGAATCTATACAGAGACAAAATGGGAAGACAGAGAAATGCAATTCAAATGAATCAACAAGAGAAATCCCCAGAAAAAAAACAGAATGAGATGGAAATAGCCAAGATACCAGATGCAGAGTTTAGAATAATAATTGTTATGATGCACAAGGATCTTAGAGCAACAATAGATGGACATAATGAGCACCTTAACAAAGATAGTAAGCATCAAAAAGAACATTGAAATCGCCTGACCAGGCAGTGGCACAGTGGATAAAGTGTTGGACTGGGATGCAAAGGACCCAGGTTTGAGACCCCGAGGTCGCCAGCTTGAGCGCGGGCTCATCTGGTTCGAGCAAAAAGCCCACCAGCTTGAACCCAAGGTCGCTGGCTACAGCAAGGAGTTACTCGGTCTGCTGAAGGCCCGCGGTCAAGGCACATATGAGAAAGCAATCAATGAACAACTAAGGTGTTGCAACGTGCAATGAAAAACTAATGATTGATGCTTCTCATCTCTCTCCATTCCTGTCTGTCTGTCCCTGTCTATCCCTCTCTCTGACTCACTCTCTGTCTCTGTAAAAAAAAAAAAAAAAAAAAAAAAAAAAAAAAAAAATATATATATATATATATATATATATATATATATATATGCCTAATATAGGAGCACCTAAATATATAAAGCAGATTTTGATGGGTATAAAGGGCGAGCTCAACAGCAATACTATAATAGTAGGGGATTTCAATATCCCACTAACATCAATGGATAGATCCTCAAGAAAGAAAATGAACAAAGAAACAGCACACTGAAAGGACACACTAGATCAACTGGATTTAACATCTTCAGAACCTTTCACCCTAAAGCAGCAGAATATACATTCTTTTCAAGTGTTCATGGTACATTCTCCAGGATAGACTACATGTTAGGACACAAAACGAGTCTCAATAAATTTAAGAAGATTGAAATCATATCAAATATCTTCTCTGATCACAATGGCATGAAACTAGAAATCAACTACAATAAAAAAACTGAGCCTGACCAGGTGGTGGCACAGTGGATAGAGTGTCGGATTGGGATGCGGAAGGACCCAGGTTCGAGACCCCGAGGTTGCCAGCTTGAGCGCGGGCTCATCTGGCTTGAGCAAAGAGCTCACCAGCTTGGACCCAAGGTCGCTGACTCCAGCAGGGGGTTATTCGGTCTGCTGAAGGATCGCGGTCAAGGCACATGTGAGAAAGCAATCAATGAACAACTAAGAAGTCGCAACGAGAAACTGATGATTGATGCTTCTCATCTCTCTCCGTTCCTGTCTGTCTGTCCCTGTCTATCTCTGCCTCTGTAAAACAAAACAAAACAAACCAAACAAAAAAACTGAAACACAGAAAGAGGGAAAATGGCAATGGAGTAGGTGGACGTTACAACTCCCACCTCCCAGAACCAAATTTTGCCTGGCTTGTGGTGACACAGTGGATAAAGTGTGTCAGCCTGAAATGCTGAAGATGCTGGTTTGAAGCCCTGGTCTTGCCCGGTCAAGGCACATACAACAAGCAGTCAGTGAACAACTAAAGTGAAGCAACTGTGAGTTGATACTTCTTGCTTTCCATCCCTCTCACTTCTGTCTCTGTAATCTCTGTAAAATAAAAAAATAAAATCTTAAAAAAAAATCTTACCAAATTTTAACAAACGAAGTCCAGCAACATATGGTGAAAAAGATAATATATCTTGAATAAATTGGGTTTATTCCCAGAAAAACAAGGATGTTTTGACACTAGAGAATCCATTATTTTAATTGGTCATATTAACATATTAAAAAGGAAAGTCATGTGGTAAGCTCAGAATATAGAAAAAACATAAAATTCAATATCCATTTATGATAAAAAAACTAACAACAAAATAGGAATAGAAAGAAATGCTCTTAATTTATAAGAATCTTGAAAAATTTATATTCATCCTCATATTTAATGGTCAGCAATTGAAAGCTTTCCCCTTGGCCCTGGCCGGTTGGCTCACTGGATAGAGTGTCAGCCCTGTGTGCAGATGTCCCAGGTCAGGGCACACATCTGCTTCTCTTCTTCTCCATCTCCTCCTTCTGTCTCTTTTCTCCTCTCACAGCTAGTGGCATGATTGGTTTGATCATTGGCCCTGGGCACTGAGGCTACCTTGGTTGATTTGAGTATCAGCCCCAGATGGGGGATGCCGTGTGGATCCCAGTCAGGGCGCATGTGGGAGTCTGTCTCTCTATCTCCCTTCCTCTCACTTAAAAACAAACAAACAGAAAGAAGTGTAGCTTTCCCTTTTAGATTATACACCATGACAAAGATGCCTATTATTATCATCATTTCTCTTTAATATTACATAGGAGGTCCTATGCAGTGCAGTGCAGTAAGGGGAAAAATCATATGAGGCCTTGAAAAGATAAACCAGAATTTTTATTATTTGCATATAGCGTGGTTGTGTATGTAAGCATTCCAGAATTACATACAGAACAATGATTAGAATTAATGAGACTGTGCAACAAGAATGCTGAATAGATCTATATACAAAATTCAATTTTCCCACATAATGCCAAAAATATTTACAAAAAAATGGAAATAAAAAAAGATATAATATGCCAGTAGCATCATAAAAAGAACTTGGAATATCATATTGAAGAATTTAGGGGTAAGTGTATTGATGTCTGCAATTCACTTTGAAATATACCAGAAATTATATGTATTAATGAATGGATAGAGGAATGGAGAGATGAATAAATACACGAGACAGCAAGTATAGTGGGATGGTAATGACAAAATTAAGGTGATGGTTATATGGGTGTTCATTGTAAAATGCTTTCACTTTTTTTTGCATTTTGAAAAATTTCCTAATAAAATGTTGAGAAAAACTTGAAACAAACATAATAGGAGAAGTTTATGTACTCTATGGACAAAAACATAAAGTTTTAAAGAAAAATAGTAAAGAAGGCCCAAACAAATGAAAAGATACACTGTGTTCATGGGTTAGAAGGCTGAATATTGTTGGAAAAGTTCATCTGGAGGACACGACCACCTGAGCTGGACTCAGGCAGCTGAGGCTCCTCATTCACTCCTCTCTCCTTGCAATCTACATCCTGCCCACCATTTCCACACTAGGAGCTGTTTCAAGAACACAGCCTTGAAAGAGGAAGTTGTTGAGACCATCTGGACTGAAGACTTGACTGAACCCAGTTAAGGCCTCTATGTAAACTTTTACGATTCTGGTGGGCAGGTGCAGAGATTTATTAGTCTTGCAGCTGCCCAGGACACATCTCATACGTAAGTTCCCTTGCTTATTAAAACTACCTCCTACTAATCAGGAGTGTTCTGCCTCTTTCGTCTGTCTCTCCCTACCCTTTCTGTACAGGGGCCAGTTTCAAATTTCACCCAGAGAATGAACCAACAATTTTATTTTATTTTTTTTGTTTTTGTTTTTGTTTTTGTATTTTTCTGAAGTTGGAAATGGGGAGGCAGTCAGACAGACTCCTGCATGCGCACGACCGGGATCCACCTGGCATGCCCACAAGGGGGCAGTGCTCCGCCCATCTCTGGCACCGCTCTGTTGCAACCAGAGCCATCCTCAGTGCCCGGGCCAACTCTGCTCCAATGGAGCCCTGGCTGTGGGAGGGTAAGAGAGAGACAGAGAGGAAAGAGAGGGGGAAGGGTGGAGAAGCAGATGGGCGCCTCTCCTGTGTGCCCTGGCTGGGAATCAAACCCAGGACTCCTGCACACCAGGCCGACGCTCTACCACTGAGCCAACCAGCCAGGGCTGAACCCACAATTTTAAAACAGACAAATGGTGTATAGATTCAATACAATTACACTTGAAACCCCAGCAAGCTTTCTTTGTGGAACTAGATAAACTGATTCAGAAACATGGAAATCCAAAGGGCCAAAGATATTTGAGGGCTCTTGAAGAACAGGGTGGGGAGAATTGCTCTACCTGGTATCAAGATTTACTGTAAAGGTATATTTTTTAATACAATGTGATACTAATGCAAGGAAGATAAATAAGTCAGTGGAGCAGAACAGAGCCCAGAAACGGACTGTTGTATATATACACACTATATAATAAAGATGGCACTACACAGCAGTGAGAAAAGAATGGTCTTTTAACAAATGATGTTGGTACAATTTTCTAGCTGTATTTTAAAAAATAAAATTGGGCCTGACCTGTGGTGGTGCAGTGAATAAAGCATCAACCTGGAAATGCTGAGGTCGCTGGTTCGAAAGCCTGGGCTTACCTGGTCAAGGCACATATGGGAGTTGATGCTTCCAGCTCCTCCCCCGTCTCTCTCTCCTCTCTCTCTCTCTCTCTCTCTCTCTCTCCATTTCTCTCTTTCTCTCCCTCTCTCCTCTCTAAAATGAATAAAAAACAAACAAACAAAAAACCACACCCTTTAAAAAAATAAAATAAATAAAATAAAATTGGGCCTGACCAGTGGTGGTGCAGTGGATAGAATGTTGACCTGAGACACTGAGGTCCCAGGTTCGAGACCCCAAGTTTGCTGGCTTGAGTATGGGCTCATCTGGCTTGAATAAAGTCGCCAGTTTGAGCACGAGGTCACCAGCTTGAGCATGGAATCATCAACATGATTCTACAGTCTCTGGCTAGAGCCTAAGGTTACAGGCTTGAGCCCAAGGTCGCTGGCTTGTGGAAAGGGTCACTTGTTCAACTGGCTCCCAGTCAAGTACATATGAGAAGCAATCAATGAACAACAAAAGTGACACAACTCCAAGTTAATGCTTCTCATCTCTCTCCCTTCCCGTCTCCTCTCTCTCTCTCTCTCTCTCTCGAAAGAAAGAAAGAAAGAAAGAAAGAAAGAAAGAAAGAAAGAAAGAAAGAAAAGAAAAGAAAGAAAAGAAATTAGATCCCCCTCATCACCGGATAACACCCACAAAATCATGTCAGACCAATTAAAGATCTTAATGTAAAAGACTAAATGGTAAAGATTCTATAAGATAATAAAGGGAAAATTTAGAGATAAGGAAAGGTTTCTTTTAAAAATTTAAAAGGTATGTAAAGCCTGGGCTGTGGTGGCAAAGTGAATAAAGTGTTGACCTGGAACGCTGAGGTCATTGGTTGAAACCTTGGGCTTGCCAAGTCAAGGCACATGTGACAAGCAACAACGAGAGTTGATGCTTCCCATCCCCCCCTTCTCCCTTTCTCTCTCTTTCTCAAATCAACAAATAAAGTAAAAAAAAAAAAGTAAAGCATTAATCATAAAAGAAAGTATATCTATATTTATATCTATCTATCTATCTATATCTATCTATCTACCTACCTATATATCTATATATATAGGGATATATATAAGTGATGACAAAAGTAGGTGTAAAGTTGTGAGTACACCAAACACAGTTTATTCTTGTATTATGATTTATTAATTATTGTATTATTTTCTATATGAACAACCATAAATCTACTTTTACCCATCCTTCTATTTTATAGAAGTTGTTCCTCAAGAGTAGAATAGAGACCCTGGCCGGTTGGCTCAGTGGTAGAGCATCGGCCTGGCATGCAGAAGTCCCGGGTTCGATTCCCAGCCAGGGCACACAGGAGAAGCGCCCATCTGCTTCTCCACCCCTCCCCCTCTCCTTTCTCTCTGTCTCTCTCTTCCCCTCCTGCAGTCAAGGCTCCATTGGAGCAAAGTTGGCCCGGGCGCTGAGGATGGTTCCATGGCCTCTGCCTCAGGCGCTAGAATGGCTCTGGTCGCAACAGAACAACGCCCCAGATGGGAAGAGCATCGCCCCCTGGTGGGCATGCCGGGTGGATCCCGATCGGGCACATGCGGGAGTCTGTGTGACTGCCTCCCTGTTTCCAACTTCAGAAAAATACAAAAAAAAAAAAAAGAAAAAAAAAAGAAGAGTAGAATAGTTAAATAAAGTCAATGAAAGCAAATACACTATAGATATAAGCAAAAACTTATGGTGAGAGTTGTCAGTTTCTGTTTGAGCCCTCATTGAGTGATATTTGTATCATGGCTTACAGGGGCAGAGATAAATTTAGGCCATGATCTGAGGGGCCTTTCCTTGTGCTTAATGGTGGTATGTGCCTAAGTTGTATCTTGTACTGACATATGTATAAGTCAAGTGTTTAGGAAAGGGTATCCCATAATTTGTTGAGTAATAGTATAGATTTAGGCTTTGCTTTGGCCTAGGGCTGGTGCCTAGTGTACTATGCCCTGGTATGCGTATGGAAATGGACCCTGACCGATCCTAGGTGAAAGCTGTTTTCTCTTTTGCAGTCATCGCATTTGGCTCTTGACTGAGAAGGATTTAGGCCCGTGATGGCAAACTTTTTTTATAAAAACCGCCCACTTTTGCAGTGCTGGTCAACCTGGTCCCTCCCACCCACTAGTGGGCATTCCAGTAGTGGAGCAACCAAATGGCACCATGATTGGCCCACCATGAAAGCTGGAACACCCACTAGTGGGCGGGAAGGACCAAGTTGACCAGCCCTACAAAAGTGGGAGGTTTTTTAATTTTTTAATTTTTATTATTTTTTATTTATTTTTTTTATATTTTTACAGAGACAGAGAGAGAGGTCAGAGTGAGGGATAGACAGGGACAGACAGACAGGAACGGAGAGATGAGAAGCATCAATCATCAGTTTTTCGTTGCGCATTGCGACATCTTAGTTGTTCATTGATTGCCTTCTCATATGTGCCTTGACCACGGGCCCTCAGCAGATTGAGTAACCCCTTGCTTGAGCAGAGACCTTTTTGCTCAAACCAGATGAGCCCACGCTCAAGCTGGCGACCTCAGGGTCTCAAACCTGGGTCTTCTGCATCCCAGTCTGACGCTCTATCCACTGTGGCACCGCCTGGTCAGGCTATTTTTATTTATTTTTTACAGAGGCAGGGATAGACAGGGACAGACAGACAGGAACAGAGAGAAATGAGAAGCATCAATCATTAGTTTTTCGTTGTGTGTTGCAACTTCTTAGTTGTTCATTGATTGCTTTCTCATATGTGCCTTGACTGTGGGCCTTCAGCAGACCGAGTAACCCCCTGCTGGAGTCAGCAACCTTGGGTCCAAGCTGGTGAGCTTTTTGCTCAAGCCAGATGAGCCCGCGCTCAAGCTGGAGACCTCGGGGTCTCAAACCTGAGTCCTTCGGCATCCCAGTCCAATGCTCTATCCACTGTGCCACCACCTGGTCAGGCAAAAGGTGGGCAGTTTTAGCCCTGGCCGGTTGGCTTAGCGGTAGAGCGTTGGCCTGGCATGCGGGGGACCCGGGTTCGATTCCCGGCCAGGGCACATAGGAGAAGCGCCCATTTGCTTCTCCACCCCCCCTCCTTCCTCTCTGTCTCTCTCTTCCCCTCCCGCAGCCAAGGCTCCATTGGAGCAAAGATGGCTCCTTGGCCTCTGCCCCAGGCGCTTGAGTGGCTCTGGTCGCGATGGAGCGACGCCCTGGAGGGGCAGAGCATCACCCTTTGGTGGGCAGAGCGTCACCCCTGGTGGGCGTGCCGGGTGGATCCCGGGTGGGCACATGCGGGAGTCTGTCTGTCTCTCCCCGTTTCCAGCTTCAGGAAAAAGAAAAAGTGGGCAGTTTTTATAAAAAGGTTCATCATCACGGGTTTAGGCTCTTGACTGAGATGGTCTTATAGGCATTTAGAGTATGTTGAGAGGTTGTAGAGTTAAGGGCCTGGTCTAAGTTGGGACTGACTCTTGGCTTGCCAGATTTGGTTGCCAGTATGGTTAAGGGACTAACTATCAGTGCTGTGGGGGTTACTTAGCACAATGACTGATACATGGTAGATCTTCAAAAAATACTGATTTAATGAATAAAACAATGATTGAATGGTCAAGTAATGTGGAGTATACTTACATGAACTCTGTTTTTGGTATATGCTGTTTCCTGGTGTAAAGCCAGGAGCCACAGCCAGGGCCACTATCGGAGCAGCCCAGCCCTTGCAGGTTCGCATTGGATTCGGACAGTCGGCAAAGAAACAGCGGAGCCAAAAACTGGTGGGCCATAGTCTTTAATTCTAGCTTTGCACCTGGCGGGCAAGTAAAAATACACACTGGGCTCCAAAATCCAGTCACATTCAGTGCTCACAAAGCTACTGACTTATCCGAGTTTCCTAGAATCAAAGGTTTCTAGCTCACCAGACTTATTCACCTCTGTTCCCCATCTCCTTTCCTTATCCCAGATACAAACTCTGCCCAAATTGGCTTCTCACTCACTATTCCACCATCTTGGCTGCTTCTCCTGGCCTCCTCCACGTGGCCTTTCTCCGCTCTCCTCTGCTCTCTCTTCTAATGATTATCTCAGGAACCAAGAGCCCAAGCTCCCACTTCGTCCCCATTTTATAGTGTAGCAATCCAAACTCTTAATCCAATATACAAAACAGGGAAGTCTCTAATACAAAGTCACTTCTCTGAGGCATGATTGGATTGTACCGCCCTACATCAAAAAGGGTAGGAAAGGCTTAATCCCAAAACCAAGCCCCAGGCTACAAGGATTCTCCCTGCCTTTAGCCCACCCCAACACACATTAATATCACCTGGGCAATGGCCTCTTTAACAAAGTGAGCATAATACATTTTATCTGCCCAACACCTGGCTTGACAAGCGGTGGTCTGGTCATGGTTTAGTTTACATTTGGATTCTAGTATGTTTAATTGTGGGTTTGGAATGACAGTGGTCTAGTAGGAATCATGGCATGGATTTAGAATTTCTTGTCTAGTGCTGGCTTATGAGTGAGACTTATGTGGCTTAGATCTTGTTACAAGTAAGGACTATTGTATGGCCAGTAGCCATGGCCACCATCACAGCCACCTGGCCAACACAGGTTCAGGTTTTATTTGGACAGACGGTAATGAAACAATGGAGCCAAGAACTGGTGGACCATTATTTTTAATCTTAGCTTGCACACAGCGTGCGAGAAATACAGTGGGAAAACACTTCCCTTTTCATTCAGGGCTCCCAAAGCCACTGACTTATCCGAGTATTCCTAGAATCAAAGGTTTCTACCTCCACCAGCCTTATTCACCTCTGTTCCCCATCTCCTTCTTGATAGATATGTAAATTCCGAACTGCCCTCTTGATGTTCTGCTTATCTGTCAGACCTCACCCTTACTGGACTATCGCCCCTGAGATTCCGGACATACCAGGACTTTTGCCTCAGTATCCCCTCAGGCTCTCGCAAACACTATATAACTCGCCCCTAGTCTGTTACCGGCGCTCTTCTCCCCCGGGAGAAGTGCCCGGCAGGGTCCTTTCTTCCTTTCAATAAAGCCTGTTACTCTGGTCTTTCAGACTCCCATGGATTCCAACATTTGGTGCCGAAACCCGGGACAGGGTACTAACTGCCTGGACGATCCCTCTTTGCCGTCCAAACTTACAACCAGGGAAGCAATGGGCAGTGGCAGCTCATCCCGGGCTTATTCCTTGATTCTGTTTAGACGTGTAATTGTAGGTCGATTGGCCGGCAGTCTAACCCTGTCCTGAACCCCTGCTGGACCAGAAGGTAAGGAGTTTCTCCCTTCCCCTTCCCTGGTTGGCCTCTAAATTTCTCTCTAAAAACACCCCTTTCTGGTCGGACGGTTTTCTCTGACATGCCTCACGTTTTGAGGGGTTTGACTTTCAGTCTCAGTGGACTGCACGGAAGACTAGGTGCCTAGCCAAACCTCTCCATTCTCTCGGACTTCTCGTCCTCGGAGCTCCCTGACAGGTGGTGACAACCTCTATCAGGGACGACTCCCCCACACAGAGATTCTCTCCTCTTGGGACAGTGACAAAAGGCGGGGACGCCCCCTCTTGCTCACCTGTCTCCACTATGGGCTCTTCAGAGTCTAAGCCTTCCAACCAGACACCTCTAGGATGTCTCATAAAAATCCTCACCAAACTCGGTCTCTCAGACCTCAAACCGAAGAAATTAATCTTCTTCTCTAACACGGCATGGCCTCAGTACAGACTAGACAATGACTCACTGTTGGGCAGATAAAATATATTATGCTCACTTTGTTAAAGACGGCGCTGCCCACGAGGAGGCCGTCGCCCAGGTGATATTAATGTGTGTTGAAAATCCTTGTAGCCTGAGGCTTGGTTTTGGGATTAAGCCTTTCCCACCTGTTGGGCAGATAAAATGTATTATGCTCACTTTGTTAAAGAGGCCGTTGCCCAGGTGATATTAATGTGTGTTGAGAATTGTTGTAGCCTGAGGCTTGGTTTTGGGATTAAGCCTGTCCCACCCTTTTTGGTGTGAGGTGGTACAATCCTATCATGCCTCATAGAAGTGATTTTGTATTAGAGACTTCCCCATTATGTATATTGGATTAAGGGTTTGGATTTCTACACTATAAAATGGGAACGGAGCGGGAGTTTGTGCTCTTGGTTCCTGAGGTTAGCATGAGAGAGCAGAGAGAATAGAGCCAGCAGCGGGAGGAGGCCACGTGGAGAAGGCCAGGAAAAGCAGCCAAGATGGCGGAGTGCTGAGTGAGATGCCAGTTTGTACAGAGTTTGTATCTGGGATAAGGAAGGAAATGGGGAACTGAGGAGAATAAGGCTGTTGAGCTAGAAACCTTTGATTCTAGGAAACTCGGATAAATCAGTAGCTTTGTGAGCACTGAATGTGACTGGGTTTTGGAGCCCAGTGTGTATTTTTACTTGCCCGCCGGGTGCAAGCTAGATTAAAGACTATGGCCCACCAGTTTTTGGCTCCATGGTTTCTTTACCGACTGTCCGAATCCAATGCGAACCTGTATGTGAATGGTCACGATGGCGGCTCCTGGCCTTACACCACCCTTTTTGATGTGGGGTGGTACAATCCAATCATGCCTCGGAGAAGTGACTTTGTATTGGAGACTTCCCTATTTTGTATATTGGATTAGAGGTTGTGAAGCTACAATATAAAATGGGGGTGGAACGAGAGTTTGCGCTTTTGGTTCCTGAGATTATCATTAGAAGAGAGAGCAGAGGAGAGCAGAGAAAGGCCACGTGGAGGAGGCCAGGAGAAGCAGCCAAGATGGTGGAGTGCTGAGTGAGATGCCAGTTTGTGTAGAGTTTGTATTTGGGATAAGGAAGGAGATGGGGAACAGAGGTGAATAAGTCTGGTGAGCTAGAAACCTTTGATTCTAGGAAACTCGGATAAGTCAGTGGCTTTGTGAGCACTGAATGTGACTGGGGTTTGGAGCCCAGTGTATATTTTTACTTGCCCGCTGGGTGCAAGCTTAGAATTAAAGACTATGGCCCAATCAGTTTTTGGCTCCGCTGTTTCTTTACCGACTGTCCGAATCCAATGCGAACCTGCATGGGCCGGGCGGCTGTGATAGTGGCCCTGGCCGTGGCTTCTGGCTTTACACTCACATTGGCCTGAAAATGGGCCTAAGACATCTTGACAATTTCTGCCACCAGACGGTGACCATTCACATGCAGGTTCCCATTGGATTCGGGCAGACGATAAAGAAATGGCGGAGTCAGAGGATGGGGGGCCATCCTATTTATTGGTGTCTCACCAAGACAGGCAAACCACAAAAGAAGACAAGGGAAAAGCAGAAAACCAGCTCTTCCCATGAAGGGCAAGGGATCAGGGGAGCCCCTGCAATTGTGATAGCAGGAACTGTGTGTCTGAGCTCCTGGTCTGTCCCACTTTATAGTGTAGAAAACCAAAATCCCTTAATCCAATATACAAACAAGGAAGTCTCCGATACAAAGTCACCCATCCAAGGCACAATTGGATTTCTCATGATAGTGCACCACCCAGATCATACAATCAGTCAAGGGTGTGGGGAAAAGCTTAGTCCCAAAACCAAACCTCAGGCTACAACAACCTGGCCTGCTTACAGCCTGTCCCCCACACCCAATATAAGTCACAAGCGAGCAAACATACATATCATGTTTACAAACTTATTTGACCAACATTCCACCCCTTTTGCTCGCTTTACAATCTAAACCACAGGCATCTTCCATGATGGTCACTGAACAAAGAGTAGGATACATTGCATAAACAGAAATAGTACCAACTACAGCAATAGGATTAACAGATCAAAAACTATGGGCGAAATGAGAGAGCTGTCAGTGGCACCAAAAGAGGCAAATCTTTTCCCTCTGGCAGAATACAGGCCAGAGTTTTAACTGCAGACAGCACTGTAGCTGGCACCAGAGGCCACCCTGAGCAGGCGTACCAAACCTTATTGGCCAATACACCAGCATCTGCTGGTTCTATGTGTAGTAAAATAGGGGAACTCATTATTGGCCATAAAGAAATTACAAAGGTGCCCTTCAAAATGCTGTCCCCTTGAGCACTCAAGGGATAATACACTTCTACCTTAGGTGGCCAGGTGCTGGTTGCCCAAGAAGTTAACTGGAGGTCCACCTCTAGCCCCTTTCCCCATGGTGCCAACAAAGCCACCCATCTCAGATGGGGGGCCTGTACAGTCCAGGGCCAAGTCCATTGAAGCCGTTGTCCTTTAAGAAGGGCTGTTGGAGCAGGCAAGAGCACGTTGCCCTGCTGTCCGAAACCTGGCTTGAGTAAAATGTCCTTAGTGCGTATCTGCAACTGAATAGGGGCAGCTGTCCGATGCAGGAGGGCCTCTACTGGAGCTGGGCTTCCCCGTCGAGGTCGCTCATTCAAAATCCGGAGTACTGTCCATAAGCGGCGTGTCCATCCAGTAAGAGAGCCGGTGCCCCCCTCCTGTCGCAGTCCCTGCTTTAAGAGTCCATTATAACGCTCAATGATACCAGCAGCCTGGGGGTGGTAGGGAACATGGTACTTCCAGTCCACCCCCAGCTTTTGAGCCCATTGCCTCACCGTTGAGCCAGTGAAGTGGGTACCATTGTCACTTTCAAGGACCAGCGGTTGCCCGTATGCAGCACTCAGGCGGTCCAGAGCCTGTATGACTGCCCTCTGGTCAGGGTTACGAGCGGGATAAGCAGCAAGCAGCCCGGTGGCAGTATCTACACAAGTGACTGCATACTGGTACCCTTCTGACTTTGGTAAGGGTCCAATGATGTCTATCTGCCATCGTGTCAGTGGGACATGACCCCTCTGGATCTGTCCAGGTGACACCAGTGGTCTCCGAGGGTGTTCCTTGGAACATACTGCACATTGCTCACAGGCTGCAAGTACCTCTGCATAGGACACAGGCAAGTTCCAAGCCTTAACCGTAGCCCACATAGTTTTCTGTCCTGCATGGAGCAGGCGCCAGTGGAGCCACTGTGCCACATCACCTGCAGGTGCAGTCTCCAACCATCGCACCCTTGCCAACGTATCTGCCTCATCATTCCCAGGATGGGCTAGAGGGTCATGCCCTGTGACATGATATACTGTCACCTGCTTCTGGTGTCCTATTTCCCATAAGTCCTGCCACATGGCCTGACCCCATAATGGACGGTGCATTACCATCCACTGGTTAATGTGCCAAGTAGCAATCCAAAGGGTCAGTCCACGATAGACAGCCCAACTGTCAGTACAGATCACCAGAGGTGAAGGTTCATTATGGGCAACTAGCCAAACAGCTCTTAATTCTGCCCATTGGCTGCTTTGGCCTGTACCCGTGTCCATCCAAATAGTCTCAGTGGCCGGATGGAAGGCAATAGCCGTCCATTTGGCAGGTTGGCCCCTGCTGGAACCATCAGTATACCAGGCATCTTCGGGGATGGGCACCCGCCCCTCCTGGTAAGGACTGACCTCAGGTTCTGCCTCCTGAGCCCCAGTTGCACCTGACTCTAAGGTCGCATAGGTGACTGGACCCAAGACCTCCTGCAGTTCTGCCCTCAATGGGCTGGTGCTAAGAGCACAGCGTTGTTGCAGATAGGCACCCCACTTGGCCAGGGTAGACATTTGGGCCATACCACTATGTGGTTTAGTTGCCCAATCTCTCACCCATCCAGCTATAGGGTATGTTGTTTTGACTGTAACTGGTGTTGTGGTTGTAATACTCTCAGTTGCCAGGAGGGCAGCATACACAGCTGCCAGCTGCTTCTCTACTAATGAGTAACGAACTTCAGCACCTTTCCACAATTGGGACCAAAATCCAATAGGTTGCCGTAGGCGCTCTGTCCGCTGCCACAAGCCCCATCCAAACCCCTCCGAGGTTACATGAACATCCAGCTCACAGGGCCTGGCAGGATCAAACACATTCAAGGCCTGTGCCACCTTGACAGCTCTCTTAGCAGCTGCAAATGAACCTTGCGCCTGCTCAGTCCAATCCCAGCGAACCCCCTTTCGAATAAGGTTGTACAAGGGGCGTAGTAACTGAGCCAAATGCGGTATAAATGCTCGCCAATACCCCAACAAACCTAAGAATTCCTGTAACTGTTTTACCATAGTGGGCACGGGGTATGCTTGAATCTTATCTATAACTGCGTCAGGGATAACTTTTGTCTTACCCGACCAGACAACTCCCAAGAATTTAACAGATAACCCAGGTCCTTGTAATTTGTTCTCGTTAACTGCCCAGCCACATGCTTTCAAATGGGATAGCAGGGTAGGGACTGCTTGCTCCAATTCTGAAAGAGAATCACTAGTTAGCATAATATCATCAATATAATGGTACATGCGGACTACCTCTGGCTGTTTCCATTTAGCCAGGTCAGCAGCCACCAGCCCATGGCACAAGCTGGGGCTATGCAAATAGCCCTGGGGTAACACTGTAAAGGTCCATTGTCTCCCTTCCCAACTGAAGGCAAATTGGTCTTGACTCTCTGCGGCTATATCAATAGAGAAAAAAGCATTGGCCAAGTCTGCCACAAAGTGGTATGTCCCCAACTCATGGCTTAGCCGATCCATCATGTTAGCTATCGAGGGAACAGCAGCGTGCAAAGGGGGAACAACTTTATTAAGTTCCCTGTAATCTACTGTCATTCTCCAGGTTCCATCTGCTTTGCGCACAGGCCATACTGGGGAGTTGTAAGGACTGTGTGCTGGCCGGATGATCCCCACCTTTTCTAGTTCAAAGATTGTCCCTGTGACTTCTTCATAACCACCTGGCAGGCGGTACTGCTTGGTGTTAGTCACACACCGAGGGATGGGTAATTGCAAAGGGGAATGTGATGCATGTCCCCGCAAAACTGCCTTCACAACCCTGATCCGTAGCCGGAACTCCCCAGCTGTAGTTTCCAACCACAGTCCTTGCAAGACATCTACCCCCAGAATATATTCAGGAATAGGAGATACATACACCTTATATGGCTTAGGAGGCAGTCTCCCTATCCCCAATGGAATAGTAATTGGCTTCACTTGAACAGTTTGGCCCCCATAACCGTCAATGGCCACTGGGGTCCCAGCAAACCGCTCTGGGTTTCCATAGAGAAGGGAACATTCTGCACCTGTATCCACCAAGGCCAACACCTGTTGTACGTTGGAAGGGGACCAGTGGATAGCCAGTTCCACATGTGGCCTCCATTCCCCGCCCATCCCTGTTAGACAGGTCCCTTGGCCTTTTTCCTATTCAAACTGGTACAATGGGTCTTGGGAGTTCCCCTCTCCCTCGGCTGTCTCTATCATATAATCTTGTAACCGAGCTGTGCGCGCACCAAAAGTTTTATTGGTAGCTGCTGGGGCCTTTCGTCTCAGTGGCTGGAACTTCTGTTCTGGTTTAAGCTGCCGCCAAAGCTCCAAAAGAATTTTATTAGACTGGCCATCCAATTTCCCCTTATCTGCTCCAGCCGCAATCAAGTCTACCCACATCTGCGTTCGGGTAACCTTTACAGGCCCGTTTCCCTTGTTAGTTGGGGGGGGAAACATAGGCAGCAGCCCTCACTGCTTTATGATCCCGAGCAGCCTCCAGCTCTCCCAAATCTGCTACCATCTGTGTAACTGCATTGATGGGCTGCCCCACATAGGGGCCCAAGATAGCCACAAGTGACCCAAAAAGGGCTGACGGGGCGCTAGCAAGGACAAATTCCCTCATTTTGGCCGTAAACACTTCTTCGTCTGGCCCATGAGACCCAGGGTTGAAAACAGCATTCTTCATACCTAGTTCTCGAAGGACCTTTACTAACTCACTGTAGCACTGCCACCGACTCATTGCCCCGGGCAGTTCTCCAGCATTCTGCCAGACCATATGAATGGCAGCCATCACCCATTCTAATAGGGTATGGTCTCCTGGCTTGCCATGGCAGTTCTGAAGACGCTGCCTCAAGGAAGAGTGTGTGGTAATGGTGGCCAATTTCTCCATCTCTGTTCCGGAGAGCATGATGCCATCCACCCCTATATCCCATAATCGTAGTAACCAGGCTACCAGGGATTCAGTAGGTTTCTGCCTAAATTGTGCCCCCAACTCCATCAGCTCTGCCTGGGTATAGGGCCGGACCACAGAGTGTTCCATTACCTGGGCAGGAGGCTGTGGCTGCCCCTGAGGGACTCTTTGTTGCTGGGTTTTTACCTTCTTGGCGACAACTGGTCGGGCTCTCAGTGTGCGTATGGCAGCTTCAGCCTGAGCCTTCTCATCCTCAGAAGAGGAGTCGCAAGCGCCTGCTCCCGCTGACTCAAAGCCAATCCACCGGCACAGATGCTGCTGCTCCTTTGCTGACCGTTTAGGCTCCTGTGGCTGCTGGCTTTTGGCCAGAAGCTGAGACTCGAGCTCTTGAATCCGCAGTTGTTTCTCCAACAACTGCCGGTGAAGACGTTCAGCTTCCAAGGTAAACTGCAACTCTCGAACCCGTAATTCCTTCTCCAGTGCTCGCTCCAGTTCCAGCCTTTTCTGCCGTTCTGTTTGTAATTCATGCTGAAGCTTTTGACCTCGGGCAGTTTCCTCTTGAGTAAAAAACATGTAGCCCATGGCCCCTAAAAGGACAGCCATGGGGAGCCAGAGCAGCAACCAGTACTCTATCCCACCCATCAATGGTGGTGGCTCCATACCAATCTCTGAATCCTGCCGGAAACTACGCCAGTTGTAAGGCCAGGAGCCGTCATCGTGACCATTCACATGCAGGTTCCCATTGGATTCGGGCAGACGATAAAGAAATGGCGGAGTCAGAGGATGGGGGGCCATCCTATTTATTGGTGTCTCACCAAGACAGGCAAACCACAAAAGAAGACAAGGGAAAAGCAGAAAACCAGCTCTTCCCATGAAGGGCAAGGGATCAGGGGAGCCCCTGCAATTGTGATAGCAGGAACTGTGTGTCTGAGCTCCTGGTCTGTCCCACTTTATAGTGTAGAAAACCAAAATCCCTTAATCCAATATACAAACAAGGAAGTCTCCGATACAAAGTCACCCATCCAAGGCACAATTGGATTTCTCATGATAGTGCACCACCCAGATCATACAATCAGTCAAGGGTGTGGGGAAAAGCTTAGTCCCAAAACCAAACCTCAGGCTACAACAACCTGGCCTGCTTACAGCCTGTCCCCCACACCCAATATAAGTCACAAGCGAGCAAACATATATATCATGTTTACAAACTTATTTGACCAACACCTTACGTGCAGGCTTTCTTCTCCCTTCTCTCCTGTCCTTAATTTCTGTGCCTTCTGTTCCACACGCAGGCCGTTTTTGGCCAAAGAAACCTCACCTAAAACCTCTGCTCCTAATCTTTCCTTCTCCACAGACTCCCAAACTCTCTCCTTCTCCTGCCTGACCCCTGGGGCACCCCTCTCTCGGGACCCCTCTCGAGTCTCTCAGCAAATCTTTTTTGCTGGAATCTCTTCCCTCCAGAAAGCCCCCTCCTTTCACTAAATCCTGTTTTCTCATTCACTAGTCTCTCTTTCTCCTCCCCTGCTGGCCGGAGCCTCTCCCTTCTCCTACTGTGTTCTTTGTCCCCTCCCCCCTCCTTAGAAGCTGTGGCTCTGGCTGCGGTGCCTATCTCATCTCTGACCTCTCTTTCCTCCTTACAAACTGCAGTTCTGTCTCCTCTCCAACCCCTCCTCCTTCCTTACAAACTGCGACCATGCCTCTTTCCTCCTTGCCTTCCCCTCTCTCCTCAGAGCTCTAAATCCTTTTGACTCCTCTGACCATGTGGCGCCATACCAATACTTTACCTTCCTCCTCTCCTCCTGCAGATTCTGACTTTCCTTCTTTCCATCCAGCTGCTCACACTGTCCATCCATCTGCTTTCTCTCTTCCTCCCCTCTTTGCTGGCAACTCCCTGCCATCTCAAAAAACTTAAAAGGCAGAATTATATTAAGCTATGTGAGTAAGTAATCTGTCTTGTCTCATTGTTTGTCAGAAAATATTTCTAGTGAATTGAAACAAGTAAAGCGGCTCATTTAAATTTCTTAATTCATAAATGTGAAGTCTTTGTTTAATGTGTAACTGTGTCTGTTTCTAAGACCTTAAACCAATAATTACCCATCTCTTAAACCAGGTGTACTCATCTCCATGGACTCTCCCTGCAGTACCCCACCCTTTCTGTTTGAAAACCTTCAGGGGCTTATCGCCTTGTACAAGCCTTACATCTAATCAATGAGGCAGTAATTCCCTTCCATCCAGTAGTCCCTAATCTCTGTAAATTACTGTCACACATTTTCTCAAACACACTCACTTCATGGTCCTAGACCTCAAGAATGCCTTCTTTACCATTCCTCTACACTCTGACTCTTACTTTCTGTTTGCCTTTACCCGGACACTAATGCAGCCCAGCAACTTACATGGACTATTTTACCCCAGGGGATCAGAAACAGCCCACACCTGTTTTGGCAGGCACTAGCTCAGGATTTAGCAGCATGCAATCTCAAAACTAGTACTCTCTTACAATATGTAGATAACCTACTCCTCTGCAGCCCCTCCCTGCCTGCCTCAAGGAGACACACTACCACCCTTCTTAACTTCCTCACTATGAAGTGATATCCTGTCTTCTCTGCTAAGGCTCAACTTTATTCTCAGTCCCTAGTCTATCTAGGCATTACTTTAACCCCCACCACCTGAAGTCTCACCCTAGATCAAACTCAGACCCTCCACAATCTCCAACCACCTACCACAACAGATCAAATCTTTTCTTTCCTCAGTCTAATAGGCTTCTTTAAACACTGAATTCCCAATTTTGCTCTTAGTCAAGCCCCTCAGTGAGATCTTATGAGCATGGTTTTTAAGGTCTATAATGACCAAGGAAGTAACAGAAGAGGCAAATAAGGCCCAAAAGAAGTCAGGAAATACCAGCTTTTGGCTCCAGCGCCCTAAGGGGCTTCATAGCATTTCATCAAGGCCCTACTCCAGAATGGAAAGAAAGGTCATTAAACTGAAGCCTGCCAGGCTTCCCGGCCCCACCAGTGACACACCTGTGCTGTGGAAAGGGACACAAGAAGGTAAGCTGCCCCCTTGCTCCATGGAGGGAAGGTTCAGTCTCTTCTAGCCCTGCTCCAGCTACCTGTGACCTGACCTTGCCCAGCATGCTGGGAATTGCCACTGAAGGCCCAAGGACATCGTTCATGAGCCTAAGGTATTTCTTCCAAGTAGCAGATAAACTGATCTCATTTCTTGTAAACACAAGGGCCATCTACTATGCCTTGCTTGAATATTTAAGTTTTATTTATCCCTCAAAGATCTCTACTGTGGGTATTGACAGTCTGATTTTGTTACTTTATTTAATGTATAGCATCTCTTTTGTTCCTCTTGTCTCAATGCCCATGCCTATTGTAGGCTGGGACCTGCTGCTAATTCCAGCTAGAAGCAGTGGTCACTAGGACTTAAACTCTAACTGCAAAGTGTAGAAATGTAACACCCTTTCCCTAAGTACTTGCAGGTTTTATAGGTTACTCAGCAAACTGTTCAAACACTGTCCAAGAGGCACTTCCAGCATTATATCACCCAAGGACTGACTTTCACATGGACAGGTTCACACACCATGATCCTGACAACTCCCACTGCTGCTAAAATAGAAAAACGGAATGCCTTACTCCAATCACAAACCTGAAACTGGTTGGTCTACGTATGGCAAATATATGAAAAAACTAAGGACTCTTTTAGTCAGGCTTTGGGAAAAGGGAACTAGGATAAAAAGAAAGTCAACCTGATTGTCACTAGAGGTTTAATTTTTTTTTTGTATTTTTCTGAAGCTGGAAATGGGGAGAGACAGTCAGACAGACTCCCACATGTGCCCGACCGGGATCCACCTGGCACGTCCACCAGGGGGCGACGATCTGCCCACCAGGGGGCAATGCTCTGCCCCTCTGGGGCGTCGCTCTGTTGTGACCAGAGCCACTCTAGCACCTGGAGCAGAGGCCAAGGAGCCATCCCCAGCGCCCAGGCCATCTTTGCTCCAGTGGAGCCTCGGCTGCGGAGGGGAAGAGAGAGACAGAGAGGAAGGAGAGGGGGAGGGGTGGAGAAGCAGATGGGCGCTTCTCCTGTGTGCCCTGGCCGGGAATCGAACCTGGGACTTCTGCACGTCAGGCCGACGTTCTACCACTGAGCCAACCGGCCAGGGCCAGAGGTTAAAAAATTTTAAATCAAGAGTTCTGACTAGAAAGGAATTATATGGTTTTGATAATAGAAGGTATAAGGTATGGAAATACTTTTGACAGAAAAAGGAAAAGCAAGTTGTTATGAAGACCAGTTATTTCTGGATAAGAAAGTGCATTAAAACTGAAGGTTTATGTAAGTTGTAGAAGGTCTGTGCAGGTTATAGGAGATTTTTACTGAGAAAAAAGAATTTGTACAGTCAGAAAACTGGTTTTCAAAGAATGTTTAATCAGTCGCCCTAGCTAACAATCCTCTACTCTCCCCACTTATTGGGATGACTCTTTCCTCCACCCTGACCATCTGGAGCTCAGAAACAGAGAAACAAAACCGACCCCTTGTCCTTCTATTCTCTACTCACGTCTCAGCCTGCCTCACCAAATCAGGTGCTTTCTACTCATGTGGGACCACAAGTATATGTATCTCCATACTAATTAGACAAAAACCTGTACCCTAATCTATCTCACCCTAAATATCAACCTAATCCCACCCCATGAGCCTCTTCCAATTCCTAATACACTATCCATCAATGTAAGGAACAAACGAGCTATACAGGTAATTTCTCTTCTTATTGCTTTAGAAATATCTACAAAAGTAGATCTAGGGGCAGGGGGACTGGCCATTTCCCTGTCTTATTCCTACTATCTCTCTCTCTGAAGCCCAGCGAATTCATAAACATGGAATCAGTGGTTTCACACAAACTGGGTGTCTTACTATTGCCTTTCATTAGTCCAATCACTCTCCTATTTACTTTTCTAACTTTTAAACCCTGCCTCTTACATTTGTTTACTAGTTTCTTACAGAACCACATGCAGACCTTCGCCAATCAGACAACTGGAAAAATCTACCTAACCCTACACATCAACCCTGAAACCTGCCCTCGTGAAACAGAAAAATCTGAAACCCTATATCAGCAAACCTCCTAAATTCTATCTTTCAACCTCTACAGGTCCCCTAACCCTAAAGCTCTCCCATATCCCTGAAGAACTAGGAGAATAAATAACATTCACCTCTTAATGCTTTTCAGTCTTTTTATCCTTCGCATAGTAAGAGGACAAGACCTCTGGGCCTTCTTGGCTGAAGAAGAGCCTACAAATAAACATGAAATATTTCTTTTAGCTTAAGCTAACTGCTCTCTCCAGGGCTGCCAGGAAAAAATATCTCTAACTTTACCATGGAAGAACTTTCACACACACACCCCTATACAACCCTCCTTATCTCTGCATTGCTAATCTCCAAATACCTGCCTCTTTCTTTATTAAGTTCCTACAGGCCGGGATGAGAGAAATCTCTAGGATTACCTACAATCAAATGCTCCTACACTCCTATTCCCCAGTACCCCAAGGAGAACTTCATGAGGAAAATATCAAATAGGTAGGGATGCAGCAGGAAGAAGCCGCCCCTCAGCCCGAGAAGTTCCCTCCTGAATGTTCTCCAAACCCTCTTCCTCTTTACCACACATATTCAATCCTTCTAAAAAAATCTTACACCAACAGGTTTCCTGTATCTTAAAAACTCCACATGTCCTCTCATTTGAGAGGAACCAGACCAGCACGTCTCATGAGGCTCATCCAGGAGACCATGCATCATCATGTCACTCTGTCCACTTGACATTCACAGCAAGCAACTGACAATTATTACCTCGCAAATATTTTTTTACTTCCTCACTCAGGTTTTCAGAGACATCGCCTGGTTCAGACCTCACAGCATGGAAATTGAGGACCTTCTGAACTGGATGGGGGACTTGGCTTGGCAAGGTTCCCTTCTCAAGTTCTCTCCAGAAGAAGCAATAATTTTGCAATTTTTTCTCCTCTTTCTCCTCATCACCCCTCACCATATATTATAAAATTAATAACTGCCTTTCTTTTATATGTAACCACAGAGTTGAGAAATGATAGATATGTAAATTCCGAACTGCCCTCTTGATGTTCCGTTTATCTGTCAGACCTCACCCTTACTGGACTATCGCCCCTGAGACAAAGGAATTCCAAAAAGCTGAGAAGCCGCCCCAAGGAGGGGCTCCGGACACACCAGGACTTTTGATTCAACACCCACATGCTCCAAGCCCCCAAGGAGGAGCATTCCGGACATACCAGGACTTTTACCTCAGTATCCCCTCAGGCTCTCCCAAACACTATATAACTCGCCCCTAGTCTGTAACCGGCACTCTTCTCCCCCGGGAGAAGTGCCCGGCAGGGTTCCTTTCTTCCTTTCAATAAAGCCTGTTACTCTGGTCTTTCGGACTCCCATGGATTCCAACACTTCTCTCTGCACAAACTCTGTACCAACTGGCTTCTCCTTCAGCACTCTGCCTCTTCGCCTCTGCAATGCTGATCTGAGCGAGTAAGACCCCCCCTCCCTTATCTTATAGTATAGAAATTGAAGCCTTTAAGCCAATATACAAATAAGAAAGTCTTTGATGCAAAGTCACTTATCTGAGGCATAAATGGGATTCCTCATAAGAGTGCACCACTCCACATTATACAACAGTCAAGGGTGTGGGGAAAAGCTTAGTTTTGAGAAGATCTTAGTATTAGAAGGATGTTGAAAATATCTTAGTATTAAAAGGGTGGGAAAGGCTTAGTCTTAAAACTAAGCCTTAGGCTATAAGAGCTTACAGCCTGTCTCCCACATCCAATGCAAACTTATAAGTGAGCAAACATATATATCATATTTACAAACTTATTTGACTAACAATCATCTTTCACATTTTTTGAACTACTTATACTTTGCTCTCTTATGGCTTGAGTAGCAAGCAACTGAGTATGCCTTAAGGAAAACTGTTACAGCTAGAGTTGTTTGTTTGGTTTTTTTTTTTTTGTATTTCTCTGAAGCTGGAAATGGGGAGAGACAGTCAGACAGACTCCCACATGCGCCCGACCGGGATCCACCCGGCACACCCACCAGGGGGCGACGCTCTGCCCACCAGGGGGCGATGCTCTGCCCCTCCGGGGTGTCACTCTGTCCTGACCAGAGCCACTCTAGCGCCTGGGGCAGAGGCCAAGGAGCCATCCCCAGCGCCTGGGCTATCTTTGCTCCAATGGAGCCTCGCTGCGGGAGGGGAAGAGAGAGACAGAGAGGAAGGAGAGGGGGAGGAGTGGAGAAGCAGATGGGCGCTTCTTCTATGTGCCCTGGCCGGGAATCGAACCTGGGACTTCCGCACTCCAGGCCGACAGTCTACCACTGAGCCAACCGGCCAGGGCCTACAGCTAGAATTTTTTTTTTAAAGTATCTTCTAAATAGTCTTGTTTTCTTTTCTTTTCTATTTATTTATTTATTTATTTATTTATTTATTTTTATTAAATTTTTTTATTTATTCATTTTTAGAGAGGAGAGAGAGAGACCGAGAGAGAGGAAAGACAGAGAGAGAGAAGGGGAGAGGAGCCGGAAGCATCAACTCCCATATGTGCCTTGACCAGGCAAGCCCAGGGTTTTGAACCAGCGACCTCAGCATTTCCAGGTCGATGCTTTATCCACTGCGCCACCACAGGTCAGGCTACAGCTAGAATTTTTAAAAAAATATTTAAATTTCAACAGTCTCTTGGAATAGAGAATAATAATTTTTTAATATCTGGTTCCGACTGAAGGCTGGGATACTGGCCCTGAAGACAAATGTGTTGAGTACATCTGTGTAAATAAAGCTGCCCTGGAAGCCCTTTTGTGGGCTGAATTGGAGCTGGATTCCATGGTAGAAGTGAAGCAGCTGGCTGAGCAGGAAGGTAAAGTATTTCTGTGGGCTGAGAATGTGAGAGAGAGTGTGTGTCACTGTAAGATTACAAAACATAGAATTGAAAATTGTTATGTAATTAATATTCTGGTTTTGTGGCAGTGTATGTGTGTGTCTTTGTGTATGTATATGTCTGAGAGAAAGATGGAGAGAGAGAGAGAGATAGGGGTGAAGGTGGAAGTTATGTTATGGAACAGAAACTGTCTGTCCACCTGGCTATCAGAGCCAAACATTAATCACTAAGTATTACAATAGAGAAATATTGGTTATTTTATTATTAATGGTGACACCTAAGAGAATGGGAAGCTAATGCTCAAAAACTTAAACTCTCCAATGGTATATAAGTTACATATTATATAGGACAAAATCACAAGGCACTGTGGGTTAGGGGGTTGGGGGTTGTGCTGGGAACTGATTGGTCACAGGTGAGATACAGTGTAAAGCCAGAAGCCAGGGCCAGGGCCACTATCACAGCAGCCCGGCCCATGCAGATTCGCATTGGATTCGGACAGTCGGTAAGGAAACAACGGAGCCAAGATCTGGTGGGCCATTAGCTTTAATCCTAGTTTGCACCTGGCGGGCAAGTAAAAACACACACTGGGCTCCAAAACCCAGTCACATTCAGTGCTCACAAAGCTACTGACTTATCCGGGTTTCCTAGAATCAAAGGTTTCTAGCTCACCAGACTTTATTCACCTCTGTTCCCCATCTCCTTCCTTCACTCTGCACCAACTGCACAAACTGGCTTCTCACTCAACACTCCGCCATCTTGGCTGCTTCTCCTGGCCTCCTCCACGTGGCCTTTCTCTGCTCTCTTCTGTGATCTCTCTGCTCTCTCATGCTAATCTCAGGAACCAAGAGCGCAAACTCCCATTCTGCCCCCACTTTATATTGTAGCTTCACAACCTCTAATCCAATATACAAAATAGGGAAATCTCTAATACAAAGTCACTTCTCTGAGGCATGATTGGATTGTACCACCCCACATCAAAAAGGGTGGGAAAGGCTTAATCCCAAAACCAAGCCCCAGGCTACAAGGATTCTCAACACACATTAATATCACCTAGGCAACGGCCTCACGTGGGCAGCGCCATCTTTAACAAAGTGAGCATAATACATTTTATCTGCCCAACATACAGGTAATAAATCATTTCTTGAGTTCTTGAGGACAGTTCTGAGGTCTGTTCTGGTCCTTCTGTCCCATCTCAAGGGAAAGTAGCCAAGGGGGTCATTCTACCTTAGGGCTAAGGAGCTGAAACCTAATTTAGGTCAAGGTGTTATCTTTAGCCTGCCAGAGGTCCAGACTTTGTGGCCATTAGTCAGGGTCAGGTTGTTGTTTTCTGCTGCCTCGGGGGTTGCTGATTATTTCTGTGAAAGGCTAGGTCTCTGAGGGGGTGGGGTAGTAGCAACCCATGGAGTCTATCTGATGAAAAGATACCACAAAGGTCAGAACTTGAGGAAGCTTAGTTGAAGTCATCAACCAGGATAGTTGAAATAGTTGAGGCGGTTTATACTGGAATACCTGAAGACCTCAGCCCTTACTCTGCATTTTCCTTACCACCTAGTAGACTATTTGGTTTGCTAGTTTATTTATTTTTATTATTATTTTTTATTTTTTTTGTATTTTTCTGAAGCTGGAAACGGGGAGAGACAGTCAGATAGACTCCCGCATGCACCCGACCGGGATCCACCCGGCACGCTCACCAGGGGCAACGCTCTGCCCACCAGGGGGCGATGCTCTGCCCATCTGGGGCGTTGCTGTGCTGCAATCAGAGCCATTCCAGCGCCTGGGGCAGAGGCCAAGGAGCCATCCCCAGCGCCCGGGCCATCTTTGCTCCAATGGAGCCTCGGCTGCGGGAGGGGAAGATAGAGACAGAGAGGAAGGAGGGGGGGGGTGGAGAAGCAAATGGGCGCTTCTCCTATGTGCCCTGGCTGGGAATCGAACCCGGGTCCCCCGCATGCCAGGCCGACGCTCTACCGCTGAGCCAACTGGCCAGGGCCTGGTTTGCTAGTTTAAAGGCTGTCTTTGTTTTCAGTTTCCTATTTATATGAACATGTTAACTTTTAGAAAAGAAATGTTATTTTAAAAACCTAAAAAAATTATATTCATTGATTCTCACCTATGACCAATCATTGAGCTTGTTCTATATTTCTCCTCTGCTTCCAATTTAAATTGTATTTTTACATTGTCAGAGAATGTTCAACTCTTATCTTCATATTTGTTTTAGCCTTAGATTTATAATTAAACCTATACAATTCTTATCATCTGTCTTTTGGCAAAATTTTCCAATATTCTCTTAAATAGATGAAACTTAACCCCTAGTAGAATCCTCAGCAAGAGTTCCTCAATATCAAATTTCTGGAGTTTTGAAAGTTTAAAACTAAAATCCTTGGGTAACACTTTTTTTTTTTTGAGGCTGAAAGACAAAGAGAGAAGACAGGGAGAGAGATGAGAAGTATCAACTTGTAGTTGGGTCACTTTAGTTCATTGATTGCTTCTCATACCGACCTTGATGGAGAGGTAACTCCAGCCGAGCCAGTGACCCCTTGATCAAGCCAGTGCCGTAGGATCATGTTGATGATCCCATGTTCAAGCCGGCGACCCTGACCTCAAACTGGTGATCCTGGGGTTTTGAAACTGGGATTTCAGCATCCCAGGTCAACACTTTATCCACTGTACTACCACCAGTCAGGCCCTTGACTCATACTTTTTACTTGAGTTTTTTTTTTGTTGTTGTTGTTCAGTGAGAGGCAGAGAAACAGACTCCCACATGCGTCCTGACCTGGATCCACCTGGCAAGCACCAGGCCATGCTCTGCCCACCTGGGGTGGTGCTCTGTTGCTCAGCAACCTAGCTCTTCTTAGTGCCTGAGACAGAGAGCCACCCTCAGCACAGGAGGCCAACTTGTTCCAATCGAGCCATGGCTGCAGGAGGAGGAGGAGGAAGAGAGAGAGAGAGAGAGAGAGAGAGAGAAAGAGAAGTGTGAGGGGGGAGGGGTGGAGAAATAGACGGGTGCTTCTCCTGTATGCCCTGACTGAGAATCAAACCCAGAACATCCACACGCCAGGCCAGTGCTTTCCCCTGAGCAAAGTGTCCAGGGCCTTGAGTTAAAAAAAAAATGCTCCTTGACTCTAGAATCCTGTCATGTAGTTTAGTGCCATCTGATTTTCATTTCTTGTAGGTCACTTGTTTTTATTTTATTTTTTTATTTTATTGGATCTGTAGACACAAAGGAGTTTTTTCTTTATCATTAATGTCTGTCTTACTATGTCAGAGTTGACAGTGAATTTTTCCAGTTGCATAATGGGCTCTTCAAATATGTAGAATAAGGTGTTGTTTTATTTCCAAAAAGTTTAAAATTTTTATTTTTATTTATTTTTTTAATTTAAATATTTTGAATATCATTTTAGAGACAAAAAGCAGTTCATTTCGTTCAGCAAAATAAATTTAACAAACACATTTAAATAAAGTAAATTAAAGACTTCAGTGGATTTTTTTCTTAGTTACTTGCTTTTCTGTCGTGTTAGTTGTGGAGTTTCTGTCTTTTGCCTAACTGGGTTCTTTCTAAGTTAACGCAGTTTTAATCCAAGGAACTGCTTTATGAAATCTGAATGACTCAAATGCTCCACTAGGTTTTCATTCAACTTCAATGTGTTAAATGATATATAAGGAAAACAACTTAGGAAAGCAGACTCAGAAGGAAATATTCCTCCTTCCTGGTCACATTATCTTTTCAACAGAGGCTTTGCCTCTTTGAAATGAATGTTGAAGGTAAATTGTTACTGGGAGGTGATGATCAGAAGCAAACTTAGGTGGTTTTCACACCACCTGTCATCATGACCCAAAGGGAAAAGCAAGCCACCCACTTTCCTAGCCAAGCCGCTGCTTTACGCAGAAGCTGCACATAGCTTCCTATTGTTATTTTCTTTCTAGTTATGTACATTAAAAAAAAATACAACACTGTGTTAAATAGCAGGATAGCTAACAATGGAACATACAACATGACACTGAAAAATCAAAGTCGCTTGGTTAAGCCGAGGAGAGAAACCACAGATGGTCTTCATGGAGGAAGCTGCCAACGCCCACCCTCTCCTTAGTCCCTAAGGGATCTGCTTTCTGAGGGTAGGCCTTCCGACCGCCGCCACTGGGCCAGGCGCTGCTTAAACCATTTCTGGGTCTCCTCCTCAGAGAGGCCGGCCTCGGCCGCGATGAGGCACAGAGTGGTGGGGTCCGGGTGCTTGTTGACCTTGTTGAAGTTGTACTCCAGGATCTCCACCTGGTCCTCCGTGGGGCCGCTCGCGGTCTCCGCCGACATGGTCCGGGCGCGGTGGACGTGGCAAAGGCTGGATTTGGAAGCTGAGTTCTCCAGCGCCAGCCTGCTTAAATAGCAGCTGGGCGGCCTCTTAAAATTTTTAATATTAAATACTAATTGTTTCATTATTTGCTTTTTTCCCCCTTCTTTTTAAGTGAGAGGAGGAGATATAGTAAGACAGACCTCTGCATGTACCTGCACAAAAATCCACCCAGCAGTTCCTGTTTGGGGCCAATGCTTAAATCAAACGAGGTATCCTCAGCGCTCTGGGCCTAGTCTTGAACCAAGAGAGCCACTGGCTGTGAAAGGGGGAAAAAAGAGAAGGGGGAAAAGGAGAAGAGAAGAAGATAGTCACTTCTTATGTGTGCCCTTATCAGGGATAGAGCCCAGGATGTCCACATGCCGGACTAATGCTCTACCCCAGGGGTCCCCAAACTACAGCCTGGCCTGTGGGCCACATGCCGCCCCCTGAGGCCATTTATCCGGCCCCCGCTGCACTTCCGGAAGGGGCACCTCTTTCATTGGTGGTCAGTGAGAGGAGCATAGTTCCCATTGAAATACTGGTCAGTTTGTTGATTTAAATTTACTTGTTCTTTATTTTAAATATTGTATTTGTTCCCGTTTTGTTTTTTTACTTTTTTTGTGTGTGTGTGTGAACTGGGTTTTTTTTTTAAATTTTTTATTTATTCATTTTAGAGAGGAGAGGGAGAGACAGAGAGAGAGAGAGAGAGAGAGAGAGAGCGAGAGAGAGAGAGAGAAAGAAAGAGAGAGAGAAGAGACAGAGAGGGGGGGGAGGAGCTGGAAGCATCAACTCCCATATGTGCCTTGACCAGGCAAGCCCAGGGTTTTGAACCGGCGACCTCAGCATTTCCAGGGCGACACTTTATCCACTGCGCCACCACAGGTCAGGCTGTTTTTTTACTTTAAAATAAGGTATGTGCAGTGTGCACAGGGATTTGTTCATAGTTGTTTTTTTTATAGTCCGGCCCTCCAATGGACTGAGGGACAGTGAACTGGCCCCCTGTGTAAAAAGTTTGGGGACCCCTGCTCTATCCAATGAGCAAACTGACTGGGGCCTGCTTTTTCTTTCTAAGAGGTTACTGATATATTTTATCTATCAGTTTCCTCTTTACCTCTTTATTTTGTTTTGATTTTCTTGGTTCTTTGTTGTTTTCAGTCTTTCTTTCTCTTACTGTATTTTTCAGTCATATCCACTCTCCATTGGATGCTTTGTCATTTAGTCTTCTGAGATGATTTTGTCTTTTTCTTCAATTTCTTTCCTGAGTTCAGTCAGTGCTCACTTCACATTTTCATGTTTGTATCTATTCTGAGATTTTGAATTTCTGATTTATAGTATTTCTTTCATATCTGTAATTGCCTGATTAATATATTATAATCCATGCTTTCTTTTGCTCTTTGGTTGTTTTTATTGCAGGTTGATTATTAATTATTATTATTATTATTTTTTTACAGAGACAGAGAGAGTCAGATAGATAGGGACAGACAGACAGGAATGGAGAGAGATGAGAAGCATCAGTCATTAGTTTTTCATTGTGACATCTTAGTTGTTTATTGATTGCTTTCTCATATGTGCCTTGACTGTGGGGCTACAGCAGACCAAGTAACCCCTTGCTCGAGCCAGCGACCTTGGGTTAAGGCTGGTTAGCTCTGCTCAAACCAGATGAGCCCACACTCAAGCTGGTGACCTCGGGGTCTTGAACCTGGGTCCTCTGCATCCCAGTCCGATGCTCTATCTACTGTGCTACCGCCTGGTCAGGCAGTTGATTATTTTTATCACCTGAAAAGTTCTGATTCTCGCCTTTTTTTTCTTATGGTAGCTTTGTGTGGATGTTGGGTTCCTTTTTTTTTTTATAAGTATTCTTTTGTAACTGGATATTGTTTTTTTTTAAGATTTTATTTATTCATTTCAGAGAGGGAGAGAGAGAAAGAGAGACAGACAGAAGGAGGGAGCAGGAAGCATCAATTCCTATATGTGCCTTGATTAGTTAAGCCCAGGGTTTTGAACTGGCAACCTCAGTGTTCCAGGTCGAGGTTTTATCCACTGCGCCACAACAGTCAGGTGGGTTCCTTTTTCTAATTATTAGAAATGGTGCTGGAACTTCCTGGTTCAACAATAAGAGTTGATGTTATAAGAAAAAAGGGCTTTGGATGCTTTATTTAGTTCATTGGTTCAAGAGCACCCTCTTCTGTTGGTATAATAAAGTACAGCTTCTTTACTAAGTGATTTTGGAGGGAAGGGTCATTTGAACTTCTAATTCTGCAATGCTATTTATTTTCCAATGGATATTTCTCCCTTCCAAGTTACTGATTTCTTCCTTCTCAAACCTTTAGTTCTGTGCAATTTTCAGGTCCTTTCCTTTTGACTCTTAGTGTTCTGATCCAACAGGTCTAAAAATTATTTTTTGTTTTTTTTTAAGATTTTATTTATTCATTTTAGAAAAGAGAGAGGGTGAGAGAGGGAGAGAGAGGACAGAGAAGGGGGGAGGAGCAGAAAGCATCAACTCCCATATGTGCCTTGACTGGGCAAGCCCAGGGTTTTGAACCAGTGACCTCAGCATTCCAGGCTAACACTTTATCCACTGTGCCACCGCAGGCCAGGCTAAAAATTGTTTTTAATACTTACTTAGGGTGGGACTTTCTCCTGAGTGTGAATTCCAAGTGAGGTTATCATATTTTACCTCTGCTGGTACCCTGAAGAAGCCCCCTCTCTTCCTCACAATTCCTGCCTGACATTTCATATAAACAGAATCGTATATACTGCTCATAAAAATTAGGGGATTTTTAAAAATGAATATGAAACGATTTTAAAAAAGCATTTGATTTTTTTTATTAAACAAGAATATCAGAAAAGAAAACAAGTCAAAGAAGGTTGTTTGATTATGCAAATGAGATGCAAAACCAACTTTTATTTCATTGATGAAAATGTACTATACAAAAAACTGAACTTACTGGAGTATCTACGTGTTCCCTGATCCCCTAATTTTTTTGTTTTGTTTTGTTTTTTTGCATTTTTCTGAAGCTGGAAACGGGGAGAGACAGTCAGACAGACTCCCGCATGCGCCCGACCGGGATCCACCCGGCACGCCCACCAGGGGTGACGCTCTGCCCACCAGGGGGCGATGCTCTGCCTCGACCAGAGCCACTCTAGCGCCTGGGGCAGAGGCCAAAGAGCCATCCCCAGCGCCCGAGCCATCCCCAGCGCCCGGGCCATCTTTGCTCCAATGGAGCCTTGGCTGCGGGAGGGGAAGAGAGAGACAGAGAGGAAGGAGGTGAGGTGGAGAAGCAAATGGGTGCTTCTCCTAGGTGCCCTGGCCGGGAATTGAACCCAGGTCCCCCGCACGCCAGGCCGACGCTCTACCGCTGAGCCAACCGGCCAGGGCTGATCCCCTAATTTTTGTGAGCAGTGTATATGGTCCTTTCTGAATGGCTTCTTTTACTTAGCATAATATCTTCAAGGTTAATCCATGTTGTAGCAGATATACCACATTTTGTATATCTATTATTCAGTTGATAGATATATGGGCTGTTCCTACCTTTTGGTTAGTCTGAATAATGCTGTTATGAACATTCATGTACAAATTTTTATGTGAACATATATTTTCATTCCTCTTGTTTATATACCTAGAAGTGAAATCCCTGGGGCACATAGAAACTCAATATTTAACATTTTGTGGAGTGGCCAAATTGTTTTCCAAACTATCTGTACCATTTTACATTTCCTATGGGAATGTATGAGGGTTTCCATTTCTCCACATCCTCACTGAAACTTATTATTGTCTACTTTATTTATTTATTATTATTATAGTCATCCTAGTAGGTATGAAGTGGTATCTCAACATGGTTTTGGTTTACATTTACCTAATGATTAGTGATGATGGTATCTTTTTGTGTCCATGTCCATTTGCATATCTTCTTTGGAGAAATATCTACTCAAGCCCTTTGAAAATTTTAAAATTGGGTGATTTTTCTTTTTATTGTTGAGTTTTAAGACTTTTTATTTATGATTTCTAAATACAAGGCCTTTGTTAGCGATATAATTTACAACTATTTGCATTCATTCTGTGAATTGCCTTTTCACTCTTTTAATGATTTATGTCACTCAAAATTTTAAAAATTTTATGAAGTCCAATTTATCTATTTTTCATTTGTGTTTTTCATGAAGGATCTAAGAAACACTTAACTAACTCAGTCCTGGCTGGTTAGTTCGGTTGGATAGAGCATCTTCCTAACCTGATAAGGTTGCAGGTTCAATCCCTGGCCAAGGCACACACAAGAAGCAACCAATGAATGCACAACTAAGTGGAACAACAAATAATTGTTTCTCTCTCTCTCTCTCTGTCTTTCCCTTCTTCTTTCTCTGTCTCTCTAAAATCAATCAATACATTTTTTTTAACAATCAGATTTATTTCTGTATTCACGGTATTTTTTTTAATTATTTTTTTACAGAGATAGAGTCAGAGAGAGGGATAGATAGGGACAGACAGACAGGAATGGAGAGAGAAACATCAATCATTAGTTTTTCATTGCGACACCTTAGTTGTTTATTGATTGCTTTCTCATATGTGCCTTAACCGTGGGCCTTCAGCAGACCAAGTAACCCTTTGTTCAAGCTAGGGACCTTGGGTCCAAGCTGGTGAATTTTGCTCAAACCAGATGAGTCTGCGCTGAAACTGACAACCTTGGGATCTCAAACCTGGGTCCTCTGCATCCCAGTCCAATGCTCTATCCACTGCGCCACCACCTGGTCAGGCTCAATCAATACATTTAAAAAAAGAAAGCTTGGCCTGTGGTGGCACAGTGGAAGGAGCACCAACCTGGAACATTGAAGTCACTGGTTCAAATCCTTGGGCTTGCCCAGTCAAAGCACATATGACAAGCAACCAGTAAACAGCCAGAGTGAAGCAATTACTTCTCATCGCCACTGCCCTCCTCCATAAAAGCAATAAATAAAATATTGAAAATAAACAAACAAATAACCTGACCAGGCTGTGTGGCAGTGGAGAGACAGTCAGACGGATGCAGAGGATGCAGGTTTGAAATCCCGAGGTTGCCAGCTTGAGTGCTGGCTCATCCAGCTTGAGCACGGGCTCACCAGCTTGAGCGCAGGGTCGATGGCTTGAATGTAGGAATATTGAAATGAAACCATGGTCCCTGGGCTTGAAGCCCAAGGTTGCTGGCTTGAGCAGGGGGTCACTCTCTCTGTTGTAGCCCCCCAGTTAAGGCACATATGAGAAAGCAATCAATGAACCACAAAGATGCCACCACAAGGAATTGATGCTTGGCATTGGCCGGTTGGCTCAGCAGTAGGGAGTCAGTCTGGCATGTGGAAGTTCCAGGTTTGATTTCTGACCAGGGACACAGGAGAAGTGCCCATCTGCTTTTCCACCCTTCCTCCTCTCCTTTCTATCTCTCTCTCTCTTCCTCCCTGCAGCCAAGCTCCATTGGAGCAAAAGTTGGCCCGGGTGCTGAGGATGGCTCCATGGCCTCCACCTCAAGCACTAGAATGGCTCCGGTTGCAACGAAGCAACAGCCCAAATGGGCAGAGCATGCCCCGTGGTGGGCATGCCAGGTAGATCCCGGTCGGGTGCATGTGGGAGTCTATCTGCCTCACTGCTTCTCACTTCAGAAAAATATAAGAAAAAAAAAGAATTGATGCTTCTCATCTCTTTCCCTTCCTGTCTGTCTGTCCCTATCTGTTCTTCTCTCTGACTCTCTCTCTGTCTCTGTCAAAAAAAAAAAAAAAAGAAACAAATGAAAAAATAAATAAAAAGCACCGAGCCTGGCCAGTGGTAGCGCAGTGGATAGAACATCGGACTGGGATGTGGAGGACCCAGGTTCAAGACCCTGAGGTCGCCAGCTTGAGCACGGGCTCATCTGGTTTGAGCAGAGCTCACCAGCTTGGACCCAAGGTCACTGACTTGAGCAAGAAGTTACTCAGTCTGCTGAAGGCCTGCGGTCAAGGCACATATGAGAAAGCAATCAATGAACAACTAAGGTGTCTCAATGAAAAGCTAATGATTGGCCCTGGCCGGCTGGCCCAGTGGTAGAGCGTCGGCCTGGCATGCAAGGGGTCCCGGGTTCGATTCCCGGCCAGGGCACACAGGAGAGGCGCCCATCTGCTTCTCCACCCCTCCCCCTCTCCTTCCTCTCTGTCTCTCTCTTCCCCTCCCCCAGCATGGCTCCATTGGAGCAAAGATGGCCTGGGCGCTGGGGATGGCTCCTTGGCCTCTGCCTCAGGCGCTAGAGTGGCTCTGGTCGCGACAGAGCGACTCCCCGGAGGGGCAGAGCATCGCCCCTTGGTGGGCAGAGCGTCGCCCCCTGGTGGGCGTGCCGGGTGGATCCCGGTCGGGCGCATGCAGGAGTCTGTCTGACTGTCTCTCCCCGTTTCCAGCTTCAGAAAAATTCAAAAAAAAAAAAAAAAAAAAAAGAAAAGCTAATGATTGATGCTTCTCATCTTTCTCTGTTCCCATCTGTCTGTCCCTATCTATCCCTCTCTCTGACTCTCTCTCTGTCTCCGTAAATTAAAAAAAAAAAGACCAAAAAAACCCCACAAAAAACACCGAAAACACTTGCCTAACTCAAGTTCAAAAAGATTTACTTTTGTAATTGAAATATTGTAATATTTTAAGAATTTATTTTTGAATATTAATTTTATATCAAGCAACTTTGCTAAACTTTCTTATTGATTACAATAACTGTATTTTTTTTCTTCTATGTATGTGGACATATAACTTACAAATAATGACAGTTTTAATGTTTTTGTTCCAATCTCTAAATCTTTTGTTTTTGTTGCTGTCTGCCTAGTATAATGTTGAATAGATTCCTGATCTATAAAAAGAAAGCTTTCAATATTTCTTTCAGTTTGACCTTTGTTGTTGACTTCTTTTATTTTAATTTAAAAAGTTCCATTTCATTATTATTTGCTAACAGTTTTTCTTTTTTGTTTTTTCCTCCAGTTTCATTGAGAAATAATTGATTATATCACTGTATAAGTTTAAGGTATACAACATAATTGTTTGATTTGTATATGTTGTGAAATTTTTACCACAACAGGTTTAATTAACATCTATTTTCTCGTATAGATACAATAAAGAGAAAAGAAAGAAGTAAAAAAAGGATAAAAGCCTGACCTGTGATGATGCAGTGGACAAAGTGTTGACCTGGAATGCTGAGGTCGCCAGTTCAAAACCTCAGGCTGGTCAAGGCACATGTGGGAGTTGGTGCTTCCTGCTCCTCCCCCCACTTCTCTCGCTCTTTCTCTTTTTACTCTCTCTAAAAATGAACAAATAAAATCTAAAAAAAGAAGGATAAAAAGTTCTTTTTGTGATAGAGAACTCAGGATTTACTCTCTTAACTTTCCATATATCATACATAAGTGCAAGTTATAGTTACCATGTTGTATATTACATCCCTAGTATTTATTTAAACTGGAAGTTTGTACTTTTTTTCCACCTTCTTCCAATTCTACTCCTCTACATGCCAGTTTTTCTTTATCATGAATTTTGTCAGATGTTTTTTCTGCATCTACTGATATGATCATATAATTATTATTATTTTTATCAGTTAATGTGACAAATTACATTGATTGATTTTTACAGTTAAGTCAACCTTACATTCTGGGAATCCAATTTACTTATTACTTCCTTAAAATATTTTTTTAAATTGAATATATTGGATGACACTGTATAACATAATTATAGATTTCAGGTCCTTAATTCTACAACACATTTTTGTACAACATATTTTGTGTTCACCCCCTCCAAGTCACGTCTTCATCCATCACCACTTATCTCCCCATAGCCTCCTCTACCTACCCTCCTATATCTTCTTTATTATATTACAGGATTCAATTTGCTAATATTTGTCCAGGATTTTGCAACAGTGTTCATGATGCAGTTAACTTGTAGATTTTCTTTCTTGAACTATAGTTTTTGGAGATTTGGTATCAAGGTTGTGCCAGATTCATAAAATGAATTAGGAAAGGCATTCCCCTTAACTATTCTCTAAAAGACGGCATAAATTGCAATGTATCCCTCATTGAATATGTGGTAGCAATCTCTTGTGATGCCACTGGGGCCTGAAGTTAATGGGAAGCTTTATTTTTTTAATACTGATTTGATTTTGTTAATCCTTATAAGTCCATTTACTTATCTGTTTTTTAAAATTAGTTTTAGCAAGTTATTTATTTTTTATTTTTTATTTTTATTTTTAACAGAGAGAGTCAGAGACAGGGACAGACAGACAGGAAAGGAGAGATGAGAAGCATCAATCATTAGTTTTTCATTGTGCAGTGACATCTTAGTTGTTCATTGATTGCTTTCTCATATGTGCCTTGACTACGGGTCTTCAGCAGACTGAGTAACCCCTTGCTCAAGCCAGCGACCTTGGGTTCAAGTTGGTGAGCTTTTGCTCAAACCAGATGAGCCTTTGCTCAAGCTGGCGACCTTGGGGTCTCGAACCTGGGTACTAGGTTTCCTAGTCCGACACTCTATCCACTGCGCCACTGCCTGGTCAAGCTTTAGCAAGTTATTTTTTAAAGAAATTACTTGTTTCACCCAACACTTAAAATTCATTTTCATAAAATGCTGTATCTTATCTTTTTAATGCCCGCCATATCTATAGTTCTGTCCAGTTTTGTATTTCTTTTTTAAAGACTTTATTTATTTATTTTAGAGAGGAGAAAGAGAGAGACAGAGAGAGAGAGAAAGAGAGAGAGAAGAGGGAGGAGCTAGAAGCATCAACTGCCATATGTGCCTTGACCCTGACAGGGCAAGCCCAGGGTTTTGAACTGGCAACCTCAGCGTTTCAGACAGATGCTTCATCCACTGTGCTACCACAGATCAGGCCGATTTTGTGTTTCTTATAATGGTCAATTGGGTCTTTTCTCCTTTTTTTCTCAATCATACTCACCAAGGGTAAGATTTTTATATCAATCTGTTAGTCTTTTCAAAAAACCAACCTAAAGAAAAGAACAGTTTTGGCTTTGTTGATATTCTCCAGGTATGTTTGTTCTAGTTCATTAATCTCTATTTTTAACTTTGATTCCCTTTCTTTTACTCCATTTGGATATATTCCCTGTTCTTTTTTTTTTTTTTTTCTTTTTTTTTTTTTTTCTTTTTCCATTTTTCTGAAGCTGGAAACAGGGAGAGACAGTCAGACAGACTCCCGCATGCGCCGACCGGGATCCACCCGGCACGCCCACCATGGGGCGACGCTCTGCCCACCAGGGGGCGATGCTCTGCCCATCTTGGGCGTCGCCATGTTGCGACCAGAGCCACTCTAGCGCCTGAGGCAGAGGCCACAGAGCCATCCCCAGCGCCCGGGCCATCTTTGCTCCAATGGAGCCTCGGCTGCGGGAGGGGAAGAGAGAGACAGAAAGGAAGGTGCGGCGGAGGGGTGGAGAAGCAAATGGGCGCTTCTCCTGTGTGCCCTGGCCGGGAATCGAACCCGGGTCCTCCGCACGCTAGGCCGACGCTCTACCGCTGAGCCAACCGGCCAGGGCCTCCCTGTTCTTTTATTAACTTAATTAAATAGATACTTAACTCAATAAATTTCGACTTTTGTTTCCTTCTAATACATATATTTAATTTTTTTTTAGATTTTATTTATTCATTTTTATTAGAGAGAGAGAGAGGGGAGAGAGAGAGATAGAGAGAGAACAGGGGGAGGAGCAGGACGCATCAACTCCCATATGTGCCTTGACTGGGCAAGCCCAGGGTTTCGAACTGGTGACCTCAGCATTCCAGGTCAACGCTTTATCCACTGTGCCACCACAGGTCAGGCTATTGATTGCTTTTAGAGAGAGAGAAGAGAGGGAGGAAAAAACACTGATTTATTGTTTCACTTATGTGTACTATATGTATGCATTCATTGGTTGATTCTTGTATGTACTCTGACCAAAAAATCAAACAGACAACCTTGTTGTATTGGGGTGATGCTTTAACCAACTGAGCTACCTGGCCAATAACATAATATGGTTATTTATTTATTTATTTAAAGTGAGAGGAGGAGAGATAGTGAGATAGACTCCTGCATGCTCCCCTGCCAGGATCCACCCAGCAACCCTCATCTGGGGCCTATGTTCTAACCAACTGAGGCACTGGATACAAGAAGGGAAGAGAAAGAGAAGTGGGAGAAGGAGGGGAAGAGAAGCAGGTGGTCTCTTTCTCTGTGTGCCCTGATGTCTGCCCACTGGACTGATGATATTCTACCCACTAAGAAGCCAGCCAAGGCTGGAAAAATATGTATGGTTAGTAGGTCAAGTTTCTTAATTGCGTTCAAATATTTTATATTCTTATTAAATTATTTTTGTCTACTTATTTAGTCAATTACTGAGAGAGATAATATACAATTCCAAATTTATGCAACTTAACAGCCACCCTAGTTTTTGAAAGGTTTTCTTGGATTCCCCACTTTTGAAAGGGAAAACCACAACACATCACCTTAGGCTATCAGTTCTTGAATCTGGCAGCTGGTTTGCATTTCAATGAATTTGCCTCATATTTCTGGTTTTCTCTTCATATTGACTTGGTGAGGTGGTAGGAAGGATAGTTGAAGAACCAATTCTATATTTTAGTGTATGGTGGAGGGGTGTCTGGCAGGTCCTGGGTTCACTCTTTAAAAGGTGGAGTTATATACCTATTTTCCTTAGCTTTTAGCTTTGGCCAAAATTCCAAAACAGGAAAATTCTCAACCAAATTTTACACACACACACACACACACACACACAGAAACACACACAATATTATATGTACATATATGTGTGTGTATAATGTTGTTTACAAAAAAGAAAATCATGTTACTTGTTTTATTTACACAGTAGTTTTTTAAAAACCTTACATGACACAGAACATCAAACACCAAAGGTGAACCCTAATGTAAACTATGTACTTTGGGTGATAATGATGTGTCAATGTAGGTTCAATTAAAACAAATGTACCACTGTGGTGGGGAATGTTGATAATGGGAAATACCGTGTGTGTGTGTGTGTGTGTGTGTGTGTGTGAGTGTGTGTGTAGACAAAGGATATATGGAAATGCTCTGTACTTTCTGCTGAAGTTTGTTGTGAACCTAAAAATACTTTAGTTTTGAAAAGCTTATAATTTTAAAACTTTACAATAGTGATTTATCTAATTCTTTTTAAAAAATCTTTTGACAGAGACAGAGAGAGGGACAAATAGGGACAGACAGACAGGAAGGGAGAAAGATGAGAAGCATCAATTCTTTGTTGCGGCACCTTAGCTGCTCATTGATTGTTCTCTCATATGTGCCTTGACTGGGGGGCTACAGCAGACCGGGTGACCCCTTGCTCTAGCCAGTAACCCTGGGCAAAAGCTGGTGAGCCTTGCTCAAACCAGGTGAACCCACGCTCAAGCTGGCAACCTCGGGGTTTCAAACCTGGGTCCTCTGCGTCCCAGTCTGATGCTCTATCCACTGCGCCACCACCTGGTCAGGCTATCTAATTCTTTTAGTAGTTACATAGGACTCTTCTGCATGGATTACTATGATTTATTTAACCAGATCCTTATATTAAGGGCTTTATCATTTTTATAAATAATTCCACAATAATCATTACTATATAGCCATCTGTAAATTTCTACATGATAAAATCACCAAAGTGTAGATTCTATAACAGAGTCTGCAGCTTTAAAATATTTATAGATATGCCTTGGCCAGTTAGCTCAGTTGGTTAGAGCATTGTCCTGAAACACCAAGGTTGTGAGTTTGATCCCTGGTCAGGGCATATACAGGAAGTGACCAATCAATACACGACTAAGTGGTATAACAAAATGAATAATGAATGCTTCTCTCTCTTTCTCTCTTCCTCTCTCTCTCTCTCTTTCTCCCTTCCTCTCTCTCCCTCTTTCTCCCTTCCTCTCTCCCTAAAATCAATGAATCATGAAATATTTTTAAAATATTTATAGGAGTGATGTCAGAGAAATGACGCCGTAAGGAGCGATACCGATAAATCTCCCCCAAAATTCAACAAGATGTTCAACCAGAGACAGAAAAATCTATCCTTGGAGCTTCCAGAAGTTCCACACTAAACGTGAAGGTATGATCGAGTGAAAAATTGACTAAATATATAATCAACCCTGAAGGAAATAAGGAGGAAGAAACACTCTGCCTTCCTCACTAACCTAAATAAGGGCTGCTTTCACTGAGAACTGAGAGTATAGGAACTCAGGCGGGCATAGAGCATGAATAGAACCAGACTGCGGCACAAACGTCCAAACCAGGCTGTGGCATGGACATCCAAGCCGAGGAAAAACTGTGCTTGTGGCAACCCAGTCAACACAAGCTAACCCTTGCTCCAAATCCAGACAAAGAAAGGCACTTGGGACAGCCATGCACCCCAATATCCTGGTCGGGTGCGCAGATAGTGGGTGAGAGATTCCTCCTAGAGCCCCAGGAGTGGGCGCCCGTGTTACCGGACAGAGGGGCAGAGTCAGAGGCATTTGTGTGGGCCGAAACCAAAATCTCGGAGTCGCCCCTGCACCCCAAAAAGCAGCACACAGGGAGGGAGCGGGAGCGAAATTCCCTATGCTCAAACTTTTCCATGCGGGCAAGGTGCCTCACTCGGAATGAGAGGCGGCCGGCCTGATATCCTGGTCGGCGAGCATGGATAGTAGGCAAGAGATTCCTCCTAGAGCCCCGGGAGTGGGTGCCCGTGTTCCCGGACAGAGGAGCAGCGTCAGAAGCCTTTCTGTGGGTTGAAACTGGAGTCTTGAGGCCGCCCCTGTGCCCTAAAAAGCAGCGTGTGGTGGGTGAGTGGGAGCAAAATTCCCTACACTCGAACTTTTCCTTGCAGGTGGGGCACCTCACCAGGAATGAGGGGTGGCTGGCCAGATATCCTGGTCGGCGAGCACAGATAGTGGGCGAGAGATTCCCCTGAACACCCCAGGAGTGGGCGCCCGTGTTCCCGGACAAAGGGGCAGAGTCAGAGGGCTTTGTGTGGGCCGAAGCCCTGCCTGATTATGCTAGCGGCTCTGACTGATTGAGCCTTACCCAGAGCCCTGTGCTGAGTGGGAATAGAGTGGGGATTTGCCAGCTCTTTGAGCCTCTTATTCTCGAGGCACAGGCAGCAGCAACCCCATAGTTGGATCATCAGGCTACTAATTCAGGAAGGAAAAACTAGGAGAGAGGCTCCGGGAACACAGACTCTCTCATTGGCAGAGCCTGCAAATGCTAATGAGCCTCAACTGCCAACGAGACTGAAGCCCAATATATGACATCACCATAGAGACTTATCAACTGCAAACCTCTACCTAAGTGTGCCACAGGGGCAGAACTCTGGGTACAGAGTCACCGACCAGGAAGAGAGAGAGAAAAGAAAAAGCAAGAAGATGACCTCTCAAAATCAAGAATAATCCACAGACTTTATAACCTATCCCATTTTATTATACTTGTTTGTTTGTTTCTCTTATCTTCTTGTCTCGATTATTTTCCTCCTCTTCCAATTTAGTCATTTAATTCTCTGCCAGTCTTACTCTCTCCTCTCCATGAACTACACTACCCATAAGTGTTACAGCTCCCATTATCTTTTCTTTCTTCTTCCTTTCTCTCTATGAGAGTTGCACTCCAAAACCCTTAACTCTCTCTCTCTCTCCTTTTATTCTTCTTTCTTCTTTTTGTGTTTTCCTCTTTCTTTTTTTTCTCCCTCTATATTAGTTTCTTCTTTTCTCCTTTACTTTTCCTCTCATTCAATCCTCAATCACGAACAAATTATTTTATCTGGGACTCAAATTTTTCTTTGTGGTGCTTTGAGGGTTCTTTACTTGGCTTTCTTAACTCACTAGCAGTGCTCCCAACCCTGGCTCCCAATTTTATCTAGTTCTTGTTCCACTAAATACAATAGTAATTTTTTAATTTTTTCCCCTTTTTCATGTTTCCCTCTTATTCCTCTCATCATATCTCTTACTCAACCATCACCTAAAACCAAATCATTTTATTCTTGACCCAAATTTTTTCCTTTTTTGCATTTTGTGGGTCCATACCTCCTTTTTTGCCCCTTTATCACTTCTCCCCAACTCAGGCCCTCCATTATAGGTAGTTTTTCTGTTTAGCACAATATAATTCACAATTTTTACAAGATTTTCTCAAGAAGGAGGGGAGAAGAGAGGAGAGGGAAAAAGGGGGGGGGATAATAATTTTTTAAATTCTTTTTATTTTTTATTTTTTTAACTTTTTATTCTTTATTAATTCTCATTAACACTATCAACAAAACCACCCTCAGATGCCATTAGGGAAAAGGAAATCGCATATTATGGATACAAAAGACAGAGAGGGCCTGAACTGTGGTGGCGCCGTGGATAAAGTGTCAACCTGGAACATTGAGGTTGCCGTTTTGAAACCCTGGGCTTGCCTGGTCAAGGCACATATGGGAGTTGATGCTCCTGTTCCTCCCCCTTTCTCTCTCTCTTTCTCTACCCTCTTTAAATTTAATAAATAAAATCATTTAAAAAAAGAGAGTTAGCACAGATAGATGAGGAAAAATCTATGGAGAAAAAATTTAATATATTGGAAACCTTGGAGCTAAATGACAGAGAATTTAAAATAGAAATCCTAAAAATACTCAGAGATATATAAGAAAACACAGAAAGGCAATTTAGGGAGCTCAGAAAACAACTCAATGAACACAAAGAATATATTACCAAGGAAATTGAAACTATAAAAACAAATAAAACAGAGATGAAAAACTCAATTCATGAGCTGAAAAACGAGGTAACAAGCTTAGCTAACAGAACAGGACAGATAGAAGGTAGGATTAGTGAAAAAGAAGACAAACAACTTTTTTATTTTTATTTTTTTACAGAGAGTGAGTCAGAGAGAGGGATAGACAGGGACAGACAGACAGGAACAGAGAGAGATTAGAAGCATCAATTATTAGTTTTTCATTGCACGTTGTGACACCTTAGTTGTTCATTGATTGCTTTCTCATATGTGCATTGACCGTGGGCCTTCAGAAGATCGAGTAACCCCTTGCTGGAGCCAGCAACTGTGGGTCTCAGCTGGTGAGCTTTTACTCAAACCAGATGAGACCGTGCATGAGCTGGCGACCTTGGGGTCTCAACCTGGGTCCTCTGCATCCCAGTCTGACGCTCTATCCACTGTGCCACCGCATGGTCAGGTGAAGACAAGCAACTTGAGGCACAACAGAGAGAAAATGAAAGAGACTAAAAAATTAAAAAAATGAGAAAGTTCTACAAGAATTGTCTGACTCCATCAAAAAGAATAACATAAGAATAATAGGTATATCAGAGGGAGAAGAGAGAGAAAATGGAATGTGGAATATATTTAAACAAATAATAGATGAGAACTTCCCAAGCCTGTGGAAAGAACTAAAGCCTCAAATTCAAGAAGCAAACAGAACTCCAAGTTTTCTTTTTTCTTTTTTTTTTTTGAATTTTTCTGAAGCTGTAAATGGGGAGAGACAGTCAGACAGACTCCTGCATGTGCCCGACTGGGATCCACCCAGCACGCTCACCAGGGTCAATGCTCTGCCCACCAGGGGGTAATGCTCTGCCCCTCTGGGGCGTCGCTCTGCTGCGACCAGAGCCACTCTAGTGCCTGGGGCAGAGGCCAAGGAGCCATCCCCAGCACCTGGGCCATCTTTGCTCCAATGGAGCCTTGGCTGTGGGAGGGGAAGAGAGAGACAGAGAGGAAGGAGGGGGGGTGGAGAAGCAAATGGGCGCTTCTCCTATGTGCACTGGCCGGGAATCAAACCCGGGTCCCCTGCACGCCAGGCCAATGCTCTACCGCTGAGCCAACTGGCCAGGGCCAACTCCGAGTTTTCTTAACTCCAAAAAACCTACTCCAAGGCACATCATAATGAAATTAGCACAAACCAACGACAAAGAAAGTATTCTCAAGGCAGCCAGGGAAAAGAAGAATACAACATATAATAAAGGAAGGCCCATTAGATTATCATCAGATTTCTCAACAGAAACTCTACAAGCTAGAAGAGAGTGGAACCCAATATTTAAAGTCCTGAAAGAGAAGAACTTTCAGCCACGAATACTATACCCATCAAACTATATATATGAAGGAGAAATAAAAACATTTACAGATACAGAAAAGATGAGGGAATTTATCATCAGAAAACCCCCACTCCAGGGAATACTAAAGGGGGTTTTCCAAACAGATAAAAAGAACAAAATAAAACAAAACCACAAGTAAAAATTCCACCAAGAATACAATAAAACCAAATTTAAACTGTGATAACAAAAAAAAAGGGGGAGATGACGGAGATTAACAGTAGCAAAGGACGATGGAGTGCAAAAGTACTCACAAGATAGTGCACTACAATGAACAGGGTAGGAACCCTTTTCATTACTTAATGGTAACCAACATTGAAAAAAACCACCAAAGAAGCACATGATTTAAAAAAGATGGCAACAGAGGAAAGATGTATGGAATACAACCAAACAAAAACAAAAGATAGAAAAACGAAAGAGAAGAATCAAACAAGACACAAAACTAACAGAAAGCAATGTATAAAATGGCAATAGGGAACTCACAAGTGTCAATAATTTCACTAAATGTAAATGGATTAAACTCACCAATAAAAAGGTACAGAGTAGCAGAAAGAATTAAAAAAGAAAATCCAACTGTATGCTGCCTACAAAAAACTCATCTAAGCAACAAGGATAAAAACAAATTCAAAGTGAAAGGCTGGAAAACAATATTCCAAGCAAATAACATCCAAAGAAAAGCAGGTGTAGCAATACTCATATCTGATAATGCTGACTACAAGACAGAAAAAGTACTCAGAGACAAAAATGGTCATTCCATAATGATTAAGGGGAAGCTGAATCAAGAAGACATAACAATTCTTAATATATATGCACCAAACAAGGAGCACCAAAATATATAAGACAGCTACTTATTGACCTTAAAACAAAAACTGACAAAAGTGAGGAAATTAAACAACATACTTTTAAAAAATGAATGGGTCAAAGAAGAAATAAGCACAGAGAGCAAAAGATATATACAGACAAATGAAAATGACAATACAACATATCAGAATCTATGGGATGCAGCAAAAGTAGTGGTAAGAGGGAAGTTCATATCACTTCAGGCATATATGAAGAAACAAGAGAGAGCTCAAGTGAACCACTTAACTTCAGACCTTAAGGAACTGGAAAAAGAAGAACAAAGACAACCCAAAACCAGCCGAAGACAGGAGATAATAAAAATCAGAGCAGAAATAAATTAAATAGAGAAAAGAAAAACTATAGAAAAAATTAATAGAACAAGGAGCTGGTTCTTTGAAAAGATCAACAAAATTGACAAACCCTTGGAAAGACTTACCAAGGAAAAAAGAGAAAGAACTCATATAAACAAAATCCAAAATGAAAGAGGACAAATCACCACGGACATCATAGATATACAAAGAATTATTGTAGAGTACTATAAAAAACTTTATGCCACTAAATTCAACAATCTAGAACAGGGGTCTCAAACTCGTGGCCCGCGGGCCGCATGCGGCCCGCCCACCAATTTTGTGCGGCCCGCAGACTAATCAAACTTCATGGATTAGTCTGCGGGCCAGTTTGCGGGCCGCACAAAATTGGTGGGCGGGCCACATGAGGCCTGTGGGCTCGAGTTTGAGACCCCTGATCTAGAAGAAATGGATAAATTCCTAGAACAATACAACCTTCCTAGACTGAGTCAAGAAGAAACAGAAAGCCTAAACAGACCAATTAGTAGGGAAGAAATAGAAAAAACTATTAGAAACCTCCCCAAAAATAAAAGTCCAGGCCCAGACGGTTATACTAGTGAATTCTATCAAACATTCAAAGAAGACTTGGTTCCTATTCTACTCAAAGTCTTCCAAAAAATCGAAGAAGAAGCAATACTTCCAAACACACTTTATGAGGCCAACATAACCCTCATACCGAAACCAGGCAAGGATGGCACAAAAAAAGAAAACTACAGACCAATATCCCTAATGAATACAGATGCTAAAATAGTAAACAAAATACTAGCAAATCAAATAAAACAACATATTAAAAAATTAATACATCATGATCAAGTGGAATTCATCCCAGAATCTCAAGGATGGTTCAACATACATAAAACGGTTAATGTAATACACCATATCAACAAAACAAAGAACAAAAACCACATGATCTAATAGATGCAGAAAAGGCATTCTATAAAATACAACACAATTTTATGTTTAAGACTCTCAATAAAATGGGTATAAAAGGAAAATATCTCAACATGATAAAGGCCATATATGATAAACCATCAGCTATCATCATATTAAATGGCACAAAACTGAAGGGTTTCCCCCTTAAATCAGGAACAAGACAGGGTTGTCTACTCTCTCCACTCTTATTTAATGTGGTACTAGAGCTTCTAGCCAGAGCAATCAGACAAGACAAAGAAATAAAAGGCATCCATATCTTAAAAGAAGAAGTAAAGGTATCACTTTTTGCAGATGATAGGATCCTATACATCGAAAACCCCAAAGAATCCACAAAAAGACTACTAAAAACAATAAGCCAATACAGTAAGATCACAGGATACAAAATTAACATACAAAAGTCCATATGCTTTCTATATGCCAACAATGAACCATTTGAGAACAAACTCAAAAAAATAATCCCCTTCACAATTGGAACCAAAAAAATAAAATGCTTAGGAATAAACATAACAAAGAATGTAAAGGACTTATATAATGAAAACTATAAACCATTGTTAAGAGAAATCGAAAAAGATATAATGAGATGGAAGAATATTCCTTGTTCTTGGTTAGGAAGAATAAATATAATCAAGATGGCTATATTACCCAAAGCAATATACAAATTTAATGCAATTCCCATCAAAATTCCAATGACATTTTTTAAAGAAATAGAGCAAAAAAGCATCAGATTTATATGGAACTATAAAAAACCCTGAATAGCCAAAGCAATCCTAAAGAAAAAGAATGAAGCTGGGGGCATTACAATACCTGACTTCAAACTATATTATAGGGCCACGACAATCAAAACAGCATGGTATTGGCAGAAAAATAGACACTCAGACCAATGGAACAGAATACAAATTCCAGAAATAAAACCACATATATATAGTCAAATAATTTTTGATAAAGGGGCCAAGAACATACAATGGAAAAAAGAAAGCCTCTTTAATAAATGGTGCTGGGAAAACTGGAAAGCCACATGCAAAAGAAAGAAACTGGACTACAGTCTCTCCCCCTGTACAAAAATTAACTCAAAATGGATCAAAGATCTAAACATAAGACCTGAAACAATAAAGTACATAGAAGAAGACATAGGTACTAAACTCATGGACCTGGGTTTTAAAGAGCATTTTATGAATTTGACTCCAATGGCAAGAGAAGTGAAGTAAAAAATTAATGAATGGGACTACATCAGACTAAGAAGATTTTGCTCAGCAAGAGAAACTGATAATAAAATAAACAGAAATCCAACTAAATGGGAAATGATATTTTCAAACAACAGCTCAGATAAGGGCCTAATATCCAAAATATACAAAGAACTCATAAAACTCAACAACAAACAAACTAACAATCCAATAAAAAAAAATGGGAAGAGGACATGAATAGACACTTCTCCCAGGAGGAAGTACAAATGGCCAACAGAGATATGAAAAGATGCTCATCTTCTTTAGTTATTAGAGAAATGCAAATCAAAACTGCAATGAGATACCACCTCACACCTGTTAGATTAGCTATTATTAACAAGACAGGTAATAGCAAATGTTGGAGAGGCTGTGGAGAAAAAGGAACCCTCATACACTGTTCGTGGGAATGTAAAGTAGTACAACCATTATGGAAGAAAGTATGGTGGTTCCTCAAAAAACTGAAAATAGAACTACCTTATGACCCAGCAATCCCTCTACTGGGTATATACCCCAAAAACTCAGAAACATTGATACGTAAAGACACATGCAACCCCATGTTCATTGCAGCATTGTTCAAAGTGGCCAGGACATGGAAACAACCAAAAAGCCCGTCAATAGATGACTGGATAAAGAAGATGTGGCACATATACACTATGGAATACTCCTCAGCCATAAGAAATGATGACATCGGATCATTTACAGCAAAATGGTGGGATCTTGATAACATTATACGAAGTGAAATAAGTAAATCAGAAAAAAACAGGAACTGCATTATTCCATACGTAGGTGGGACATAAAAGTGAAACTAAGAGACATTGATAAGAGTGTGGTGGTTTCGGAGGGAGGGGGGAAAGGGAGAGGGAAAGGGGGAGGAGCACAAAGAACACTAGATAAAAGATGACTGAGGACAATGTGACTTTGGGTGATGGGTATGCAACATAATTGAAAGACAAGATAACCTGGACTTGTTGATCTTTGAATATATGTATCTTGATTTATTGATGTTGCCCCATTAAAAAAATAAAATTATATATATAAAAAAGAAACCCTGGGCTTGCCTGGTCAAGGCACATATGGGAGTTGTGCTCCTCCCTCCTTTTCTCTCTCTCTCTCTCTCTCCTCTTTCTCTGTCTCCTCTCTAAAAATTAATAAATTTTAAAAATACTTAAAAACATTTATTGATATACAATGTTTATAGATATACAAAATGCCCTCCAATAATATTAGTCTAATATATAATCCTACCACAGTGTTTAAAAAAATGTTTATTTCTCCACAGCCTTGCCAACCCTGTAAATTGTCAATGTTCTAAATCTTTGCCAATCTGATAGGTCAGATGAAATATTTGGATTTGCATTTTTTTGATTATTACTGAGGCTGAGTAGCTTTTATATTGAATACATTTATTAACCATTTGTACATTCTCATATCTTTTGCCCATATTTCTAGTGTATTGTTGCTCTTATTGATTTGAAAGAATTCTCTTTTGAATTAAGTGAATAAAATCTTATCTGCCATATGTGTTGCAAATATTTCTTCCCACTTTATTTTTGATCTTTTTTCGTTCTATGCTTTGCAGGCTTTATTTTTTTATGTAGTTGAATTTATGTATTTTCTTTTTAAAAAAGATTTTATTTATTTATTTTAGAGAGGAGAGAGAGAGAGAGAGAGAGAGAGAGAGAGAGAGAGAGAGAGAGAGAAAGGTGGGAAGGAGCAGGAAGCATGTGCCTTGACCAGACAAGCTCAGGGTTTCAAACCGGTGACCTCAGTGTTCCAGGTCGACACTTTATCCTGTGCCACCACAAGTCAGGCCATGCATTTTTCCTTTAAAGCTTCTCGGTTTTGTTTCATGCTTACAAAATCTCACCCATTTTTTTAAATACTACTCTTATGGTTCTATTATATCTTTGACACATTTGAATGTATTTGTTTAAATTTATTCACTTTAGAGAAGAGGGGGGAGCAGGAAGCATCAACTCCCATGTGTGCCTTGAGCAGGCAATCCCAGAGTTTCAAACTGGTGACCTCATCATTCAAGGTCGATGCTTTATTCACTGCGCCACCACAAGTCAGGCCATTGAATGTATTTTGGAATAAAGAATGAGGTCGGCCTGACCAGGTGGTGGCGCAATGGATATAGTGTTAGCCTGGGAGGCTGAGGACCCAGGTTCAAAACCCTGAGGTTGCTGGCTTGAGTGTGGGCTCACCTAGGTTGACTGCGGTGTTGCTGGCTTTAGCATGGGATCATAGACATGGCCCCATGGTCACTAGCTTGAGTCCAAAGGTAGCTGGTTTGAAGCCTAAGTTCTCTAGCTTGAGCCCAAAGTCGATGGCTTGACCAAGGGGTTTCTGGCTCAGCTGGAGGCCCCTCCTCAAGGCACATATGAGGAAGCAATCAATGAACAACTAAGGTGCTGCAACTATGAGTTGATGCTTCTCATCTCTCCTCTTTTCTGTCTGTCTGTCTGTGTGTCTGTCTTGCAAAAAAAAAGAGGTCATGCATCATCTTTATTTTTTCAACTGGCTAGTTAGTTTTTGAGACACCTTTATTGGACTATGTTTTCTTTACCAAAATCTAAGTCATCATATATGCACTTAATTTATTTCCAAACCTTTTTATTGTAGAAGAGAGAGTGAACACAAATCCCCACTACCACAAATTATACAGTTGAGTTTCCCACATTTAGGAAAATAGCAAGGCTCACCACATCTGGAGTGCAATGGTTTAGCCTCGATCTGGGAAAAATCACCTTCAGGATCATGGTATCTTCCCTGCCAAATAAGTTTTTCAAAACATCTATTCTGTTTCATACTACTTTAATTACCATATCACACTACTTTAAGTACCATATTATACCTTAACACTTTCCTCAGTTGGCCCCTGCCACAAGGCCCTCTTCTTTGGTCCCAGCATCCTTAGCAGGCATCAGGAAAATGGCCACAACTTCTTAGTGCATGAGAAGATCTGGTTCGACAAGTTAAAATATAACAATGCAGAAAGGAAATTCCATAAGCAGATAAACGGGCCTGCAGCTGGCTTCTCACACCTGAGACGAGTGTGATCCATCAGGACACTGCAGAGTCAGAGAGAACATGCAGAAATCTGTGGCTGGAAGCTTAGGCCATGGGGCCTCCAACAGGCCTGGTGGAGACCACAGTGAGCTTGTCATTCAGATTGGCAGCCTGGAAGTGGAGAATCAGAGCATGCAGGCATGATGCAGGATCTGCAACAGACCATCTCCAAGCTGGATGCCCAACTCATTGTGCTGGAGAACAGCTTCCTGACCCAGGGACACGGTCCTGCTGACCCAACAAGTGTCTCCTATGCACCAAGTGGAGTGCCCTAAGAGGAAGGAAGCCACTGCCATGGAGGATGACGAGGATGAAAAGATCAACCTGTTTGCCAGTGTCAAGGAGGATGACAAGGAGGCTGCCTAGCTGCAGGAGGAGAGGCTACGGCAGTAAGCAAAGAAGACCAAGAAGCCTGTACTGGCGGCCAAGTCCTCCATCCTCCTGGGCTGATGAGATGGCATAGCTCAGCTGGAGGTGTGCCTGTACTTGGTTCAGATAGACCAGTTGACCTTGGGGGAGGGATGCAATAAGCTGGTGCCTGTGGGCTATGGCATCCAGTGTATGGCACAGGATGACAAGGTAGGGGTCAACCTGCTGGTAGAGGAGATCATCAAGTTGGAGGAGCACGTGGAGAATGTAAACATGGCTACTGGGCCAGGCATGAGGCCCTACAGCCATTAAAACCTTACAGTTGTTTTAATATCTACTGGAGCTAGACTTCCCTCTGTTACTTTTAATATATTTTCTAGATATTCTTGCACATTTTTACTTAGATGAAACTTTTTTTTAAATTATTTTTATTTATTCATTTTAGAGAAGAGAGACACAGAGAAAGAGAAGGGAGGGAGGAACAGGAAACATCAACTCCCATATGTGCCTTGACCAGGCAAGCCCAGGGTTTTGAACCGGCGACCTCAGCATTTCCAGGTCAACGCTTTATCCACTGCGCCACCACAGGTCAGGCTAGATGAAACTTTAAAATATATTTTTTTCAATTATCCAAATAGTACTGTAAGATTTTCAAATCAGAATTGTTATAAATTTTTTTTAAAGATTTTTAAAATGTATTCATTTTAGAGAGGGGAGAGAGAAAGTGAGAGAGAGAAGAGGGGGGAGGAAGGAAGCATCAACTCCCATATGTGCCTTGACTGGGCAAGCCCAGGGTTTTGAACCAGTGACTTCAGCATTCTAGGTCAACACTTTATCCACTATATGCCACCACAGGTCAGGCTGTTATAAATTTATAAATCAAATTTTGAGTAATTAATATCTTTGCAGAATTCAATCATTCGATGTCTCTCTGGAAAAGATTTAGTTTTCTTTATGTAAGTTTTACAAAATTTCTTAATATAGTATTTATTGGGCACTTGTACTGTGCAAGGCACTGTTTAATCCTTTGAGTAGTACGGACATTCATGTATGTCCTCATGCCTCCTGACCATCCAAAGTATGACCATACAAAAATTTTTATTTTAGCCTGACCAGGCGGTGGCGCAGTGGATAGAGTGTCGGACCGGGATGCAGAGGACCCGGGTTTGAGACCCCGAGGTCGCCAGCTTGAGCGCGGGCTCATCTGGTTGGAGCAAAAGCCCACCAGCTTGAACCCAAGGTCGCTGGCTCCAGCAAGGGGATGCTCGCTTTGCTGAAGGCCCGTGGTCAAGGCACATATGAGAAAGCAATCAATGAACAACTAAGGTGTCGCAATGTGCAACAAAAAACTAATGATGGATGCTTCTCATCTCTCCATTCCTGTCTGTCTGTCCCTGTCTAGCCCTCTCTCTGACTCACTCTCTGTCTCTGTAAAAAAATAAACAAATAAATAAAATTTAAGAAAAAAATTTTATTTTAAATATGTGTAAGGCAACATTAAAAAAAGGTAAATGTATGTTCTTCTTTCCATAGATTGGTCATCAAACAAACACAATTTTCAGTTAGTAAAACTGTAACTGGAACTAACTTCATTTTTTGAAAACAAAAACAAAAACAAAAACTCATTCTCGGGGGTAAGTGAGTGTTGGGCAGATAAAATGTATTATGCTCACTTTGTTAAAGATGGTGCTGCCCAGGTGATATTAATGTGTGTTGGGGATCGTTGTAGCCTGGGGCTTGATTTTGGGATTAAGCCTTTCCCACCTATCTTGATGTGGGGTGGTACAATCCAATCATGCCTCAGAGAAGTGACTTTGTATTAGAGACTTCCCTATTTTGTATATTGGATTAAGGGTTTGGATTTCTACACTATAAAATGAGGACGGAGCGGGAGCTTGCCCTCTTGGTTCCTGGGATGATTAGCAGAGGAGAGCAGAGAAAGGCCACGTGGAGGAGGCCAGGAGAAGCAGCCAAGATGGCGGAGTGCTGAGTGAGATGCCAGTTTGTGTAGAGTTTGTATCTGGGATAAGGAAGGAGATGGGGAACAGAGGTGAATAAGTCTTGTGAGCTAGAAACCTTTGATTCTAGGAAACTCGGATAAGTCAGTGGCTTTGTGAGCACTGAATGTGACTGGGTTTTGGAGCCCAGTGTGTATTACTTGCCCGCCGGGTGCAAGCTAGAATTAAAGACTATGGCCCATCAGTTCTTGGCTCCATTGTTTCTTTACCGACTGTCCGAATCCAATGCGAACCTGCATGGGCCAGGCGGCTGCCGTGATGGTGGCCCTGCCCGTGGCTGCTGGCTTTACAGTGAGCATGAAAAATAACTCACTACTCAAAGGGTTAAGATGCTGGAAATAAAAAAATAATAAATCAAGTCCCTGTTTTCATGGAGCTTACAATCTAATAGAAGAGGAAAATAATATTTTAAAAGACAAATATAAAATGACAATTGGTAACAAGTGCTATAAAGAAAATAAAACTGGAGAAAGAACATAGAATAAAGGAAGAATTACTATTTTATATTGAGTGATTAGGGAATGTGACAGGTGAAATTTGAGCAGAAACTTGAAGGAAGTGAATGAACCAGCCACGTAAACAACAGGTAACAACTGTGGACATTAAGTACAAATCCCAAGCATGATTGTCTTGTTTGAGAAACAGCAAAGAAACTAGTGTGACTGAAGTATAGAATATAAGATCTGAGTGATAACCAGGGGCCAGGTTATGTTAGTCATTCTGGCTATGAGGAGTTTGAATTTTATTCTGAGTGGGTTTAAAAGCCACTGAGAGGTATAAACAAAAAAGTCTTTTAAGGGCTCATATAATTTCTATCAATAGAATAAAAGGACAATGGTGTAAGCAGAGAAACCAGTTGAGTCCATGAGATAGATGATGGTAGATTAGGCCAAGGTAGTAGTGATGAAGGTATTGTGTAATCAGAACACCAAGAAATGAGCTAAGGTTATAAGAATCCTGCCTGCATACTATAAGTGAGCAAACATATATATCATATTTACAAACTTATTTGACCAACATTAAGGTGACCAATCGTCCTCCTCTGGGGAGGACAGTCCTTCTTTTATAAGTTCCATCCTCCCTTGAAAAATGTTCTCCTACATATCCTCCCTTTTGATATTGGAAGACTAATCTGTAAATGTCTGTAGTCTGTGAATGCAGAGTCAATCCATTGCATGTGATGTGACGTATTTGTATTTGACGTGACGATTTGTCAAGAATCAGCACAGTGTGGTGAGATAAGATTATGAGATGCATGCTTTTTGCATGGAAGACCTTGAGAGAGCACGGAATATACTGTGGTAAGGTGCCAAAGAACTGTAAAACTTAGTATTGGCAATGTCATTTTAAAGAGGAAAAGTCAGGTTTTCTGTCCTGTATTTTTTTTTTTTGGAAAATGGAGATTAAAGAATATGAAAGTCTCCTTACTTACAAGGACAACTGGGTCATTTGGTTTTAGTTCTCTGAAAAGATTAAGGTTATCTGAAGAGCCTCCTTTCCCTTCCAATAAGAGATAGAATTTACATACCACCCTACATTGATTTTGGCTCTCCCACCCTTCCTGGAATCCTGAGATTAACGTGTACCTGTAGGCAAAGGAGGAGAGATAGACACTAAAAGGTTTATGAATGTATTTTGATATGTAAAATGAAATCATCATTGTGTTACCTTGAAAGTTTTAACGTTTTCTTAAACCCCCTAGCCAAACATTATAAGCTTGTTAATGATTGTGTCATGCTGTCATGCCCCCCTGTAAAGCCAGTGGCCAGGGCCACCATTACAGCAGCCTGGCCCATGCAGGTTCTCATTGGATTCAGACAGTCGGTAAAGAAACAACGGAGCCCAAAACTGGTGGGCCATTATCTTTAATCCTAGCTTGCACCCGGCGGGCAAGTAAAACACACACTGGGCTCCAAAATCCCCTCACATTCAGTGCTCACAAAGCTACTGACTTATCCGAGTTTCCTAGAATCAAAGATTTCTAGCTCACCAGACTTATTCTCCTCTGTTCCTCATCTCCTTCCTTCTCCCTGCACAAACTCTGCACAAACTGGCTTCTCACTCAGCACTCCACCATATTGGCTGCTTCTCCTGGCCTCCTCCACGTGGGCTCTCTCCCCTCTCCTCTAATATTAATCTCAGGAACCAAGAGAGTAAACCCCCATTCTGCCCCCATTTTATAGTGTAGAAATCAAAACCTTTAATCCAATATACAAAATAGGGAAGTCTCTAATACAAAGTCACTTCTCTGAGGCATCATTGGATTGCACCACCCCACATCAAAAAGGGTGGGAAAGGCTTAATCCCAAGACCAAGCCCCAGGCTACAACCATCCTGCCTGCCCACAGCCTGCCCCCAATACACATTAATATCACCTGGGTGACGGCCTCCACGTGGGCAGTGCCATCTTTAACAAAGTGAGAATAATATATTTTATCTGCCCAACACCCCCCAACCTGTGTGTGGTCAAAGAGTATATAACCAGCCTCTGAGATACATTTGGGGCTGCACAATTTGGGTCAGATATGTCCCATGTTAGCCATATGCGGCCAGCATATTAATAAATCTCCTTTTGCCTGACCTGTGGTGGCGCAGTGGATAAAGCATCGACCTGGAAATGCTGAGGTTGCCGGTTCGAAACCCTGGGCTTGCCTGGTCAAGGCACATATGGGAGTTGATGCTTCCAGCTCCTCCCCACCTTCTCTGTCTCTCTCTCTCTCCCTTTCTCTCTCCTCTCTAAAATGAAAAAAAAATCTCCTTTTAATAAGACCCTTCAAAATTCATCTGGACTTGGTGTCTCTATGAAAACCTGCAGAAGTGAGGTACGGTACTTTACAACAATATCAAGCACACAAATGGCTTTGTGTACTTCTTACTGAAACACAACATGACACATACGACATTGTAAACTCATGATTATTTCTTTCTCAGTGAACATTCAGTCATAGACAAGTAACATTCAGTCATAGACAAGTAACAAGCACAATTCATGTAAAATTCAATATGAAGGATATTTCTTGTTCAGGTATTTCCAATATATTGTTACAAGATGATACATTGACAAAAAATATTCATTCAATGGAAAACTTTTTTCTTACAATTATTATTCAAAATTAGTAGGCATGTAAGCATAATTACAATACAAAATATTACAAATGTTTTTATTATGCATTTATCATTGTTGGTCAAATAAGTTTGTAAATATGATATATATGTTTTGTTGGGCAGATAAAATGTATTATGCTCACTTTGTTAAAGAGGCCATTGCCCAGGTGATATTAATGTGTGTTGAGAATCCTTGAAGCCTGGGGCTTGGTTTTGGGATTAAGCCTTTCCCACCCTTTTTGATGTGGGGTGGTACAATCCAATCATGCCTCAGAGAAGTGACTTTGTATTAGAGACTTCCCTATTTCGTATATTGGATTAGAGGTTTGGATTTCTACACTATAAAATGGGGACAAAACGGGAGCTGGCTCTCTTGGTTCCTGAGATTTCATTAGAAGAGAGAGCAGAGGAGAGCAGAGAAAGGCCATGTGGAGGAGGCCAGGAGAAGCAGCCAAGATGGTGGAGTGCTGAGTGAGATGCCAGTTTGTGTAGAGTTTGTATCTGGGATAAGGAAGGAGATGGGGAACAGAGGTGAATAAGTCTGGTGAGCTAGAAACCTTTGATTCTAGGAAACTCGGATAAGTCAGTAGCTTTGTGAGCACTGAATGTGACTGGGTTTTGGAGCCCAGTGTGTATTTTTACTTGCCAGCCAGGTGCAAGCTAGAATTAAAGACTATGGCCCATCAGTTTTTGGCTCCGCTGTTTCTTTACCGACTGTCCGAATCCAATGCGAACCTGCATAGGCCAGGTGGCTGCTGTGATAGTGGCCCTGGCCATGTCTGCTGGCTTTACATTAGGCGTAGTCGGCAGGATTCGATACAGATCGGCAAGGAGCCTTTGAGTGGTGGAGTAGAGGACTGGCTGCTGTTATGGTTCCCCATGGCTGTCCTTTTGGGGGCCATAGGCTGGCTGACTTTTACAGCCATGCGTGAGGAAACCAAGAGCTCTGTGGAAGATGCTGCCTGGGACCTGCAAACCGAGCAGTGGAAGGAGATGGAGCAAACGCAGGAGAAACCGATGCTGACCCTGGAGCTGGAGGAAGCGCTGGAGGAGGAGGCTGACCAGGTTGGCGAGATTCGCCTGGAAATGGAGCAAACGCTGGAGGAGGATTCAGACGTTCATGAGTTGCAGATTGCCCTGGATGTTACGGAGAGCCAGCAGCAGCAGGAGGCCAGGGCTGAGGCTGAGGCTGAAGCTGAAGCTGAGGCCGGGTCCGGAGCTGCAAGTTCTGCGGAGCAGAAGGCTGCGGCAGCCCGGGGCTCGAGACCGGCAGTGGGAGCTGGTGTTTTCAGTTCCTCTTTGGAGGATGAGGAGAATTGGACTGGAGCTGTGATCCGCAGTCTCCAGAAGGTGAGAGCCCAGAAGCAAGGAGTTCTTACTATGCTCCTGGTGGGTCTGCGATTTTGGGGACATAGGATGAACATTATCATGCTCTCCAGAGCCAAGATGGAAATGCTGACTGCCATTGCCATGTGCCCCTCTTTGGGACAGTGTAAGACCTGTCAGGATGGCAGGAATGAGGGGGGTGGCTGATGCCCCATGTGCTTGGACTGATTTCCTGGACTACGACCGGAGTGGGCATTGGCTCCTTTGTTGGATGGACTTACGAATTTTGAATTTTGGACAATGTGAAATACCCTGATGGGGGTGGGGGGTGGCTTTGCTGGAAGCACTCCCCTGCCCCGGGAAGTTTTTCCCATGGCTAGAAAGAAGACCGAGGACATTTTGCGCTTTGGGCTAAGTGCTCAGAGACTGGTGAAATGTACCTTTGTAATTGTTGAAACCGTATGATTTTTGCTGTTGTAATCTGTATAATGCCTAATTTCCTTGCACGGGGATGCTGGTGATGTAAATTGGTGGGTAGTAAAGTGAGCATAGGGGTGGATTGTTGGGCAGATAAAATGTATTATGCTCACTTTGTTAAAGAGGCCGTTGCCCAGGTGATATTAATGTGTGTTGAGAATTGTTGTAGCCTGAGGCTTGGTTTTGGGATTAAGCCTGTCCCACCCTTTTGGTGTGAGGTGGTACAATCCTATCATGCCTCATAGAAGTGATTTTGTATTAGAGACTTCCCCATTATGTATATTGGATTAAGGGTTTGGATTTCTACACTATAAAATGGGAACGGAGCGGGAGTTTGCTCGCTTGGTTCCTGAGGTTAGCATGAGAGAGCAGAGAGAATAGAGCCAGCAGCGGGAGGAGGCCACGTGGAGAAGGCCAGCAAAAGCAGCCAAGATGGCAGAGTACTGAGTGAGATGCCAGTTTGTACAGAGTTTGTATCTGGGATAAGGAAGGAAATGGGGAACTGAGGAGAATAAGTCTGGTGAGCTAGAAACCTTTGATTCTAGGAAACTCGGATAAATCAGTAGCTTTGTGAGCACTGAATGTGACTGGGTTTTGGAGCCCAGTGTGTATTTTTACTTGCCTGCCGGGTGCAAGCTAGGTTAAAGACTATGGCCCACCAGTTTTTGGCTCCATGGTTTCTTTACCGACTGTCCGAATCCAATGCGAACCTGCATGGGCTGGGCTCCTCTGATAGTGGCCCTGGCCTTGGCTCCTGGCTTTACAAAACCTTTGATTCTAGGAAACTCGGATAAGTCAGTAGCTTTGTGAGCACTGAATGTGACTGGGTTTTGGAGCCCAGTGTGTATTTTTACTTGCCTGCCAGGTGCAAACTAGAATTAAAGACTATGGCCCATCAGTTTTTGGCTCCGCTGTTTCTTTACCGACTGTCCGAATCCAATGCGAACCTGCATAGGCCAGGTGGCTGCTGTGATAGTGGCCCTGGCCATGGCTGCTGGCTTTACATTACATGTTTGCTCGCTTATGACTTATATTGGGTGTGGGGGACAGGCTATAAGCAGGCCAGGTCATTGTAGTTTAAGGTTTGGTTTTAGGACTAATCTTTTCCCCACACCCTTGACTGATTGTATGATCTGGGTGGTGCACTCTCATGGATTAAGGGATTTTGGTTTTCTACACTATAAAGTGGGACAGACCAGGAGCTTGCTCACTCAGTTCCTGCTATCATGATTGCAGGGGCTTCCCTGATCCCTTGCCCTTCATGGGAAAAGCTGGTTTTCTGCTTTTCCCTTGTCTTCTTTTGTGGTTTGCCTGTCTTGGTGAGACACCAATAAATAGGATGGCCCACCATCCTCCGACTCCGCCGTTTCTTTACCATCTGCCCGAATCCAATGGGAACCTGCATGGGCCAGGCGGCTGCTTTGATAGTGACAGCCATGGCTCCTGGCCTTACAACTGGTGTAGTTTGCGGCAGGATTCAGAGATTGGTATGGGGCCGCCACCCTTGATTGGTGGGGTAGAGTACTGGTTGCTGCTCTGGTTCCCCATGGCTGTCCTTTTAGGGGCCATGGGCTACCTGTTTTTTACTCAAGAGGAAACCAGGAGTTCTGTGCGAGAAGCTGCCCGAGGTCAAAAGCTTCAGTGTGAATTGCAAATAGAATGGCAGAAAAGGCTGGAATTGGAGCGAGCACTGGAGAAGGAATTATGGGTTTGCGAGTTGCAGTTTACCCTGGAAGCTGAACGTTTTCACCGGCAGTTGTTGGAGAAACAACTGCGGATTCAAGAGCTCGAGTCTCAGCTTCCGGCCAAAAGCCAGCAGCCACAGGAGCCTAAACGGTCACCAAAGGAGCAGCAGCATCCGTGCCGGTGGATTGGCTTTGAGTCAGCGGGAGCAGGCGCTTGCAACTCCTCTTCTGAGGATGAGAAGGCTCAGGCTGAAGCTGCCATACGCACACTGAGAGCCCGACCAGTGGTTGCCAAAAAGGTAAAAACCCAGCAGCAAAGAGTCCCTCAGGGGCAGCCACAGCCTCCTGCCCAGGTAATGGAACACTCTGTGGTCTGGCCCTATACCCAGGCAGAGCTGATGGAGTTGGGGCACAATTTAGACAGAAACCTACTGAATCCCTGGTAGCCTTTTTACTACGATTATGAGATATAGGGGTGGATGGCATCATGCTCTCCGGAACAGAGATGGAGAAATTGGCCACCATTACCACACACTCCTCCTTGAGGCAGTGTCTTCAGAACTGCCATGGCAAGCCAGGAGACCATACCCTATTAGAATGGGTGATGGCCGCCATTCGTATGGTCTGGCAGAATGCTGGAGAATTGCCGGGGGCAATGAGTCGGTGGCAGTGCTACAGTGAGTTAGTAAAGGTCCTTCGGGAACTAGGTATGAAGAATGCTGTTTTCAACCCTGGGTCCCGTGGGCCAGACGAGGAAATGTTTATGGCAAAAATGAGGGAATTTGTCCTTGCTAGCGCCCTGTCAGCCCTTTTTGGGTCACTTGTGGCTATATTGGGCCCCTATGTGGGGCAGCCCATCAATGCAGTCACACAGATGGTAGCAGATTTGGGAGAGCTGGAGGTCACTCGGGATCATAAAGCAGTGAGGGCTGCTGCCTATGTTGCCCCCCCAACTAACAAGGGAAACGGGCCTGTAAAGGTTACCCGAATGCAGATGTGGGTAGACTTGATTGCGGATAAGGGGAAATTGGATGGCCAGTCTAGTAAAATTCTTTTGGAGCTTTGGTGGCAGCTTAAACCAGAACAGAAGTTCCAGCCACTGAGACAAAAGGCCCCAGCAGCTACCAATAAAACGTTTGGTGTGCGCACAGCTCAGTTTCAAGATTATATGATAGAGACGGCCGAGGGAGAGGAGAACTCCCAAGACCCATTGTACCAGTTTGAATAGAAAAAGGGCCGAGGGACCCATCTAACGGGGGTGGTCAGGGACCGGAGGCCACACGTGGAATTGGCTATCCACTGGTCCCCTTCCAATGTACAACGGGTGTTGGCCTTGGTGGATACAGGTGCAGAATGTTCCCTCCTCTATGGGAACCTAGAGCGGTTTGCTGGGACCCCAGTGGCCATTGACGGTTACGGGGGACAAACTGTTTAAGTGAAGCCAATAACTATTCCATTGGGGATAGGAAGACTGCCGCCTAAGTCATATAAGGTGTATGTATCTCCTATTCCTGAATATATTTTGGGGGTAGATGTCTTGCAAGGACTGTGGCTGGAAACTACAGCTGGGGAGTTTCGGCTGCGGATCAGAGTCGTGAAGGCCGTATTGCAGGGACACGCATCACATTCCCCTTTGCTATTACCCATCCCTTGGCGTGTGACTAACACCAAGCAGTACCGCCTGCCAGGTGGTTATGAAGAAGTCACAGGGACAATCCTCGAATTAGAAAAGGTGGGGATCATCCAGCCAGCACACAGTCCTTACAACTCCCCGGTATGGCCTGTGTGCAAAGCAGATGGAACCTGGAGAATGACAGTAGATTACAGGGAACTTAATAAAGTTGTTCCCCCTTTGCACGCTGCTGTTCCCTTGATAGCTAATATGATGGATCGGCTAAGCCATGAGTTGGGGACATACCACTTTGTGGCAGACTTGGCCAATGCTTTTTTCTCTATTGATATAGCCGCAGAGAGTCAAGACCAATTTGCCTTCAGTTGGGAAGGGAGACAATGGACCTTCACAGTGTTACCCCAGGGCTATTTGCATAGCCCCACCTTGTGCCATGGGCTGGTGGCTGCTGACCTGGCTAAATGGAAACAGCCAGAGGTAGTTCGCATGTACCATTATATTGATGATATTATGCTAACTAGTGATTCTCTTCCAGAATTGGAGCAAGCAGTCCCTACCCTGCTATCCCATTTGAAAGCATGTGGCTGGGCAGTCAACGAGAACAAATTACAAGGACCTGGGTTATCTGTTAAATTCTTGGGAGTTGTCTGGTCGGGTAAGACAAAAGTTATCCCTGATGCAGTTATAGATAAGATTCAAGCATACCCCGTGCCCACTACGGTAAAACAGTTACAGGAATTCTTAGGTTTGTTGGGGTATTGGCGAGCATTTATACCCCATTTGGCTCAGTTTCTACACCCCCTGTACAACCTTATTCGAAAGGGGGTTCGTTGGGATTGGACTGAGCAGGCACAAGGTTCATTTACAGCAGCTAAGAGAGCTGTCAAGGTGGCACAGGCCTTGAATGTGTTTGATCCTGCCAGGCCCTGTGAGCTGGATGTTCATGTAACCTCGGAGGGGTTTGGATGGGGCTTGTGGCAGCGGACAGAGCACCTACGGCAACCTATTGGGTTTTGGTCCCAATTGTGGAAAGGTGCTGAAGTTCATTACTCATTAGTGGAGAAGCAGCTGGCAGCTGTGTATGCTGCCCTCCTGGCAACTGAGAGTATTACAACCACAACACCAGTTACAGTCAAGACAACATACCCTATTGCTGGATGGGTGAGAGATTGGGCAACTAAACCACGCAGTGGTATGGCCCAAATGTCCACCCTGGCCAAGTGGGGTGCCTACCTGCAGCAACGCTGTGCTCTTAGCACCAGCCCATTGAGGGCAGAACTGCAGGAAGTCTTGGGTCCAGTCACCTATGTGACCTTAGAGTCAGGTGCAACTGGGGCTCAGGAGGCAGAACCTGAAGTCAGTCCCTACCAGGAGGGGCGGGTGCCCATCCCCGAGGATGCCTGGTATACTGATGGCTCCAGCAAGGGCCAACCTGCCAAATGGACAGCTATAGCCTTCCATCCGGCCACTGAGACTATTTGGATGGACATGGGTATAGGCCAAAGCAGCCAATGTGCAGAATTAAGAGCTGTTTGGCTAGTTGCCCATAATGAACCTTCACCTCTGGTAATCTGTACTGACAGCTGGGCCGTCTATCGTGGACTTACCCTTTGGATTGCTACTTGGCACATTAACCAGTGGATGGTAATGCACCGTCGTCTATGGGGTCAGGTTATGTGGCAGGACTTATGGGAAATAGGACACCAGAAGCAGGTGACAGTATATCATGTCACAGGGCATGCCCCTCTAGCCCATCCTGGGAATGATGAGGCAGATACATTGGCAAGGGTGCGATGGTTGGAGACTGCGCTGACAGGTGATGTGGCACAGTGGCTCCACTGGTGCCTGCTCCATGCAGGACAGAAAACTATGTGGGCTACGATTAAGGCTTGGAACTTGCCTGTGTCCTATGCAGAGGTACTTGCAGCCTGTGAGCAATGTGCAGTATGTTCCAAGGAGCACCCTCGGAGACCACTGGTGTCACCTGGACAGATCCAGAGGGGTCACGTTCCACTGACACGATGGCAGATAGACATTATTGGACCCTTACCAAAGTCAGAAGGGTACCAGTATGCAGTCACTTGTGTAGATACTGCCACCGGGCTGCTTGCTGCTTACCCTGCTCATAACCCTGACCAGAGGGCAGTCATACAGGCTCTGGACTGCCTGAGTGCTGCATACGGGCGACTGCTGGTCCTTGAAAGTGACAATGGTACCCACTTCACTGGTTCAATGGTGAGGCAATGGGCTCAAAAGCTGGGGGTGGACTGGAAGTACCATGTTCCCTACCACCCCCAGGCTGCTGGTATCATTGAGCGGTATAATGGACTTTTTTTTTTTTTTGTATTTTTCCGAAGCTGGAAACGGGGAGAGACAGTCAGACAGACTCCCACATGCGCCCGACCGGGATCTACCCGGCTCGCCCACCAGGGGGCGATGCTCTGCCCCTCCGGGGTGTCGCTCTGCTGCGACCAGAGCCACTCTAGCGCCTGGGGCAGAGGCCAAGGAGCCATCCCCAGCGCCCGGGCCATCTTTGCTCCAATGGAGCCTTGGCTGCAGGAGGGGAAGAGAGAGACAGAGAGGAAGGAGGGGGGGTGGAGAAGCAAATGGGCGCTTCTCCTATGTGCCCTGGCCGGGAATCGAACCCGGGTCCCCCGCACGCCAGGCCGACACTCTACTGCTGAGCCAACCGGCCAGGGCCTTATAATGGACTCTTATAGCAGGGACTGCGACAGGAGGGGGGCACCGGCTCTCTTACTGGATGGACACGCCGCTTATGGACAGTACTCCGGATTTTGAATGAGTGACCCCGACGGGGGAGCCCAGCTCCAGTAGAGGCCCTCCTGCATCGGACAGCTGCCCCCATTCAGTTGCAGATACGCACCAAGGACATTTTACTCAAGCCAGGTTTCGGACAGCAGGGCAACGTGCTCTTGCCTGCTCCAACAGCCCTTCTTAAAGGACAACGGCTTCAATGGACTTGGCCCTGGACTGTACAGGCCCCCCCATCTGAGATGGGTGGCCTTGTTGGCACCATGGGGAAAGGGGCTAGAGGTAGACCTCCAGTTAACTCCTTGGGCAACCAGCACCTGGCCACCTAAGGTAGAAGTGTATTATCCCTTAAGTGCTCAAGGGGACAGCATTTTGAAGGGCACCTTTGTAATTTCTTTATGGCCAATAATGAGTTCTCCTATTTTACTACACATAGAACCAGCAGATGCTGGTGTATTGGCCAATAAGGTTTGGTATGCCCGCTCAGGTCGGCCTCTGGTGCCAGCTACGGTGCTGTCTGCAGACAAAACTCTGGCCTGTATTCTGCCAGAGGGAAAGGATTTGACTCTCTTGGTGCCACTGACAGCTCTCTCATTTCGCCCATAGTTTTTGATCTGTTAATCCTATTGCTGTAGTTGGTACTATTTCTGTTTATGCAATGTATCCTACTCCTTGCACAGTGACCATCATGGAAGATGCCTGTGGTTTAGATTGTAAAGCGAGCAAAAGGGGTGGAATGTTGGTCAAATAAGTTTGTAAATATGATATATATGTTTGCTGGCTTGTGACTTATATTGGGTGTGGGGGACAGGCTATAAGCAGGCCAGGTTGTTGTAGCCTAAGGTTTGGTTTTAGGACTAAGCTTTTCCCCACACCCTTGACTGATTGTATGATCTGGGTGGTGCACTCTCATGAGGAATCCAATTATGCCTTGGATAAGTGACTTTGTATCAGAGACTTCCTTGTTTGTATATTGGATTAAGGGATTTTGGTTTTTTACACTATAAAATGGGACAGACCAGGAGCTTGCTCACTCAGTTCCTGCTATCACAATTGCAGGGGTTTCCCTGATCCCTTACCCTTCATGGGAAAAGCTGGTTTTCTGCTTTTCCCTTGTCTTCTTTTGTGGTTTGCCTGTCTTGGTGAGACACCAATAAATAGGATGGCCCACCATCCTCCGACTCCGCCGTTTCTTTACCATCTGCCCGAATCCAATGGGAACGTGCATGGGCCAGGCGGCTGCTTTGATGGTGACAGCCATGGCTCCTGGCCTTACAATCATATTATAGTCTATTATTGTTGCAATGAATAAAATGTTTCTTTTATTTACGATATTGTTTTCTTCAATTTATTTTTGTCCTCCTTTTCATTGTAAGAAAGTTGATCACCTTATCAAAATGCTAAAAAGATGTAACTGACAACTTAGAATTATACATGGGTGAAAATATATTTCAATGGAGAAGATAAAATGAAGACATTTTCAGAATAACAAAACTCGAAAGAATTTTTTACCAGCAGATACCTACTAAAGAAAATTTTAAACATTATTCTCTAGGCAGAAGGAAAATGATCTCGGACAGAAACTCAGAAATATAGCAAGGAATAGTAGAACAAAGAAAGTTGTAAATATATGAGTAATAAATAAACACTGGATAAATAGCAATAATCAAGTCTTGTGAAATATATATATATAAATAGATATTTAAAATAACAACAGTTTCAATTTTGCAAGATTAAAAAGTCCTAGACATCTATTGCATAAAAATGTGAGTATAATTAACACTACTGAATTATACACTTAAAAATGGTTAATATGGTAAATTTAATGTTATTTGCATTGTCTTGTAGAAGGAGAAAGGTAAAGATTAATATTAGACTTTGATAAGTCAAGATGCATATTGTAATTTCTAACCACAAAAATAAATTTTTTTGCCCTGGCCGGTTGGCTCAGCAGTAGAGCGTCGGCCTAGTGTGTGGAGGACCCGGGTTCGATTCCCAGCCAGGGCACACAGGAGAAGCACCCATTTGCTTCTCCACCCCTCCGCCGCGCTTTCCTCTCTGTCTCTCTCTTCCCCTCCCGCAGCCAAGGCTCCATTGGAGCAAAGATGGCCCAGGCGCTGGGGATGGCTCTGTGGCCTCTGCCTCAGGCGCTAGTGGCTCTGGTCGCAACATGGCGACACCCAGGATGGGCAGAGCATCGCCCCCTGGTGGGCAGAGTGTTGCCCCATGGTGGGCGTGCCGGGTGGATCCCGGTCGGGCGCTTGCGGGAGTCTGTCTGACTGTCTCTCCCTGTTTCCAGCTTCAGAAAAATGAAAAAAAATAAAAAAATAATAATTTTTAAAAAATGATAAAACCTTGAAACTGATGGGAGAGATGAATGATTTCTTTTGAGATGAATGATTTTTAATGCAACGAATTCAAAAGAGGAAAAACAACAAAAAGTAATACAGAACAGGTGGCATAAAGAGACAGTACATTTGTCTAACCTGTAATGATGAAGTGGATAAAGTGTCAACCTGGAATGCTGAGGTTGCCGGTTCGAAACCCTGGGCTTGCCCTGTCAAGGCACATGTGGGAGTTGATGCTTCCTCCTCCTCCCCATCTTCTCTTTCTCTCTCCTCTTTACAATGAATAAATAAAATCTTTAAAAAAATAAAAAAGAGACAGTACATTAAAAAGAGCCTGACCAGGCGGTGGCACAGTGGATAGAGCATCGGACTGGGATGTGGAGGACCCAGGTTCGAGACCCCAAGGTCGCCAGCTTGAGCGCGGGCCCATCTCGTTTGAGCAAAGGCTCACCGGCTTGGACCCAAGGTCGCTGGCTCGAGCAAGGAGTTACTCGGTCTGCTGGGGGCCCATGGTCAAGGCACATGTGAGAAAGTAGTCAATGAACAACTAAGGTGTCGCAAGGAAAAACTGATGAGTGGTAATTGTAATCTCTCTCCGTTCCTGTCTGTCTTTATCTATCCCTCTCTCTGACTCTCTCTCTGTCTCTTGTAAAAAAAAGAAGAAAAAAAAAGATAGATGCATGCTCATTTAACTAACCCTTTGAATAGTGAGTTTTTTTTCATGCTTACTGACCCCCGGGAGTTAGTTTTTTTCAAAAAATGAAATTAGCCTGATCAGGCAGTGGCACAGTGTATGGAGCGTCAGACTGGGATGCGGTGGACCCAGGTTTGAGACCCTAAGGTCACCAGCTTGAGCAAAAAAAAAGCTCACCAGCTTGGACCCAAGGTCGCTGGCTCAAGCAAGGGGTTACATGGTCTGCTGAAGGCCCGCGGTCTAGGCACATATGAGAAAGCAATCAATGAACAACTAAGGTGTCACAACAAAAAAGTAATGATTGATGCTTCTCATCTCTCTCTGTTCCTGTCTGTCTGTCCCTATCTATCCCTCTCTCTGACTTTCTCTCTGTCCCTGTAAAAAAAAAAAAAGAAAGAAAGAAATTAGTTCCAGTTCCAGTTTTATTAACCTAAAATAATGTTTGTTTAATAACCAATTTATGGACACAAGAAGAACATAAATTTGCCTTTTTTTAATATTGCCTTACACATTTTTAAAATAAAAATTTTTGTACAATCGTACTCTGGATGGTCAGGAGGCATGACGACGTACATGAACGTTCATGCTATTCAAATGGTTAAATGTAAATTGACTAAATGCTTTTGTTAAAAATAAAGATTAACACACACACACACTACATGTTTTAGCAGGAGACACATCAACTAGGAAAAGTTACAGAAAGGTTGAAAGTTTCAAAATATGGAGAAAGGTATGTCATTCAAACACTACTCAAGAGAAAGCTAATGTAAGCTGTATTAATATCAGACAAAATAGACTTTAAAATAATTAGAGATACAGTCATCCCATTTTCCAGGTTATAACAATTCTAAATATTTGTGCATCTAATAGTATAGATTCAAAATATATATAAAAAATTGACAGAACTACAAGAACTATAGACTAACCAATCATATTGGATAATTTTAAGTTTCTTGATCAGGTAGCATCTCTAGTAAGGGTCAGAGTTCCTCTGTACGCCCAGCTCCTACCAGACAGGCTTCTACTGGGTAAGTCTGGCAACTAGAATTCAGTAACACCACCTCTTGCCTTCTGTCTCTCCAGGCTAGGGGCAGTAGGTGGGATGTAACAGGGATGTTATTTGGGCTGCCCCTTATTGTCCACTGTTTTGTTTATCAGTTCTTGCATTACCTATGTAATTCATTCCTTGTATTAAATATTCCCTCTTCTATTTCAGATACTCAGAGTGGTTTCTATTTTCTGGTTGGACTCTGACTGATACACTTGGAAAATAGACTAAGATTTGACTTTTCATCTCTGTTACAGAAAGCTGGAAACCAGTGGAATACCATCTGCAGAATGTTGGGAGAAGAGAACTGCTAGCTAAATATCCTATGCCTAACTGTGCAGTTTGCTTCTAAAACGACCCTTGATGATTCCACTTCCTGCTATCCACTTCCCTGTTGAATCCTTCCCTCCCACTGTACTTTCGTGTGTGTTGCACCTAGTGACTTGCTTATAACAGACTATGGCAAAAGTGATGGGATGTCATTTCATAACTAAGTTATGAAAGACTGTAGTTTCTATCTCATTTACATCTTTTTGCTGGTTCTTCCTATGTAGAGATCCACCTGGCAAGGAACTCAGGTCCTCATGCCAACAGCCAGAAAGGAAGTGCCTGCCAATAACCAGGTGAATGAGCTTGGAAGTGGATTCTGTCTTAGCTGACCCTTGAGATGAGACTGTAGTCCAGTTGATGCCTTGATTGTCACTCATGTGAGACCCTTAGTGGACATCTTGATAGCAATCTTTTTTTTTTTAAGATTTATCTACTGGTTTTAGAGAGAGGAGAAAGAGAGAGAAAGGCAGGGGTGGGGGTGGGAGGAGCAGGAAGCATCAATTTGTAGTTGCTTCTCACATGTGCCGTGACCAGGCAAGCCTGGGTTTCGAACCAACACACTCAGCATTCCAGGGTGACATTTTATCCACTGTGCCACCACAAGTTAGGCCTTGATTACAATCTTATGAGAGATTCTGAAGCAGATGATTCAGTTAGGCCATGCTTGTATTCCTGACCCACAGAAGCTGTGATATCATAAATGTGTGTTGCTTAAGCTACTAAGTTTCATTGTTTAAGTGGAATTCAAGGCTAAAAACAATAAACAAGCCTGACCAGGTGGTGGTGCAGTGGATAGAGCGTTATTAGACTGGGACTCTAAAGACCCAGGTTTGAAACCCCGAGGTTGACAGCTTGAGCGTGGGCTCATCAGTTTGAACATGGGGTCGCTGGCTTGAGCCCAAGGTCACTGGTTTGAGGAAGGGGGTCACTTGCTCTGCTGTAGCCCCCCCCCCCCCCGGTCAAGGCACATATGAGAAAGCAATCAATGAATAACTAAAGTACCACAACAAAGAAGTGATGCTGGCCCTGGCTGGTTGGCTCAGTGGTAGAGCGTCGGCCTGGCGTACAGAAGTCCCGGGTTTGATTCCTGGCCAGGGCACACAGGAGAAGCGCCCATCTGCTTCTCCACCCCTCCCCCTCTCCTTCCTCTCTGTCTCTCTCTTCCCCTCCCGAAGCCAAGGCTGGAGCGACGCCCCCTGGTGGGCAGAGCGTCGCCCCCTGGTGGGCGTGCCGGATGGATCCCGGTCGGGCGCATGCGGGAGTCTGTCTGTCTCTCCCTGTTTCCAGCTTCAGAAAAAAAAAAAAAAAAAGAAGTGATGCTTCTCATCTTTTTCCCTTCCTGTCTCTCTGACCCTATCTGCCCCTCTCTGTCTCTCTCTCTGTCTCTGTCACCAAAAACCAAACAAACAGACAAACCTCACACAAACAAAAAAAGCAATAAACAAGGCAAAAAGGGGCACAAATTGTGAATTCAATCTTTGATGAAGAGATGAGCCATAAACATGTATGTACTAAATCATTGTAGTAGCTTAAGATTTAAAGACAAAACTCTTAGAATACATGATTTTGATAAAACCACAATCATAATAGAAGATTATAATATACCTCCTTCAGAATTTAACTGATCAGGTAGATAAAAAATAAGCTAGAATGCCCTGGCCAGATAGCTCAATTGGTTAGAGCATTATTCTGAAGCACAGATGTTGCTGGTTCTATATCTGGTCAAGGCACATACAGGAACAGATCAATGTTCCTGTCTCTCTCTCTCTCCCTTCTTCTCTCTCTTAAGTCAACAGAATAAACATTAAAAAATAAGTTAAAGAGCAGATAATATAACCAACAATCTTAATGTATAACCATATATATGTTTATACACATCTAAAACTGTAAATTATTTTGTAATGTCCATTAATTATATGCTTCATAACAGAGGTAAAACTTCATTGATTTAAAAGATCAAATTTTAGCCTGACCTGTTGTGGCACAGTGGAAAAAGCATTGACCTGGAATGCTGAGGTCGCCTGTTTCAAACCCTGGGCTTGCACATATGAGAAACAACTACTAGTTGGTGTTCCCTGATCCTACCCCTTTATCTCACCTTCTCTCTCCTCTCTCTAAAATCAATAAGTAAAATCTTCCCCCCAAAAAGAAGATATTTTAAAAGCTATGCTTTCTCATTATAATCCAGTAAAACTAGAAATAAAGAATAATAGATGGACAAATTGAGGAACTTTAATCCTAGATTAAACAAAAAAAATAAAACACCTTGGCCAGGCAGTGGCACAGTAGATAAAGCGTTGGCCTGGGATGCTGAGGACCCAGGATCAAAACCCTGAGGTCTCTAGCTTGAGCATGAGCTCATCCTGATTAAGCGTTGGTTCACCACCTTGAGTGCAGGGTTGCCAGCTTGAGCATGGGATCCCATGCTCGCTAGCTTGAGCCCAAAGGTTGCTGGCTTGAATCCCAAGGTTGCTGGCTTGAGCAAGGGGTCATTGGCTTGGCTGATCTCCCTCCGTCAAGGCACATATGAGAAAGCAATCAATGAACAACTAAGGTGCTTCAACTATGAGTTTATGATTCTCATCTCTCTGCCTTCCTATGTGTCTATCCCTGCCTCTCTTTCTCTTGCAAAAAAGCACCCCCCCCCAAAGAGAGAAAACAGAAATGATAAATACTTAAAAAGTAACAAAAAGGGTGAATATTTTATACCAAAACCTTTGGGATCATCTAAAAAGCTCTACTGAGAAGAAAATGTATATAACTTTAGCTCTGGCCAGGTACTCAGTTAGTTAAAGCATCGACCCGATGTGCCAAGGTTGTAGGTTTGATCCCCAGTCAGGGCACATAAAAGAATCAACCAATGAATGCATAAATAAGTTGGACAACAAATCAATGTTTCTCTCTCTCTAAACAAAAATTAAAAAATTTAGCCTGACCTGTGGTGGCGCAGTGGATGAAGCGTCGACCTGGAATATTGAGGCCACCGGTTCAAAATCCTGGGCTTGCCTGGTCAAGGCACATATGGGAGTTGAAGCTTCCAGCTCCTCCCCCTGTTCTCTCTCTCTCTAATAAAAAAAATGAATAAATAAAATCTAAAAAAAATTTAAAAAAAGGAGAAAATTTACTGCAGGTTGGGTTCTCTGAGAAATAGAGTAAGAGGAGTTCAGAGTACAAAAGGAGTATCCAGAAATAACATTTGTGAACAAAAAGGGGCAGGCAGGAGATTTTGTCAGACTGCAATGGATACCTGACAAAGTCTCTGTCAGCCACCTGGAGCTGCTATTGAGCAGAATAGCCTATGCCCCAGGAACACCACCTTGCTGTTATTAGCCACGGGCCTTCTGAGAGGAGTGTGACAGCTCAAAGTCTAAGGTAGATTCTGAAAGGTACAGCTGGTGGCGCTCGCTTCTTGCAGCTGGAAAGTTAGTGTCAGAGTGGTACAAAAACAAACAAAAATGTTAAAAATAATAAAAGGTTAATAAAACCCCAAACCAAAAGCTGGTTTTAAAAAGTTAATTCAATTTATTAAAGCTTCCACCTTTTTGTGTGTGTATAATTTGCAAAATCGGCTGCAAGTGGAATATTCGGGCACAAATCTGCAAAGAGTAGACAGTTAGGGTATGTTAAATGACACATCAGCCAAACAGCAAGCAGCATGCAAAAGTCTGTCTTTTATGGTGTGAGACCTTTAAATCACTCATGTTTTAAAATTAAACTTTTAATACCAGCCTTCATTCCATTGCCCTGTAAACAAATAATTTTTTTAAATGAATTGAAATTAAGAAAGGGCTACTTCTAATAGAAAATGGGAAAGGAGCATTTTATTAGTTTGAGGTTTCATTGTTCCCCACAACCAGGGGAAGTATCTTGGGAATGGCCAGGCTAGGACCTTGGACAGGGCGTGTGGATATGCACTGGCAGCCCTGAGGGTCCAGAGCTTCAGGGGACCCAGAGCGCTCCCAACGTCTCACTCACTGAGATTTCCGGCCAGTTTCCACACTGGCTTGACTGGGTGCAAGTCAAACAGGCAAAGGCTTGACTGGGTGCAAGTCAAACAGGCAAAGATCCTAGTTGGTCTAATCTTCTGAAGCTCTGTGATAACGTTTAGTAATAGCTGGTGAGATATATTCCATACATTGAATTATAGAGTTTCTTCAAGCCATTGCTAAAATATATGGGGTGAATTGTTCTGTGGTACTCCTACATGTTTTATCTAGATTAGATTTTACATTGTCAATAGATCCACAAATTGCCCCTGGAGATTCAGTACAGCAACTTGCTCAGAACCTTTGACCTCAATGGGGGAAATAGAAGAAACTGCACTTTAAAAAAGAAGGAGAAGAAGAAAGTGTACTGTCCAGCCTTGGCTGGATAGCTCAGTTGGTAAGAGCATCCACCTGAAGCAGAGGTTGCTGGTTCGATCTCTGGTCAGGGCACATACAGGAGCAGATCGATGTTCCTGTCCCTCTCTTGCTCTCTCCCTTCTTCTCTCTAAAATTGATAAAGTAAACAGTATATTGACCACTAGCCACATTGAGCACCTCATAATGTGGCTAATGTGCTGGACTTGATATGAGAAAGAAAAAAGAACATGAAATGTCCCATAATTTTACTGATTAATACTGATATATTTTGGATATATTGGAGCAAATATATTAAGATTTATTTCACCTGTTTAACTTTGAAAAATACAGCCACTAGAGCATTTTTTAAAATTTTATTTATTTATTTATTTAATTTTTTTACAGGGACAGAGAGAGAGTCAGATAGAGGGATTGATAGGGACAGACAGACAGGAATGGAGAGAGATGAGAAGCATCAATCATCAGTTTTTCGTTGTGACACCTTAGTTGTTCACTGACTGCTTTCTCATATGTGCCATGACCGCGGGCATTCAGCAGACTGAGTAACCCCCTGCTCGAGTCAGTGACCTTGGGTCCATGCTAGTGAGCTTTTTGCTCAAGCCAGATGAGCCCGCACTTAAGCTGGCAACCCCGGGGTCTCGAACCTGGGTCCTTCCACATCCCAGTCCGACACTCTATCCACTGCACCACCGCCTGGTCAGGCTCTAGAGCAGGGGTCCCCAAACTTTTTACACAGGGGGCCAGTTCACTGTCCCTCAGACCGTTGGAAGGCCGAACTATAAAAAAAACTATGAACAAATCCCTATGCACACTGCACATATCTTATTTTAAAGTAAAAAAACAAAATGGGAACAAATACAATATTTAAAATAAAGAACAAGTAAATTTAAATCAACAAACTGATCAGTATTTCAATGGGAACTATGCTCCTCTCGCTGACCACCAATGAAAGAGGTGCCCCTTCCGGAAGTGCGGTGGGGACCAGATAAACGGCCTTAGGGGGCCGCATGTGGCCCGCGGGCCGTAGTTTGGGGACCCCTGCTCTAGAGCATTTTTTTTTTAAAGTGAGAGGATGGAAGATAGTGAGACAGACTCCCACATGCCACCAACTGGAATCTACCTGCTAACCCCTTCTGGGCTCAATATCCCAATCAACTGAGCTATTTTTAGCACCTGAGGCTGACACCAAGCTACTGGCTGTAGGAGAGGAAGGACAGAAGGGAGAGACGGAGGGACAGAGAAGCAGATGGTTGTCTCTCTGTGTACCCTGACTGGGGATCAAATCTGGGACATTCACATGCCGGGTCAGAGCTCTATCTACTGAGCAAACCGGCCAGGGCCAGCCACTAGAGCATTTTAAAAGGTGAAAGAGCCTGACCAGGCGGTGACGCAGTGGATAGAGCATCGGACTGGGATGCGGAAGACCCAGGTTCGAGACCCTGAGCTCGCCAGCTTGAGCGAGGGCTCATCTGGTTTGAGCAAAAGCTCACCAGCTTGAGCCCAACATCCTTGGCTCAAGCAAGGGGTTACTTGGTCTGCTGAAGGCCCATGGTCAAGTCACATATCCAGGGGCGCAGTGGATAGTTGACCTGGGATGTTGAGGATCCAGATTCGAAACCTCGAGGTCACTGGCTTGCATGTGGAATCATAGACATGACCCCATGGTTGGCTGGCTTGAGCAAGAAGTCACTGGCACAGCTGGAGCTCCTTGGTCAAGGCATTTATAAGAAAGCAATCAATGAACAACTAAAATGTCACAATGACGAGTTAATGCTTCTTATTTCTCTCCCTTCATGTCTGTCCTCTCTCTCTCTCGAAAACAAAATTAAAATAAAAGGTGAAAGATTTATGCAATCTGAAGAGAAACTGTAATATTTCTAGAACATTTTAAAATTACACATGTAGCTTGACCTTTGGTGGTGCAGTGGATAAAGTGTTGGCCAGGAGCGCTGAGGTCACAGGTTGGAAACCCCAGGGTTACCTGGTCAAGGCACATATGCGAAGCAACTAGGGATTGATGCTTCCCTCTCCCCCACCCCCACTTTTCTCCCTCTCTCCTCTCTCTGCAATGAATAAATAAAATCTTTAAAAAACTGAAATACAATTACACATGTAGCTCATATTTGTGGCTTACATTCTATATCAGTTGGACAGTGGTGCACTAGATATTTACTATGGAGTCTCCCAAATTTTTATTCTTTTGACTTATCTCGGGTTCCAACCAGTACAGGAATAATGGTAAACCTCTCCTTATGGTCTGCCACAGTATAAAGCCAAGGTATGTCAATAATGTGTTTATCTTCACTTCTCCATAATCTTTTGACTAATAGGAAGGTCATACAGAGGTGTCCTGTGTCTGTCTACACTGGAAAGTTTACATCAAGGGAGGGGCTCATGATGGGAAAGCCATAAGCACTGCTAACCACAAAACACGCAGTAAGTTATGCTGTACCGGGTATGAAAACGGCTTCAGCTCGTCTTTTTGTTGACGGTACCTGCAAAAGCCAACCTTCTAGCTGTGCACTCGGCTCCTGTCCTGCGGCTCCGTACCATCGTGTATCACACACATCACTGGGCTGGACGTCTGGTGCGAGAGGATGTACTGATTGGCGGCGGTGGTAGGAGGGGCTTCTGAAGGGACCAAGCATTAGGAGCAGACAGGGGAGGAGGAGGTGGAGAAGGGGAGGAGAAAGTAAGGGAGGTGAAGGGGGGGAGGGAGGAGTAGGTGGAGTGAGGGGTGGTGGAGGAGGAGAAGGAAGCGGCAAAGTAGGAGGAGATAGTATACTGGGCTGGCGACGCCGGAAGATCTGGAGGCCTTTCTGCAGCCATTAAAATCCTAGTTCCTAGGTCGAGTTTTGAGCGTTGCTGTTTCTTCTTGACGGCAAGAAGAATTGATCCCATCCAGCAGCCCTGCTGCCCTCTCCCCTGTCCCCGTCCCCTTCCCTCCTCTTGGAAGGAACCCCCTTCCCGCCCACCCCCTGTCCCCGGGCTCTTCGCCAAGCCCAGCTCCCGCTGAAAACAAGGCTAGATATGCCTGCTCACCATCAAAAGCCGTTGTTTGTTTGTTTGTTTTTGAAGGACCAGTAAAATGGACAAACTTTTGGCTAGTCTGACTAAGATAGGAAAGAAGAAAACAGGAGGGAAGGAGCCCTGGCCGGGTTGCTCTGTTAGTTGATGCTCTAACCAGCCGGATAGGCCAAGGTTGCTGGTCGATCCCAGGTCAGGGCACATACAAGCATCAACCATTGAATGCACAAATAAGTGGAGCACACAGGTCAATGTTGTTTATCTCTCTTTTCTCCCCGCTCCCTCTTCCATTCCTTATAAAATCAATTAAAAAAAAAAAAAAGAGGGCCGGACCTTAGTGGCGCAGTGGATAAAGTCTCAGCCTGGAATGCTGAGGTCGCCAGTTCGAAACCCCAAAGCACAAACGACAAGCAAATACTCAGGTTAATGCTCCCCCAGCCCTGCCACTTTCTCTTTCTCTTTCTTCTTAAAAAAAAAAGGAGGGAGGAAAGGAGGTAAAGCAGTACTATTAACACTGAAGCAGATAAAAATATAGATACTTATAAGATATTAAAAGACTTAAGAGAATACCGTGTGCAACAAATATGAATATAGAGAAGGAACTATTGATTTCCTTGCAAACTATAAACTACCAAAACTGACCCAGAAAAACCTGTGGAGAGCAATCATTATAGAAGAGAATGGAAAGTCAGCAGGTCCACTTGCTTTGACAACAAAGTTCTACCTAACCCTTTACCCAACATAATTTTTTTTTATTTAGTCTATAATATTTTATTTTATTTTTTTAATTATAATTTTATTTTTTTAATGGGGCGACATCAATAAATCAGGTTACATATATTCAAAGATCAACAAGTCCAGGTTATCTTGTCTTTCAATTATGTTGCATACCCATCACCCAAAGTCACATTGTCCTCTGTCACCTTCTATCTAGTTTTATTTGTGCCCCTCCCCCTCCCCCTTTCCCTCCCCCTTTCCCCCCTCCCCCCGTAACCACCACACTCTTATCAATGTCTCTTAGTTTCACTTTTATGTCCCACCTACATATGGAATAATACAGTTCCTGTTTTTTTCTGATTTACTTATTTCACTTCGTATAATGTTATCAAGATCCCACCATTTTGCTGTAAATGATCCGATGTCATCATTTCTTATGGCTGAGTAGTATTCCATAGTGTATATGTGCCACATCTTCTTTATCCAGTCGTCTATTGACGGGCTTTTTGGTTGTTTCCATGTCCTGGCCACTTTGAACAATGCTGCAATGAACATGGGGCTGCATGTGTCTTTACGTATCAATGTTTCTGAGTTTTTGGGGTATATACCCAGTAGAGGGATTGCTGGGTCATAAGGTAGTTCTATTTTCAGTTTTTTGAGGAACCACCATACTTTCTTCCATAATGGTTGTACTACTTTACATTCCCACCAACAGTGGATGAGGGTTCCTTTTTCTCCACAGCCTCTCCAACATTTGCTATTACCTGTCTTGTTAATAATAGCTAATCTAACAGGTGTGAGGTGGTATCTCATTGCAGTTTTGATTTGCATTTCTCTAATAACTAAAGAAGATGAGCATCTTTTCATATATCTCCCAACATAATTTTTAAAATGTTATTTGGTCCCTTCTAGACTAGTGTTTTTGAAAATATATGCTGTAAAAAGCCAGTTTTTCAAACTTTTACAATTATTGTGGAAATATGAAATTCAATAAAAAATAATTAGAACAAAATAATAAGCAAAATACAAGCTTAATTTTTAAAGTTTAAGATTCATTAGAAATAAATTACCTTTCATTAAATACAATCAAAACAAATTTAATATAGGGACAAAAATAATTACAGAAGCTGACTGCATTACTCATGGAAGAGTCCACTGATCACTGCTTAGATGTCAAATTATTATAATGGTTTCTGAAAGCCCTCAGTTTCTGTGCTTACCTCATCATGAATTGGCAACAAACAGTTCCGGGACTGCCACCAGTCCTTAGATGACAGGAAAAGATGGAAAGATCCCAAATTCATTTTGCAAAATGAGCATAGCCTTCCATATGGTAATATGACTTTAAATATGATAATATTTGAAACAAAATATTCACACAGAAATTCCAAATGCAATATTAATAAAACTGATTCTAGCACTGTGGCAGAGAATAACACACTGTGACCAAGTAGAGAATATACACGAACTTGATGAAGTCAACGTATCACTCTATCGCTTAAAAGGAAATCGCTTGCCCTAGACTTTTCTCCCACCCTGCTCGCCAGAGGCTGGAATACAGATATTATTGTAACTCATCTTCAGTGATGCAGATGAATACAGCACCCTGGTAGATTGTGGAGCAATAAGATGAAAAGAACATGAGTCACTGAATAACCTTGAAGAGCCAGGGTGTTCGACCAGTCTGAACTGATCAACAACTGTGAGAAAGAAATAAACTTCCATCTTATTTGCACCAGAATATTTAGTTTTATCAAAACTAAACCAATAACAGCCCTGGCCGGTTGGCTCAGCGGTAGAGCGTCAGCCTAGCGTGCGGAGGACCCAGGTTCGATTCCCGGCCAGGGCACACAGGAGAAGCGCCCATTTGCTTCTCCACCCCTCCGCCGCGCTTTCCTCTCTGTCTCTCTCTTCCCCTCCCGCAGCCAAGGCTCCATTGGAACAAAGATGGCCCGGGCGCTGGGGATGGCTCTGTGGCCTCTGCCTCAGGCGCTAGAGTGGCTCTGGTCGCAACATGGTGACGCCCAGGATGGGCAGAGCATCGCCCCCTGGTGGGCAGAGCGTAGCCCCTGGTGGTTGTGCCGGGTGGATCCCGGTCGGGCACATGTGGGAGTCTGTCTGACTGTCTCTCCCTGTTTCCAGCTTCAGAAAAAAAAAACAACTAAACCAATAACAAGAGTGTGGTCGTTCCTGGGGGTGAGGAGGGGAAGAGAGGGGGTGGGGGAGGGGAGGTGCACAAAGAAAACCAGACAGAAGGTGACAGAAGACTATATGACTTTGGGTGAGGGGTATGCAACATAATCAAATGTCAAAATAACCTGGAGATGTTTTCTCTGAACCTATATACCTTGCTTGATTAATGTCACCCCATTAAAATTAATTAAAAAAACTAAACCAATAGGAATGCATATTAGAAAAAATGCAAAAATTATTCTATTTTTAAATTATATTCATAGAAAACTTAATAGACTCTAATTTTGCAAAAACTACTAAAAATAATACAGGTTTTTGGTAAGGTGGTTAACTATGTGAAAATAAGCAAAAACCAATAGTATTTCTTTAGGTTATTAATAACCAGCTAGAAATAGTAATGGGAATATATTTCATTCACAACACCGATAAAAATTTAAACTACCTTCCTGAACTGTGGTGGTGCAGTGGATAAAGCATTGACCTGGAGTCCTAAGGTCTCCGGTTTGAAACCCTGGCTTACTCAGTCAAGGCATACACGAGAAACAAGTACAAGTTCATGCTTCCTGCTGCCCCCCCTTTTCTCTCTCTCTTTCTCTCCTCTCTCTAAAAGTCAATAAATAAAAAATTTTAATTAAAAAATTATAAATTTCTTAGGAATAAAAGGAAGAGAAAACATACAGAAATTATATGAAGAACACTGTTCTTATTAAAGAACATAAAATAAGATCTGAACAAATGGAAACAATAAGAATATTCATCTTTCTTAAATGACAAATATAGTACAATTCAAATGGAAATCTTTGTAAAAATCTCATTGAAACTAGATAAAATAATTTTATATTTTTATTATTATAAACATTAAAATTTTATTTATTTTTTAAGTGAGTTAAATATTCAGATGGTTCAAATTCAAAAGTTACCAAGAGGCACGCAGTGGTAAAACTCTCTTCCAGCCTTCCCCAGCAGCCATTCAGTTTTCTTCCATATAGGCAGTTTAGGCCACCAGTTTCTCCCATATAATTTCAGAGATATTTGGATAATTTTCTTTTTTCTTGCTCTCTTTTCTTCTTTAGCGAAAGAGAGAGAGAAAGAGAAAGAGAGAGACAGGAAAGAGAGAGATGTGAAGCATCAACTTGTAGGTTCATCACTTTAATGATTTCTTCTCATACGTGCCTTGATGAGGGGTCAAAGCAAGCCAGTGACCCATCGCTTAACCCAGCGGGCTCTTCATAAAAATTATTATTGATTAATTGATTTTAGAGAGACAGAGAGAGAGAGAGAGGGGAGAGAGAGAGAGAGAGACAGAGAGAGAGACAGAGAGAGCCAGACGGGCATTCATTTGTTGTTCTACTTAATTGTGCATTCATTGGTTGCTTATCGTATGTGCCCTGACTCGGGATTGAACCCACAGCCTTGGCATTTAGAAAGGATGCACTAACTAATTGAGCTAACTGGCTAGGGCCTGAATCATTTCCTTGCACAAGTGTTAGCACATACTGTGATCATATTGCTTTATTTGTCTTAATGTAACTTTGAGATGTATATGTACAAAGTATAATGTGACTTTGTTCCTTCATTTTAGTACAGAATTTCATTTCTCAGGTATGCCATTGTTTAACTGGCTCCCTGTTGATGGACAAAATACTTTTTTAAAAAATGTTTACTTTATTGATTTGAGAGAGAGAGAGAAAGAGAGAGACAGGAACATCAGTCTGTTCCTGTATGTGCCCTGACCAGGAATAAAAAATGCAACCTCTGTGCTTTGGACGACACCCTAACCCAGTGGTCCCCAACCCCTGGGCCCTGTCCGTGGGCCATTTGGTACCAGTCCACAGAGAAAGAATAAATAACTTACATTATTTCCATTTTATTTATATTTAAGTCTAAACGATGTTTTATTTTTTAAAAATGACCAGATTCCCTCTGTTACATCCGTCTAAGACTCACTCTTGATGCTTGTCTTGTAAGTTCGACAATTATATTTTAAAATACCTCAGTTTTTACGCTGGTCGCATAATTTTATTTTGTGCATTTATCCATCCCACCCTAAAGGCCGGTCCGTGAAAATATTTTCTGACATTAAACCGGTCTGTGGCCCCAAAACGGTTGGGGACCACTGCTCTAACCAACCGAGCTATCCAGCGAGAGCAATTTAAAATTAATCTCCTAGGCCTGACTAGTGGTGGCACAGTGGACGGGTCATTGGCCTAGGATGCTGAGGTCCCAGGTTTGAAACCTTGAGGCTGACGGCTTGAGCGTGGGCTCACGCAGTTTGAGCGTGGGATCATTAACAAAATTCCAAGGTCACTGGCTTAAGCTCAAGCTTGCTGGCTTGAGTAAGGGGTCACTGTCTCGTCTTGAGCCCCCCCGGGGCAAGGCATGTATAAGAGGCAATCAATGAACAACTAGGACGATGCAATTACAGGTTGATGCTTCCCATCTCTCTTCCTTCCTGTCTCTCCTCCACTCTCGTTCAAAAAAAGTATAAAATTAATCTATTTCTCACAAACAATACTTCGGTGAATAACGTTATACATACAATTTGTATGTTCCCAAGTATATATGTAAAATGCATTTCTAGACATAGATTTCTGAGTCAAACAGCATGCAGGTTTAAAATTCTTACAGATATCGCCAAATTGCTCTCCATAAAAGTTGTATAAATTTACTCTTACCATCAATATATGAAACTGCCTGTTTTTCTGCACTCTCACAAAAATATGGTTTTATTAAACTTTTTGATTTTTGCTTATTTATGAGATGAAAAGGGTATTTCAATGTAGTTTCATTTTGCATTTTTCTAATTATGGGTGAGTTTGAATATTTTTTCATAAGTTTAAGGCCCATATCGTCTTGTGAACTGTATGTTCATATTCTCTGCCTATTATTCTACTAGGTTGTTGCTCATTTTCTTACTGATTTTATTGTAGCTACTTATATATTATGGAAATTGGCCCTTTGTAATATTAGTTGCAAGTAATTATATATTTTACCACTTAGTAAAAGTACCATAAAATCACCATAATTAAAACATTATGGTATCAATAGGGAATAAAAAAATAGATCAGTGAAATTTAATTGTCCAGATATGCATAGTAAATCCAAATATGCACAGTAAATTAATATATAACAGAAAGCAGCACTACAATTCAATGACTTGATATATAGGTGTTGGCACAAATGGCTATCCACACGAAAGAAAATGATCCCATGCCCTTATACCGCATCAAAAATATAATCTGGGCTCTGACTAGTTGGCTCAGCAGTAGAACATCAGCCTAGTGTGTAGAAGTCCTGGATTTGATTCCTGGTCAGGGAACACAACAGAGGGGACCATCTGCTTCTCCACCCTTCCTCCTATTCCTTCTGTCTGTTTCTCTCCCCCCCTCTCCTCCTGAAGCCACCTCAAATGGTTCAAACCACTTGTCCTCAGGTACTGAGGACGCATCATGGCCTCGCCTTAGATGCTCAAATGGCTCGTTTCTGAGCAATAGAGCAGCGGCCCCAGAAAGGCAGACCATCGCCCCCTAGTGGGCTTTCAGGGTGGATCCCGGTCCCCGGACATCCAAGAGTCTCTCTCTTCTCCCTGCCTCCTTGACTCTTACTTAATTTTAAAAAAATGTGTGTGTGTGTGTGCGCGTGTGTGCGTGTGCGTGCGTGTGCATAATCTGAAGGAGTGAAAAAAAATTAAAATAAACTTATTCTGAAAACAATTTTAGCCTGAACTGTGGCGGTACAGTGGATAAAGCATTGACCTGGAATGCTGAGGGCGCCAGTTCCAAACCCCTGGCTTGTCTGGTCAAGGCATGTATGAGAAGCAACTACTGTACTATGAGTTGATACTTCCCATACCCCCCCCTCTGTCTCTCTCTAATTTCCTCTCTAAAAAACAAAAAAGAAAAACAATTTTAGATTTACAAAAAAATTGCATATAGTTTAAAGTTTCCATACCTCACGCCCAGTTTCTTTTATTAACATCTTACTTTAGTATAGACCAGTGATTTTCAACCAGTGTGCTACAGAATTTTAAAAAAATGCAATACCACCCTGGATGATTGGCTTAGTGAATAGTGTTGGCCCAGCATGCAGATGTCCCAGGTTCAATCCCCAGTCAGGGCATACATTAGAAGTGACCACCTGTTTCTCTTCCCCACCCTCTCCCCCTTCTCTCTCTCTTCCCCTCTTGCACCAGTGGCTCGGTTGATCTGAGCGTGGCCCTGGGCACGGAGGATAGCTTTACTGATTCAAGCATCGGCCTTAAACAAGGGTTGCAGGTGGATCCCGTTTGGGCCACATGTGAGAGTCTGTCTCATAATCTCCTTTCCTCTCACTTAAAAAAATAAAAATAATAAAACTAATATATGCAATATCTGATTATTTAGTCAGGGACAATGACCTCTTTTTTTTTTAAACTGTCAAATAAAACACTGGCAGTAACCGACACAATAGCCATCTAGTAGTCTAGTGTGAACAAATAACACCAGTGTTTTGGTAACATTGTCAAAAAATATGTCTTTTGGTGTGCTGCAGAATTTTAGCAATTAGTTTATGTGTGCCATGAGATGTGAAAGGTTGAAAATTGCTGGTATAGATAGTACATTTGTCATAATTAGTTCAAAACTAATAAAGCAATATAGATACATTTAATTAACTGAAGTTCATACTTTATTCAGATTTCCTCACTTTTATCCGAATGTTCTTTTTCTGTTCCAGGTTCCCATCCAAGATACCACATTACATTTATTTTTTAAAAATTTTATTAATTTTAATGGGGTGATATTGGTAAATCAGGGTACATATGTTCAGAGAAAACATCTCTAGGTTATTTTGACATTTGATTATGCTACACTCCCATCACCCAAAGTCCAATTGTCTTCTATCAACTTCTAACTGGTTTTCTTTGTGCCCCTCCCCTCCCCCAACCCCCTTTCTCTCCTCCCCCACCCACCCATAACCCCCACACTCTTGCCCATGTCTCTGAGTTTCTGGACACGTTTATAAATATTTCATATGTAATTATCCATATCTATGTTAAGCTAGATATGCATTTATAATGATGTCTCCAGATCTAATACATTACCCTGTGAATCATTCTAGCTTCCTCCTACCTTGTTTATTTGCAATGGTGGATGAACAATTGGCTATAAGAAAAAAAAAACTGGCTCAGTGGTAGAGAGCGTCAGCCTGGTGTGCAGGAGTCCCGGGCTCGATTCCTGGCCAGGGCACACAGGAGAAGCACCCATCTGCTTCTCTGCCCCTCCCCCTCTTCTTCTTCTCTGTCTCTCTCTTCCTCTCCCTCAGCCAAGGCTTCATTGGAGCAAAGTTGGCCCTGGTGCTGAGGATGGCTCCATGGCCTCTGCCTCAGGTGCTAGAATGGCTCTGGTTGCAACAGAGCAACAGCCCAGATGGGTGAAGCATCGCCCCCTGGTGGGCATGCCGGGTGGATCCCAGTTGGGCGCATGCGGGAGTCTGTCTGACTGCCTCCCTGTTTCCAACTTCAGAAAAATACAAAAAAAAAAAAAAAGAAATAAAAAAATACTTGAACAACATTTATTGGGGTTCTGGAGAACATTGTTGAGGTCAAGGAAATCTTCCTAAATGAGATATAAGATCCAAAAGCCAGTAAAAACACATAATTGATTACATAGATTTAAAAAAAAATTTATGTTCCCAAACAACATAAACAAAGTCAAATTACACATGGTATACTCAGAAAGTGTTTTCAACACATGAAATACACATGTGACAATATTCCTCACATACAGTTTCTATAAGATAAATGTCTAATTGAAAAAAAAATGTGAAAAATATAAATAAACAATACATGAAGAGAAATGACTAATGAATGAGAAAATATCCAACCTTCCTAGCAGTGATGGAAAATACTGTTTCTATCTTTAAGATTTAAAAGTTAAAGTATAAACAGCATTGAATGCCATTCAGGACTGGGGTAAAGGTCAATCTAAATGTTGCAGGTGGGAATTGATTTATCAAAACCCTTTTGGAGAGCCTGACCTGTGGTGGCGCAGTGGATAAAGTGGCGACCTGGAAACGCTGAGGTCGCCGGTTCGAAACCCTGGGCTTGCCTGGTCAAGGCACATATGGGAGTTGATGCTTCCAGCTCCTCCCCCCTTCTCTCTGTCTCTCCTCTCTCTCTCTCTCTGTCTGTCTCTCCCTCTCCTCTCTAAAATGAATAAATAAAAAAAAAAACCTTTTTGGAGAGAGATCTTAAGGTAAATTTTTAGAAGCAGAAATACATTAGCAAGCCTCAATTTTATTTATTTATTTATTTATTTATTTATTTATTTATTATTTATGAGAGGAAGAGAGAGGAACAGGTGGAGAGATAGAAAAAGAGAGAAGCATTAACTTGTTGTTCCTCTCAGTTTTGCAATTAATTGCTTCTCATATGTACCCTGGTTGGGGCTCAACCTGAAGCCCTTGAAGTTGAGCTGGCAACCCTGAGCTCGAGCACACGACCCCAGGATCAAACCAGCAGCATCAGTGCTCCAGGACAATACTCTACCCACTATGCCACTGGCCAAAGTTAGCAATCTTTAATTTTAGAGTGTATCCTATATAAATAAAAGTACTGATTTGTTATATTGTAGGTTGAAGAAGGCTTATGAAAGCATTGTTTGTGGAAGCAAATCTGGAAACTTTCTGAATGTTTTTTAGCAATATTGAAGCAATATAGCAATACTATGGAATATTGTCGACACAGCTATTAAAATATGAATTAGAGGCCCTGGCCATTTGGCTCAGCGGTAGAGCATCGATCTCACATGTGGATGTCCCAGGTTTGATTCTCAGCCAGGGCACACAGGAGAATCGCCCATCTGCTTTTCCACCCTTCTCCCCTCTCCTTTCTCTCTACTTCTCTCTTCCTCTCTTATAGCCAAGGCTCCATTCGAGCAAAGATGGCCCCAGCACTGAGGATGGCTCCATGGCCTCCACCTCAGGTGCTAGAATGGCTCCGGTTGCAATGGAGCAATGCTTCAGATGGGCACAGCATCACTCCTTAGTGGGCCTGCCGGGTGGATCCTCTTTGGGCAGATGCGGGAGTCTGTCTCTCTACCTCCCTGCTTCTCACATCAGAAAAAAAAATATATATCTATATCTATATATATATAGATATAGATATATATAGATAGATATAGATATATATATAGATATAGATATATATATTGGATATATAGAGCAAGAAGTATATATATGTATATATAAAAATATATTTTAAAAGTATATATATATATTTATATATATATAAATTAGATATATAATCTATTAGCCTGGAAGAATTTCCATGAAGCATCATAAAATGAAAAGAAAAGTGATTGCAGACAAGTACATATGGCATAATCTTTTGTGGGGGTGGTAACCAACAACAATGACAGCAAAACCCTTTATATCTGTATTTTTTAGTATGAGCAGAGGCAGAGAGAAGATATATTAGGTTAAGTTCCCTGAGAATTAGACATTTAAGAGGGGATCTGAGTGCCAATATTCTATTTGGGAGGCGGTCCTAGAAAGTGTTTGTAGGAAAATAGAAAAGTGAGGTGGAAAGAAAGTCAATGCGAGGTGCATTAGTGAATGGGTAGGGCTGTGAGCAACTGGGGTTCAGTCCTACCTGGGATTGCTTGGTGATTATTTATTTATTTATTTTTACAGAGACAGAGAGAGAGTCAGAGAGAGGGATAGATAGGGACAGACAGACAGGAACAGAGAGAGATGAGAAGCATCAATCATCAGTTTTTTGTTGCGACACCTTAGTTGTTCATTGATTGCTTTCTCATATATGTCTTGATGGAGGGCCTTCAGCAGGCTGAGTGACCCCTTGCTCAAGCCAGTGACCTTGGGTGCAAGCTGGTGAGCTTTGCTCAAACCAGATGAGCCCACGCTCAAGCTGGCGAGCTCAGGGTCTCGAACCTGGGTCCTCCGCATCCCAGTTCAATGCTCTATTCACTGCGCCACCACCTGATCAGGTAGAGGGAGGACATTTAAAGAGGTAATTAAGGTAAATTGAGGTTGGAGTCATTTGGATAGGCCCTAATCCAATATTACTGGTGTCCTTATATGAAAAAGAAATTAGGACACAGACACACACAGACTGAGGGGCAACTATGTTCGAACACAGTATGAAGGCAGCTATCTGCAAGCCAAGGAAAGAGGCCTCAGAAGAAACTGACTTGCTGACAACTTTACCTTGCACTTCTAGCCTCTAGAACTGTGAGAAAATAAGTTTCTGTTTTTTAAGCTACTAAGTCTGTGGTGTTTTGTTTTGGTGGCCCTAAGAAATCCAGTTTCTCATCTATGTTGTTCTTAGAAACGCCATAGTTTATTAGTTATCTCCACAGACCCCTGCAGGTCAAAGTCCCGTCTTTGCCAGTCCATACTTGCTGTCCATTATGATTAGTACATTCACCTTGACTCTGATTGTTACCTGTTGTCACCTGGCCTCTGCTATTCTAGAATCCTACTGTCACAATTGGGACCAGAGAGCCTAATTCCATAGCAGTCTCCCCTATCTTAAAACCTGACTCACAGAAGATAGCCACCATGGAGTATTTCAGCAATGCTAGTAACATACTTCTTGTTGCCTTGATAAAAGAAGTGTCTTCTGGGCCCTCCCAGGGGACATTGTCAATTGGTGTGTTTTCTCATCTTATATTAAAAAGCCATTCTAGTTTACCCACCTTTCTGAAATTTCTGACCCTTCTCTCAGTCCTCTGTCAAGGTGGTTCCAACAATTCAACTTTATTTACTAAATAGGCTTTGTTGTTTCCAAGTATCAAGAGGCCATTCCAGCAACATACTAGGACTGGCTCCAGGTGTCCTTGCCAGGATGTTAAATCCTGAGTCAGAGGAGAGTGTTCCAATATCATGGTTCTTGTTCTCATGGGATATAGAGCCCAATAGGGGAGAAAAATCATACAATATATATACATATATGCAAACTGGGAGAAGTACTAGCTAGGTATGGCAGACACGGATGTTCAGGTAACCCAGTTCCCACACCCAATCCCATTTATTCTAGCCTCCTTCCAGATAGGATTTTGACCAATGAGACAAAAGTGTGTAGTGGTAGCCAAATCATGCCCCCCCCACCACATCCTAATTACTGGAAGTTGTAAATACATTACATTACTTGGCAAAGAGGAATTAAGGTTGCAGATGAAACTAGGCTTGCTATTTTAAATTAACCTTAAAATAGGGAGCATATCACCTTGGTGGCTAGCTCAGTTAGTTAAAGCATCATTCCAATATTCCCAGGTTGTGGGTTTGATCCGCAGTCAGGGCACGTACAAGAATTAAGCAATGAATGCATAAGTAAGTAGAACAAAAAATCTATGTTTCTCTGTCTCTCTCCCTTCCTCTCTTTATAAAATCAATACATTTATGAAAAAAAAATAGAGAGCATATCCTGGATTACCCAGGTGGGGCTGGTGCAGTCAAAAGGGTCCTTGAATGTGGCACATGGTGGCCAAAGAAGAGAGAAGGAAGTTTGATGACAAAAGCAGAAGTCAATGATGTGATTGCCGGCTTTGAGGGCAAAAAGGGGCCATGAGCCAAGGAATAGGAGCAGTCTCTAAAAGATGGAAAAGATAAGGACACCAATTGAGCCTCTAGAAGGGATGCAACTCTGCCAATACTGATTTTAGCTCAGTGAGACCCATTCAGACTTATGACTTCCAATCAATTAGTGTTGTTTTCTGCCACTAAATTTGCTGAGATATTTTTAAAAATTGATTTTAGAGAGGAAGGGAGACAGAGAAACATAAATTTGTTGTTGCACTTACTGATGCATTTATTGGTTGATTCTTCTATGAGCCCTGACTGGGAATCGAACCTGCAACCTTGATTTATTGGGATGATACTCTAACCAACTAAGCTACCTGGCTAGGACTTTGAAGATTTGTTTTAGGGGTCTTAGGAAAATAATGCATGGGTTCTGGTGAAAAGCTTTTGGTTTCCTGACATGACGCAGGTTTCATCACCTTCCTCTTCTTCCTTATTCTTGCCTTGAATGTGGACCTGTAAAGTTCATGTGGTGACCCTGAAGGAAAGGCCAAGAGGACTGCAAATCCATCGGCCCTGACATCGTTGAGCTACTGAACAAATGCCAGGCTTCTAGTTCTGTGAGAAAAATAAACCCAGATGCCCATATTTTAGAGCTTCTGTAGTTAAAGCTTCTGTTACTCTCAGAAAATAGCATCCCTAAGTGATAAGAAGGTAAAAATACAAGGGTCCATGAGAGAATATCATTGAGATCTTACCTTTTCATGAAATGTATGTATAGTGGATTTTTATTCTCCTTTTCCTTTTTTTTTTTCTGTCCAACCTCCAATTCCCTTTTCTGTTTGGGGCAAAATCCTCAGTGTGTACACCACTGGTGGACTTCAGAACCAAACCTCCTACTTCAAAGTTTAGAGGAAGACATCTTCCATCTCCCTGCCTTTTGGCAACCAGTTCACGAGCACATGTTCACCATTGTATTTTCAGCACATAGCACATACGTAACATGTAGTAGCAGCTCAGTAAACTTTTAGTGCATAAAGGAATGCACGAACAAGGACATAGACACATAGACATGCATAGACATAGACACATAAGAAATAGCATACTCACTGCAGCATTTTGGGGGGGGGGCTCATAGCTAAGAACTAGAAACAATTTAAGTGTTTATCTATAAAAAACTGGTTATAGCCTGACCAGGCGGTGGTGCAGTGGATAGAGCGTTGGACTGGGATGCAGAGGACTCAGGTTCAAGACCCCAAGGTCGCCAGCTTGAATGCGGGCTCATCTGGTTTCAGCAAAGCTCACCAGCTTGGACCCAAGGTTGCTGGCTCGAGCAAGGGGTTACTTGATCTGCTGTAGCCCCACAGTCAAGGCACATATGAGAAAGTATTCAATGAACAGCTAAGCTGCTGCAGCGAAAAACTAATGATTGATGCTTCTCATCTCTCTCTGTACCTGTGTGTCTGTCCCTATCTATCCTTCTCTCTGACTCTCTGTCTCTGTAAAAAAATTAAAAAAAAATAAAAAAGAAAATAAAAAAAAAAAGAAACTGGTTATACAGATAATTGATTTTTAACGTGTTTTTTTTTTTTGCATTTTTCCAAAGCTGGAAACTAGGAGGCAGTCAGACAGACTCCTCATGCGCCCGACCGGGATCCACCCGGCATGCCCACCAGGGGGCGATGCTCTGCCCATCTGGGGCGTCGCTCTGCTGCATCCAGAGCCATCCTAGCGCCTGAGGCAGAGGCCACAGAGCCATCCTCAGCACCTGGGCCATCTTTCCTCCAATGGAGCCTCGGGTGCAGGAGGGGAAGAGAGAGACAGAGAGGAAGGAGAGGGGGAGGGGTGGAGAAGCAGATGGGCGCTTCTCCTGTGTGCCCTGGCCGGGAATCGAACCCAGGACTCCTGCACGCCAGGCCAACGCTCTACCACTGAGCCAACCGGCCAGGGCCAGATAATTGATTTTTAAGAAGTAAATTCTTGATACATTTTAACAGAGGAATATTCAGCCTTTATAAATAATGAGGCTGATCTTCAATGTACTGACAGGAAAGAATGTTCATGATTTATTATTAAGGGAAAATGCAAGTTGCAGAATAGTATGGTGCTATTTGTGTGATAGAGAATAAACTGAAGTTGATTGTCCTGGGGAAACAAGAACACCAAGAACCAGAAAGAACTAAGGGTCAAATTCTTGGCTTTGAATTGTTCCAGGAACACACACTCAGCATATTCCTGCCTCATGGTCTGAGCGCTGCTTATCTTCCTGTCTGGAAAACTCCCCCTTCAACTATTTACATGTTAATATGAATTTTGCTATTAACATATCAATATCTTGCTCTCTCCTTTCATGTTTTTAAAGAGAGAGAGAGGAGAGGGAGGAGCAGGAAGCAACTCCCGTATGTGCCTTGACCAGGCAAGCCCAGGGTTTCAAACTGGTAACCTCAGAGTTCCAGGTCAACATTTTTATCCACTGTATAACCACAGCTCAGGCTTGGATTCTCCTTTCATTAAGGTATCTGTCCAATGTTACCTTATTATGGAGGCCTGTCTTGACTACCCTATCTTTTTTTTTCTTTTTTAGCAAGAGAGATAGATAGATAGAGAGAGACAGAGGGACACAGAGAAGTGAGAGACGAGAAGCATCAACCCATAGCTGTGGCACCCTAGTTGTTCATTGACTGAGGGGCTCCAACTGAATCAGTGACCCCTAGTTCAAGCCAGCAACCTTGGGCTCAAGCCAGAGACCATGGGGTCATGTCTATGATTCCACACTCAAGCTGGCGAGCCTGTGCTCAAGTTGGCGACTTTGGAGTTCTGAACCTGGGTCCTTAGCATCCCAGGTCAATGCTCTATTTACTGCACCACCTCCTAGTCAGGCTTGACTACCCTCTCTTAGAGAGTGTGTCCTATCACTCTCTATTCCCTTGGTCTGCTTTATTATTTATGCATACATACATATATATTATATACACAAGTAATATATATATATATATATAACATATTTGTTTAATTGTTTATTATATCACTTCTCCACTCAATGTAAACTCCATGAGACCAGGGATCTAGGTGATTCTGATATGGTTGCTGAATTACCTCTGCTAGGAACCACTTCTTATACTTAGGGCAGGAATTATCAAAGCGTGATCTCCAGACCAGCAATATCACTATCATGTATAATTTGTTAGAAATGCAAATTCTCAAGTTCCACCTACTGAATCAGACACCCTGGGAGCAGGGCTCAGCAGTGTTTTGGACAAGCCCTCCAGGTGATTCTGATGCACACTGAAGTGTGAGAACCACTGACTTTGGTTTTCTTTTTTAGTCAGCATTCCCCAGCTCTCTTCCTAGGTATCTTTTAGATGTAGAAATATATCAACTCCTTTCCTTATTGTTTCCTGTATGCTGCTCCTAAGCATATTCTAAATAAGATAGAAATGTTGAAATTCTGTGTTTAAGTTACCTTAAATTTAATTAAATTTTTCTTTCTTATTTATTTATTGATTGATTTTACTGCTCTCTCTTTTTTTAATTTATTGATTTTAGAGAGAGGAATGGAAGGAGGAGGGAGAAAGAGACATCAATCTGTTTCTGTATGTGCCCTGACTAAGAATTGAACCTGCAACCTTTGTGTATCAGGATAACGCTCTAACCAACTGAACTATCTGGTCAAGGTAACTTAAATTTTTCTTGAACTTTATTATTTAGAAAACGGGTGACAGTGTGTATTTTTGGCTTTGCAGGCCATAGAGTCTGATGCACACTATACAACTCTACCCTTGTAGTGTAGAAAGCAGCCACAGACAGTATGTAAATGAACGAGTGTGGCTGTTCCAATAAAACTTCACACATGGACGCTGAAATTGGAATTGTTGGCAATCTGGTGGCATAATGTGTATATAATATGATGTTATTTTGTATTTCTCTGATTATATTCATTTTGCCTTTCCTGTAAAATGTTTGTCCATTTCTTTGCCCTTTTCCTTACCTGCTAAAGAGAAATCATTCCAGTGGGCAGTACCCTTGGCCATTTACTTTTTTTAAAAATTAATTTTAATGGGGTGACATTGATAAATCAGGGTACATATGTTCAGAGAAAACATCTCTAGGTTATTTTGATTATGCTGCATTCCCATCACCCAAAGTCCAATTGTCTTCCGTCACCTTCTAACTGATTTTCTTTGTGCCCCTCCCCTCCTCCAACCCCCTCCCACTCCTCCTCCCACCCCGTAACCCCCACACTCTTGTCTATGTCTCTGAGTCTCATTTTTATGTCCCACCGATGTATGAAATCATATAGTTCTTAGTTTTTTCTGATTTACTTGTTTCACTCAGTATAATGTTATCAAGATCCATCCATGTTGTTGTAAATGATCCGATGTCCTCATTTCTTATGGCTGAGTAGTATTCCATAGTATATATGTACCAAAGCTTTTTAATCCACTCGTCCACTGATGGACACCTGGGCTGTTTCCAGATCTTTTGCTATTGTGAACAATGCTGACATAAACATGGGGGTGCATTTCTTCTTTTCAAACAGTGCTATGGTGTTTGTGGGGGTATATTGCTAAAAGTAGTATAGCTGGGTAAAAAGACAGTCCGATTTTTAATTTCTTGAAGAATCTCCATACTGTTTTCCACAGAGGCTGCACGAGTCTGCATTCCCACCAGCAGTGCAGGAGGGCTCCCTTTTCTCCATATCCTCATCAGCACTTATTCTGTGTTGTTTTGTTGATAGCGCCATTCTGACTGGTGTGAGGTGATATCTCATTGAGGTTTTAATTTGCATTTCTCTAATGATTAGTGATGTTGAGCATTTTTTCATCTGCCTATTGGCCATCTGTATGTCCTCTTTGGAAAAGTGTCTATTCATTTCTTTCGCCCATTTTTTGATTGGATTGTTTGTCTTCCTCCTGTTGAGTTTTACAAGTTCTTTATAAATTTTGGTTATTAACCCCTTATCAGACGTATTGTCAAATATATTCTTCCATTGTGTAGTTTGTCTTTTTATTCTGTTCTTATTGTCTTTAGCTGTGCAGAAGCTTTTTAGTTTGATATAGTCCCATTTGTTTATCCTGTCTTTTATTTCACTTGCCTGTGGAGACAAATCAGCAAATATATTGCTGCGAGAGATGTCAGAGAGCTTACTGCCTATGTTTTCTTCTAAGATGCTTATGGTTTCACGGCTTACATTCAAGTCTTTTATTCATTTTGAGTTTATTTTTGTGAATGGTGTAAGTTGGCGGTCTAGTTTCATTTTTTTGCAGGTAGCTGTCCAATTTTCCCAACACCATTTGTTGAAGAGGCTGTCTTTACTCCAATGTATGCTCTTACCTCCTTTGTCAAATATCAGTTTTCCATAAAGGTGTGGGTTTATTTCTGAGTTCTCAGTTCTGTTCCATTGATCTATATGCCTGTTCTTATGCCAGTACCAGGCTGTTTTGAGTACAATGGCCTTGTAGTATAACTTGATATCTGGAAGTGTGATACCTCCCACTTTATTCTTTCTTTTCAAGATTGCTGAGGCTATTCATGTTGTTCTTTGGTTTCATATAAATTTTTGGAATATGTCTTCGATATCTTTGAAGTAAGTCATTGGTATTTTAATCAGTATTACATTGAATTTATAATTTGCTTTGGGTAATATAGACATTTTAATGATGTTTATTCTTCCTAACCATGAGCATGGTATATGCTTCCATTTGTTTGTATCTTCCCTGATTTATTTTATCAATGTTTTATAATTATCTGAATACAAGTCTTTAATCTCCCTGGTTAAATTTATTCCTGGGTACTTTATTTTTTTTGGTTGCAATGGTAAAGGGGATTGCTTCCTTAATTTCTCTTTCTAACAGTTCATTGTTAGTGTATAAAAATGCCTCTGATTTCTGAGCATTAATTTTATATCCTGCCACCTTGCTGAATTCATTTATCAGGTCTAGTAGTTTTATGACTGAGACTTTAGGGTTTTCTATATACAATATCATATCATCTGCAAATAATGATAGTTTTATTTCTTCTTTTCCAATTTGGATGCCTTTTATTTCTTTTTCTTGTCTGATTGCTGTGGCTAGGACTTCCAGGAATATGTTGAATAAGAGTGGTGAAAGGGGGCACCCCTGCCTTGTTCCTGATCTTAAGGGGATTGCTTTTAATTTTGCCCATTGAGTATGAGGTTGGCTGTGGTTTGTCATAGCTGGCCTTCATCATGTTGAGGTATGTTCCCTGTATTCCCACTTTGCTGAGAATTTTGATCATGAATGGGTGCTGGATTTTATCAAATGCTTTTTCTGCATCTATTGAAATTATCATGTCGTTTTTCTCGTTCCTTTTGTTTATGTGATGAATCACATTGATTGATTTGCGAATATTGTACCAGCCTTGCCTCCCAAGAATAAATCCTACTTGATCATGGTGTATGATTTTTTTTCATATATTGGTGGATCCGGTTTGCTAATATTTTGTTGAGGATTTTAGCATCTAAATTCATTAGGGATATTGACCTATAATTTTCTTTCTTTGTGTTGTCTTGGCCTGGTTTTGGAATCAGAATTATACTCACTTCATAAAAGGAGCTTGAGCTTGGAAGTCTTCCTTCCTCTTGAATTTTTTGAAATAGCTTGAGAAGGATAGGAGTTAGTTCTTCTTTGAATATTTGGTAGAATTCACTTGTGAAGCCATCAGGCCCAGAACTTTTCTTTTTTGGGAGTTTTTTGATAACTGTTTCAACCTCATTTGTTGTAATTGATCTGTTTAGGTTTTCTGATTCTTCCAGATTAATTTTTGGAAGATTATATGTTTCAAGGAATTTGTCCATTTCATCTAGGTTGTCTAGCTTTTTGACGTACAGTTCTTCATAGTATTTTCTTACAATATTTTGTATTTCTGTTGTGTCAGTTGTTATTTCTCCACTCTTGTTTCTAATTTTATTTATTTGAGTCCTTTCTCTTTGTTTCTTGGTGAGTCTGGTAAAAGGTTCATCGATCTTGTTTACCTTTTCAAAGAACCAGCTCCTGGTTTCATTGATCCCCTGTATTGTTTCTTTAGCCTCTATGTCATTTATTTCTGCTCTGATCTTTATTATTTCCTTCCTTCTACTAGCTCTGGGCTTTACTTGCTGTTCTTTTTCTAGTTCTTTTAGATGCAGGGTCAAGTTGTTTATTTGAGATTTTTCTAGCTTCTTGAGGTATGCCTGTAATGCCCTAAACTTCCCTCTCAGCACTGCTTTTGCTGTGTCCCATAAATTTTGAGTTGATGTATACTCATTATCGTTCTTTTCTAGGAATGTTTTAATTTCTTCTTTGGTCTCAGTCATTTACTTTTTATGAAGGGAAATGAAACCTGATATATGGACATAGAGTGAATTGTGAAAAGTGGCAATTATTATTAGAGGAATAGAAGGACAATGTTGGAATACCAGTGGCACCAAAATATAGGAAACAGATATGTACATGGGCCCTTGCGAGTGGGCTCAATGTGCACCGACCTTTGTGTCTCACATTAATATCTGCCAAAGAGCATTCATTGCATAGGAGATTCAAAAACATCCAGGAGGCCTGACCTGTGGAGCACAGTGGATAAAGTGTCGACCTGGAATGCTGAGGTTGCTGGTTTGAGGCCTCGGGCTTGCTGGGTCAAGGCACATACAAGAAGCAATTATGAGTTGATACTTCCCACTCTTTTCCTCCAACGACCTTTCTCTTGCTCTCTATCCTCTCTCTAAAATAAGTAAATAAAACCTTAAAAATACCCAGCTAGGTGGATAAGCTAACCTTTCTCCATGACCACCCAGTACTTGTGTGATGGGCCCATGAATAGGTGGTTATGCAGGCAGGGAGGGAGGCTATGCATGGGTCCAGCAGCATATATTTCACCTCTCCACAGCTGATTTATTAATTTATTTGTTTTTCTTGATTTAAGAGAGAAAGAGAGAGAGATAAGAAGGGAGAGAGTGAGGGATGAGAGAAATGAGAAGCGTCAACTTGTAGTTGCATAATTTTAGTTGTTCATTGATTGCTTCTTGTATGTGCCTTGATTGGGGGGCTCGAGCATAACCAGTGACTGACTTCTTACTCAAGCCAATGACCTTGGGCTTTTCATGCCTGCGACATTTGGGCTTAAGCTGGCAAGCTTTGGGATTGTGTAGATGATTCCCCTGCTTAAGCCAGCAACCCCTTGCTGACAAGATGGTGCTCAGAGCCAGTGACCTCAGGGTTTCAAATCCGTAACCTCTGCATTCTGGGTTGACACTTTATCCACTGTACCACCGCTGGTCAGGCCAATTGGCTTTTGTAATAGTTTTTATTTACAAAAAAAGAAAGATCAAGTATAGAGACTATATACTCAACTACCATCTGATTACAAATGACAATAAAATACTATTAATTCAACTTTTTTTATGAGAGAGAGAGACAGGAAGGGAAACGAGAAGCATCAACTCATAGTTATTTGTTCACTGATTGCTTCTCATGCGTGCCTTGACCTGGGGACTCTAGCTATGCCAGTTACCCTTTGCTCAAGCCAGCAACCATGTGATCATGTGGATGATCCCACTCTCAAGCCAGTGACCCTGTACTCAGGCTGGTGAGCCCGTGCTAAACCAGTGACCTCAAGGTTTCAAACCTGAGACCTCAGAGTCTCAGGTCAATGTTCTATCCACTGCACCACCACCAGTCACGCCCATTGTCTCTTGTAATATTTTTTATTTACAATAAAGAAAGATCAGCCCTGGCCAGTTGGCTCAGTGGATAGAGAGTTGGTCCAGAGTGCAGACGTCCTTGGTTTGATCCCCTGTTTAGGGCACACATGAGAACTGCTTCTCTTCCCCACCCCCTTTTCTCTCTCTTCCCTTCCCACAGCCAGGGCTCAATTGATTCCAGTGTTGCCCAAGTGCTGAGGATGTCTCTGTTGATTCGAGCATCAGCCCCAGATGGCGGGGGTTGCAGGGTCAATCCCGGTCAGGGTGCATGCCAGGGTCTATCTCCCCTCCTTTTGCTTATAAAAGAAAGAAAGAAAGAAAGGAAGAAAGAAAGAAAGAAAGAAAGAAAGGAAGGAAGGAAGGAAGGAAGAAAGGAAGGAAGGAAGGAAGGAAGGAAGGAAGGAAGGAAGGAAGGAAGAGAGAGAGAGAGAGAAAGAAAGAAAGAGAGAAAGACCAAGTATAGAGAATATATACTCAACTACCATCTGATTATTTGATTATAAAAGATATTAAAATATTAATTCTATCTTTCTTAATAAAATACATACACACTTTTTTTAAGTGAGAGGATGAGAGATAGAGAGACAGACCCTGACCAGGATCCACCCAGCAACCTTCATCTGGGGCCAGTGTTCGAATCAACTGAACTATCCTCAGTGCCTAAGGCCGACGCTTGGACCAATCAAGCCACTGGCTGTGGGAAGGGAAGAGGTACAGAAGAGAGTGAGGGATGGAAAGAGAAGCATATGGTCACTTCTTTTGTGTGTCCAGACTGGGAATTGAACCCAGGACATCTATACTCCAGGCCAATCCTCTGTCCACTGAGCCAACCAGCCAGGGCCATACATACTTTGATTTGGGTTTGCCTTGCTTGCCTGTACTGCCCCTGCTTAATTCTACTGCCTCCTCATTTTCTTCATATAACCCTTCAATAAACCCTTTGTACTCCTAACCAGGTTCAACTTCTGCTTTCTAAAGAACACAATCTGTGACAACCTCTTGTTAGGAGGGAATAAGACACTTGTAATGGGTGGCAAGCACTGAATGGTGATTATGCAAATTATCACCCATAAAACTTTCAAATGGAATACAAGTGGAGGCAAAGCTTTGGGAAATCAAGTGGCTAGAGCACTTAGTCCATATGGTGAAGGTGATTGCAAAGAATGTGACTGGGAGCCCTGGCTGGTTGGCTCAGTGGTAGAGCATCAGCCTGGCGTGTAGGAGTCCCAGGTTCGATTCCTTGCCAGGGCACACAGGAGAAGCACCCATCTGCTTCTCCACCCCTCCCCCTCTCCTTCCTCTCTGTCTCTCTCTTCCCCTCCCACAGCCAAGGCTCTATTGGAGCAAATTTGGCCCTGGGGCTGAGGATGGCTCCATGGCCTCTGCCTCAGGTGCTAGAATGGCTCCAGTTCCAACAGAGCAACGCCCCAGATGGGCAAAGCATCGCCCCCTGGTGGGTATTTCGGGTTGATCTTGGTTGGGCACATGCAGGAATCTGTCTGACTGCCTCCCGGTTTCCAACTTCAGGAAAAAAATACAAAAAAAAAAAAAAGAAAGAAAGTGACTGGGACTAAATTCCTCTGATGATCCTAGAGAGCTTATACAGAAAAAGAGGACAAATGAATAGTCTTGAATGTACAAGTCAGATCATAATGGAAAATCAAAGAGCCCTAGTGCCACCACTGAAGTACTTTTTATTTTCCTGGAGCTACAGGGCAGATATGCCTGAAGATCATGCTCAGGGACTGATTATAAATGTTGCAGAATTACAGCACTATTTAAAGACACAGCCTTGCTTGGACTCTTAGGCTAAGTTAAGGGCACTCCTGGTGAAAGAAAGGAACCCTAACACATTGGATGGAAATATTAGGGCATAAACAGATGAAGCTGAGAAAAGTTTAGCCTCCAATGCCCCTGAACCTCCTTTGCCAGTAGAAAGAGTCCTACATTCCTTGTCCAACAGTACCAGCCTTCCTCTGCATGAAAACATTTAAACGACTTCCACCTGGGTGTTTGTCTCACAAGGACATGTGATTTTCTTTTTCTTTCTTTCTTTCTTTTTTTATTTTATTAATTTATTGTGTTTACATAGAACATGTAATTTTCCTCAAGACCAACCACCCAATACTTCATTGCCTCCACTCCCATAGGATCTTTAGATTTCGGTAGAGCTTATATACTCAAATGCGCAAGGAGAAGAGAATGTTGACGTGGACCTATTATATGCAACTTGCTCAGTGCCTACCTCCAAATATACTCACTGGAGGACTGTGCAGTAGAGCTTTCTGGGTTGAAGAATTTTCAGTTTTAAAACCATGACAGCCCTGGCCGGTTGGCTCAGTGGTAGAGCATCAGCCTGGCATGCGGGAGTCCTGGGTCTGATTCCCGGCCAGGGCACACAGGAGAAGCGCCCATCTGCTTCTCCATCCCTCCCCCTCTCCTTCCTCTCTGTCTCTCTCTTCCCCTCCCGCAGCCAAGGCTCCATTGGAGCAGTGTTTGCCTGGGCACTGAGGATGGCTCTGTGGCCTCTGCCTCAGGCGCTAGAATGGCTCTGATTGTGGCAGAGCGACTCCACAAGATGGGCAGAGCATCGCCCCCTGGTGGGCGTGCTGGGTGGATCCCGGTCGGGCACATGCGGGAGTCTGTCTGACTGCCTCCCCCGTTTCCAACTTCATAGAAATACAAAAAAGAAAAAAAAAATGAATAAAAACAACCTTTAAGAAAAAACCAAAAAACAAAACAAAAACACCATGACAGTCCCAGGAAAATTGGGACAAGATGTTCACTCTACTGGGAAGATACTTTTCACTAAGGCATCAAGAAATACATTGGTGAACCTGACCAGGTGAAGGCAGAGTGGATAGAATGTTGACCTGGGACACTGAGGACCCAGGTTCAAAACCCCAATGTTGCCGGGTTGAGCTCAGGCTCATTGAGCTTGAGCATGGGCTTACCAGCTTGAGAAAAGGGTCGCCAATTTGAATGTGGGATCATAGACGTGACTCCATGGTGTCTGGCCTGAAGCCCAAGGTTGCTGGCTTTAACAAGTGGTCACTGGCTTGGCTGGAGCCCCCTGATTAAGGCAAATATGAGAAAGCAATCAATGAACAACTGAAGTGCCACAACTATGAGTTAATGCTTCTCATTCTTCTCCCTTCATTTCTGTCTCTGTCTTTCTGTCTCTGTATGTCTGTCTGTCTCTCATTAAAAAAAAAGATTGGTGAGAGGAGCACCAGAATAACTGATTAGCTCTGTGGAATTTTGTAGGCCAGAGATGACAATGGGGGATGATGGTGGGAGATGCTTCAGTGAAAGTGGGCTCCTTGATTTCAATAGGAACAATAGGTCCCTAAAGGGTGAATGAACTCCAGTTGATGGTACTTAACTGTCAGAACTAAGGTGGGTGCAATTAACATAAAGCACAGTGAAAGAATGGTAATCAGAGTGTTTTGATCTCTATCTCTTGCAATGGGTGATTGTTCATGGAATTCTTTTTTTTTTTTTTTTTTTTTTTTTTTTTTTTTTTTTTACAGAGGCAGAGATAGACAGGGACAGACAGACAGGAACAGAGAGAGATGAGAAGCATCAATCATCAGTTTCTCGTTGTGCGTTGCAACTTCTTAGTTGTTCATTGATTGCTTTCTCACATGTGCCTTGACCGCCGGCCTTCAGCAGACCGAGTAACCCCCTGCTGGAGCCAGCAACCTTGGGTCTAAGCTGGTGAGCTCTTTGCTCAAGCCAGATGAGCCCGCGCTCAAGCTGGCAACCTCGGGGTCTCGAACCTGCGTCCTTCCGCATCCCAGTCCGACGCTCTATCCACTGCGCCACCACCTGGTCAGGCTGTTCATGGAATTCTTAAGAATGAAACAGATGTGACATATAGAAGCAGAAAAATTCTAGGCTTTGTGTGCAGAAATCTTGCTGACTTCTGAACTCTTACTCTGTTTCCAGATGTACTAGCCAGTTCACAGATCTGGAGCCCCTTGATTAAGGGGAAGGCTGAATCTCTTTGAGAAAGGATCCTGCTAAAATGTTATCACAGATATACATACACGAAGGGGGGCAAAAGTAGGTTTAGAGTTGTGAGTACGTAAAACAGAGTTTATTCTTGTATTATTAATTGTCATATAATTTTCTATATGAACAATGGTAAAACTACTATTGCCCAGCCCTGTATAATGCAAGTCTTCCAAGTCCTTCTCAGTCTGGGACCTGTGGTCATTTATTAGGGGACTATGAACAGGGAAAAGAAAATACCCACAACATTCTGAGAGTTATTGGATTCTGGCTTGGAATTGATGCTATTCTTGGAGACTCAGTATGCCACTGTGGTACACTACCAGGGTGGGGATTTATAGAGTCAGGCGATAAATTAAGTTTTTTTTTTTTAATAAATTTTTATTAATGGTAATGGGATGACATTAATAAATCAGGGTACATATATTCAAAGAAAACATGTCTAGGTTATTTTGTCATTAAATTATGTTGCGTACCCCTCGCCCAAAGTCAGATTGTCCTCCGCCACCCTCTATCTAGTTCTCTGTGCCCCTCCCCCTCCCCCTAACTCTCTCCCTCCCTCCCTCCCATGTCCTCCCTCCCCCCATCCCTGGTAACCACCACACTCTTGTCTATGTCTCTTAGTCTCATGATAAATTAAGTTTTTATCTGAGTTCATTTCAAGGGAGTGTGGACCCATCTTGGCAGAATCACCACAAACGTTTTTCTGACCCACTGATCCACGGAGGGAATCAAGTAAGAAGGGTCAAGTAGCATGCAGTGGAACTGTACCTCCTTCTTTCACTCCTATGGCCAAGAAAATAAATCAAAGCAATAACAAATTCCTGGGGCAAATTAAGAGATAAGAGCCACCACTAAGGACTTGAAAAATGGAAGTGTGGCCCTGACCAGGTGCTTAGTCGGTTAGATTGTCATCCTGAAACACCAAAATTGCAGGTTCAATCCTCAGTCAGGGTACATACAAGAATCAACCAATAAATGTATAAATAAATGGAACAACAAATTGATGTTTCTCTCTATCTCTTTCTCTTCCTCTCTCCCTTTCTCTCTCTCTAAATCAATAAATCAATTAAAAAAATGGAACCATGATGATTCTAACCACATGCCCATGTATAAGTTGCCTGTTTGGTCTATGGGAAAAGCCATATAGGTTTTGAAGAATGCTTTTGGCCTGACCTGTGGTGGTGCAGTGGATAAAGCATCGACCTGGAAATGCTGAGGTCGCTGGGTCGAAACCCTGGGCTTGCCTGGTCAAGGCACATGTGGGAGTTGATGCTTCCAGCTCCTCCCCACTTCTCTCTCTCTCTCTCTCTCTCTCTCTCTCTCTCTCTCCCTCCCTCTCTCTCTCCTCTCTAAAAATGAATAAAAAAATAAAAAATAATAAAAAGAATGCTTCTGAATTCCTCTTAATTTAATTATGTGGTGCCACCATTCACCACTGCTTTTTAAAATTTCGTGTGTAGCAGTAGTTTTAGATTTTTTAAATTTATTTTACAGAAAGAGTATGGGGAGAGTGAGAAGTATCAGCTCATAGTTGCTTCACTTTAGTTGTTTATTGATTGCTTGTCATATGGCTTTGATGGGGCAAGCACAGGGTTTCAAACTTGAGACCTTAGCATTCGAGGTCGAAACTACCCACTGCACCACCACAGGTCAAGCCCAATGTGGTATCTTTACTGGAGCAAATCAACACAACCCTGGAACCTATATTTCAATAGCAAATATTATCAGCAGAGATAATCAGAAATAGTTTGCATTCATTCTCTTACGTCAGGGTAACTGTGCTGTTTTCTGTCATAATCTAGTCCAAAATAAAGTTGATTATCTTTTTATCCCACAGACAGAATGCTGTTTCACTACATTGATGACACTATGCTAATGAATCTGAGGGGCAGAAAGAATGAAGCACCCTAGATATCTTATGGCCAGAGGATAGATGATAAACCCCCGTGAAAGTTTAGAAGCCTGCTTCATGGATGACATTTCTAGATATCAGTGATCTGGGGAATGTCAGGATATCTCTTCTAAAGTAAGAAATAAGTTGTTTTTCCTTGAAATACTACCAGAAAGAAAAAACTAATACCCGTGGACCTTTTTGGATTTGGGAGGCAACATATACCATATTTAGGCATGTTGCTTTAACCAATCCATTTACTGAGTAACCTGTAAGGTTGTCAGTTTTGAGTGGGATCTGAAGCAAGAAAAGTTTATGCAGCAAATCTGGGCTGCAGTGTATGCTGTCCTGTTACTTGGACCTTAGGGCTCTGAAGACCTGATGGCAGAGATGTTCTATGAAATCTCAATAGAAGTATCACAGCACAGACCTATAGGGTGCTGGGGTAAGTCCATGTTTTCTTTCTTTTTTTGTGTGTGAGAGAGAGACAGACAGACAGGGACAGATAGGCTGGAAGGGAGAGAGATGAGAAGCATCATTCTCTCTTTTTTTTTTTTTTTGTATTTTTCTGAAGTTGGAAATGGGGAGGCAGTCAGACAGACTCCCGCATGTGCCCAACCGGGATCCACCCGGCATGCCCACCAGGAGGCGATGCTCTGCCCATCTGGGGCGTTGCTCTGTTGCAACCAGAGCCATTCTAGTGCCTGAGGCAGAGGCCATGGAGCCAAACTCAGCGCCCGGGGCCAACTTTGCTCCAATGGAGCCTCGGCTGCGGGAGGGGAAGAGAGAGACAGAGAGGAAGGAGAGGGGGAGGGATGGAGAAGCAGATGGGTGCTTCTCCTGTGTGCCCTGGCCGGGAATCAAACCTGAGATTCCTGCATGCCAGGCTGACGGTCTACCACTGAGCCAACCGGCCAGGGCCGAGAAGCATCAATTCTTCATTGCAGCATCTTAGTTGCTTATTGATTGTTTTCTCTATGTGCCTTGATTAGGGAGCTCCAGCCAAGCTAGTGACCTCCTGCTCAAGCCATCAACCTTAGACTCAAGCCAGCGACCTTGAGGTCATGTCTATGAGCTCATGCTCAAGACGGTGACCTCGGGGTTTCAAAACTGGGTCCTCAGTATCCCAGACCGATGCTGTATTCACTGCGCCACCACTTGGTCAGACAGGCCATGCTTTCTTTACTTAACACTTATTTTCCTTTGGACTGGCAATGCCTAGATTGCTACTAGGTTCTGGTAGTCATTGAATTACTGAGCATGGGACACCAGAGACTTTATGCCTTGAACTACTCATCATGAACTGGGTGTTATAAAATCCACTTAAACAACAAATGGCCATGTGCAGCAGCATTCTATTGTTAAATGAAAATTGTGGACCCTGTCCAGATAGCTCAGTTGGTTAGAGCATTATTCCTTAGTGCAGAGGTTGTGGGTTCGACCCCTGGTCAGAGCACATACAGAAACAATTCAATGTTCCTTTCTCTCTGTGTATCTCTTTCTTCCTCCCTTTCTCTCTCTTTCTCTCCCCCTTCCTCTCTCTCTAAAATTAATCAATATTTTTTTTAAATTGTGACTTTCTCCTAAGCTCCCCTTCTTTTGCCTCTGTAACTTGTTTCCTAAAACTTATTTCTTCTACCCTGTGATTTTTCTAAATAAACTTTCTCCTCTTTATCTATTTTTTTTCCTTTTATTGTATTTCTCTGAAGTTGGAAACGGGGAGGCAGTCAGACAGACTCCCGCATGTGCCTGACCAGGATCCACCCGGCATGCCCACCAGGGGGCGATGCTCTGCCCATCTGGGGCGTTGCTGTGCTGCAATCAGAGCCATTCCAGCGCCTGAGGCAGAGGCCACAGAGCCATCCCCAGCGCCCGGGCCATCTTTTGCTCCAATGGAGCATCAGCTGCAGGAGGGGAAGAGAGAGACAGAAAGGAAGGAGAGGGGGAGAGGTGGAGAAGCAGATGGGCGCTTCTTCTGTGTGCCCTGGCCAGGAATCGAACCCGGGACTCTCGCATGCCAGGCCAACGCTCTACCACTGAGCCAACCGGCCAGGGCTATCTACTTTTTTTTTTAGAGAGGGAGAGAGGCAGGGAGAGAGATAGAGAGAGAGTCAGGAACATGGAGCTGCTCCTGTATGTGCCCTGACTGGGGAATCAAACTGTCAATCTCCATGCTCCCTGGACGAGGATCCAGCCAACCTAGCTATCTGGCCAGGGCTTAATTTTTATTGAATTTTTAGAAAGATGGAGAGAGGAAGGGAGAGAGGGGGGGAGGGGGAATGGAAGCATTTGTTGTTCCACTTAGTTTTGCATTTTTTGGTTGTTTCTTGTGTGTGCCCTGACTGGTGATCGAACCTGCAACCTCGCTGTTTTGGGATGATACTCTTAACCGACTGAGCTAACTGGCCAGGCCTCTCTTATATTTTGAAAAATGAAAGAAAGATAGAATGAAAGAAATAAAATTGTGTATGAAATCAAATCCCAGCACGTTGGGAAGGTAAAAGTAAAGTGAGGCCTGACCTGCAGTGGCGCAGTTGATAAAGCATTGACCTGGAATGCTGAGGTTGCCAGTTTGAAACCCTGGGCCTGCCTGGTCAAGGGACATATGGGAGTTGATGCTTCCTGTTCTTCCCCCCTTCTCTCTCTCTCTCTCTCTCTCACCCCCATCTAAAATGAATAAAGTCTTAAAAAAAAGTAAAATGAATGAGGAAGTGGCTTATCTTATGGTACTTGCTCCGACTGCATCACTGCCCCTCCTTCAGTCCACTTGTAAGGGAAAAGCAGAAACCACAGGATGAACCAAAAACATGAGGCTAGTGTGTTCCAAAAGGAAACTTTATTTTAAAAGTGTCTAGATGCGGCCCTGGCCAGTTGGCTTAGTGGTAGAGCGTCAGCCTGGCATGCAGGAGTCCTGGGTTCGATTCCCGGCCAGGGTACACAGGAGAAGCGCCCATCTGCTTCTCCACCCCTCCCCTTCTCCTTCCTCTCTGTCTCTCTCTTCCCCTCCTGCAGCCAAAGCTCCATTGGAGCAAAGTTGGCCCGGGTGCTGAAGATGGCTCTGTGGCCTCTGCCTCAGGCACTAGAATAGCTCTGATTGTAACAGAGCAACGCCCCAGATGGGCAGAGCATCGCCCCCTGGTGGGCATGCCAGGTGGATCCCGATAGGGCACATGCGGGAGTCTGTCTGACTGCCTCCCTGTTTCCAACTTCAGGAAAAAAAAAGTGTCTAGATGCAAGTGGGCTGAGACCAGAAGAGTATCAGCTCGGAGGTGTGAGAGAGAGCGGTAGATATAGGGGCTTCTGAAAGCATTTGCTGGCATGGGGTTGCTTGCACCCGGACATGCTCAGATTAGCATATTGGGGTTTGTTGCCTTGGTTACAGACTGTTTCTCCCTATCCCAATCCTCAGACCCCTTATGATGGCCTTGACTGAAGAACATTTCTGAGAGCCTTCCCCGGGTTGAGGAAGTTGCTTAAGGGGAGGGGTAGGTTGGGTGAGGGAGATATTTACTGAAGAAGTTGTCCTAATGGGAAGTTGGATGAGGGGAATTTGTGTTTTAAAGGGGCTCAGGATTTAAAGGAGCCAACTTAAACCTAACAGTAGGGACTCTAGGAAAGTTTTCTATGATCATTTAACAGAGCAAAGAAAGGCAGGCCTAGGAGTTTTATAGATGGATCTGCATGGTAGTCTGGCACTTGGTGGAAGTGGGTCTCAGTTGTAGAACAGCCCCACTCAGCGATGTCCCTTAAAGACAAAGGTAAAGGAAAATCTTCACAGGGAATACATCTAATTGTCTACTTTGGTGGAAGGAGAAATGTATTAATATAGACTTATTCAAGGACAGAGGCTAAAGATTTGACCGGATGAAGAATGTGGAAAGAACAAGATAAGAACTTGGTGATAAGGAGGCTTAGGAAAGACATATGTATATACATAGGCCTGTTATAATGGTCCAGAGTGTAAAGCTATTTGTGTTCCACATAATTGCCCTCAGACGGCATCCACTGTAAAGGAGGATCTCAGTAATCAGGTGGATAAGAATTACCTATTCTGGCCTGATCTGTGGTGGTACAGTGGATAGAACATCGACCTGTGATGCTGAGGTCATTGGTTCTAAACTCCATGCTTGCCCAGTCAAGGCACACATGAGAAGCAACTACTACAAGTTGATGTTTCCCGGTCTTTCCCTCTTCTCTATCTTCCCCACCCTGTTCTCTAAAAATCAATAATAGTAATAATTAAAAAATAATCTTTCCATTGATGTTAGCCTCTTCTTTTAGCTATCCTATGCTTGTTCAGTAGGCCAACATAAAAATGGGGGTGGCAGCTGTGAGAGGCCATATATATATATGGAGTCTTCCCTCACCAAAGCTGATTTATCTACGACCACTTTGAATTGGCAACTTGCTTATCAGCAGAAACATGGAGGCACTAACATTGCACCATTCCCCAGGGGGACCAGACAGTCATCTGGTGGCAGATTGATTACACTGAAACCCTTCCACAGGGGTTGGGGGAAGCAGGTGCCTACTCTCTTTACAGGAATAGATACATACTCTGAGTAAGGATTTGCTTTTTATTTATTTATTATTTATTTATTTATTCATTTTTAGAGAGGAGAGAGAGGGGGAGAGAGAGGAGACAGGAGGAGCTGGAAGCATCAACTCCCATATGTGCCTTGACCAGGCAAGCCCAGGGTTTCGAACTGGCAACCTCAGCATTTCCAGGTCGACGCTTTATCCACTGCGCCACCACAGGTCAGGCAGGATTTGCTTTTTATGCTTGTAATGCCTCTGCCAACACCACCCTGTGGACTCACAGAATGCCTTATTCATCACCATGGTATCTCACCAAATATTGCTTCCAACAAAGGAACTTATTGTGGTGATGGGCTCATCTCCATGGAATTTATTGGTCTTATCACTTGTCCCATTACCCAGAAACAATTTGACTTGATAGAATGGTAAAATTTCCTGCTGAAGGCTCAGTTATAGCATGGCAGTCTGAAAGTTTGGAGTACTGTCTAACAGAACCTAGTAAATGCTTTCAACCAGTGGCCAATAATATATCATATTATCTCCCTTGTACCAAAAATGTATGGGTCTAAGATTCAAGAAATGGAGGTAGGAATGACCTGTCTCACTGAGGAAATATTTGCTTCCCATCCTTATACCTTGGATTTAGTGGGTTATGAGGTTCTAATGCCCAAGTGAAGAATGATACCCTTCCAGGGAACATGTCATTGGGATTCTGATATTTTAGAGGCTGACACTGCCTTTTGGCTATTTTGTGCTCTTAATGCTGTTGAAAAAAAATAGGGAGACAAGGGATCACTGTACAGACCAGAGTGGTCAACTTTGATTACTAAAGGCAAATTAGGTTGCTACAACATAATGGAGGCAAGAAAGACTATGTCTAGAACCCAAAGGCTTCACTGGGATGTCTTGTTTTTAATTGGGATGCCTTTTATTACTCCTGTGCTGAATAGTACTGCTCAATAAAGACTGGTAACATAATCAAGGTAAGATTATAAGGATTCAAACCCTGTAGTGATGTAGAGTTTTAAATCACTCTACCATGTAATGTATCTTATTTTACTAGGATGCTGACAAGAGGCAAGGGAAACATGAAGTACATAGTAGAAAAAGGAAACTATAATTATTAACTTAGAGCATGTTTTCAGCTACAGAGGAACAGGAACTATAGCAACTGTGCTCTTTGTTTATAGCCTTCTTTTCCCCTTCTACTTTGTATGAAAAGCAATGGTGGTAGGTAATCTTTTAAATTTCATGTGGGAGTATTGATTGAATTGACATCACCCTGTAATGATACAATAGTTGATGGAAGTTTTATTTTTTGTTTGACAGCATGGGCTTTCATCTGGACAAAGGGCAACAGTAGTTAGTATAGAGGGGCAAAAGGAATGGTCAGGTCAATACTGAAAATTATTTTTTTCCTTTCAAGATGTACTTTCCACCCTGCTCTGTCTCTTGACCCACTTCAACCTCATTTGCTAGGTGAAGGGAAAACCAAGGCCTCAAAGGGTATCACTGTGGTCAGAAAATACGACATTTGTGGTATTAACAAGCAATACGTATACCTGTTCAATGTTTGGAAGGAGAAATCACTGTAGCAAGGTAAGCCACAATACAGCAGAATATTGTAGCTCACTGGCTCTGAACCATTTAGCAATGTCTGGAGATATTGTTGTAATAACTGGTGTGTGGTGGGTGCCAGTGACATCTAGTGGGTAGATGCCAGGGATGTGTGAAACATCCTACAATGCCCAGGATGGCCCCTGCCCCCTACAAAGAATTATCTGGCTCCATATGTAAAGTATACATAAGCAGCAGGATAGTGCTTCTTGTATCACAGAAGCCATCCTGTAATAATGATTTCAAAAATTTTTAGGAGGAATGATGATACAATGAGGACTTACTATAACTTTCTTTTCACTTTTGAAATACTCCATAATAATGAAAAATGAGAAGATCAAAGGGCAGTCATATCTCTGAACCTCTTTGAAATGGCAAAAGGTTTTTATGAGCAGATGTCACTGAAACTGACTGGTGTATATTTTCTAGCCGGTGGCTTTAGAATTTCAAAATCAGACAGGACATTAAGAGACTAAATATAGTTAATAAAAAAACAATTATGAACAATCAAAAGCGATTTTAGCCTGACCAGGCGGTGGCGCAGTGGATAGAGCGTTGGACTGGGATGCGGAAGACCCAGGTTCGAGACCCTGAGGTCGCCAGCTTGAGCGTGGGCTCATCTGGTTTGAGCAAAGCTCACCAGCTTGAGCTCAAGGTCGCTGGATCGAGCAAGGGGTTACTCAGTAATGGTGAAGGCCCGCAGTCAAGGCATGTATGAGAAAGCAATCAATGAACAATTAAGGTGTTGCAACGTGCAGTGAAAAACTGATTGATGCTTCTCATCTCTCCGTTCCTGTCTGTCCCTGTCTATCCCTCTCTCTGTCTCTGTAAAAATAAATAAATAAATAAACAAATAAAAAAACTTGCTTTCTTTAAAAAAAAAGAAAAAGAAAAAAACGATTTTAAAGCATTTTCCCAGAATTTATTCTGAATATAGCCTCTTCCCCAGTTTTTCAGTGCATATGAATTTGATCCACTTGACAAAACTTGCCCAATTTTAAGATATTATTTCTAAATTTCATGTAAATACATTTGTTGCAGGGTTTCTTCATTTTTTAATGTATTTTCTAAATTTTCTGTCAAAGATGCAATTTTAAAACTTTTTATTTTGAAGAATTGCACAACCAGAACAAAGAACTTCTGTATGTCCTTCAGCCAGATTTCTAAAATGTTAATATTATACACTTGCTTAGTCATCCTATCCTTTTTTTCTGAAATATTTTAGATTAAGTTGCAACATTTTATCTCTGAATACTTCAATATTTAACATTGAAATGTTAACAAGAAATTACCATTATGTCAATATTATTATTTAATCTATAGATATTCAAATATAGTAAATTGTTCCAATAATCCCCTTTTAACATAGGAAAATGTTATTTTTTCGGCTGGGGATCAATTGCCACCTCTGTAGTTACATAAATGTGGAAGAGTTTCTCGATCTGTATTTGTCTTTAGTGACGTTGATGATTTTGAATAGTGCAAACCAGTGATTTTTATAGACTGCTCCTCAGTATGGAGTTGTCTGGTGTTCCCTTCACGATCAATTTTAGGTTATGTGAATTTTTGGTATGATGTTACAAAATAGTGTTTTTCTTAGAATCTTATTAGGAGGCCTATGTTGCCCGTTTGTCTAATTTCTGGGGATGCTTATTTTCATCCCCAGCTGAACCGGTGTCCCGCCCTCTTTGCCACTGTGAAGTTACTATTGTACCCTTTGAAATAATATGTGGTCGGGAGATAATTTGACAGCCAGTAATATAAACAAATCGTTTCTCACGATAATTGCGCCCCCTAGTTTTGCCTAAGGTTACAATGACACTGGAGACTAGCGTGTTGGTGGCTCTGGGACTGTCTCTTTTCCTGCTAGACCATAACCCCCGTATTAGCATTTCCGATAGTGTAAATGAGCACTTCTTCCCTGAGTACTGTAATTTCTCACAGTACTTAGCAAGGTGTACTGCAATTGATCTGCCTATACGTTTGTCTTTCCCACAGACTGAACTGGTTGACCGCAGGTATCCTTCACTGTTTTTCCGTTCCCAGTGTCTAGCTCATATTAGGCACTTAAAAAAGTGCCTAATGTTTGAATTAGTAGCCTGGAGTAGATCACCACGGAAGAAGACAAGGGGCTACAAGCCGGCCTGCGGACGGCACCTTTCCTGTCGTAAAGGGAAGCGAGGGCAAGTGTGACGGAAGGCGCGGCCATCGACGTCACTCAGCGACGAGATCCACGGGCCTGGGCAAACTCGTCGGCCACGGTCGCAGGGCCTTGGGCTTCCGCGGGATGGGGAAGACTGTGGGGCGGGAAATCGAAACGCGATCTCGCCGTTCCCGGCATTCTTAGTGGGCGGGGCTTCACTCTGACCCCTCGTTCGCGTGCCACACATCCGGGCTTCTGCTGCTAGTGAGGGGAAGATGGCGGCCGCGACGGTGTCGGTTCCCGTAGAGTGGATAAAGAACTGGGAGAAATCAGGGAGAGGCGAATTGTGAGTGTCGGGGCTGGCGGCGGGCGCCCCGCCGGGCTGGGCCTGGTGTCAGCCGCGCTCTCACTAACTGCAGGAGGTCGGGGGGAGGGCAGGTGTCCCCCCGCCCCAGCCGGGCGGAGGGTGTGGATGTTGGACGAGGAGTTTTGAACTGAGGCAGGAGAGGTGCAGCAAAGCCCCGCCGGCAGCCCCGGTCTCCCCGACAGCCCCGCAGCCGCAGCCTGCGAACGCCGCTCCCGTGTCGCGTCTGCGGAGCCGGCGTGCCCGCTCCGTCTATTCTGTCCCCCTCTTCGCTTCAGCTCACTCGGTTCCTTTCTCTTGACGGGGCCGCGCCGGGTGGGGGGCAGGACTTTCCATCTGTCTCGCGTCCCGTTTCTTCACCGTGCGCCCGTTGCACTCCGCAGTGTGAAGCCCGGCGCTCCTCCGCCCGGAGTGTGAGGAGGGCGAACCGTCTCGGACCCCCTCCTCTCTTGCGGCCGCTGCTGCCGCGAAGAGCTCGGTTCGGCACGTCCCGGCGTCCTGGGGAGCGGCCCCCGGACTGCCGGCCTGGCGCCGCGCCGCTGCCCGCGGGGAGTGGGGCCGGGACGGCCACCTGCTCTGAAGACCTACTGGCATGTCTTTCCACCTTAGAGCCATTTCGGGTTGGACGCAACTTTCGTCATTAAACGTTCCGTAAACCCCATTTTGTCCTGGGACTGCAACTAATCCTGGCAACTCTCCAAGGTCCTCGAGGACCCAGAATAACGCGCTTCCTTCAGTCATAAAACTTTCATTTTTCAGTAATACGTAACAGTAATTTGTCATACCCGCGGATTCCCCTCCCCAAATTTCAACCTGTCAGGGACAATAAAATTTAGCAAAACAAACCCCAGGTTTTAAAAAAAATTCAGATAATTTATTTCAAATTTCTTCCTTTAAATCACTTTTATTAGCTAAAGCTAAAACCTCTGTTTTACCGTCGTTGCCCCCCCCACCCCTCGTGGTCAGTTGACGGTTTTCTCGTGCAGTTTGCGGTTGGAAGTTCGTTACTGAGAATGAAAGCAGAGAACGCGTGCGCGTGTAATAACGCCGGCCTGTATGGCCTCCCGCCTCCCCGCACTCGCAGTGCTTGAGTCTTAACTGTGTGAGCTCTAGAATTGGATTGCACGAGTAAGCAGCCGTTTTAGCCACTTAACTAGGTGAGTGACCTTGGATAAGTTCCTCAACTACTTTGACAGGTCCCCCTTGAGTAAATTCGGAATAAGTACTCAAACGATTCTTGTGAAGACTAGATGATGCCTGTTTTAAAGCACTTGGTTTATAAGTGCTCCAATGATAGCTGTTAAAAGCAATATTCCAATCCTTAGATATTTAAGCGTACTGGACAGCTCTTGCACTTAAAGTCTGTACCATTTAGGTTAGGAAATAATTGGTCCCTGACTCTTTTATACGCACGCTTGTACTCAGATGAATTGAGAGACCTTTGAAGAGTGGGGACTGTGTCTCATTTATTTTGGTTCAGTTGTCCTGCTTCCCCTCCCCCTCCGACTTTCTAGCATATGCTTCAAGTGCTTATTGACATTAACTGAGAGAGAAGTTGATAAATACTCATTTTTAACTGGAACATATTCCAAATTCTTGTACTGCTAGTTAACAAATAGCTATTAAAGTCCTTGTGTGCAGGGAAGGCAAAATGGTAAATTACCAGAGCAAACCAATATTTTCATCTATATTAGCTTATGATAAATCAGTTCACTCTTGTTTACCTTTAGAAGCCAACTTAGTTATTTAGGGGCTGTCATCTTTATAGATTGCTCAACTTCCCCCATCCAGCTGTTTTCGACAGTTTCACTATTGTGACTCTCACTTTGGAATGCATGGTTTTAGGGCTAAGAGGTGAAATTCTGCTTGGCTTTTGACTGACAGTCTTTGGAGAGAAAAACAAACTGATGTAGTCAAATGGAGTTTTGGATTTCTTTCTGTGTTTCAAGCCTTTTATTTACACACATATACGTATGTAGTTATTCCATGGCTTGTGGAATTGTAGCTTGAATTAGAGTAGATCCAAATCAGTATAGTAAGTTTTATAATTTTATTATATAAAGGGAGTTTAAAGTTGCTATTTGTGTGGCACAACGGAATATTTTGGTCAAACATCACCATTCAGTACTTTTAGTTTTCTTTAATTTGAAGCTTTGTTGCATATAGTCTAACCTTGGATTTTTTTTTTTTTTGGTGTTTTGCTAAAGATAGATGTTAGCATTTTCATTTTATTAGAACAAATGGTGGTACAGGTACATTGTGAAAATCACTTCCTTTGTCTGAGAACAGCTTCTAAAAAATAAATCAGCAACTAGAAATGTTAAAAATGAAGGTAAGCTTTTCCTGAAATCCAATGACTTTTAAGAAGTGGGGCATGCCTGGCCTGTGGCGGCGCAGTGGATAAACCTTCGGCCTGGAATGCCAAGGTTTCCGGTTCGAAACCCTGGGCTGCCCTGGCCAAGGCACATACAACAAGCGAGCAATGAACAACTAACATGAAGCACCTATGAGTTGATACTTCCCAATCCGTGCTCCCCTTTCTTTCCTGTCTCTGTAAAATCAATAAATAAAGTATTTAAAAAAAAAAAAGAAGTGGGGCAAGCATCAGCCCCACAATGTAAACACAGTGCAAGAAGGGCAAGGATTCTCTGTATGCTCAGAGAAAACATACTTCCTTATGACAGGGAGTAGAGTGGCTAAGATCGGCATTTTAAGCCGATTTTCCACAAAAAGGGTAAAATTATAAAGAAGATTGAGCTTTGAATGCATTGAGCCCAACTGCAGATCTAAGAGAATGCTGGCTATTAAGAGATGCAAGCATTTTGGACTGGGAGGAGATAAAAAGAGAAAGGACCAATTGAGTGATCCAGTTCTAAGCTTTATATTTTGTTTTACTGAGTGATGATAAAATCATGGGGATTTGTTCTCTTCGGAAGAAAACACAAAGGTAATGTGCCACCAAATTATTAGTGAATCATTTATAGATTTAGCTTTCAGGATATGACCAATATTTAAAGTAATATCTTGGGTGGTTTTTTCCTTTTTAACAAGATAAATGAGCAGATTAGCTTTAGCTTAACTGAAAATGACCTTTAAAAAATGCCTAATGTATTTCATGACGTTCATCTCTTGTCTGTCACTTCTTACTTGTAGTCAACGTCAGCATCATGGTGTTAAAGAACATATGAGATATATTCGGCATTTTATACCGTTAAGAGAGGGCAGTTCTTCGTTGTGCCTTATGAAAAGCAACTGTCTTTAATTTCCAAGTTAAAGGAAAGCAACTGTCTTTAAAAAAAGAGAGAAAGTCTTGGCTTTGAAGAATAAATTTCGTTAATTAATTGAGGGGAAAAAAAAGCCTGTATTTGGCCTTTCTGAATGGTCCATCACACACCTCACTAACCTATTCTAGAGATACTAATTATATTTTTAATGGTAACTTACAGAACTCTTAATATGATTTTTTTCTAACAGATATCAAAAGGACAAAGGAGGACTACCAAAAGATAATTATTAAGTGTCTTTCCCAGTAACACTTAGATCTACTTGTACCAGTTCATGTCTAAATGCAAACTTTTTAAAATACTGTGACATATGCAAGACATGGATTTAATTGGTTTAATTTTAGAATTAGAGTTTTAGTTTCTGGATGATTTCATATTAGCCTAGGACTTGCCATGATTAAACTAATAAACTTGCATATACTGGTAGATCCAATGGAGAGTTCTGTTTTTAGTAGAATCATTAATATAGTGAACTCAGCATTTGTGTCACAAGCAACCTTAATGTAGGATTTATGTTCTAAACTCTTAATCTGAAGATGTTAGTCTCATGTCAATAAATAGTCTAATTTTGAAATACTTGTATTTGTTTGAAAGACTTAATTTTTTTCTTTTATAATTACATACCAATTAGAATTTTTAGGTCTTATTAATTATTGGTAGTTATAATAAAGTTTTAAAATTTAATTGCCAAATGATTTGGTTGCCATCCTTTTTATTCTGCTGCTAAATGATTTTACACACTTTGGAACTTATCTAAGTACATTTGGATGTTCATTAAATGCTGTCTGATCTGAGTTTTTTGGAGGGATATAGGTCAAGGGAGGCAAATAATCATTATAAGAAATTTTAGTCTTGGTAGTTGAATCTTTGTTTTTCTTTATTTTTAAAGTATATTTTTTCTTCAAAAGCTGCTGTAAATTCAGCTGGAATTTTGTCTGAAACCCTTATTTCGTGTCTTAATTTTCATTTGGCAGTCATTTTCTCATTTCAGTTTGTAATCACAAGTCTTGGTCTGTTTTCTTGGTTAAAGAAATTCATTCTTCAGAAATTGTTGTAGCAATATCAGATTAGGCTACTGCTTTCTTTGTTAGACATTAAATTATTCTACAGTGCTTAAATATTAAGGTAGAGTGTGTGCTATTGAGGGACTTGTGTGCAGGAACATCTGTTGTCTTCCTTTTTTTATAACATTTCCTGTTCCCTTTCCTCCACAAATGTACATTTTCATTTTCATAAATGCATATTTCAAGATAAAACTACATGTCCCAATATCCATGTTTGTGAGTTATGTGTCTCTTATGAAAATGATAATTGAGGATTTACTTACTTTGCCTAACCAAATTTACTTTTTTTTTTTTTTTTGTATTTTTTTCCTGAAGTTGGAAACCGGGAGGCAGTCAGACAGACTCCCACATGTGCCCAACCGGGATCCACCCGGCATGCCCACCAGGGGGCGATGCTTCACCCATCTGGGCCGTTGCTCTGTTGCAACCAGAGCCATTCTAGCGCCTGAGGTAGAGGCCATGGAGCCATCCTTAGCGCCCAGGCCAACTTTGCTCCAATGAAGCCTTGGCTGTGGGAGGGGAAGAGAGAGACAGAGAGGAAGGGGAGAGGGAGGGGTGGAGAACCAAATGGGCGCTTCTCCTGTGTGCCCTGGCCCGGAATCGAACCCAGGACTCCTGCACGCCAAGCTGACGCTCTACCACTGAGCCAACCGGCCAGGGCCCAAATTTACTTTTCTTTTAAGAATTAATTGAAGTATAGATTGATGTTAGTTGTTTTTTTTTTTTTTTTTACCTTGGTTTTTTTTATGTGTGAAACCAACTTTTAGGTTTTGATTACAAAACACATCCTTGATAGAATTTAAGACATTTTATTCAGTTTGTTTCAGAGCTTTGACAGAAAGTAGCTTCTTTATTCTCAAGGACGTGAGATAGCATCTCCACAATAGCACCAAACTATTTTAAAATTGGAAAAAAATGGTAAATTTAATTATTTGGAGGTTATTAAGGTGCTGAAATAATCATTTGAATTTGGACTGAGGCAGAATATTTTGTTATTTTTAAAGTCACATTAAAATGGGCAACTGTTGGTGAGCTCTCCCTCTCAGAGTATGCTCATGCCATTCTTCTCCGACATGCATCTCAAACTCTAAGGGTTTCCACAAGACTTGCACCTAGGGAAGCAGTGGGCAGTGGAAGCTTGCCCCAGGCTAACCCTCTGAGCTGACTCCAAGACCCTTTTTCTCTGACTTCCCAGAGAGCCAAAGCTGGGCCACCTTGGCTCATTTCTTTCTATAACATTTCTAGAGAGTCAAAGCAGGCCCTCCTAGGCACTCTCCTGTTGCTTCTTCTATTCTAAACCCTTCCCTGTTTCACTGTCCCCAGCATTAGTAAATGTACTTTCAAAATAAAAAAAAATAAAATAGGCAACTGTTGGAGGTAGTTTCTCCCCTAATCATTTAGGAGAGAGCACTAAACTTGTTTCAACAGGCATAGTAAGACATGCGGCGTAGAGAAACAGATTTGTTTCTTTAAGAATACTGTGGTGGCGCAGTGGATAAAGCATCGACCTGGAAATGCTGAGGTCGCCAGTTCGAAACCCTGGGCTTGCCTGATCAAGGCACATATGGGAGTTGATGCTTCCAGCTCCTCCCCCCTTCTCTCTCTCTGTCTCTCCTCTCTCTCTCTCTCTCTCTCTCTCTGTCTCTGTCTCTCCCTCTCCACTCTAAAATGAATAAATAAATTAAAAAAAATTAAATTAAAAAAAAAAAGAATACTTCATGATTTTCTGTTAGTGGCTTACTTAGGGAGAAGAGCATGAACAAATCTACTGATTGGAAGAAATTTAGCGATTGTTTTTAGTTTCCTCTGCAAGGAAGGAAGAACTGTTTTATATTAGGGAAATAAAAGTATCTATTATACAAGGGAATTATCCCTCAGTGATTTCTTACACAATTTGAGCAAATATTTGTGATGCTAATTAATAGTTCATGCTGATGTAATCGTGTATTCTAATGAATATGTTTGTGGCCTTGCGACTGATAAGATGGCATTATATTTCATTTTTTAAAAATTATATAAGAATGACTGACTATACCATTGGATCAGGTGGGATTTGGACATTACCCTCTCCTCACTGGAAGGATTACCACAAAGAATATGCATTAACCTAATTAAAACAAACAGAAAATGAAGCTACTGAAAATGTGAATAAGCACAAACATACATCATAAATACTAGTTGGCCTTGCTTTTTTTGTAGCCTGGGCACAAAGGGAAAGTGGAGTTACTTGATTCCATTACATTCTTCTGTCAAAGACAGGTTTCCTGCTACTGTATTCTAGAGGGAATTGAAGCTGCGGGACAGTGAGAGCTACAAGGGGGGAATTGTTTTAATACTTTATAGCAAATATTGAAGCAGTCTTGATAAGCTTTCTGACATATTTACTCTTAACAAAGGAGCTAGGTTGCAGACGTTTTAGGTTATATTCTCTGATACTAGTCTGGAGCAGATGCTATTTCTGTGTTGCCTGTTGGAAGAAAGATTGATTTTGTTTTCCTATTCCAGATAATCTTCTGGTAGGTGTAACATATTTTGAAAAATCGGAAATTTAACCATTGTTCTCAACACATTGGAAGGCCTTCTAGTTCTCCAGGGAAGTAGTTGAAAGTATTTGGAGTACAACTTAAATTTATTTTACCATTTCTAAGGTGTTCTCTGAACTTTTTTTCTTTCCTTTTTTAATAGAAGTTGGTTAAAAATGAAACTAAATGAGATTTTCTGCCTATGCAGTTTTAATTTAGTAATTGTTCTCCATCGGCAGGGGTTCTTTGGTTTTAAAAATAATTTTGTGAGACCTACAAGTGAATTGTTGACCAGGGAAAGTTGACTTTGACTTTTTTTTAACACTCTTACACTGCTCATTCTGATGATGGAGTATTCAAATAATCAGAGGACACAGACAGGTGAGCTTCAAGGGCATGGGTAATCTGCAAATAGAGAATCTTATCTGTAGATGATTGTAATGTGGTGTCATATTTCACCTTAGGTGTGATATATAAGCATATTCTGTAAGTTTTAAAATGACTTATTTTATTGACTGGAAAAAGAATTACTAGACATAAAAGAAACACCTGCATTTATTGGTTCTCTTTTTTGTTAGAGCCTTGTGCAACTTGTAATAATATTTCTTTTCCTAAATTGTGAAATTAAAGCAATACAGAAAAGTACACAAAACATAATTGTAAAGCTTAACCCTTTGAGTGGTGTTTTGTTAACCCTTTGAGTGAGGACGTACATGAACGTTCGTACTGCTCAAAGGGTTAAAGAATCTCTAAGATGCTTACCCATGTAACTCACACTTAGGCCAAGACAACATAACCTCCCTTGCTGATTGTACCCCTCTTAATTCTGCAGATAGCCATTATCCTGACATTTATGGTTTTCTCTTGTTTTTATTTATAGTTTTACTACACAATAAGTTTAAGTTTGTTCTTAGACTTCATATAGTAAATGGAATCATAGGATGTTTATTCAGTTGTGTCTGGCTGCTTTTGCTCAACGTTGTCTTTAGGATCCATTCATGTTTTTGCAAGTACTTGTGATTCATTGATTTTCAGTTACAAGATGATCCATTGTATAAGTGTACCACAATTGATATTTATGCTATTGATAAGCAAAATTTTTTATTTTTTTTAGCTATTACTAACAATGACAATGAAAACATTCTTTTTTTAAATTAATTAATTAATTTATTTTTAATAGGGACAGAGAGAGTCAGAGAGAGGGATAGACAGGGACAGACAGACAGGAATGGAGAGATGAGAAGCATCAATCATTAGTTTTTCGTTGCGCATTGCGACACCTTAGTTGTTCATTGATTGCTTTCTCATATGTGCCTTGACCGTGGGCCTTCAGCAGACCGAGTAACCCCTTGCTCGAGCCAGCAACGTTGGGTCCAAGTTGGTGAGCTTTTGCTCAAACCAGATGAGCCCACGTTCAAGCTGGCAACCTCAGGGTCTCGAACCTGGGTCCTCGGCATCCCAGTCTGACGCTCTGTCCACTGCGCCACCGCCTGGTCAGGCGAAACATTCTTATATAAGTATCTTGGTATATATTCGCATGTGTTTTTGTGGGATATATATCGTGTAGAATTGCTGGGTTCTAGATTGCGATTAACCTTAGCTCTACTAGATACTGTCAAACTATTTCAAAATATACTCCTACCAGCAGTATATGAGAGTTCATCTTGCTTCACATCCTGGCAAACATTTAATATTGTTGGGCTTTAAAATTTTTGTCAGTATGATATGTACTAATGGTATTTTATTGGGGCTTATATTTTCGTGGACATCTTTTTGTTAGAGTTGCAATTAAGCCAGACTCGTGGAGACAAAATACCTCGGCAAAGCAACTTTAATAACTTCTGCAGAAAGACGTGCTGCCACTAGTAAAAGCTGGCCAGCAAGCTCTTGGGCAGGGAGTTAGGTTCTGTTTTTGTTCCTAACTCAGGCCCTAGGCTGATTCTTGCCCCATTGGCTGGGGTGGTGACTATACAATTGTACTCTTTCCTGATTGGTTATTTAAATGGCTGTGCAAAGGGGGAAGGGAGAGGTGGGGATAGCGTTAACTTCATGAAACTGGATGAAGAGGGTTGGGAATGTTGGAGAAACCGGATGAAGGGGCTTGGGAAATTGTTGCCTGAAACTGGATGAAGGGAGTTGGGAAAATTCCTGTTGAAGGAAAGAACATGAGGTAAACAAGTTTTTTTTCCTTCGGTCTCCTCTATTATTGATACATTCTTATTCTTTTCTTCAAACTTGGTAAGCAGAAGTTGGCTCTGGTCATTGGTGTTCATTAATAGCATCTGGTTAAAATAAGTTGGAGGGCTCTGATTGGTTATGGCCATCTCGATCAGTCTGTGAATCAGGCCTCCAGCACATAGGATGATGCAGTATCTTATAAGAATCAAGACTCCAGTAACAATTATTGGGGGAGGGAGAAGTACAGAGAGGTCATTAATCCTTTCCATTTTCCAAATCTTTGTTCCATTAAATTAGTGGAAGGGTCATCTATACTAGAGTTTTCAGCTAATTCATTTACATGTGTGCAAGGCTTTGGTAATGGTGCCATCTGGGGCTGTGTTATTGGGGATATAGGTACAACATTGGGTTCCAATCATAACACACACTCCACCTTGCTCTGCTAGTACCATATCTAGATCTAGTCTATTCTCCCAGGCCATTTGGCTGGTATGACCAAGCTGTTCTGTGATTCCCTTAATCACATCCCTAGTGTAATTGACAAATTTTTGTTGATGATAATATATATATATATATATATATATTTTATCCAATCTACATTCTTGTTTATGGTTACCCACCAGAATAAAGCTGATTCAAATCCAGCTGCAATTTGATGCCGTGCCTTGAACTTGTTGGGAATCCCCCTGTGGAACTCTAGTAGAATCTATCTATCTATCTATCTATCTATCTATCTATCTATCTATCTATCTATCTATCTATCATCTATTCATCTATCATCTATCTATCATCTATCTATCTATCTATCTATCTATCTATCTATCTATCTATCTATCATCTATATCTATCTATCTATCAATCAATCAAGGGTGGAATGACCCATGGGGAGTTGATGACACTCTTCTTGTTTCGCTTATTTTGTGACAAGCTCTAAGATGTGAAGTAGAGAGGCAAATGCCAGGGTAAAAGGGATGGCCAGGTGTATTAGGGAGCAAGTGCTGCCCCAGCTGACCCAGAGAGTCTTAGATCATCGTACCGCAATACCACCACCACCCAGCCTCAGCTCTGGGGATCATAATGGCAGATTGGTCTGTCAGCCCTGTGAAATTGTTGGCTCGCACTGCACAGAGTTAGGTTTCCTACAAAGGCCAAATTGCTCCCACACCTTGAGAAGCATGAAGAGAAATTGGCAGTAGGATCAGACACTCGTAATAGACCTTAGGGCAGCGGTTCAGAACCGCTGCCTTAGGGGCTGACCCGCAGGGCCTTTGACCTCTGGGAAACAGCAGCAGTAATGATTAACATGACTCATTTTGCCAGGCGGTGGAGTGTTGGAACTGGGCTACCACACAGTTTATCCCATCAGAGTCCAAGGACCACCCGAGTGGAAATGAGACTGAGTCTCCGGTCTCCCTGTAGCATGAGCATAACACTTGATTTTGTTTAGAGTGAACAGAATATTTGATCCATTCTACCCAGGCATTTGTCTCTTGGTATCCTGTTTCTATTGTTAGGGTCTGTTTTAAATCCTTCACTTCTATTATTACTAGGTAGAGGGAGGCCTGGAGGGCCCCCCTTTCAATTTGGAGCATTAGTCCTAATATTACCATTAAATCTCTTCCCAACAAATTGGTCCCAGCCTCTGGGAATTTGGTTTGAGGAGATTTCAAGCCCGGGTGGTAGTACTAAGGGAGGAGTGAGAGACTGCAGAGTTGATCAGGAAGGTGACACGAGTTCTTAATGATCTCACCTCTGAGTTTACAAGGGGCTGTGGATGGGACCAGTGGTAGTAGAAGAACTCCAGGCCCCCTGTTCTTCATCGAACATCATGAGGGAATCAGCTTTTCTCTTTGTCCCATTCTGGGCACCTCTTAAAATGACTATACTTTCAACATTTAAAGCATTTGTTCTCTCCCTTTCCTCCTCCTCACTCTTGTCGACTTGCATTTGTTCCCCTTCCCCTTTTGTCACCTTTGTTCACTTTCTCAGTTCCTTCTCTTTGTTTTTTCCCTCTTCACAAGCCTTCTACAGCCTGCACCACATACATCACAATACAACATTTAAATTTTAGCAAGATTAACATCTGATTCTTGTTAACAGCATACACCTTAGCGGTATCCTTTCACTTTTTTTTTCCCAGAGATTCAATGCTAAATACATTTTACTTTTATAAACACTGTTATCTGGAGAGGCTTTTGAGGAATTAGCTTGCATCTGAGTGAGGTGCTATTATCCCATCACATAAGGCCAAGGCACAAGGCCCTGTCTAATCTTAAAAAAGATGGATGGGAAAATTCCTCACAATCCTGAACCCTTTAGGGCAGGGATCAGGAAGGTGGCCATATTCAATACTTAAGACATCAATTGCTCTTAATAAAAATAAGCACTTATCCCTAATATACAGTACTGCAAGTGCAGGTTAAATTTATTTGTTAACAGTTGCCTGCTGTTTTCTGCTCCCAGATGAAATGAAGCAACTCGCCTGATAACAAGAGAAACTTGATAATACAAAAGCTACCATTAGAAGAAATCCTTTCAGGATTATTAAGCCACTTCTTTGCTGTGAAGCTCCTATAGTAGTAATAAGTATTATTAAATCACCTGAAAAAAAAATTCCAAAAGAGAACCACACTATAGCACATCCAAACTTTAGTGTTTCAAAAAAATTCCCAAGCTGTTAATCTATGTCAGCCCAGTGAGCTAGACCAACCCCCAGTCCAACACTCTCCTTTCCCAGGCCCTACACTTGGAATCCAGTGGATCTTCACCAACTTTCCCAGCTGCACAATTCAGAAGTTGAAAAAAAAACAACCCACAAAGCTTTTTAGGATGGGGAGTTACTTGCCAACTTGGAAGTTGCGATTTCTTATTTTTTCCATCCTAAATATTTAAGTTTTCTGGCATGAGTTATCCAATATCATAAACTAAAGAAATTACTCAACCCAACCCTCCTGATCCCAGCTATAATAGGCCATTGCCAAAGACTAATTGCCAAAATTTGCCCCACCCCTTAAATAGAAGGTATTTTTTTTTCTGAAGCTGGAAATGGGGAGAGACAGTCAGACTCCTGCATGTGCCCGACAGGGATCCACCCCGAACGCCCACCAGGGGCGACGCTCTGCCCACCAGGCGGCGATGCTCTGTTTCTCCGGGGCGTCGCTCTGTTGCGACCAGAGCCACTCTAGCACCTGGGGCAGAGGCCAAGGAGCCATCCCCAGCGCCTGGGCCATCTTTGCTCCAGTGGAGCCTCGGCTGCGGGAGGGGAAGAGAGAGACAGAGAAGAAGGAGAGGGGGAGGGGTGGAGAAGCAGATGGGCACTTCTTCTGTGTGCCCTGGCCTTGAATCAAACCCGAGACTTCTGCACGCCAGGCCGACACTCTACCACTGAGCCAACCGGCCAGGGCCAATAGTAGGTATTTTAAAAGTCACATTATTTGAAAACTTAACTTCAACATTTGGCCTAGTCAAGCTCTTCTGAAGTTCTGAGGAGATGACTGAATGTGAACCGAAGCTGCACTGTGCTGTACATTTCAGCTTCAGCTGGGAATACTCTTCCAAGGGAACAGGCAGCTCCAATCCCTAAAGGCATTGTTGCAATAGCATATCGGTACAATCCTTCTCTAACCCAGTTTGTTAATAGTGCTATAGTATCTGTGGAAAGTTAGCCATTTCTCCAATGGACAGTTCTGCCAGACCTCAAAGTGACGACTGCTTGTGCTCTGGTTTTTAGAAAATGTTTACACCTGTGGTGGTCTGATTATCTGGATTCTGGATTTTCTTTTTTCTTTAAGTTTTACTACCTGGAAGGGGTGAAAGATCTTTTCCTCACTTTGAATTATTTTTTTTCTCTCAGTAGAATCTTTAATATGAATAACATGAAAGCTGGTGCATAACATAATAACCAAATTCTAAATAATGTAATTTGACATGCAAATGAGAATTACAATACAGAGACACAGGCATGACACATAAATAAACTTCACTGCCTGACAAGGCTGCGGTGCAGTGGATAGAGCATTAGACTGGGACGCAGAGGACCCAAGTTTGAAATCTCGAGGTCACCGGCTTGAGTGCAGGCTCATCCAGCTTGAGCGCGAGCTCACCAGCTTGATCACGGGGTTGCTGGTTTGAGCATGGGATCATAGACATGACCCCATGGTTGCTGACTTGAGCCCAGAGGTTGCTGGCTTGAGCAAAGGGTCACTCGCTCTGCTATAGCCCCCCCCAGGCACTTATGAGAAACCAATCAATGAACAACTGAGGTGCCACAGCAAAGAATTGATGTGTCTCATCTCTCTCCCTTCTTGTCTGTCCCTATATGTCCCTCTCTCTGACTCTGTCTCTGTCACACACACACACAACCCTGATTAAAACCTAATAGCAGAGCTGCTACTTGGCCCTTATCTCTGAAGACAATAAACACAGAGCACAGCAATTAGTATGGCAAGGCCTTAGAGTACAGAACAAAGAAACAAGTTTAGGATCCAAAATATCAATCTATTTAAGTTTAAGTGAGTGTTCTTTACATATTCTACTTTTAAAGCAACAATGCCCAGAGTATTTGAATACAGGAATGAAACTATTGTATTTATTTCAGTATTAGAGCTAGCACTTACAATTTTACATGCAAGAACTTAATTTAGACCTCAAAAGAGCCACATCTTGGCTCTCCTAGGTTGATATCATTTGTTGCTTTTTTCTAGTTGTTTGGAGATTATTATCACTATAAGTGAGTGTTTGGCCCAGTGAAACATTGGGAGGTTTCTTTCCCTTTTGTTTGGTACCATCTTTGTCTCCAGTTGTTATGGTAGAGGTGTGACTTCCTATCCTGACTGTCGTGATTCCTGAGAGAGGCTCAGTCCCTTGTCCCTGGAGGTTTCTTGCATTCTTGTCATTTGCTTAGTCTGTCTCCAGCTGTCCCCTTGTTGTGGACATTAAGTGCCTCTTAGCAATTGGTGGGTTGGTATGAACCCCAGACTCAATCAAGCACTGCTTGATACTGCCATAAGCCATATGAGGTCACTATGGAACCGTGCTGAGGCACGACACCTGCACCTCTCCCTGAGCATGAAGGAGCACTTCACCACACCTGCAACTTTTCTTACCTTGGTCCATGCACAGAGTGCCTGGTTGCCATGGTATCACCTTTGAGGGCCCCTTCCCAGCCTTGCCGAGAGTCTGGGTTTGTTTGTTTCTTGGGCTGAATCATAGTCCCTTTAGTCGAGGGCCACTGCAATGGAGAGCGAGATGCGTCTTCCTTGACAGAGGGCTGAGACCCCTCCCGAGAGGACCAGGGATCCTGGATGAGCCCCCAAATTGTTAGAGTTGCAATTAAGCAAGACTCGTGGAGACAGTACCTCAGCAAGGCAACTTTAATAACTTCTGCAGAAGGACGTGCTGCCACTAGTGAAAGCTGTATGAGCAGGGCTGGGGAATCGTTGCTGGAAACTGGATGAAGGGGGTTGGGGAAATTCCCATTGAAGAAAAAAATGAGGTAAATAAGTTGTTTTTACTTTATTTTTACATTATTAGTCATTTGGATTTATTCTTGTGAAAGACTTCTGTATCTTTCCCCCTTTTTTTCTGTTGAATTACATGTATTTCTTTCATTGATTTGTAGAAGTTCTTTATATAGTTTGTATTTGCACCTTTTTTGGGTTACACTGTATGGGTGGAAAATATCTTGCTATTCTTTGGCTTGCATTTTCACTCTTATTATGGTGACTTTTGATGAACAGAAGCATGCACTTTAATTTAGTTAAATGTATCAGTATTTTGCTTTTATGATTAGTACTTTGTATTTAAGCAGTTTTTCCCCATTTCAAGATTAATGAATTTACCCTCCTTTGATTTTTCTGGAAAAGTATTATTTTGCTTTTCATTTCAAAGTCTTACTTAACCAGAACTGATTTTTATATATGTTGTGAAGTAGGAGTTGCAGTATATTGTTGTTGTTGATGTATAATGAAGAAAATCCAGCATATTACAGATAAGCAGTTGGCAAAAAGAGAATTTTAATAGCTTTTTCACATAATTATAGATATTCTTTGATATCATGTCAAAGTCGTTAATTGTAGTTTCTTAAGGATTTATTTCATTGCCAAATCCAAAACCACATCAGTGATCTTTTGTAATTTGTCAAATTAAAATCTATTTGTCTCTCTTTTATACTGGGAATCTTTTACCTATGTGTCATTTTGCAATGTCATGCATTGATCATTTGGAACATTGGTTCACTAAGTGATGCAGCTCTTCAAAATATTGACACGATGCATTATATGATATCTACAATCTCATTTTTTAGTATTATTATTGCATTTATCAGGAAACTTTTTATGAATTGGGAACTAGTTAGGTACATGGTAGTCGATCCAAGTTTTCCAAAATTCTAATTTCTGTTTGAAACTTTACAGTTGCAACAAATACTCTCAGTTTTTTTTTTTTCTGGAAGTGACTGGCTCACTTAGTTCATTTTTGAGAAAATGCCTGTCAAAGACCCAAGTCTGAATAACCATAGATTGTCAATTGTTCTTTCAGGTAAAAATGATGTTCTATGAAAAAGCAGCTAGTTCAGCTCACAGTTCAAACAATTGCATAAGTGATTATCCTTCATACAACGATAGTATTTTTATGTGTGATAGAAATGAAATGTTTTATCTGTACTTTTCCATTTTCACATAGAATATGAAGAAATATGTTAAAGATATGTTCTCAGGGCTAGGATTTAATAAAATTAATAACTTTTAGTACTTCATCAAGGACATAATTTATTAAAAAGTTTTAATTGCCTTTATTAGGGTGACACTAATTAACAAAGTTACACAGGTTTCAGGTACCCAGTTCTCCTGTACATCGTCTGTACACTGTCTTGTGTGTTTACCATCCAAACCAAGTCTCCTTCCATCATCATTCATTCCATGTTCCCTCCTTCACCTCCTCCTCCCCCAGGACATTTTTTCCCCTAATGCTTTTAAAACTTTATTTATTTGAGGAGAGAAAGAGAGAGAGAGATAGAAACATTGTTCCTGTATGTGCCCTCACTGAGACTTGAACCCACAACCTTTATGCCAGACTGGTCTGCCAGAAATTTCATGCTGGTCCTCGAAAGAGTTAAGCACTCAGAAGTTGTAGGAAGATTATAGACCCTATGGTCTTAGTTAAATTTGCTTATGCTCAAAGTGATTTCTACCTTAGCGGTCCCCGAAGTAATTATACTATTTTCACTGGTCCCCAGTGTAAAACGGTTGAAAACCACTGCTCTAATCAACTGAGCTGTCGGGTTGGGGTGGGCATTTTATTTATTGTAGCTAAACACATAACATGAGATCAACCGTAACAAAAATTTAATTGAAGTTTATTAAGCTTATTAACGATAAGCACAGTGTTGCACAACAGATCTCTAAATCTTTTTCACTTTGGATGACTGAAGTATTATACCCATTTAATAGCAACATCCCATTTCTCTTTCCCTCTAGTTCTGGAAACCACCAGAATTCTACTTTAGATACCTCATATGAGTGGAATCATGCAGTACTTATACTTCTGTGACTGACTTACTCACTTAGCATATTGTCCTCAGAGTTCATCCATGTTGTAGTAATAAGACATGGTTTGTCTTATGACTGAATAATATTCCACTGTACATATATATACATCTTCTGCATTCTTTTGTGATTGGTCATTTGGGTTTCTTCCCTTTGTCTACTGTAAATAATGCTGCAATGATCAGGAAAGTACAAATACTTCTTTGAGACCCCAGTCTCAACTTTTATGAGTAAATACCCAGAGGGATTGCTGGATCACATGGTAGTTCATTTTTAATTTTTTGAGGAATTTTCATACTATTTTTCATAGCAGCTGTACCATTTTATATACATTCCCACCAACAGTGCACAAGGGTTTCATTTTCTTCACATTCTTCCCAACACTTGTTAGTTTTGTTTAAAGAATTAAGTTTCTTACAGTAGTTTTATGATCACAGAAAAATTGAGAGAAAGGTACAGAGATTTCCCATTTACCCCTGGCCCTCACACATGGATAGCCTCCCCAATTATCAACATTACTTACTAGAGCGGTAGTTTGTTACAGTTGACAAACCTACACTAATACATCATAGCCACCCGAAGGTTATAGTTTATTTTTAGCTTCACTCTTAGTGGTGTACATTCTCTGGCTTTGGAAAAGTGTAATTATGTGCACCCATCATACTAATGCAGTATTTTCACTGCCCTAAAAATCCTCTCTGCCTGACCAGGTGGTGGCGCAGTGGATAGAGCATCGGATTGTGATGCCGAAGACCCAGGTTTGAAACCCCGAGGTTGCCAGCTTGAGCGTGGGCTCATCTTGCTTGAGCAAAAATGCTCACCAGCTTGGACCCAAGGTCGCTGGCTCAAGCAAGGGGTTACTCAGTCTGCTGAAGGCCCATGGTCAAGGCACGTATGAGAAAGCAATCAATGAACAACTAAGGTGCCTCAACGAAAAGCTGATAATTGATGCTTCTCATCTCTCTCCGTTCCTGTCTGTCTGTCCCTATCTATCCTTCTATCTGACTCTGTCCCTGTAAAAAAAAAAAAAAAAGATAAAAAAATCCTCTCTGCTTTGCCTATTTATCCCTCCTTTAACCCCCAACTCCTAGCAACCACTGATCTGTTTACTGTCTCCAGGTTTGCTTTTTCCAAAATGTCGTATTGCTGGAAACATACACTATATAGCCTTTTTCAGATTGGCTTTTTTCACTTAATGATATGCACTTAAGTTTCCTCCATGTCTTTTTATGTCTTGATAGCTCATCTCTGTTCAGTGCTGAATAATATTCTATTTCAGGGATCCCCAAACTTTTTACGCAGGGGGCCAGTTTACTGTCCCTCAGACTGTTGGAAGGCCAGACTATAAAAAAAAACTATGAACAAATCCCTATGCACACTGCACATATCTTACTTTAAAATAAAAAAACAAAATGGGAAAAAATACAGTATTTAAAATAAACAAGTAAATTTAAATCAACAAACTGATCAGTATTTCAGTGTGGGGCGCCACAGCCGCAGACCGGATGTGTGTCATATGACACGCGTCCGGAGCCCTGAAGCATGCATTCCGCGTCACCGGAAGTAGTACTGTATGAGCGATGCCACACTTTCTGACCAGTGAAAGAGGTGCCCCTTCCGGAAGTGCGGTGGGGGCTGGATAAATGGCCTTGGGGCCGTAGTTTGGGGACCCCTGTAATCTATTGTGTGAATGTACCACAGTTTATTTATCCATTCACTAACTGAAGGACATTGGTGTCTTCCAAGTTTGGGCAATTATTAATAAAGCTGAACTAAATATCCACGTGGAGGTTTTTGTGTGGATATATTTTTTATCTCCTTTTGAGTAAATACCATGGAGTAGTACTGCTAGATTGTAAGGTAAGAAGAATGTGTTTCGTTTTGTAAGAAACTACCAAATTGTGTTCCAGTGAGCGAGACCTCCTATTTATTGTGTCCCATTCTCACCAGCATTTCTTAAAGTAAGTTTTTTTATTTATTTATTTTTATTTGTTCATTTTAGAGAGGAGAGAGAGAGAGAGAGAAGGGGGGAGGAGAAGGAAGCATCAACTCCCATATGTGCCTTGACCAGGCAGGCCCAGGGTTTCGAACTGGCAACCTCAGCATTTCCAGGTTGACGCTTTATCCACTGCGCCACCACAGGTCAGGCACTCACCAGCATTTCTTATTGGTTATTCCAGTAGACATGTGGTGGTATCTCATTGTTTTAATATCCCTGATATATGGTGTGTAGCATCTTTTCATACTTATTTGCCATCTGTACATCTTCTTTGATCAAGTGTTTATTAAGGTATTTTGCTCATTTTTAAATTAGGTTTATTTTTTTATTGTTGACTGCTAAGACTTCTTTTTATATTTCAGATAGCAGTCCTTATCAGGTATCTTATTTGTTTGATAATGTCATCCTTACAAATGTGAAGTGATATCTCATTGTGGTCTTGATTTGCCTTTCTCTGATAATAAGTGATGTCGAGCATCTTTTCATATATTTATTGGCCATTTGTAAGTCTTCTTTGGAGAAACGTCTATTCAAGTCCTTTACCCGTTTTTAAATCTTTTTTTTTTTTTTGCAATTGAGTTATAGATATTCCTTATATATTTTGGATATTAACCCCTTATCAGATATATGGTTTGTAAATATTTTCTTCCATTCTGTAGGTTGCCTTTTCATTCTGTTCATTTCCTTTGCTGTGTAATTTTTATTTTGATGTTCTACTTACCTGTTTTGCTTTTGTTGTGTTTGCTTTTGGTGTCATATTCAAGAAATCTTTGCCAAGACCAGTGTCTTTTTTTCTTTTTTTAATATTTAATTTATTGTCTTGGCTGGATAGCTTGGTTTTTTGGATCATTGTCCTGAAATGCAGACATGGCCGGTTTGATCCATGTTTGGGGCACATACAGAAACAGATTGATGTGTCTCTCTCCCCCTTCCTCTCTCTGATATCAATAATAATAATAAAAAGTACACAGAAAATAAGATGAAAATAAAAAGAGAAGTCAACAAAGAACATTTAAAAAATATTTATTGATTTTACAGAGAGAAGAGTGGGGAGAATGAGAAATATCAACTCATAGTTGCTTCACTTTAGTTGTTCACTCCTTGCTTGTTGTATGTGCCTGACTGGGCAAGCCCAGGGTTTTGAACCAGCAACCTCAATGGTCCAGGTTGAGACTCTGCCCACAGTGCCACCACAGGCCAGACAAGACCAGTGTCTTGAATGAAACTTTCCCTGTTTTATTTTCTAAGGGTTTTACGGTTTCAGGCCTTATGTTTATATACTTAATTCACTTTGAGTTCAGATTTGTGTTATGTTGTAAGATAGCTATCCAGTTTCATTCTTTTGCAAGTGACTGTGTTGCTGTTGAACCTCTCTAGTGAAATTTTCAGTACAGTTATTACATCCTCTTTTTTTTTCATTTTTAGTGCATGTGTGAGAGAGAGGGGAAGGCGGGCAGACAGGAAGGGAGAGAGCTGAGATGAAAAGCATCAACTCATCTTTGTGGCACCTTAGTTGTTCATTGATTGCTTTCTCATATATGCCTTGACCCCGGGGATGGGGCTCCAGCTGAGCCAGTGACCCCTTGCTCACTCCAGCGACCATGGGGTAATATCTACGATCCAATGCTCAAGTCGGCTACTCCACCCTTAAGCTGGTCAGCCTGAGATCAAGTCAGATAAGCCCTTGGGGTTTTGAACCTGGCTCCTCAATGTCCCAGGCCAATACTCTATCCACTGTGCCACCACCTGGTCAGGCAGTTACTGCATTATTTAACTCCAAAAAAATAAAAAAAAATTCTCTTTTGTTGAATTTCTCATTTTGTTCATGCATCACTTTCCTGAGCTTGATGAACATCTTTATGATTGTTAATTTTTTTTATCAGATAATTTATGTACCTCTAGTTCTTTAGGATCAGTTTTTGGAGGGGTATTTTGTTCTTTTTTGGGGGTCATTTTCCCTATTTATGTTCCTTGTAATTTTGTATTAGTGTCATTGCATTTGAAAAACACACTCCTGGCCCTGGCCCGTTGGCTCAGTGGTAGAGCGTCAGCCTGGCGTGCAGGAGTCCCGGGTTCGATTCCCGGCCAGGCACACAGGAGAAGCGCCCATCTGCTTCTCCTTCCTCTCTGTCTCTCTCTTCCCCTCCCGCAGCCAAGGCTTCATTGGAGAAAAGATGGCCCAGGCACTGAGGATGGCTCTGTGGCCTCTGCCTCAGGCGCTGGAATGGCTCTGGTTGCAACAGAGCGACACCCCAGATGGGCAGAGCATTGCCCCCTGGTGGGTGTGCTGGATGGATTCCAGTCGGCATATGCGGGAGTCTGTCTGACTGCCTCCCCATTTCCAACTTCAGAAAAATACAAAAAAAAGAAAAAAAAAAAGAAAAAGAAAAACAGACTCCCCTCCAGTCTTTATGGACTGGCTTAGAAGGGGGGGGGAGAGACCTTTACCAATTAGCCTAGTTATTGGTTCTGGGGAACTTGCACATCTTTTCTCTACATATGTCTTCTCTGTATTTAAGGGTGTTAATTCCAGATTAGAGGGATTTTCCAGTTTCTTTCAGAAGCTTGTACTTCCTTCCATCCTCTGGTGTCCATCTGTTGTACCTTGGGTCTTCTGAAGCAGCAGTACACCACCCCGCTCTTATTGTTCTTAGTGCCCCCCAGGTACCTAGAGTACGCCAGGTACCATCAGTACCCTAAGTCAGGCTAGAAGAAACAAGTCCCTCAGGCAGTTCTCTCCAAAGCTGAACTGTTGGGCACACTCTCCAATCCTCTTTTTATCCCCTGAGGGAGAGGTTGCTGAGCTGTATTGGTCTCTATTTTCTGTGTTGTGGGTTCTCTGGATTCACAGTTCGCCACCCACTGTTTTGTTCTCAGTAGGCTCCCTCGGCACCTAGAGTATGCCAGTACCTGTCTGTGTTCCAAGATATTCCAGAAAGAAACTAGTCCCTCAGACAGCCTCCCCTCTCCAGTCAGAATGTTAGGTGTACTGCCCAGTCTTCTTTTTTCCTCCCCAGGGAGAATTTGGGAGCTAGGAATTTCCTTACAATTGTGTGTTGCTGTGCCCAGAGGAGGGACTATGGTGAAAGAGTGAATTTTTCTACCCGCTTTGATGAAGCTGCGTTAGTGTTTGCTGGGGTGCGAAGCTTCTGAGTTTCTCATAAAGGGAATTGGTATGTGTGTTGTTGAATTGGTGTTTCTATGGGAGGAAGGAAGGCCTGGGGCTTCCTATTCTGCCTTCTTGCTGATGTCACTCCCATTGAGCACGTTCTTAAGTGAAACTGGCTTTTGTTTGTGAAGAGAAATATAATGAAGCAGTTTGGTGACATCTTCCGAGAGACTGGCTCTGTTCTTTCCTTTGATTTCTTAATCATGAAGGATTCAGTGCGTAGGTTAGGTGCGGCCTTGCTACGTGCTAAGGTGCCAGCGGGCTTCCTTTTTGCTTTTGAACTATTGCAAATGTCAGCGCAGGAAAAAAAAAAAAAGGAGGGGGTGGTGGTGGAATGAAATTTTAGTATTACTACAGATACAGTTTTGACCTCGCAGAACTGCAGAAAGTATCTTGGGGATCAAGTGTTTGTGAACCTTGAACTACTACTTTATCAAATTATAATAGTTCTCTTCCTATTTTTCTAAGTCTTTTTAAAAAAATAGTAATGGATATTGAATATTGTCAAATGTCTTTTATGCATCTACTGACCTATAATGTGATTTAAAACGTGATGTAGTGAATTAATTTGAACCAACTTTGTGTATTGGAGATAAACCCACATTAGTCTTGATGTATTTAATACTTTTCCATTTATATATCTGTCTATATATTTAATACTTCACATGTTTAAATACCACAAGACACTTATTTATTTTTTTAAATAAATTTTTATTAATGTTAATGGGATGACATTAATAAATCAGGGTACATATATTCAAAGAAAACATGTCCAGGTTATCTTGTCATTAAATTATGTTGCATACCCCTCGCCCAGAGACAGATTGTCCTCCGTCACCCTCTATCTAGTTTTCTCTGTGCCCCTCCCCCTCCCCCTAACTCTCTCCCTCCCCCCTCCCTCCCTCCTGTGTCCTCCCTCCCCCCACCCCTGGTAACCACCACACTCTTGTCCATGTCTCTTAGTCTCGTTTTTATGTTCCACCAATGTATGGAATCATGTAGTTCTTGTTTTTTTCTGATTTACTTATTTCACTCTGTATAATGTTATCAAGATCCCACCATTTTGCTGTAAATGATCTGATGTCATCATTTCTTATGGCTGAGTAGTATTCCATAGTGTATATGTGCCACATCTTCTTTATCCAGCACAAGACACTTATTATTGTTGTTAATATTCTTTTAGAATTACCCATACCACATTTTTCCTTGTCATTTCTTCTTCTTTTTTTAGTTTTTAGTTTTTAAATTTTTTCAAATACAAGTGAAAGTTTATTTAGAAAATCACAGAGGTAGAAAAAGTGAGACAGTTGGTCTTTGCGGGCTCAGGAAGCAAGTTACAGAGGCAAAATAAAGGGTTCTCGGAGCTCGGGTGAGAGAGAGAGAGGGAGAGAGTGCATTCTTTGACATTCCTTGCTGTTGCTGTTGCTGTTGCTGTAAGGTTCTATCTAGGATCATTTTTATACTTCCTAATGAATGTCCTTAAACTTTTGTTTTAGTGTATGAAATCAGTTATTGTTTGAAGTTCAGTCCTTATTTTCCTTTTTTTGGATATAGAATTTGAGATGTGCAGATACTTTTTTTTTTTTTTTTTGTATTTTTCTGAAGCTGGAGATGGGGAGAGACAGTCAGACAGACTCCCGCATGCGCCCGACCAGGATCCACCCGGCACGCCCACCAGGGGCGATGCTCTGCCCACCAGGGGGCGATGCTCTGCCCCTCCGGGGCGTCGCTCTGCTGCGACCAGAGCCACTCTAGCGCCTGGGGCAGAGGCCAAGGAGCCATCCCCAGCACCCGGGCCATCTTTGCTCCAATGGAGCCTTGGCTGCGGGAGGGGAAGAGAGAGACAGAGAGGAAGGAGGGGGGGTGGAGAAGCAAATGTGCGCTTCTCCTGTGTGCCCTGGCCGGGAATCGAACCTGGGTCCCCCGCACGCCAGGCCGACGCTCTACCGCCGAGCCAACCGGCCAGGGCCGATACTTTGTTTTAAAACCTTTAGAATCTTTCAGCTCTTTCTGGCATTCAGTGTTCTTGTTAAATCATGAAGATAATATTGTCTTTTTTCCTTAGTTGCTTAAATGTTTTTTTTTCTTTGGTTTTCTGTAGCTTTATTGTAATGTGCCCAGATGTAGATTTCACTTCAGTTTTCAAAAACTGAATTCTTGGCTATTATTTCTTCAAATACTGCTTTTGTTCTATTCTCTTTATAGAATTCCAGTTGACCTTACCTCTTTTCACTATAGTCTATATAGCTATTCTTCTTTGCTGTGTTTAAGTTAATTTAATGAAGTATTCAAAATGCAAATATTTTTTCACTTATTTGTTTTTAAAGGTTTTATTATTAGAAACAATCTCAAATAGATGAGAAAGTAGAATAATATAATAACCCAATGATATATTATCAACCAGCTTTAATATTTGTCAACTGCAGACCAATCTTGTTTTATCTATAATCCTAACCATTTCCCTGTTCTGTTGAAATATAATTTCATCTGTAAATATTTCAGCATCTATTTCTTAAAGATTGTCTTTATAAAATGTTTCAGTTGACTCATAAATGTTAATTTTTAAAATACTTGGTGAAACAGGACTCAAAGATCCATATATTGTGATTGATATATCTCTTTAAGCCCTTTTTACTTGGAGGGTCCTCCACCCCATCATCTTTTATTTTACCTAGCAATATATTTGTTGAAGATATCGGGTCATTGTCCAATAGAGTTTCCCTGAGTCTGAATTTAGGTCAAGCCTTTAATTTTTTTAAGACAACTTCATAGGTGAGTGGTATATTCTTTTATCAGGATCAGAAGGCATATAATGTCTGGTTGTCTCTTGTGATGTGAACAGCCATTGATAGATGCCTAGGTCTTTTAATTTATTAGGCATCTTAAAATGGTAATGTTGTAATTCTATCATTCCTTCATTATATATTAGCTGAAATACTTAAATACAGAGACATTTCTTATCAATTGTTGGTTCCTGTATGAAGGCAGAATAAATGCTTGTTTTTAATTTTATCAGTTTTCAAAATAATGAATTGATTCACTGGCATCCTCCAGTTCTCACCAGTTAGGGTTTTATGTTTGTTTTATTCTCATTATAAACTCATTGTAAAAATGGATTTAAACATCTGATACATTTCCAAATATTTTTAGTTGATATAATTTGCTCTTTAAGGATCATCTTTGTTAAGATTTGAAATTAATGCAGATTATTTCTGTTTTATTCTAGTTTGCATTTATGTCGGATCCTCAGTGAAAATAAAAGCCAAGATAGTTCAAGTTACAGAGGTAAGGGTTTTAAAAGTATCATAGCTATTATTTTTGGCTTGGTCAATATTAGTAAGTATCCTGGTTTTCATCAAATTGTTATAAATGGAAACGAAAGGTATAAGATAACTCACGTTATATAAAGTTTTTAAAATAATACATTACAATTAAAATTAAAACTTTAGTATAGTAGGACTTTACATCTTTGTATAGAATGTTATTTGACCTGCATAATAATCATGATAATGCTTGGCTTTTATAATTGTGACATGGATTATTTAGACAAATTTCAGCAGTTGCTACCTGCATTAAAAATTACATAGGCTAGTTATCAGTCCTAAATAGAAGAGAAAGATGATTGTAATCTTATTTACACTAGGAAATTTCCAGAAACAGAGGTTCAGTGTTTTTACCAAAGCTGGTTCTGTTTAGGTGGTATCTAGGGATCTTGTTAAAGGCAATTGTCATGGAAAACATTAAAAGCAAAGGAGTTGTAATTGCATATCACAAATAGAATTTATTAAGTAGAATGATAAATGAAATGCTGTTAGACAGGATATAAATTTCTAGTCATTTTAATTTTGAAGGGTGTCACTATTTAACATCATCAGTTTAAAATTAGGCATATGGATTTAGAAAAGGAGAGGCAAAAAATTATATCTAGTAAGTTTAAAGTATTTTCCTACCTAGCTTTCATTGGGTAAAACCCTTAACAGTTTTTTTTCAATCTAGGAGAAATAATACATAACTAATATTCTATTTTAGCCCCAAAGCTATTAGATAAAATCCATTGTAGTTATTTAAATTATGCCTTCGTGAATAGAAGATTAAGAACAGAATGATTTTCTGTAGATTAAGTTTGCTTTTGTTTTATAAAAAAATTATATATTTCTTAATATGAGCTTATATACTTTTTAAAGAAAATTTGGCTTTTTGAGTGGAAAGCATTTTTTTAACAAATGAATGAGCCATTTTTTTCTGTCATTTGAGTAAGATCTATTTTAAGACAACATTCCTAGCCTGAGTCCCCAAAGTTATTTTTGAACTCATTCTGCTTATAAAATTGCTTGACCACTAAGAAAGATTTCTTTAAAATATTTTTTCATAAGGATTTCTGAAGTTGATATATAATGCCTTTTTTAAAAAAAATTAAAAAATTACATTGATGAGAGAGAAAGAGAAAAGCATCAACTCGGTTCACTTAGTTGTTCCATTTTATAGTATAGTCATTGATTATGTTTCGTATGTGCCCTGGCCAGGGTTGAACCTCTGACTTCTGGTGCAACTGGTCGACACTATTCACTGAACCACCCTGCCAGGCTATAATGTCTTCCTTTTTGAATAAGTCAGATGGCCACCAGAAGTATAAGAAAGTAAAAAGAAAAAAAAAAGACTTCCCTCCCTCCCTCCCTCCTTCCCTTCCTTCCTTCCTTTTTGTAAAATTTTTTATTGATTTTAGGGAGAGAGAAACATTGATTTGTTGTTCGACTTATCCACATATCTATTGATTGATTCTTGTATGTGCCCTGACTGGGGATTGAACCCTTAACCTTGGCTTATGGGGACAATTCTCTAACCAACTGAGCTATCCGGCCAGGGCAAGACTCCTAGCACTTGGATACTTATTTTTTTTTTCTCCATGTTTAAAACAAAATTTTAATTTTTTTTTGTATTTTTCTGAAGCTGGAAACGGGCAGAGACAGTCAGACAGACTCCCGCATGCGCCAGACCGGGATCCACCCGGCACGCCCACCAGGGGCGATGCTCTGCCCACCAGGGGGCGATGCTCTGCCGGGACCAGAGCCACTCTAGCGCCAAGGAGCCATCCCCAGCGCCCGGGCCATCTTTGCTCCAGTGGAGCCTTGGCTGCGGGAGGGGAAGAGAGAGACAGAGAGGAAGGAGGGGGGGTGGAGAAGCAAATGGGCGCTTCTCCTATGTGCCCTGGCTGGGGATTGAACCCGGGTCCCCCGCACGCCAGGCCGACGCTCTACCGCTGAGCCAACCGGCCAGGACCCAAAATTTTAATTTCTCAGTTAACTTTGATCTTGTTTGTGATTGGAACTCTCAGTGGGTAAGAGAAAGAGTTCTCAAACTCTAAGCAGCATAACAGAGGATGATTACTCTTATTTTTAAATGGGGCTGTGTGGATAACTATCAGCTACTGTTAACCCTTTGAATAGGGAGTTTTTTCATGCTCGCTGACCCCCAGGGGTGAGTTTGTTTTCCAAAAATGAAAGTAGTTCCAGTTACAGTTTTATTAACTTAAAATCATGTTTGTTTGATAACCAATTTATGGAAACAAGAAGAACATACATTTGCCTTTTTTAAATGTTCCCTTACACATTTTAAAAATAATTATTTTGTACTCTGGATGGTCAGGAGGCATGAGGATGTATATGAACGTTCATACTGCTCAAAGGGTTAATTTGCAATGTTGTTCTGTTGGGCAGAAAAAATGTATTATGCTCACTTTGTTAAAGATTACGCTGCCCACGAGGAGGCCTTCGCCCAGGTGATATTAATGTGTGTTGAGAATCCTTGTAGCCTGGGGCTTGGTTTTGGGATTAAGCCTTTCCCACCCTTTTTTGATGTGGGGTGGTACAATCCAATCATGCCTCAGAGAAGTGACTTTGTATTAGAGACTTCCCTATTATGTATATTGGATTAAGGGTTTGGATTTCTACACTATAAAATGGGGTCGGAGCGGGAGCTGGCGCTCTTGGTTCCTGAGATTAGCAGAGGAGAGCAGAGAAAAGCCACGTGGAGGAGGCCAGGAGAAGCAGCCAAGATGGCGGAGTGCTGAGTGAGATGCCAGTTTGTGTAGAGTTTGTATCTGGGATAAGGAAGGAGATGGGGAACAGAGGTGAATAAGTCTGGTGAGCTAGAAACCTTTGATTCTAGGAAACTCAGATAAGTCAGTAGCTTTGTGAGCACTGAATGTGAGTGGGTTTTGGAGCCCAGTGTGTATTTTTACTTGCCCGCCGGGTGCAAGCTAGAATTAAAGACTATGGCCCATCAGTTTTTGGCTCTGCTGTTTCTTTACCGACTGTCCGAATCCAATACGAACCTGCAAGAGCCGGGCTGCTGTGATGGTGGCCCTGGCTGTGGCTATTGGCTTTACATGTTCTGATTCACGTTTGAAACCAAAACTGTTTGGAGCAGGGCTGCAATGGCTGAATTTGCTGGTACTCTCTTGTTTGCCTGCAGCACTTCCTCATCACACACACTATTTGCTTCCATCTGCCAGCAATCCAGCTTTGGTTGGAGTGCCTCAGGTGCTATTCCAGGCAGGAACTGGATGCTGATTCTTCAGAATTCCCTTTATTCCACGGGGATCAAGTTTGGGTTCCCTCTGCCCTTTCCCTTTTGTCCCTCCCTTGAATTGATTTCAGTTCAAGCAGGCGCTTTCCCTTGCACACACACACTATTTTACTTTGTTCTTGTTTTATAAGTCCCTGCCCTCAATAAAATTACATTGTAATGATGACTGATAAACAGGAGTATTCCTAGTGATACTCAACATAACCAAGAACTAGTGTCTTCAGTGTTCAAATCCCACAATGTACAGCTAAGACATCTCAGAATCTCTAGATGTCCAACTTGTGGCTATTCTTAAAACTGCTTTTTCTGAAATGTTAACGTTAAGATAAAATTGTTATCTTTTGTGTAGAATTTTAAGGGCTGTAAGGTTACCTCCCCATTGTAAATGCAAAGTTTTTCAACTTTAGTATAGATTTTATAGATTTTTTGGGTCTAGCTGGTAGTCTTAAGATACCACTTACTATTTCCATAGATAAAATGGAATAGGAGTTCCATTTAATATTTAAATGGGCATTTAAATAATTTATGAGTTGAATATTTTTGCCATTTTTGGATTACATTGTGATTGTCATTATGTCACTCATTATCAGCAAAATGAGCTGGGCTATTCTCCATTTTAATCTTCTGTGGTTAAGGTTAGAACTCCTTCAGCCCCATTAACCCATATTCTTAGGGGAATTTATGTTATTCTCAGCTCTTTTGTGCTTCTAAGAGTGATTGCTTTTTAAAACAAATTTAGTTACCTAGATAACTTTAAATAAGTTTTATTTGTTATAAAAGCATTTTATATACTTTCTAAAAAAATTAAAACAATTGATTTTTTTTAGAGAGAAAGGAAGGGAGAGAGAGAGAGACAAATATCGATTTGTTCCACTTATTTATATATTCACTGATTGATTCTTGTATGTGCCCTGACCAAGGATTAAACCTGCAACTTTGGCATATCAGGACAATGCTGTAACGAAAGAAGCTACCTGGCCAGGGCTAAACGCATTGTATTAATAGAAAGTGAAAGCATGAAATTTACCCCATATTCCTGCCATATTAACACATAGAATGTTTGCTTTGCATTTTAGCTTTTATATAGTTTATTATAAGCATAATGAAGCCATATTTGTGAAAAAGGTAGACTATATATAATAAATATAAATATACTTAATAAAAGATAAGTATATTTAAATAAGTTCACAAAGAATTGGAATAATTGGCTATATTTCTTCAGCTAATAACTTAATGGACAGATTTATTTCATTGTAAAATACTATTTTTATTGTTTAAAGGATGATTGATAAAAGTTTTGATTTCTGTTATGTTTCTTTTTTGTAACTAGTAGTCAAACCAAAGGAGGTGCCCACTGGGGGGGGTGCTCTGCCCCTCTGGGGCGTCGCTCTGTCGCGACCAGAGCCACTCTAGCGCCTGGGGCAGAGGCCAAGGAGCCATCCCCAGCGCCCGGTCATCTTTGCTCCAATGGAGCCTTGGCTGCGGGAGAGGGAGAGAGAGACAGAGAGGAAGGAGAGGGGGAGGGGTGGAGAAGCAGATGGGCGCTTCTCCTGTGTGCCCTGGCTGGGAATCGAACCTGGGACTTCTGCACGCCAGGCCGACGCTCTACCATGGAGCCAACCGGCCAGGTCCTGTTTTCCTACTTTTAATGAGAGGAAGGAGATAAAGTTTTTAGTGTATAGGACTAAAGAAAAATATGCTGGAAAGAGATGGTATTCACCTGACCATTAATCCCCCCATAAGGATTTCTTCTCTAGGAAAGGGGGCTATGCTATTTAAGTGAATGAGACTGCTTGTGGTTAACTGTTCTCATAGAACAGCTGTTTTATGTATATATGTACATATGCAACTATTTTAGTTTTAACTCTGGTGGAAATAGAAGAAAAAAGATTTAGATTTAGGGAGAAATTTCTCTGATAGTAGGATATGGACAAAACTTGATTTTATATTTAACTGCTGTTTCCCTTTTTTTTTTTTTTTTTTTTTTTTTTTTTACAGAGAGAGAGAGATAGGGACAGACAGACAGGAATGGAGAGAGACACCTTAGTTGTTCATTGATTGCTTTCTCATATGTGCCTTGACCAGGGAGTTCCAGCAGACTGAGTAACCCCTTGCTTGAGCCAGGGGCCTTGGGTCCAAGATGGTGAGCTTTGCTCAAACCAGATGAGCCCGTACTCAAGCTGGCGACCTCAGGGTCTTGAACCTGGGTCCTCTGCATCCCAGTCCAACGCTCTATCCACTGCGCCACCACCTGGTCAGGCTATATTTACTGCTATTCCTTACCTGTTGTCAGTATTGTCCTGAGATTGAATTGACTATAATTTGAATATATGTGGAAAAAAATCTGTGAAATCTACTCTTGAGAGGAATGGTTAATTTAGTATATACCCACCTACTTTTGCACAATGAGTTCTGTGCAATCATAGAAAATAATTTTGGAGACTTTCCTCACGTGAGCAAATGTTTTTAAAAATGTGGGGATATCAGAATATCAAATGGTAAGCACTGTGAATGCAAATATGTAAAATATGTGGATATATAGAAAAAGAGTGTAAGGAAATGCTCAGGCAGTAATTATGTTATAGTAGTGGAGCCAGGGTTAGCTTTTTCCTATTTTTTCAAGTAAAGCAATAAAAGTATACTTTTTCTTTTCATTGATGTTGATAATAAATCTCAGAAGTAGGAAATATATGGTAGGTCTTCCTCAGAGGCTCTGCCTTTCATATTCAAGAGACTGTGTCCATGCTGACCTGTGGTAGCACAGTGGATGGGGCGTCAACCTAGAACGCTGATGCTGAGGTCTCTGGCTTGCCAGGTCAAGGTACATGCGCAAGAAGCAACTATGATGAGTTGATGCTTCCTACTCCCGCCCTTCTCTCTCTCCTTTCTCTGGAATCAATAAATAAAGTCTTGAAAAAAAGAATAAAACGAGATGGTGTCCAGCCTGCCTGGTGGTGGTGCAGTGGATAAAGCAGGGATCCCCAAACTTTTACACAGGGGGCCAGTTCACTGTACCTCAGACTGTTGGAGGGCCGGACTATAAAAAAAACTATAAACAAATCCCTATGCACACTGCACATACCTTATTTTAAAGTAAAAAAGCAAAATGGGAATAAATACAATATTTAAAATAAAGAACAAGTAAATTTAAATCAACAAACTGACCAGTATTTCAGTGGTAACTAAAAATAAGACAGTCCCCATCTTTTGGGGGTAAAATTAATATAAGACAGGGTCTTATAATAGTGGAAACATGGTGTGTAGTAATGTGGGGGGAGACTTTTGGGCAGAGGGAGGTTATGGGACCATTATGTTGTACATTTGGGGGAGTATGGGGGCCATTGTACTGTGTAGTAATGGTTATAGTGCTTTGCCTTTCTTCCTACTTCTGCTGTTGTTTCACACTGCTTCCAGTGATGTGGGGCACTGCAGCCACAGACCGGATGTGCGTCATATGATGCGTTTCCGGAGCCCTGACATGTGCGTCCTGCGTCACCGAAAATGGTACTGTACGTGAGCCATGCTGCGCTTTGCAGAACCGCCACATACAATACTCCAGGAGCACAGAATGCGGGTGAAAGAGGTGCCCCTCCGGAAGTGCGGCGGGGGCTGGATAAATGACCTCAGGGGACGCATGCAGCCCGTGGGCCATAGTTTGGGGACCCCTGGGATAAAGTGTCAACTTTTGAGATGCTGAGGACGCAGGTTCAAAACCCCAAGGTCACTGGCTTGAGTGCAGGCTCTCTGGCTTGAGCGCCAGGTTCCTTGTTTGAGTGCAGGATCATCAGTATGATCCCAAGGTCTCTGGCTTGAGTCCAAAGGTTGCTGGTTTGAAGCCCAAGGTGGTTGGCTTGAGCAAGGGGTCACTGGCTCAGCTGGAGTGGTCAAGACATGTATGAGAAGCAATCGGGGAACTAAAAGTGACACAACTATGAGTTGGTGCTTTTCATCTCTTTCTATTCCTGTCTCTCTCTCTCTCTCTTTCTCTCTCAAAAAAAAAAAAAAGACAAAAAGACATTGTTTTCTTACATTCTTTCTCTTATGTTCAACAGATTTCCAGCAAGCTCTCTATGAGTTATCACACCATGTCATTAAAGGAAATCTAAAACAAGAACAGGCATCTAATGTTTTTAGTGAAATTAGTGTAAGTATGTATATGTATATATTTTTTAATTTAATTGTTACCTACTTCTTTAGCTTTTGATACATCTCTAAAATGTGTAACGTAAATTTAATTTTATTCACAATGAAATGTTTTAAGGTAATATTGGTAAGTCATTTTTCCTAGACAAATAAAGATATTTTAATTTTTTTGTCTGGTTGTTAGTAAAGCAGAAAATGTTATATAAGCTAAGAGGATATAAAAATGCTTGCACTGTAATGAAATCAAGATTTAGTTAATTTAATATGCTACTGTAAAAAATAATTTGGCTAGGATATTTTTCTCCCAGTATAGCATATTAAGGCATTTTCTTTTGTTTGTGGTTATGGTTAGAAATTAAATATATTTCCAAATTGAGGATTATATAATTTTATATTGAGGATACATAACTGTAATGTTTACTTGATGCCAATTTTCATGTGTTGGTTGTTTTAGAAAATGTTAACTAGATTTTTTCCTAACCTTTAAGTTGTGATTTTGTTTCACTCTTATTTATTAGAGAATTTAAGTTAGATTCCCTTTAAGTTGTGATTTTGTTTCACTCTTATTTATTAGAGAATTTAAGTTAGATTCAGACTAGATAGTTTTCATGGTGGTTTGGTATTTGACTTAAAAGATGAGCTCTGAAATTACAAGGATGTTAAGGGTGCTTATTGTAAATCAGTAGTTAAGTTTGAATTTTTACAAATGGTGTATTATTCTATCAGACTGGATTTTAAACTTGTATAAATGTAATTATCTGCCCAGTTGAGAACACCTTCATAATAAGCATTATTGAAATGGGACCTGGAGCTTTTTGATATTAGTATAAATTTCCCCTGTGCTGCTTTAAGCTTCTGTAGCCTCTTTCTGTGTGGTAGGTAATCTCCTTTGTATGGTTTTTGTGCTTTTCCAAGGATGGTCTTAAAGGACTTCTATGTTTAGCTGTTGTAATTCCTCCTCATGCCTCCTATTGAGATATATTTGAACAGTAAGGCTTTAAAATGAGTTTCTCTTTTGTACCTATACTGTCTCTATCTGATAACAGCAGCATTAGCTATGTTGGAGCGGTCTATTCCTTAAACAGTTAATATTCCATCTTCGAAAACTCTTGTTTTGCTCTATTATTTCTGGTTTTCAGGTAGCTTTGAGTACTTTCATTCAAGTAGATGTCAGGAATGTTTATAGCCCTTAAGAAACTTGAGACTAAAATCTGGTCAACAATTAAGTATATTTTATTCTGTAAATTGGGCACCAATTTAGGATTTAGTGTGGTCATGGAATCTGATCCTAATACTTTATTGGAAATGAGTAGTCCAAAAGAACTTAACGTATATTTGGTTTTTACCTTCCACTTTCTCTTAAGTATTTAGTGATATATATACTTCTGCAGCTGGATTGCCTGTGTTATGGCTTTTCCATAGTCCCATATATTACTATTCTGTGTCTTAGCCACAGAAGCATATCTTGCATATCTCTTACAGATGCCAGTTTGTTCTTTAGAATTAAGTTTCTCTCCTTTAGTCTCTGAAAATAGGTTAATTTTAGGGTTGCTATAGTGCCAGCAAACTAATTGAAATAATTGAACTGTGATCCTTACGAATGGAAAACGGTTCCATAATTGGTCATGGGAGTGGGAAATGCTGAAGATTTCATGCTGAAATGAGGGGAGAATTTTGGGTCAGTTTCTCCAAATGCTACAGACATCAGTGCATAAGGAAAACAAAGATAGATTTTTGGTAATTATTTTCATCTTCGGAGAATTTTGAGTTATGGAACAACAGCTTGTAATTGTTCTTGTATTTTTTAAATTTCTGTTCTTTTGATACCAGTATGATTTTTGCATATATCAGTGTTGGCTCAGGCACAAGCACAGCATTTAAATTTTTGGATGAAAAATGTACCACTTTAATAATCTTGCTTTAGGTAGGTGTGAAGTACTCGAAATTCCAGTGGTTTCTAAAGTGAAACTTCATTGGCAAAGTGTTCCTCATTCGTGTTCTTTAGTGTATCCTGAGGTGCTTGTTTAGGGTTCTGTTTGATTTCTTTTAATCAAGTTATTTTCATGGTAGACATTTAAACACATTTTCTAACAGTTGTCTCCCATTTTTAATTTTCTCTATGTTATGAAACTTGAAGATATTTTTTGGTCAACATAGTAGTGTTGGGGTTTTGTTAGTTTTTAATTTTTACTGAGGAGTGTCATTCTGAAGCTCTAATACTTGCTGATGTATTATTCTAGTATTCACTATGAATAATTATATTTTTAAAATTAGGAATTTCGTGAGGATTTGCCTTCCATTCTTGCTGATGTATTCTGCGTATTAGGTAGGTATTAAGTCTTTATTTCACCTGTAAAAAGTGCTGGTTGGTAAATTAATATACTTTGTTAAATTGTTTCAACCCAAGGATTTTACAAATGTACAAATGTTTCTTCAAATCTATATACTATATCATTTTTTTACTTTATAAAGAATATAGTATTATAAATCCAATGTAAGTATAATCACTATTTTTAAAGTAGTTTTACGATAGCTTTAGTTTATAGTTTAAATAGTTTGAGTTTTTCAGAATGAATCTTTATATAAGATTAAGCTAAATTAAGTCATTTCAAGTAAATAAGCCAAATTTTCTGAAGTTAACTTAGTCTGAATTATTCCGATTTTGGTATAATTAATCTTATCACTGCATGTGAAAATCTCAAACTTAGGACACTCTAGAGATACTTACTTTGCGATTGCACTTGATTCTTCTTAATTTTAGAAAGAGCAAGAAGAGCCAAAGTAATCAAAATTAGCTTTGTTTTGATGATGAAAGAACCAGTTTTGGAAATAGCAAATTCTCTATTTTTCCAGAGTAAATAAGAATTCATGCAATATAAAAAAGTAGTATTCCTTCTACAAAAGGAACTGTCCCTCCATGGGAAGCATGAGTTTAAAAAATTTTAATTTATGTTACTGATTTATTTTTCTGTTTCTAGATATGAATTAAAATGACTGAGCATTTTCCCATCAGTCTTAGGCTATCTATAACTTTGATCTAACAGCAGACATTACCAGACATTGTAGTATTCACTTTAAAATAAGACTTAACCTCTCTGAAATCTGAAATTCAGTGGGCAACAAGAGTTTATAATGAGGGGTTGTGACCTGTGTGAGAAAACAGTGAACATAAATGCCTTTAAACTACATGTATTTACATGAATAAATCTAAAGGAGTAATGTTGAGCAAAATAAGAAATTTACAAAAGATTACAAACATATAATTCTATTCACGTTGAAGACAAAAAGGGGCAAATTCAGACAAGACTGTATGTATGCATGTCATTTGGCAAACTGGACCCGTACATAGAGGGCAGGAGAGATTGAAGAGGCCGACCACTCCAGATTAGTGTGTGGCAGATTTAGTAAGCAAGGGAACTTGCCTACAAGGCTTATCTCCTATGGCTGCAAACTAGTGGGTCTCCACAGCTGCCTGCCAGAATCTTCAAGTTCATGTCAAGTTCCTATCGTGGTTTAGTCACGTGTACCATATACTGTCCAGCAACACATTGCTCTCTTAAGGCTGCCTTCTTGAAAATGTCCTCCACTATGGGAACAGTGGGGAGAACTTTAAAAAAAAAGGACTTCAGAGTTTGTCAAAATGGAATAAATTATTTTAGCTCGTTAATTCTAATTCCTAGAATTAGGTAGATTACTTAAATGGCTTACTGAGAGTCTGGAATCTGATCTTAAATCTAAATGCCTGGTGCTTGACCCTTCAGAATGTTTAAGATTTCGTAACAGCAGTAATTTCAGAAACAGGTAAAAATGTATGGACTGTGAGTGAGAAATTAAAAGTTCAGACAATTGATGAGGTGACCATCTGTCCCAGTCTTATTTTCCCTGGCATCATTGTAAGCAGTGCCTTCTTTCAGTATTAAAACTGTCTGGTTTATACCAGCGCCAACAACACCCCTTGTGTGCTTAATTTTTAAAGTGGAACTACATCGATTACATTTTGTTGCAAATACATATAGTATGAAACAAGTTTCAAATAGAAATTTATTTTTACTATAAATTTATAAGACAAAACAATTTGTAGCTAATATTTTCTGGAAGCTGTTATTTCTTGATAGTGTCAGGAGTGTACTTTATGTCTTTCTTTGGTTATTCATCAGTTATCAGCTTCTTGTCAAGTTCTAATAATTTCTTTATTGACTTATTTTATTAGGGTATATTTACCTTCATAGGTATTTAGTAATGTAAATTATTGTTATAACTCGTTGCTTGGTACTAGTAACATGAATTCCTGAAGGTGATGTTCGGTTGCTCTTGAGAAATTCTTTTAGCCTATCCAGACAATTTTTACAAGCAAGATTTAGGACAGCAAACTTGGAAAGAGAATTTTTCTCACCTGCCCCCTCACTTACCCCCACCCTTGGCAGAAAAGTCCAAGGGTGACCCCAGATCAAGGTAGGGGAGTAGGAGTAAGAACATGAGCTATCTCCAAATAATGATGATGATGATGAAAACAGTAAAAATAATATACATGTTATTTTTGGAGCACCTTCTGTGTTCTTGGCATTGTGTTGAACATTTAATTTAATTTTAATCCTCACAGCAACTTGTGTAAGATAGTTGTAGAGATCAGGAAATTGAAGCTCAGAGAAGTGATTTTTTAAAGGCCACACAGGCAATAAGGCAGGGTTTAAACCTAGATCTTTTTGGTTCCAGAGCCCATGATTTTTAAATTACATCATGTTGTCTTTCTAATATTTTAACAGTTAAACAACAAATGAGTTACTTTCCTGGTTAAAATATAAACTTTTTATAAGACTAATCATGTAAGATTGAGGGGGCCTGAGATCTCTAGTAACTAACTTGAAACGGGGTCGGGGGGGAGTCTAATGTAACCTTTTGCGGTGAGCTCTGGTTGGTGCTACTAGGATTTAAGAGTTGGAAATGGCTGAGGGGTTTTTAGTAAAACCACAGGGGACATTAAAGAGATAGCTCTACTAAGAAATTTACTGAGGTCCTATTAAGTATTCCTTAACATGATCAGGACCCAAAGTGTGGTATCTTAAATCAGGTCACATGGCTAAGAGGATAGCAGACTTGAAGAGGCTGAACCGGCTACCCAGGTGCTCTGCTCTTAGGAACCTTGGGATTAGATTTTAGGGACTTAGGGGCCTTTGGATAGTAGATAGATGTTGGTTAAAAAAAATGGGCCCAGTTTAGTCCTGACCTCTCACTATCAGTATCCTCAAAGTTCTAGGCTAGGGGTAGTCAACCTTTTTATACCTACTGCCCACTTTTGTATCTCTGTTAGTAGTAAAATTTTCTAACTGCCCATGGGTTCCACGGGAATGGTGATTTATAAACTAGGGAAGTAACTTTACTTTATAAAATTTATAAGGCAGAGTTACAGCTAGTTAAAGCATATAATAATAATTACCAAGTACTTTATGTTGGATTTTTGCTAAGTTTGGTAGAATAAATCTTTATAAAAAAACTTACTAGAGTTAAATCTATCTTTATTTATACTTTGGTTGCTCTGTTACTGCCCACCATGAAAGCTGGAACGCCCACTAGTGGGTGGTAGGGGCCAGGTTGACCAACACTGTTCTAGGCTGAGAAGGGACCGGAAGATCAGATAACGGGGAGACAACTAGGAGTTCCTGGAAGGGAGGGTGGAGAAAAGACCTATGGATTACAAGTCTTACTGAGGGATTGAGTTGTACTGCAATTCACATTGCATAAATTACACCTGAAATGTCTTTAGTACAACTTGAGCTGATGTGCTTAGATGCAGTGGCCAAAATATTGGGCAATGACACTGTCCAAAAACGGAAAGTGGAGAAGGGCCAGGAAAATGTGGCTGTGTTAGATGATAAATTCCTTTTGATTTTGATTCTCAGGATGGCAGTAGAAGGTAAGATGAAGCCAATTAGGGGTAGGACATCTGTTTGGGGAGACCCTAGAGCCCTTAGAGGACAGTTTATTATATCACTAAAGTTGGTGCCTCTTTCTATAGCACATTCTAAATTGTGAGTTCACTTTAAAAATAGGATAATAGTATGTAATTAACTAAAACAATGATCCTGAGATTGACCTTGTAATCTTGCCAATCCTGGTTGAAATGTTTGATGCTTGGAATTTAGAGCTGTTTTATTTCCTTTATACTTCAGATCAGAAAATTGATAAATTTTCTGGGTAATTTACTGAAACTCAAGGAGATCTCAGTTTTTAAAAATATTTCAGTGGAAAGAGAACAAAAATCTTGAATAAATTTTTGTTCGCTAAGTAGACTTGTAATTAAAAATAAGATGTTAAATATTTTTAAATACTCTTTTCATAGAGTCAGTTGCAAGGTAGCTTGGTTGGAACAAGGTACATGGTATCAAGGTAGCCAAGGTCAAAGATTTAATCTTTAGGAGTAATAGCATCTTTAGCTTAAGAAGAGATCTTTGTTTTCACCCCGTTCAACTTTCCACCTAAGGAAGGAATATTTTCTTTAGCATATGTAACATGTGGTCATTTAAACATTGCTGAAATATTTTGGATCTTTAACGTTAAATAAAATATATTATAAAAGTTTTTGCTTGAATATTTCCATTTCTGAAAACGGGATTTTTTCTGAAACTTTGTTGCTTCCAATGCCATAGCACATAGTTCCTGTGTAAGCGACCATTTTATGGATTTGCCATTGGTCACAGGGTCAGTTTCTAGGATCAGAAGAAATTAAAGCTAAGCATTCATGTGCATAGGAAGGACAGCTCATACTTACCATAGTTTTAACTTTCCCCCCAAATTCAGAATGAAGCATTTTAAAATAAGCTTTAATGAAACAAGTATAAAATAAGTTTTAAAGAAAATAAGTATCTTATTATAGTGCTGGAGAGAGTCTGGAAAAATCAATCAAACTTTCATTTTTTTTTGCCTTTATCATTGTAGATATTGAGACAAATTGTTTAGAAGAAAAAAGCAAGAGAGACTATTTTACACAATTGGTATTAGCATGTTTGGTAAGTTGTCAAAAATGCACCTCCTTTCTAATAAATTTTACATTGGACAGTTATAATCACAGTTAATCATGTTGATGGAGAAAGATATTGACATTCAATTGAATATTCATTATAAGGTGTGGTTTGGGTTTTGAAATGGAATGCTTTGTAAAATTAGACATGTTAGTTATGTCTATGAAACAGTTAGCTGCCATGTCACTTAAACTATTTATTCATATAAAACCCTTGGTGACGTTTCTGACCTAGTAAGTTTCTAACCGAGTGAAAGTTAAGCATCTATCAAGTGAGTAGAAATGATGTGGACAACTTTTAAACTGATCAATTTTCATAAAGTATTAGGCAAGGAGAAAAAAAATGGACGTAGTTTAAAAACAATAAATTGTAGAACTTATTACTACCGTTGTTTAGTAAACTGTTTTATGTTCATAAATCCAGAAAGAAGCAGGGAGAAATGCCATTACTCAGATCTGGAAGACTGGCTCTATCTTTGTGTACTATAATTATTTTACCTAAACAGTAGAAACCAAGGAAGGCTTAAGTGCTGTATTATCTTAAAGAAAATTCAGTTGACAGACTCAATGTTTTTTTAAAAATTTTATTTAGAAAATTAACAGGGTGACATTGATCAATAAGAGTACATAGGTTTCAGGTAAACATTTCCATAGCATTTGAACTGCTGATTATGTTATATACCCATCACCCAAAGTCAGATCATTTTCTGTCACCTTATATTTGTCCCTCTTGACTCCTTTCCTCCCCCCCCCCCTTATATCCATCCTCTTCCTCCTGGTAACCACTTCACTTTTATCTATGTTCATGAATCTCAATTTTATGTCCCACCTGTGTATAAAATCATACTGTTCTTAGTTTTTTCCAATTATTTCACTCAGTATAATGTTATCAAGGTCCATCCATGTTGTCGTAAATGATACTATGTCATCATTTCTTTTTTTTTTTTTTCATTTTTGTTTCTGTGTCTTTTATTTACACTTAAGAAATCATGAGCAGATGCTTATGGATCTTGGCATACACTTCTCTAAAAATGTACAAGTTAGAAAGTGAAACTTAAAGTCACAAATGTCACTTTTAAATTTCTATTGACAATAGAAGAGGTTATTATTTTAACTGCCTCCTAAACTATTACAACATAAATCATAGCACACAAAAACTTTTTTTTTTTTTAGTTTTGCTCAATGCCCACTCCTTGCCTGATAGTATATTTTAGAGTGAATAGTACAAAAATTTTTTTCTGTGAAAAACTAATTTATAAGTGACTGTCCTGTGAGTTAAGCCTTATTAATAGCATGGTTTAACAGCTGAAAATAATGAATTGAAATAATATTACTGACAGCCTTTGAAATGAATGTCACACTTTATTAAAACACTTGAAATGTACATATTTCACCTGCAAACCTACTTCAATATTCTGAGGAAAAAATATTATTTCATGTCCTTACACTGGTTTTCTATCTCAACAGAGGACTCTATGATACTTGAATATTAATATGCTATCTTTTTTTTATAAATAAAATTTTATTTTAATGGGGTGACATCAATAAATCAGGGTACATATATTCAAAGAAAATATTTCCAGGTTATCTTGTCATTCAGTTCTGCTGCATACCCATCACCAAAAGAGAGATCGTCCTCCGTCACCCTCTATCCAGTTCTTTTTGTACCCCTCCTCCTCCCCTTCCCCTTCTCCCTCCTTCCCTCCCCCCACCCCCCATAACCACCACACTCCTGTCCATGTCTCTTTTTTTTTTTTATTTTTATTTTTCTGAAGCTGGAAATGGGGAGAGACAGTCAGACAGACTCCCACATGCGCCCTACCGGGATCCACCCGGAACGCCCACCAGGGGCGAGGCTCTGCCCACCAGGGGGTGATGCTCTGCCCCTCCAGGGCGTCGCTCTGCCACGACCAGAGCCACTCCAGCGCCTGGGGCAGAGGCCAAGGAGCCATCCCCAGCGCCCGGGCCATCTTTGCTCCAATGGAGCCTTGGCTATGGGAGGGGAAGAGAGAGACAGAGAGGAAGGAGGGGGTGGGGGTGGAGAAGGAAATGGGCGCTTCTCCTATGTGCCCTGGCCGGGAATCGAACCCGGGTCCCCCGCATGCCAGGCCGACGCTCTACCGCTGAGCCAACCCGCCAGGGCCTGTCCATGTCTCTTAGTCTCACTTTTATGTCCCACCAATGTATGGAATCCTGCAGTTCTTGTTTTTTTCTGATTCGCTTATTTCACTCCGCATAATGTTATCAAGATTCCACCATTCTGCTGTAAGTGATCTGATGTCATCATTTCTTCTAGCTGAATAGTATACCATGGTGTATATGTGCCCCATCTTCTTTATCCAGTCTTCTATTTTTTTACAGTGATTAAAAGCCTTTAAGCAAACTCTTGGCTAATACAGCAAGAATCCATAAAAGAGTACTGTCCTTAACATGTTCACCAAGTCCAAGTTGGCCCCATCACCATGTCAAATCCCTGAGAAATGCAACCCAACCACAGTTCAGTCTGTTAGAAGCTGTCACAGAGAGCAGGAGTCCAGGAAAAGTCCACACAGGAAAAGTCCGCATGGCACTGGAATTGTTGTCACCATTCTATACTTTGCAGCTTATGTCTAAGTCCCAATGACAGCTGCTTCTAGCTGGTAATGATTCAGGTAGACTGGATAAGCCATTTGTAGCATGCGTGGATATGGGGCTTCTGTTCTCCTCTACCTGGAGAGTTGAGACCAGGTTGCTTTTCCCTGGAGCTCTGCGACTGTGGCATGGTAAAGAGAACCTTGGGATACACTAAGCTGGGTGGCAAAGGTAAATTCATAATACAAGTTGGCAAAAGGGGGAAGGAGAGCTCTAAATTAGGAGTAGGTCCCAGCCTGAAATATGAGTGGGGCATTGAGGTAGGAGGGATAAAGGAAACACTATATACTAAGCAAAGCAGCAGAAAATAGGACTATCAACACCTACAACAGAGATCTTTGAGGGAAGAATAAAAAACCTGCCTATTCAGGCAAGACATAGTTAAGTGGCCCTTGTGCAAATGAGATCAGTTTACCTGCTTCTTGGAAGAAATACCCTAGGCTCATCCACAGTGTTGTATTGATAGATGGGGCCGACGGCCCGGGGCCCCTTCAGCCTTCAGTGGCAAACCCCAGCTTTCTGGGCAAGGTTAGGTCATAGGTGGTTGGAGCAGGGCTGGAAGAGACTGAACCCTCCCTTAGAGGAGTGAGGGGGAAGCCTACCTTCCAGTGTCCCTGTTTCCTCACAGCAGAGGCATGTAAGCCTGGCAGGCTTTAGCTCATGACCTTCCTTTCCACTATTGAAGCAGGACCCAGATGGCATCCTATGAGACCCCTTTGGGGTGTTGGAGCCTTTAAGCGTGTATTCTAAAAGCTGGTCGTTCCCCTGATCTTTATTGGGCTTTTTCTGCCTCTAGGTATCTTAAAAGCCGTGCTCAGAAGATCTCACTGAGGGGTTTGAGGATCCCCATCCACTATATAAATCTTTTCCATATATCTGGAGCTATTTGGAAAAAGACAAAACAGTGTTATTAGCTAGATCTAATAAAGAAGGTAGTAGTTTGCAGGCGAAAAGATTTGGTGTCTCCTGTTCATCAGCCTTCAAAAGAAATGTAAATTTTTTTTTTTTTTAAGTAAAAAGCATGATATGATAGACCCGTAGGAGTCATTGGCCTGGTGTGCAGGATTCCCGGGTTCGATTCTTGGCTAGAGCACACAGGAGAAGCGCCCATCTACCTCTTAACCCCTCCCCCTCTCCCTCCCCTCCCTTCTCTCCATCTCTCACTTCCCCTCCCACAGCCAAGGCTCCACCAGAGCAAAGCCACCCCAGGCACTAAGGATGGCCCCATGGCCTTTGCCCCAGTTGCTAGAATGGCTCTGGTTGTAACAGAGCTACACCCCAGATGGGCATAGCATTCCCCTCTGGTAGGCATGCCAGGTGGATCCCAGTCAGGTGCATGCGGGAGTCTGCCCAACTGCCTCCCCATTTCCATCCTCAGAAAAATACAAAAAATAAATAAATAAAAGAAAAAAATACAACAACAACAACAACAAAAAAAGAAAGTAGGAAAAAAAAAAAAGGGCATTCCCTTGTGTTGAAGCTCCAGGGAGCATGGAGTGAGCTTGAGTGTGTCCTATGAAACATGGAGCTCTATGTTGATATGTCATCATTTATTATGGCTGAGTACTATTCCATAGTATATATGTACCACTTCTTCTTTACCCAATCCTCTATTGAGGGACATTTTGGTTGTGTCCATGTCTTGGCCACTGGGAACAATGCTGCAATCAACATGGGGCTGCATGTGTCTTTATGTACTAATGTTTTCGAGTTTTGGGGGTATATACCCAATAGAAGGATTGCTGGGTCATATGGTAGTTCTATTCTTAATTTTTTGAGGAACCACCATACTTTCTTCCATAATGGTTATACTACTTTACATTCCCACCAGCAGTGAATGAGGGTTCCTTTTTCTCCATATCCTCTCCAACAGTTGTTATTACCTGTCTTGTTGATAATAGCTAATCTAACAGGTGTGAGGTGGTATCTCATTGTAGTTTTGATTTTCATTTCTCTTAATAGCTAGTAAAGATGAGCATCTTTTCATATATCTGTTGGCTATTTGTATGGACAGACTCAATTAGAATTTCATATGTAGTTCTTTTGTAGGCTATGGACAGCATGTATGTATTTTCTTAGCTTTTTAAAAATCTGTATGTTGTATTTTTCAATATTTGGATAGTCATCATTTTTGTTGAAGTTCTAATTTTTTTTATAAATTTTAAGTTGATATCTTTAATGTGATTTAATTATTTTTAATTATTTTGAGTATATTTAAATTGTGGATGCGTAGTTGAAGTGCTAAGTAATAAATGAACTTTAATATTTTTAAATACAGTATTTAGTTTCAGACACAGTTCTAAAGGAACGTCTGGATCCAGAAACATTGGAATCATTAGGGCTTATCAAACAATCACAGCAATTCAATCAAAAGTCGGTTAAAATCAAGACAAAACTCTTGTAAGTACATGTGTTTTTATGTTGCAGATAAAGTATCTGAGTATGTGTTTTACATAGTTCTCATTTTGAATGCTAGAAGTTTCTAAAAGGCATTTTGAAGATTTTGCTGCTGTTAGCATTTGTTTTGTCTCTTTTTCTTCTAAAAGTAGCCTGTGATTGAGTCAGCAGTGAACATTATCTGTGTGAAACCAATGTTAATTGTTTTCATATTAGAAGTTAAAATAATATTCAGTTCTTTTATTTATTACCAATAAAATATTTAAAATTTATAGGTGTACTCTAAGGTAGTGTTTTTCAACTGCCGGTCTGCAGACCAGTCCACCAGAAACTTTGTTGTCCTGCTGGTCTGTGAAAGAGTTAACCACCCTGTTGTTGTATGAAGGAAGATACAGACCCAATGATCTGAGTGGAATTTGCTTATGCTCAGGGTGATTTCTACCTTAGTGGTCCCTGAATAATTCTATTTTCACTGGCCCACACGTGTGTAAAGGTTGAAAACCACTGTTCCTAGCATATATTCTTAGTCAGTGATGGAAATAGTGGTGTTGTTTATTGTTCTTTGGGATTAGCAATATCCTTTCCTTGTGTTACTGGTTTTCTTTGTGTAATTAGCACCTCTTATGAATTATAGTAATTTTCTATCAGGAAAGATAAAGAGGTAAACTTTTAATAACTATTCTTATGTTGCTAATATGAGGGATAAGAAAATGGAATAACAATACATTACTCTTACACAAGCTTGTTAATTGAAATTAATTTTGTTCTCTTTATGATGTTTATCTAATTTCAGTTATAAACAACAAAAATTCAATTTGTTAAGAGAAGAGAATGAAGGTTACGCCAAGCTGATTGCTGAATTGGGGCAAGATTTATCGGGAAATATTACTAGTGATTTAATTTTAGAAAATATCAAATCTTTAATAGGTAAGACATATATCTATATATAGTATGTGTTACTAAGATAAGATTTTTATCTGTGGAGACTATCCATAAAGAAGAAGTGAGTACGTTCTATGTAGGCTTTTTCTTTTTCTTTTTTTCTTTAGTTAAAAATGAGAGAAATGTCCAGCTTGTATTTTTAAGATTTTATCAGCAATAATTAAATTTAGGATGATATTTATGAGAAAATCTTTGTCACTGTTGCTTGTGGTGTTTGTATTATTTTTTGCTCTCCCTAGTATTTCTATTCTTAATTTTTAAGTATTCTCAATCTTAAAGAGGGAAGAAAATAAGCTAATGTGAAACTATAATAAAATCTTTGGTGTGAATTTGATGTTGAGTTCTTTTGAACTTGATTTAAAAAATACTTTTACAAGGGACTTTCATATACACCTTATTTTATGTTTCCATCAATCTGTTAAAGTAAGTGCAGCAGGTGCTGTAAAAGTGTAACAGATAGGAAAGTGTTATTCTCCCTCCCTTGTAAATAGAATTTGTTCTTTTTATTTGCATTGAGCATTTGGAAGAAATAATTGACCTCTAATGGTAGAAAAATAGGCTGATTCTGATTTTCTGGATTGGAAAGAATTTTTCCATTATTTTTTAGGTTGTGTGCTGTTTTAGGAAGATTTTGCAACTCCTAGATGTCTTAGGCTTTGAGACCTGTCAGAGAATTTATATTCCCTGCTTCACTGGCTATATTTAGGGGGTGCATATGCTCATCTTCTGAGTTCTTTCTCTGGTTTTGAAATTTATGTATGACTCAGAAAGAGAAAAGAGGTATCCCAGTCCTTACCCCTTCCTCCAATGCTATGTGTAGGGACCCAGCTTTGGCTTTTGGTGATCAGCAGGTATGTAAGGTAAGACACTTTTAATTTAAATTAACTCTTTTCTTTGGAGTAAGTCTAGTTCTGACAGCTGATTTACTCTTTTTGCTACTTCTTTCTTGTGTCAATTTGACAGCAAGACTGGCAGCCCTGTGGGTAAGACTTGCATACTTGTGTGACAGTGACCCATTAAAAAAAATTGCTGTAAAGTTTCCTTTCTGTTCTTTCCAGGGTTGGTGCTACATTATTTCCTGCAGTATTTTGATCTAGCTTGAGGTGCTTGTCTGTACTGCTTTGCTATAACTTATAGCTTTTTTTTTATTATATCCTGCCATGCACTTTCTTTTCTTTGTGTGTGTGTGTGTGTGTGTGAGTGAGAGGGACAGATAGGGACAGATAGATAGGAAGGGAGAGAGATGAGAAGCATCAGTTCTTCATTGCACTCCTTAGTTGTTCATGGATTGCTTTCTCATATGTGCCTTGACTGAGGGGCTACAGCAGACAAATGACTCCTTGCTCAAGCCAGCAACCTTGGGCTTCAAGTCAGCGACCTTTGGGCTTAAGCCAGTTACCATGGGGTCAAGTCTGTGATCCCACATTCAAGCCAGTACCCCCGTGCTCAAGCTGGTGAACCCACGCTCAAGCCGATGACCCTGAGATTTCAAACCTGGGTCCTCTGTGTCACAGTCCGATGCTCTATCCACTGCACCACCACCTGGTCAGGCCTGCTGTGTACTTTCTTAGGATGGTATTCCCACATAAAAATAAAAATTCTGTCCAGTGTAGGCTCCTGAGGTTTTTTCCTATTTGTCAATATATCTTTTCTGTCCTTGTTTCTCCTATTTTTTGTCCTTGTGAGTTTATACTTTTTTAGTCCTTAGTTGTTTTGGGAAAATTTCAAAGACTTAATTTTCTTGAACGTGTGCTCTTTACCTAACTGGGAAAATGTATACTACTTTTATTTCTTGAACTTTGCCCTTATAAAGAATAGGTTATGTTACTGTCTTTGCAGAACAATGTGACAATCACAACTGCAAGCTCATGACACACATGGATATTCCATGAGTTTAAACAATTTAATTAATGGGGCTAAACCTCCCATCTCATCCACCAATTGTACTATGAAGCATGCTAGTCCAGAAGTGCTTAAATCTTGCCATGTCAGGGTAGTCTTCCCTGGACACCCCTCTCAACGCTTCCTGTCATTTACTACTTTTCTTCTGGTCACTTAACACCAGATAGTAAGCAATGGATTCATTCCTGAGCCCCACTGGAATGTAAGCTCTATGAGGACAAGGGTTTTTGTCTTTTGTTTATATCTCTAACCTCAGTGTCTGCTCCATAGATGCTGAATAAATATTTGTTGAAAAATAAATGAATCTTTCTCCCTTTCTGGTAGAGTTTTTGTTGATTCTTAGCCTCCTTTCCCTGACATGGAGGATTTTAGAAGGTTCATTTTCCTGGCTCATTGTTTCTGCCTGCATTTTGACTCCCTCATCTTCCCTGTTCTCTAAGAAAGGACTTTTTCATTGATATGAAAATTGAGGTTAAGAATTTTAATTCCAGTGACTGTTAGAATTTATTAGATTCCCTCAGTATGGATTCCATGCAGGCCTTCTCATCTGGCCAGAGTGGTTCACTGAACATTCTGCTTTTCATGGCATTTTAAAAATGTTTCCCCGTGTTTATTCTCATTGTTTTCTCTTTAGGAACAATTTAGACAGATAATACCTTGTACAAATCTATTGCAGGTGTAATCTCTTTTGCCAGCCATTGGCAGAATAGGTATTAGTTTGGGAGGAATGCATTTTAGATACAGTTACCATATTTTTTGCTCCATAGGACACACTTTTCCCCCAAAAAAAGTGGAGAAGGAAATGCCTGTGCGTCTTATGGAGTGAAAATACGGTATTTTATTAAATATTTTAACACACCATTTGGTTTAGAATATTTTTTTTCTTATTTTCCTCCTTAAAACCCTAGGTATATCTTATGGTCAGGTGTGTCTTATGGAACAAAAAATACAGTACATTTCAGGGCACATGGTCAGATCAGGAGAAATCCTTACTTATCATCTTGTAATAAAAAGATAGTCGTTTGCTCCCTAAATCAGTGGCCCCCAACCTTTTTTGGGCCACGGACCGGTTTAATGTCAGAAAATATTTTCATGGACCAGCAGCCTTTAGGGTGGGATGGATAAATGCACAAAATAAAATTATGCAACCGACGTAAAAACTGTGGTATTTTTAAATATAATTGTTGAACTTACGAGACAAGCGTCAAGAGTGAGTCTTAGATATAACAGAGGGAATCTGGTCATTTTTTAAAAATAAAACATTGTTCAGACTTAAATATAAATAAAATGGAAATAATGTAAGTTATTTATTCTTTCTCTGTGGACTGTTACCAAATGGCCCATGGACCCATACTGGTCCGCGGCCCGGGGGTTGGGAACCACTGCCCTAAATGATTCTGGTTCATCAAAATGTTTATATCCTAAATATAAAAGTAATGTTTATACCATGTCAGAGAGTCTGGGGCTATTTACTACATGAGTAGGCACAGAAGTAAAACCATTATGAGTCTTCATGGTGGTTGTAATCTCAAGTCTGACACTAAATTTGAAAAACCTATTAAGTAGGAACTGGTAGTGATTAGTTTAGGCTCTTGAGCTGTGAAGCCATAGAACTTATACAGATCATCCTTGTATCAAGATGGCAGAAAGCCTGTTTCAGAAATTAGAAGAAAGGATATTAGAGATAGACTCTTGATTGTTGACCTACCATTGGTTGGCAAACTCATTAGTCAAGAGAGCCAAATATGAACAGTGCAACGATTGAAATTTCTGTTGAGAGCCAATTTTTTTAAACTTAAACTATATAGGTAGGTACATTGTTATGAACTTAATCAGGGTACTCCAAAGCTGGCCTTTGAGCTGCACTCAAGGGGCCAAGGGGCCGCATGTGGCTCGCGAGCTGCGGTTTGCTGGCCACTGAGTCCTAAGCTATAATAAGCACTCTATTCTTCTGAATGTCTTAAAAAAAAAGCGATAGCTAGGCATTCTTTTTATTCTTCAAAATTAGTGGTCAGCAAAATGTTTCTGTAAAGGGTGAGCTAGTAAATAAGTTTTTGTTTTGTTTTGTAGGTCATGTAGTTTTCTTTTTAAAATTTATTTATTTTAGTAAGAGAGGAAGGGGGAGAGAAAGGGAGACAGGAACATCAATCTGTTCCTTTATGGGCCCTGACTGGGGATTGAACTGGCAGCCTCTGTGTTTTGGGATGCTGCTCTAACCAACCAAGCCATCCAGCCAGGGCTGGTCATGTGATTTTTGTTGCAGTTACACAACTCTGCCATTGTAGTGTCAAAGCAGTCATAGACAATATATACATAAATGCCTATGTCTGTTTTCTAGGAAAACTTTATTTAAAAACTTAATGGATTTGAGTCATGCTGATTCCTGATCTAAATCAAAAGTGCTGGCTAAAACTTAGTCATGGAGCTGGCTTACTTGAGTTTAATTTTGGAAAATAAAAATAGTTCTTCCTGGTTTTGGGTTTGGTGGTCCAGAATCTTTTTGGCTTATACTCTAATCTTTCCTTCTTACCCAGAATCAGAGCCCACTTCACCATAGCCCCTCGCACCTTCATTAGTCACCCTTGGTCTAAGGTTCTGGATTTGACTGGGAATGGAGAAGTGCAGGTGAGAGCCTCTGCCCCTTTAGGCTCGCGTGTTCTCTTCGTTGCTTGTCAAGTGACCAGAGAAACATTAAAAGCAAAGTAATAAAAATAATTAAAACCCCAAGGCAAATGCTTTTATTCTTGATCAGATTATGGGACATTTAACCTCTTTAACTACAGTATCTTGAGTGTACTTAGTATTTTATCTTTGGACCAGTTTGGTTATAAGGGCCATTCAGCCTAGAAGCATCCTTTTGCCTGCCAGTTGACTGCCTCCTTTACTAAGGTTTTTCTTTATTGAAAAGTAAAATCTACACACTAGTTATGAGGAAGTTGTTCTGCTACGAAAAAGATAGCAGCAGTTGGTGTTTTCAAGCATAGTTTATTTTTTGCCATTATATTTTTATTTTTTAGGTGCATTTCTCTGAATCTTTCCTCTCTGGTAGTTCTTGCCTTGAGGCGTGCATTTTTTTTGCAAATAAAATAGGTTTCTTTTTTTTATATTTTATAAAATAAACTGAAGCTGGAAATGAGGAGAGACAGTCAGACAGACTCCCGCATGTGCCCGACCGGGATCCACCCGGCACGCCCACCAGGGGTGATGCTCTGCCCACCAGGGGCGATGCTCTGCCCCTCCGGGGCGTCGCTCTGCCCCAACCAGAGCCACTCTAGCGCCTGGGACAGAGGCCAAGGAGCCATCCCCAGCGCCCAGGCCATCTTTGCTCCAGTGGAGCCTTGGCTGCGGGAGGGGAAGAGAGAGACAGAGAGGAAGGAGGGGGGGTGGAGAAGCAAATGTGCACTTCTCCTGTGTGCCCTGGCCGGGAATCGAACCCGGGTCCCCTGCACGCCAGGCCGACGCTCTACCGCTGAGCCAACCGGCCAGGGCCTAATAGGTTTTTATTAGCCTGTTTTAGTTCATTTGGGCTGCTATAACAGAATATCACAGACTGGGTAGCTTATAAACAACAGAATTATATTTTCACAGTCCTGGAGGATGGGAGCCCAAGATCAGGGCATTAGCTTGTTTGAATTCTGGTGAAGGGCCTTAGTTGCAGTCTGGTGGCTTCTTGCTGTATCTTCACATGATGAAAGGTCAAAGAAACTTTTTTAAGGGAATTAAGCTCTTTTTGTTCAAAACCTGGTTTTTCTTTGTCGCATAAAGTCCATTCTGTCAGGAATGTGATGACTGAAGCTATCATTCTGTTTTCTTGTCTGAAACGTACAGGCTGGATATGTCACCCGTTCATGTTTACAAAATTACCTTGGTCTTTTTTTCTGTTAAGAATCCCAGTTTGACCTGTTGTCAGTTTGATCATGTATTTTGCCTGTAGTTGCAGTCACTTACTCTAATATACTGGCCACCTTGCCCATCTTTGGGGAAACGTCAGTTACTTTTCAATGACACATTCAAAAATGTGTCATCCAAAAGGCGTGAATTATCTTCAAGAGTAGGGAAGGCATTTGCTTCATTTCTGTATCACAGGCTCACACAGTGGGTAGTTATTTAATGTTTAATTAAATGAAAGAATGAATCCATGGCTATTACAGGCCCACCGTTTCGTTATTTTTTCACTTACTTTCTTCTAATATGGTTCCCAGTTTGTTCCCCAAAAGGCATAAAGACATACGTGTGTGTGTATGTATGTATGTCTGTGTGTGTGTGTATATATATATATATATGCGTATATATATATATGTGTGTGTTATATATTCCTTAATGTAGCTGGTGATAGAGCTAGGCTTATGATTTTTTTCAAGATCACATGACTATCAATGCCTGGATTGGATAAATGCTTTTCTGAGCTGCTTGAGCACAAGAATGCCTATGTTCTTCCACAGCTGTCATTAGAAAAAAACATTATTATTATTATTTTTTTGTATTTTTCTGAAGCTGGAAACGGGGAGGCAGTCAGACAGACTCCCGCATGCGCCCGACCGGGATCCACCTGGCACGCCCACCAGGGGGCGATGCTCTGCCCATCCGGGGCATCACCCTGTCGCGACCAGAGCCACTCTAGCGCCTGGGGCAGAGGCCAAGGAGCCATCCCCAGCGCCCGGGCCATCTTTTGCTCTAATGGAGCCTCGGCTGCGGGAGGGGAAGAGAGAGACAGAGAGGAAGGAGAGGGGGAGGGGTGGAGAAGCAGATGGGCCCTTGTCCTGTGTGCCCTGGCCAGGAATTGAACCTGGGACTTCCGCGTGCCAGGCCGATGCTCTACCACTGAGCCAAACGGCCAGGGCCAGAAAAAAACATTATTTTGGACACTTTAAACTCTTACTGGTTGTTACTAGAGTAACACTGCATATGAAAACTTTAATTAACTATTAGCAACTTTCTAAGGTTTAAGAAACTATTTTCTGAATGATTAGTTTGGTAACTTTTTCATTCTAATTGATTGGAATAACTAATGGCACCTGAGACACTTAATAGAAAATTCATAAGCCAGTTTTTCATTTGTGGAAGATTTGAAGGTTTGTTTCTATCATAAATAGAAGCGCATACCGCCTGACCAGGCAGTGACATGGTGGATAGACCATTGGACTGGGATGCAGAGGGCGCAGGTTTGAAACCCCAAGGTTGCCACTGGCTTGAGGACAGGGTCGCTGGCTCTGCTGTAGCCCTCCCCCACCCTGCCCCATCAAGGCACATATGAGAAAGCAATCAATGAACAACTAAGGTGCTACAATGAGGTCTTGATGCTTCTTATCTCTCTCCCTTCCTGTCTCTCTCTCTGTCTGTGTCGCAAAAAAAGTAGAAGCACGTATCTCTTCTAGAACTGCTTTAAATTGCACCTAGAAAGAAGTTAGTAGTTACTTGATATACAGATCACTGATAGAATAGCCTTGATATAGTACTACTATTAAATAAAACGTAATGGCCTGACCAGGCAGTGGCGCAATGGATAGAGCATCGGATTGGGATGCGGAGGACCCAGATTCGAGACCCTGAGGTTGCCAGCCTGAGCGCAGGCTCATCTGGTTTGAGCAAGGCTCACCAGCTTGGACCCAAGGTCGCTGGCTCGAGCAAGGGTTTATTCGGTTTGCTGAAGCCCCATGGTCAAGGCACATATGAGAAAGCAATCAATGAACAACTAAGGTGTCACAACCAAAAACTGATGATTGATGCTTCTCATCTCTCTCTGTTCCTGTCTGTCTGTTCCTATCTATCCCTCTCTCTGACTCTCTGTCTCTCTTTAAAAAAACACCCCCCCCAAAAAAAATGTAACGCCTGATTCACACGGTAGCACATTGAAAATAGAAACTTTAAAGTAATGTGAATGAAACACATTTCCATGTAACGTGTTGCTGTTATTCCATATTCACAAGTTTTTATATGGAACTTAATGGGTAATTATAAGTCAGCCTTTTTTCCCCCTCAGAATTATATTCAATGTATCTTTTATCCTTTCTCATAGAGTAGTATTCATTTTATTTAGTGATTGAATTTTTATATTTAATAAGTGTTAGACCTGCCCTGTGGTGGGCGCAGTGAATAAAGCATTGACCTGGAACACTGAGGTCACCGGTTCGAAACTCTGTGCTTGCCTGGTTAAGGCACATATGGGAGTTGATGCTTCCTGCTCCTCCCCCTTCTCTTTCTTCCTTCTCTCTATTTCCTCTCTAAAATGAATAGATAAAATCTTTTAAAAAATAAATATGGGAGCAGTTATAAGGATAAGATTGTACCTTCAAGATCTATTGTTGATGTTACAGCAGTTTAGAGGCATTTTCAGCTTTATTCAGGCATAGTTGACAAAGTAAACTATGCATATTTAAATGTACAGTTAGAGTTTTAACATATTTATACATGCATGTGAAAACATCACGTAGGTCTAAGTAATGCACATTTCAATCACTCCCTCCCCAATTTCTTCTTGCCCCTTTATACTTCATTTCCCCTCCCTGTGTCCCCCAGTCCCCTTGTCCCAGCACCCACTGCTCTGCCTTTTTTTTTTAATTGAGTGAGAGGCAGGAGACAGGGAGGCAGGGAGGCACCGATACACTCCCACATGCACCTAGACCAGGATCTACCCAGCAAGCCCCCTGCAGGGCTATGCTCTGCCTATCTGGGACCGCTGCTCTGTTGCTTGGCAACTGAGCTATGTCAGCACCTGAGGTGAGGCCATGGAGCCATCCTCAGCACCTGGGGCCAAATTGCCCTAACTGTTGGAGCCATAGCTGTGGGAGGGGAGAAGAGAGAGAGAGAGAGAAAGGGGAGGGGGAGGGGGAAAGAAGGAGATGGTCACTTCTGTGTGCCCCGACTGGGAATCGAACCTGGGACTTCACACGCTGGGCTGGTGCTCTGCTGAGCCACCTGGCCAGGGCCTACTTTTTCTCACTGTTGATTAGTTTGCATTTTCTGGAATTCTGTTATAAATGGAATCATATAGTTAGTTCTTTTGTTTTATGGCTAATTTCAGTATAATTATTTTGTGACCATCTATGGTGTCGCTTGTATTAATAGTTAGTTCTTCTTGTTATTGCTGAGTAAGAAGTCCATTACATATACTTACAATTATATTGTATTACAGTTTGCCCATTTGCATGTTGATGGGCATTTGACAGTGTCCTATTTTGAATCATCTATGAATATTTGTATAGAGGTCTTTGTGTGGACATAGACATTTATTTCTCTTGGTTAAAAACCTAGGAATGAAATGGCTTTGTTATATGGTAGGTGTAAGTTTAACTTTCAAAGAAACTGCCAGTTTTACAAAGTGTTTGTACCATTTTATATTTTGTATTTCCACCAGAAGCATTTAAAATTTCTAGTTGCTATTTTAGAGTCACTTTTACATTCATAGACCATACTTTTTGAGGGTACAGGGAGATGCAAACAAGTTTTCTTCCCAAAACTTTAGGTAAACATTTCTATGGAGACGTTACGAAAATCTGGAGCTCTTTTTTAGTAACATGATCACTCATGTTTTCTTTAGTGTGAGAAATGGAAGAAAATATGTTCTTAACTTTGGATTTTATAAAAAGAGGAAATACTCTTGTATTTGTGGAGTTTGGTTTTCTAGGTGAGTGCTAAGATACAGCAGGTCCTCAGATAATGTGGTTTCCTTCAACACTGTTTTATTATAATTGCTGATAAACTGTTTACATCAATTAACCAGTGGTAACACTGTTTTCGTTATATGTCATTTTGCTTCAAGTTTAAAATATTGACGATATTAAGTGAGGACTTAACTCTTCTGTGAATCAGATAGTTTTATAGCACTTAATATAATTGTATCGAGTTTATAGAAGTAACTCTGGAAATCTCCTCTTATAAACTAGATTATATAAGAATTTTCTTTGAAAAATGCCCCAAGTCATTCATAAGATGCAGTGGTTAGACCTAACATCTCTCCCTACTTCTAAACACACGTACTTGTTCTTTTTTCCTCCAGCATTAGAAGAAACTAGTGTTTATTTGCTTGTCCCAATGAAGGAGTTAGCTTGCATTTAGGGCCTACATTTAATGAAAAATATGTAATTTAAAATACTAGAATTTCATTCAGCTTGGTGCATAAGGCATGTAGGAACTGATAAAAATCGAGGGAATAGCAGATTGATATCTCCTGCCTACTCTGGGTCACAGGTATACATTTTATTGAGAGGAATGGTGAATGGAATGGCCTATACCACTTACATTATTTTTCTTTTTTTTGCTGTATGTACCTGAATAGTTGCATTCTGAAATTGAATGCACGTATGATCTGCCTGCATTATAATATAACTACGGTAACAAGCTGAAGCTGAATGCGAATAGAGGTTATGTACATCTTAAGAGTAGGGTGGCTGATGGGAAGGTTTGTTAAGCTTTCCATGGCCCTTTTTAGCTTACTGTCGGAGATTAGTAAGGATAAGTAGCCATCAGCACCTACTCAGTGCTTCTTCCTTTTTCCTGCTCTACCTAGATTGTCTGTTTTCTTCTCTTTGCTTGTGTTAGTTATCTTTACTCCTTTTTTATGTCCCCAACTCCTTGATGTTTTCTTATATCTTTATCAGTAGTATACCTGTTTTCCCTTTAAAATACTACCAAAACCCATAAACATAAATTGGTACAATTATATTTTGTAGTTTTGTTGTGTATATAAGATAAACTACAAAGTGAGTTTAAAAATGATGGTTTACACCTGACCAGGCGGTGGCGCAGTGGATAGAGTGTCGGACTGGGATGCAAAGGACCCGGGTTCAAGACCCCGAGGTCGCTAGCTTGAGTGCGGGTTCATCTGGTTTGAGAAAAAGCCCACCAGCTTGAACCCAAGGTCACTGGCTCCAGCAAGGGGTTACTCGGTCTGCTGAAGGCCCGCGGTCAAGGCACATATGAGAAAGCAATCAATGAACAACTAAGGTGTTGCAACACGCACTGAAAAACTAATTATTGATGCTTCTCATCTCTCTCCGTTCCTGTCTGTCTGTCCCTGTCTATCCCTCTCTCTGACTCACTCTGTCTCTGTAGAAAATAAATAAATAAATAAAAATTAAAAAAAAACCTTAAAAAAATGGTTTACTTTCATGAACTATTTATTGACACGCCAAGTAAGTTCTGCATAAGACATTTTTTTTTAAATTTTTTTTTCTTTTTTCTGAAGCTGGAAATGGGAAGAGACAGTCAGACAGATTCCCGCATGTGCCTGACCGGGATCCACCTGGCACGCCCACCAGGGGCTACGCTCTGCCCACCAGGGGGCGATGCTCTGCCCCTCTGGGGCATTGCTCTGTTGCTACCAGAGCCACTCTAGCGCCTGGGGCAGAGGCCAAGGAGCCATCCCCAGCACCCGGGCCATCTTTGCTCCAATGGAGCCTCGGCTGCGGGAGGGGAAGAGAGAGACAGAGAGGAAGGAGAGGGGCAGGGGTGGAGAAGCAGATGGGCGCTTCTGTGTGCCCTGGCCGGAATTCGAACCCGGGTCCCCTGCACGCCAGGCCGACGCTCTACCGCTGAGCCAACTGGCCAGGGCCTGCATAAGACATTTTTAAAAACTCTGTAGTCGCCTAACTTGTAAGATGCGTTGTTTAGTTTTCATATTTTGCCAAGAGTTAATGGTGTGGATCTCTTTTACTAGACTGAGTAATTAAGAACTGATGAGACAGTTGTGGAATAGAAGAAAGTTTACTTAGTACCCCAGGTCCTGGGCTCCAGCCCAGCCCTGTCATTAATCTGCTCTGTTATCCTGGGCAAGTCACATTCTCATCTGTAATATGTGGGGAGTGGACTTGATGATCTTAAAAATTATAAAGAATTTCCTCTGGGATAGGGCAAGCAAACTTGTTAAAGAAGTTGTTTTAAAAAACATTTTTATCTTGTTATATAAGTTGTCCTTGAAAGTAATGGCTTTTCTAGAAATGATATATATAATCACTTTTGAATTTTGTATATCTCATCTGTTGCAGGATGCTTTAATCTGGATCCCAATAGAGTTTTGGATGTCATTTTAGAAGTGTTTGAATGCAGGCCGGAACATGATGACTTCTTTATATCTTTATTAGAATCTTACATGAGTATGTGTGAACCGCAAACACTGTGTCATATTCTTGGGTTCAAATTCAAGTTTTATCAGGTAAAAAAATGTTTGTGTGTATCTATATCTATATGTATCTATAGGTTAATTTCGTGATTTTGTATGTGCTGTTTAATTTGAATTTTATTTGTAAATGATTGGTTTCAGCTCAGCCATTCAGGCAGAGGAAATAGATAAATAGGTGGCTAACAATGAGATGCAGTAAGTACTGTATTAGTAATACGAATGATGTGATGTGAAAGCCTAGAGCCCTGTTCGGCAAACCGCCGCTCGCAAGCCACATGCAGCTCTTTAGCCCCTTGAGTGTGGCTCTTCCACAAAATACAACGTGTGGGCGCTACCTTGGTAAGAAATGTACCTACCTATATAGTTTAAGTTTAAAACATTTGGCTCTCAAAAGAAATTTCAGTCGTTGTACTGTTGATATTTGGCTCTGTTGACTAATGAGTTTGCCGACCACTGGCCTAGAGAAAAGCATAATAATTTTTTTGTATTAAGAGAGATGGAGTCAGGGAAGACTTTATAGATGTAAACTTTTTAAACCGGTCCTTGAAGGATGAGGAGTTTGTTGAGAGTTGTCATGTGTGGAAGTGAAAAATAGTGTAAGAGTGAAGATGTGACAGTGTGAATGTACATAATAGATTGAAGAAATGGTATATAGTCAAATGTGGTGGGATTGTAAGGTGTGGGGAAAGAAGGGACAGGAAGTGAAGTTGGAAAGGTAGGTGTACATTTTATTGTCAAGGGCCTTGAATACTGTGTTGAGTTACAGTTTTATTGCATAGATAGTGACCATTGGAAAATATTTACTTAAAGTACTACAATAGTTATCTATGCCTCTGGTTATTTCTCTTTCAATCCATCTTTCATGTTATTACTACCGTTATATTCTAAAAGAAATCTAATTGACACACTGTTTAAACTTTGCTTGCAGGGTGAAATTCAAACTTCTAAACATAGCAGAAAAGGCTGTTCACAATATACCCCCATTTTTTCTTTCCAGCCTCATATTTAGTGATTTCCCCCCCTCAAATCTGATGTTCTAACCATATTAAATTACTACTAGCCATTTCCTGAATTTAGAGAAAGACCTTTGTTTCCATGCAGCTCCTTATAACTAGAAAACTATTCTTACACAACCCTCTCACCTGTCCTTTCTTTCTTAATCTTGTGACCTTCTATTTATTTCTTAAGATCAAGTGCGACCTTCTCTATAAAGTCTTGGCTGATGCTTCACCCATGCAGGATTAGTCATTTCTGGATGTCTGTTTTTATAAAACTTGACACAGACTTCTAGCACTTATCAGGTTGTATTAGAATAAACTATGTCTACTTTGCAGATTGTGAGTCATTTAGGGCAGAGTCTATGTTTTACTAATTCCTCTGTATTAATTTACTGCTTATTCTACAGGAAATGCTCATTAATTGTAAATGAGTGGTCTATCTTTTGATAGCATGGAGGATTTTAATGTATTAAGGCCTCTGTTAGTTAGCCTTTTGGTATAGCTTTTTTACTTTGTCTACTTGCTTGGGGTACTAAGCTAGTTAAGAAATATTTATTGAGTGTTTTGATATGCTATTTGCTTTGCTAGGCACTGAGGATTCTCTGGTGAAGCATGTCTATTCCTGTCCTCTGGAGCTCAAGTTTCGGATAGTAATTTGATTTCTTTATTTTATTTTATTAATTTTATCCCAATTTTTTTATTGTGATAAAATGCCTGTAACATACAGTTTGCTATCTTAGTCTTTCTAAAATGTACATTTCAGTGGCTTGCCCTTTGACCCAGCCATCCCACTTATAGGAATATATCCCAAGGACACCATATCACCGACTGAAAAAAAGAAATGCACCCCCATGTTTATGGCAGCATTGTTCACAATAGCGAAGATCTGGAAACAGCCCAAGTGTCCCTCAGTGGACGAGTGAATTAAAAAGCTGTGGTACATATATACAATGGAATACTATGGGGCTATGAAAAAGTAATTTGATTTCTTTTGGGATTTTCAAATGATTAAACCACCTACTGCCTCTGCTTACCTTTTATTTTTCACAATCTAGGGTGCTCCAGAATAGAAATCAGATCAGAACTTGAAAGCATATAGATTTTTGATGCCAAACAAGACACATGGTAGGGTTTTGGGGCAAGGTTACTTCACCTTTGTTCAAAAATTAGTGATGGCAGTTGTTCTTGTTTCTACAAGATGCCAGGGAGTCCACTCTAGTACAGGGAAGGAAAAGTTCAAGTATTTCATCATATTTTAAGAGGTACCATGACACTCTGGCTGGTTGGCTAAGTGGAAGAGCAGTGACCTTGTGTGTGGAAGTCCCGGGTCAGGGCACACAGGAGAAGCAACTATCTGCTTTTCCAACCCTCCCCCTCCCCTGTTCTCTCTTTCTGTCTCTCTTGCTTTTCCCCTCCCCCAGCCATGGCTTGATTGGTTCAAGCAAGTTGGCTCCAGGCACTGAGGATGGCTCCATGGTCCCTCAGGTGCTAATATAGCTTGGTTGCTGAGCAGTGGAGCCGTGGCTCCAGATGGGCAGAACATTGCCTGGTAGCGGGTTTGCCAGGTGGATCCTGGTGGGGCCACATGAGGGAGTCTGTCTCTCTGCCTCCCCACCTATCATTTACTAATTAAAGAAAAAGGCACCATGATAGTTTTGGCTTTTAGAACATGAAGCCAATTGCTAAAGTGAAAGGGTAACTGAAATTTAACTTGGACATGATTAATTAGAATATAGGTTATGGCTTTGGAGGCTGTGTTTCAGAGAATAATGCAGTGAGTAATAATGACCTCTATGACATAACATCAAGTATTGTTAGTTGAATGGGAGATTTAGAATTAAATTTTTTATGTGAAAATATCCCTCATAATAGTAACACTTTTTGAGCTGAATTAAAATATTCCTGGGGGTTGACAATGTTGGAATAAGTTGGAATAATCCTTTTTAAAATAGATAATGGACCCTTTTTATTATATAAGAGATACCTAACCAAGAAACATTTGATTTAGAAATAACCTATTATTTGAAAGAGTAACCTTCATGTTGTTCTGTGTAACCTTGCCTTATTTCTATTGCCTGAACTATCTTGTGAGAATCTTTAGTCTTAAGGACCACTAAGGACAGGAGGAGAAAGGTCAGAGATTTTAGGTAATTAGTGGTCTGGGAGGTAAAGGAAGGAAAGCCATAGAAATCAAGGACCACTTTGAGAATATAACCCTGGTAATTGGCTCCTAGGTCTGTATGATCACCCTGTATGTTAGTCCCTTGCCTTACTCCACCCTTCCCTCTGTATATTACTACTTGATAATATATGTTCATTCCTCCTGCCTGCAACCTGTATTTTCACCAATTGGGACTTATTTGGGTTAAAAGGCTGTGTCACTGCTTTTCCTCCCCTTAATACTAGGCAAAATTAATTGTTTCTGCCATGAAGTCAGTGAGAGTGATTTTATTGTAGTTTCAACCTGTGTTTAGCTATACTGGATGCTTTGACTTATAAGGGTCATTAAGGGATGTAACAGTTTTAGAGCATATGATCATTTTGGAAAATTGGGCAGGCATAACTATCTGCTTGATTCCTCTAACAGGGATTTATGTGATAGGGCAGTGGTCAGCAAACTTGTTAGTCAACAGAGTCAAATATCAACAGTACAACGATTGAAATTTCTTTTGAGAGCCAAATGTTTTAAACTTAAACTATATAGGTAGGTACATTCCTTATTGAGGTAGCGCCTGCACGTGGTATTTTGTGGAAGAGCCACACTCAAAGAGCCAAAGAGCTGCATATGGCTCGTGAGCTGTGGTTTGCCGACCAGGGTGATTGGGTATTTAGACAGCATGAGAGGTAGCACAATGGACAGGCAGAAGAGGACAAAGTATAAGTGTACCAAAAAACAAACTTAGCTGGAGTTGTCTTGCCACAGGAAAGAGGAAGGAGATGATGGCTCTCACCCATATTACAGCTCCTTGATTTGTGGATTCAAAATAGAATAGTCGTAGTAATAGTGGTACCATGGTTAGGTGCTGTTATAACCCAACTTCATTTTTTTAAATTTTTATTTATTTATTCATTTTTAGAGAGGAGAGAGAGAGGGAGAGAGAGAGACAGAGAGGGAGAGAGAGGAGAGAGAGACAGAGAGAAAGAAATGGGGAGGAGCTGGAAGCATCAACTCCCAGGCAAGCCCAGGGTTTCGAACCGGCGACCTCAGCATTTCCAGGTCGATGCTTTATCCACTGCGCCACCACAGGTCAGGCTATAACCCAACTTCATTTAAGAAATATTGATTGAGCACATTTTATGTGTTAGTTAATGTTCTAGCTACTGAGGCTATATCTGTAAACAAAGAGAAATTCTTGCCTTCATGATACTACCATTCTTTTTTTTTTATTTTTTAAGTGAGAAGAGGGGAGATAGAGAGACAGACTTCTGGATGTGCCCCAATTGGCAACCCCCATGTGGGGCTGATGCTTGAATGAACCGAGCTATCCTCAGTGCCTAAGGCTGATCCTCAGACCAACTGAGCTATCCTTAGTACCTGGAGCCAATGTTCAAACCAACCGAGCTACTGGCTTTGAGAGGGGCTGAGGGAGAAAGAAGGGGAAGAGGGAGGGGAAGAGAAGTGGATGGTCGCTTCTTATATGTGCCTTGACTAGGGATCAAACCCAGTATGCCAGACCGACGCTCTATCCACTGAGCAATCTAGCTAGGGCCAATGCTAACATTTTAATAAATTATATGGCATGTTATAAGTTGGTAAGTGAGATGGGGCAAAATAAAAAAAGAAATAGAGCAGGATAAGGAAGATTGAGGGTGCTGGAGTTATAGGTTGCAATTTTAAATAGAATAGTGGGAATAGACCTCACTGAGAAGATGAAATTTAAATAGAAATGAAAGATATGAGGGTGTAAACTGTACAGATATCTGGAGAAGAATCTTCAGGCAAAGAGAACACCCATTGCAAAGAAAGTCCTTAAGGTGTAAGCATGTTGATGCATTGAAGAACAGCAAGGAGGCTAGTGTGGCTGGGTCACACTGATTGAGTGGGAGAGCAGTAGGAGATGAGGTCAAAGAGGAGGGATGAGATCGCACAGAGCTAGTGCAAAGTTTTTGACCTTGATGCTTGGGTGAAGCCAGTGAAAGATTCTAAGTAGGAGAGTATATGATCTGACTTAGTTTTTTCATTTTGCTTCTCTTTATTTTTCTTACTTTATTATGAACATTTTTAAACACATAGGAAAGAGTGTTTAATGAACTAGATACGCATAAGCTGATCACCTAAAAGTAAGCTTATTAACATGTTGGTATACTTTTTGGGATGTATTAATTTATGTTACAGATATCATGAACTTTTACTCATATGTTAATTTGTACTTTTTTAAAGAGCATTTTTCTGTTTAACCATGATGTCAATTTCATACCTAACTAGATTACTATCATATAATAAACACAGACCATATTCATGTTTCCCAAATTGCCCCCCAAATGCATTTTACAACTACTTTGGTTTAAAGATGATTCAATCAAAGACCACACATTGTATTTGATTGTTAGGATTCTTTTAATTTAGAATAGTATCTCCCCTTCCTTGAATGGCATTGACTTGTTGAAGAAACCATTCCCATAGAAGATTCTTTGAAATTATTTAGTCTTTTCAAGGTTGGGTTAATTTGTTCTTTGTCCTGTCTTTCTTATGTACTTGTAGTTAGGTCTAAAGGCTTGATTTGACTATGTTCAAGTAAAATATTTAATGGCAAAAATACTAGATACGCATTATGTTTTATATTGTATAACCTCCAATATCTGTCAGACTTTTAATGTTCCAGTTAATTGATGACATTTTATCCCTCTATTTTACAGTGATATTTTCTCCCTTGTCAGTAGCAGGTTATCTGCAGGTTGACACTTCGGCAGCATGTGAACACCACTTTTTCATTTACATTATTATATTAAGTGGTTTGGAGTACATGGATAATCCTTTCCTGAGTCAGTTATTTCTTGAAGCTTTCAAATTCTTGGTTTACTGATTTTATTATGCTTCTACATTTATTACCTGTCATTCTTCTATAAAGGGGAGCTGTCCCTTATTAATTTGGACTTTCTGGTTACCTTGAAATAGTTACTACTGGAAAGGCAGGACACATGCTTTAACTTTTTCTTATTAATTACTAGCCATTTAAAAAATATTTAGAAAATTAACTAACAGCTTGGCATTGATCTATAAGAGTTCTTAGGTTTCATTAGCATTTGATATAGCATTTGAACTGTTGATTATGTTATATACCCATCACCCAAAGTCAAATCATTTTCCGTCACCTTATATTTGTCCCTAATTACTAGCTATTAAAGTGAAGTTTTTGAGTAGCCACCTCTGATGGTGACATGATTGGTGTGTATGTGAGAGAGGCAAGAGAGATTGTGCATTTGTATTTTGTTTTAGGTTTCTAAAGAATTGATATAGTTATGGTGCCAGTGGGAGTTGATGAGATTGTGAATGTATTTTCGTGGTAGAGCCAATAGTATTTACGGATGGATTAGATACAGAATGTAAGAGAGTAGACTTAAGGATATTTTGGATCCAGCAGCTAAAAAAGGTGTTATCATCAACTGAGATAGGGCAAATTTCAGGTAAAATGGATTTGGAGTGTTTTTGGTAGAAATTAGGAATTAAGTTTTGGACATACTAAGTTTGAGATGTTTGTTAGGTATCCAAGTGAACATGTTGAGCAAATAACTAGATGTATGGGTCTGGTGTTCTAGAGAAAGGACTGGGCTAGAATAGAAACTTGAGTGTCAAAAGTGTGTAGACAACATATAAAGTTGTAATACTGGATGAAATCATCAGGGCTTGGCTATAGAGAGACAGGAGAGGAGATCCAAGGGCTGAACCTTGGGGCACTTCTATGTCAGAGGGCCTGGGAGGAGGAGAGGAACATATGAGGTAAGAAGACAACAAGGAAAATAATGGAATTTTGGAAAGCTAATGGAAGAAGGAATGATCAGTTCTCTGGTAGGTCATTTAAGATGAGGACTAAAAATAATCATTGGATTTATCAGCAGGGAGGTCCAAAATAGCCATTTTGGTAGAGTTCGGTTAATGTTAAGAGAATTGGGAGAGTGGAATTGGAGACAGTGAGAATAGATAACTCTATAAAGGAGTTGCTACAAAGACAATGACATATGGGGTGGTAACTGGTAGAGGAAGTAAGCTTGAAAGGTTTTTTTTTAAGATGGGAGAGAGAAACATTTGTATGCTAGTTGGATTGACTGAGTAAAAAGGAGGAAAACTGGTGATGTAGGAGAGAGAAAAAATTACACTGGGGAACAATTTTTTTTTTCATTTTGTGTTGAATGAGGTTTTAGAACTGTTTCTATATACTTCTGCATCACTGATTCCAAATCTGATATCCGTTTTTTGGTGCATGCTTGAGTTTTTATGCAATTTTAATTTCTTTTTGTTACAGTTAATGGCATGCATTGGTTTTTAACTTGGAGTTAAAGGGCAACAACTCTTGGATTGAACATAACCACAAGGCAATTAATGTTTTAAAAACATCACTTTTACATAATTGTAGTTGTTTTTAAATGTAAAAAATTATTATCTGATAAAAACACCCTCTTATTTTGTTTTAAGATTGAGTCATGGCTTCTTCGAGTAGGTGTACATGTAAGAATAGTCCTGACACCTTCTGTTATATATGTGGCTGTTACACATTTCAACATCAAAGGTGCAATATTTTATCATTTGTGACATGTGCATATATTGGCTATTTTCAAGTTCCCCTTGGTGATCAAGACAAGAATTGGGCTCCTCATATTGTGTGTCATAATTTTTTTTTTGTATTTTTCTGAAGCTGGAAATGGGGAGAGACAGTCAGACTCCCGCATGCGCCCTACCGGGATCCACCCGGCACACCCACCAGGGGTGACGCTCTGCCCACCAGGGGGCGATGCTCTGCCCCTCCGGGGGGTCGCTCTGCCACGACCAGAGTCACTCTAGCGCCTGGGGCAGAGGCCAAGGAGCCATCCTCAGCGCCCGGGCCATCTTTGCTCCAATGGAGCCTTGGCTGCGGGAGGGGGAGAGAGAGACGGAGAGGAAGGGGGGGGTAGAGAAGCAAATGGGCGCTTCTCCTTTGTGCCCTGGCTGGGAATCGAACCCGGGTCCCCCGCACGCCAGGCCGACGCTCTACCGCTGAGCCAACCGGCCAGGGCTGTGTGTCATAATTTTGAGGAAATGCTTCGTGACTGGACAAAAGGAAAATGCAAAGGAATGACTTTTGGTATTCCCATGGTTTGGCGTGAACCTAAGTACCACAGCAGTGACTGTTATTTCTGTCTGATCCATACAAAGGGCATTGGCAAGAAAAAATGATATATGATCGCATATCCTAATACTCCTTCAGCGATACGACCTATCCCACACTCTCCGGTTCTAGTTTTCAATAATTTTATTTCTTCTAAGGGCGAAGAAAGTGAACATGGTGATCAAGTATATTTTGTTAAGATATATGAGGAAATGGTTATAGAATCTGAAGGGTCTTCTTCTGATGCCAAGCAGTCATTAACCTCTCAGCAGTTTAGCCAAACTGAATTGAATGACTTAGTAAGAGATTTGGGCCTGTCAAAGAAAGCAGCTGAGTTATTAGCCTCCAGGCTTCAAGAAAAGAATGTACTTCACTGGTCAGCTAAAGTATCCCATTTCAGGAAGCGTGAACATATTTTTGTGGACTTTATTTCCAAAGACAAACACTTTGTTTACTGTCATGATATCAGTAGCCTTCTCAGCCAGCTAGGTGTTACCACTTACAGTCCAACAGAATGGCGGCTATTTCTTGACAGCCCTAAACGGAGTCTGAAATGTGTTCTCCTACACAACAGTAATGTTTATGCAGTGGTTCCAATTGGTTATTCAACTCATCTGCGAGATTATAATGACATAAAAATTGTCCTCGACTTTCTGAAGTATGAGGAGCATAACCAGATCATTTGTATGGATCTTTAAATGATTAATTTCCTGCTAGGACAACAGAGAGGTTTCACGAAGTATCCTTGCTTTCTGTGTTTGTGGGACAGCCGAGCTCGGGAGAAACACTGGACACAGAAGGAGTAGCTGAAACGTGAAGCTCTGGAAGTAGGGATGCAAAATATTGTGAATGAACCTGTAGTTAATCAAGACAGGATCATTTTTCCTCCACTTCACATCGAACTTGGCTTAATGTAGCAGTTTGTTCAGGCTTTGAATAGAGAAAGTGAATGCTTTCAACATATTGTTTCTGCTTTTCCTGCCTTGTCTTTCGAGAAGATAAAAGCAGGTGTATTCGATGGACCTCAAATTGGAACCCTCATATGTGACGAAGAATTTACCAGGAAGATGAATAAGGAGGAGAAAACAGCATGGCAGTCTTTTGTGGCAGTTACAAAAAACTTCCTTGGCAACAAAAAAGTAGAAAACTATGAACTTCTGGTTCAAAGGATGCTGTTGGCTTTCCGTGACACTGGATGTAACATGAGCCTTAAGATTCACTTCCTGAACAGTCACCTTGATAAGTTTCCTGAAAATCTTGGAGCTGTTAGTGATGAGCAGACTACTGCTGGAGTATCAAACGAGATTGTCCTCAACAAGTACACAAACGCAAGAGCTAGAAACACAAATTTTTACCTGAATATAATTTAAATAAATTTTGTGGAAATTTTATGATTGAAATAAGTGTTTTACTATGTTCTATTTTGAAATTGAAGACAAAATCCGGTGCAATCATCTTTTAGTGTATTAGTGTATTTACTGCATTATATAAATTATTATATTTTCACAAAGGTGATGCCCAAGAAGACATTCCTACTTCATTATGTTAAACTAAATGTTGCAGATTTTACAATAAGATGAAAACCTAAAATCTTGAATTGCAAAAAAACCTGTAGCTTACAGAGAAAAACTAATGTCAGATTTGAGATCAGCACACTCGAATTAGGTAAGAACAAGTGTTTTTGTAGATGCAACAAAAATTTTGTTCCCCATTGTTATTGGAGTAGTGTTCTTTTTGTTTTGTTTAATTTTTTTGTAAGAGAGAGAGAGAGAGAAACAGGAAGGGAGAGATAAGAATCATGAACTCATAGTTGTGGCACCGTAGTTGTTCATTGATTGCTTTCTTATATGTTCCTTGACCGGGAGGCTACCACAGAACAAGTGACCCTTTGCTCAAGCCAGTGACCTTGGGCTTAAGCCAGTGACCTTGGGCTTTAAGCCAGCGGCCTTTGGGCTCAAGCCAGCAAACATGGGGTCATGTCTGTGATCCCATGCTCAAGCTGGCGACTCTGCACTCAAGCTGGTGAGCCTGCAGTCAAGCCAGGAGCCCACGCACAAGTCTACGACCTCGGAATTTCGAACCTGGGTCATCCGCCTCCCAGGTCGATGCTCCATCTACTGTGCCACCACCTGGTCAGACTAGAGTAGTGTTCTTGAGAAGGAAAGGGAGATATAATTTATGGTATAAGTACATGCATTGACTTTAAATAGGAGTATAGAGGATTCATCTATGATAGTGGATGAAAAGGCATTATATGTAGGTATGTGAGTAGATATGATGGTGAGAATTTATAAAAGTCCTATTGATTACTCTAATTTTCTCACTGAAATACAGAACAAGGTTATCAGCTGAGAGAGAGAATGAGAGAGGAGATATTGGAGGTTAGGAGAAAAGGTAGGAAATAGTTATATAAGACAGCGGGAGAATGAACGGGCAATGGAAATAGAGTGTGATTCGCCAGCAGCATTAAGGACTGACTTGAGGGTGGATGCGTGAAATTGGCATTTTGGAGGGTTTGTAGCTATTGGTAATATTTAAGTTTAGGATATGGAATGAATGGCTGAGATGGGTAGAGGAGAAGTATTTTGGAAGAGAAGGAACCATAGGACAGCAAGATGGAAGTATCATTTATATGCATATAAAACTCTCCAAAAATTAAGAAAGTGATAGAATTGGAGAGAGTGACAGTGAGTCAGAAGGACAGTGATCCAGGGGTCCGGTTCGTAGATGGCAATAGTAGGACATCACTAAAAATGGCAGAATAGAGAACTCCAGAACTGTGTCTCTCCATAAAAGCAACTAGAGAGATGGCAAAAACTGTCAACTTTTACAGACTTCTAGAATTTAATAAAAAAAAACAACTTAATACAACCAAGGAAAGCCTTGGTGAAGAAAGAGCTACTGCTTTGTGATAAGAGAGAGCACTCTGACATTTTTAATTGCCTGCTACTAGCCATCACACCCAGATGGTGGTTGTGAAGGTAGAAGCCCACACTCTTAGAGAATATTGTTAATGCCAGAGGATACAAACAGTTGTTTTCAAAGAACTGTGGGTTTTGGAGTGAATGGCTGAGATGGGTAGAGGAGATGGCAGTCCTATCTGGCTGCTCCCTGAAGGACTGGGGCAAGGGCCTGTCTTTGTTTTACCTGAGTGAGAGCATCCCCAGGGCTGGGGTGGCTTTTCCCCAAAGCATTTTGGCTTTAGCAACTATTGGCTCTTAACAGCCTGGAGCAAGAAACAACAGTTGGACAAACAATGGAGAGTCTGAAAGCCTCAGAGTGAAGAAGTTGAATAAGGAGATATGTGGGGGTAATAATGGCTTTTACAAAACAGATAAATATACCAGATAATAGGGGATAAAAGGCCATGTATATGTCCAGAACGGTATGCATGCTCAGAAAAGGGCTGAGAAGACCCTACGCTTTTGCTTTTTCGTTTGCTGGCTTTCAGGCTCTGCACAAGCAGTAAGTGAAGACTAAGGCATAGTTATAAATAGCCTGGCCATGTGTTGAGGAGTGCCCTAACACAGAGTGTGTGAAGAGTGGGAGAATATTTTTCTTTTCCCTTTTCTCTCTACTTTTTATTTTTTGGGTTTTGGCCCTTTAAGAAAACTTAAAATACTAGCTGACCTCTAAGCTAACAGAATGCAGAGTTCAGTGGCCACATATGACAGTAACATAGACTTTTCAAAAACTAAACAGCAAACAACAATAACCCACAATAAGCAGCAGTGATAACCCCATAGCAGGTTCAGAATCTTATTTTCCGAATTGCTGCATAGTATTCAAAATGTCCAGTTTTCAACAGGAAATAATGAGGTATATAAAGAAACAAAATATGGCTCATTCATAAGAAAAATAAATTAATAGAAACTATCCCCAAGGAAGCCCAGGTACTGGACTTACTAGATCAATAGTTTAACAGTCCTAAATATGCTTATAATCTGTAATAGTGACTTTCAAACCCAGGTCTACCAGAAATTTTATGCCAGTCTGTGAAAGAGTTGTATGTTATATGAAGATTATAGATCCATGGACCAGTGGTTGAAAAACACGAATCTATAGGACTCATGAGAGAGGAAACCAGAAAAGTACTGTCTCATCAGACAGAATATCAGTAAAATAATAATTTTTAAAAAGGAAGTAAATTCTTGAATAAAAGAGTACAGTAACTGAAATGAAAAATTCACTGGGGGTTGCAAGAGGAGATTTGAGAAGGTTGAGGAAACAGCCAACTTGATAAGTCAATTGAGGTTATCCTGAGAGGCAAAAAGAGGAAAAAAAATGAAGAAAAATGAACAGAGTATACGAGAAGTACAGACACTATTTTTTTTTCTTCAGAACACTATTAAGTGTATCAATATGTGTTTTATGGATTCCCAGAGATGGGAGAGAGAGAGAAAGGGATAGAAAGCATATTTGAAAAAATAATGATTGAAAACTTCTGAAAGATATGAAGTTATACATTTTATTTTATTTTTTTTGAGAAGCATGCCAAAGAAAATGCTTTCTCAGTTTTTCTTTTTTTTTGTATTTTTCTGAAGCTGGAAACGGGGAGAGACAGTCAGACAGACTCCCGCATGTGCCCGACCGGGATCCACCCGGCATGCCCACCAGGGGCGAAGCTCTGCCCACCAGGGGGCGATGCTCTGCCCCTCCGGGGCATCGCTCTGCCACGACCAGAGCCACTCTAGCGCCTGGGGCAGAGGCCAAGGAGCCATCCCCAGCGCCCGGGCCATCTTTGCTCCAATGGAGCCTTGGCTGCGGGAGGGGAAGAGAGAGACAGAGAGGAAGGAGGGGGTGGGCGTGGAGAAGCAAATGGGCGCCTCTCCCATATGCCCTGGCCGGGAATCGAACCTGGGTCCCCTGCACACCAGGCCGATGCTCCACCGCTGAGCTAACCGGCCAGGGCCTGAAGTTACACATTTTAGAAGCTCTGCAAACACCAAGCAGGAAAAATTAAAAAGGGATTCACATTGAGACACATTATATAAAGTCAAGTTATTGAAAGTGAAAGAGAATCTTGAAAGCTGCAAAACAGATATGACCATTGCATGCAAGAGAGCCTCAAAATGATTAACAGCTGATTTCTTCTTGGAAGGCAGTGGATGGCATATATAAAGTGCTGAAAGAATAAAACCGTCAACCAAGAATTCTATATCATGTAAAATTGTCCTTAAAATAAGAGATTATGGTATTCCAAAAGCTGGGGGAGTTTGTCTCTAGTAGACTTGCCCTTCAAAATATGCTAAAAGCACTCCTTTTAGCTGAAATGAAAAGATGCTAGACAATAACTTGAAGCCATATGAAGAAATAGAGAACAGTAGTTATGGTAACTATAAGTAAATATAAAATCCAGTGTTGGGTTTTTTTTTTTTGGTTTGTAGTTCCTTTTTTTCCAATATGATTTAGACATAGGGATAAAACAATAAGTTTAATTGGCACATAATGTATAATAGTGTAAAGGAGAAAAGGATAGAGATGTATAGGTGCAGAGTTTTTGTAAATTATTGAAATTAAATTGGTATTAATTCAAAGTAGGTTACTATAAGTTTAAAATGTTAGTTGTAATAATACCCAAAATAACCACCAAGAAAATAACTAAAATATAAACAGAAAAGAAAAGGAGAAGCAAATCAAAATGGTACACTACCAAAAAAAGTTAAGCACAATTGAAGGCAGTAATAGAGGAAATGAGCAAAACATAAGACATACAGAAAACTTAGCAAAATGGAAGAAGTCTTTCTTTGTCAGTAATTGCTTTAAATGTAAATGGATTAAACTTTAATTAAAAGGCAGAGTTTAGCAGAAGGTATAAAAAATGTGATCCAACTACATGCTGTCTGTAAAAGTCTCACTTTAGATCCAAAGGTACAAATATGTTGAAAGTAAAAGTATGGAAATACATGATCTCATGCAAATAGTGTCCAGCAGAAAAGCTGTGGTGGCTATTCTGATGTCAGCCAAAATAGAGTATAAGATAAAATTTTTTACAATATTGATAACAAGTGTCAACCTATCAAAAAGATATAGCAGTTGTAAACACATGTGCACCAAACAGAACCTCAGAATATGTTAAGCAAACATTAATAGAGTTGAAGGGAGAAATAAACAGCACTCCTAAAAAAATGTTTAACATTTCTGTAAGCCACTCTCATTAATAGATATAACAATGAGACAATATCAGTAAGCAAATAGAGTGCTTAAACAGCGCTATAAACCAACTGAACTTAACAGACGTTCTTCTCAAGTGCCCATGGAACATTTTCTGGGTTAGAGACTACAAAACAAGTCTCAGTGAATTTAAAACATTGCAATCATAGAAAATAACTTCTTTGACCACAGTTGAATGAAAACAGATTGCAGCAATTGTGAGGGATAGTGAGTGAGAGGAAATTAAAAGGTGGGTGGGCTTTAGAAAGGGTGGAGGGAGAAGAGTCTGAAAACATCTGTAAAAAGCGAAGATAACTCATACCTCTGGGCCTTGTGAATCAGGGATCTTGGGAAATAGCTGCCTCCTGACTAGGTTACAGTGGGGGTGGTGTTCCTAGGGAGTGCTAGGCTCTAAGCATGAAGATGTCGTAGGTGGTCTTGCTGGGAATGGATCATGAGTTCCAGAGGATTCTATGGAACATTTTCAAGAAAGTGGAAAGGTGGGATAGTACATAACGGATTGCGCAGAGCAATATGAGGAACAGAGTGTGGGAGTTGATGTTTTGGCCTGGTAGTTGGGGCTTCTCGTGGTGACACATTTAAACAGAGATAATGGGAATAATGAAAGTATTCCTGGTGGATTCAAGTCAGATAGTTAGCTTTTGTGGGTTTGCTCTGAAACACTGATTATCTTTTGTTTTTATGGGAAACTGTCTTGACAATAAACAACCCTTTATAAGCATTTAGAATCAAACTTGTTTAGTTCAAGACTTATCTGTCTTAAAAATTAGAGTGAAATAATGTCTCTATATGATATTAGTTTGGTCAGCTTCACATGTTATGTGCATAATACCTATCACGATTGTAGGAGAGCCTTACTTACAAAGATCTTATTTTCAGTTTGAGTAGAAGAAATAGAACATAATGTATTGCCACTGTTTGCTTTTTATTTGCATTTGGCCGTTTAGTAATTGCCAGTTGTTCTCTCACTTCATACTTCCATTCACCTAACCCCAAGCAGTTAAAAAATTAGGGAAAAGTCTTTCTGATAGCATTTAATGATCCTTCTGCTTCTTTGTAGCGTCCATCGAGCTGACCTCGGATTGGCCAGTCCATACTTTTATTTGTTTATTTAGTTACTTATTTTTAAACTGTTGTTTTGATTTATCCATGTATAATATGTATAGACACCTGTTTTGAAGGGAAATCAACTGACAAGCATATGTACTTAGCACAAAAGCCAAGCAATGAAATCGAGAAGATAGTATAAAGCAGACAGATGCTTCTGTACTTCCAAGTTTGTCAGTCTGTGTATCTGTGTTTCCACTGAGAACTACTTGAAGAAAGCAAGTTAAGAAAATATACATATAGACAAGTTTAAACAAAATATTCAGTATAAAATCTGATCTCCGTATTCTATTTTTTTGTATTTATTCAGATATTAGCATGCATTATAAAATATCCATTTTCAAAACTCCTTGCTTTTTGTTCATCAGAAGATGTTCCATTGTAAAAAGGGATGTTGACACAATGGTCTTTAGTCCTGAATTCAGTTGTTGTGTATGCTCAGGAAGAGCAATGAAGCGTATTGTTGAGCAAGAGTTATTTGATCTAATTTTTCTTAAATATTGGTAAATAAAGGATACGATTTTAGTTCTATGTTATGCACCAAATAGAAACTTTTCTTATTTTTCAAGGAACCAAGTGGAGAGACTCCTTCATCTTTATACAGAGTTGCAGCAGTGCTTCTACAAGTTAATCTGATCGATTTAGATGATCTTTATGTACATGTAAGTCAAGTAGAAAAATTATGAAATTTGAGATCTCTTCTTTTTCTAGATACCTGACTTAACTCACAAACTAGTTTCTAATTTCTTACAAAAGAGAAAGTGATATGGGTATTGTTGGCATTCCGTTATGAAAAAGGTCAAGTATCTCAAGTACAGCCATCTTGTATGAGTGGAAGATGGTCAATGTAGACATTGTATAAAATAACCCACACAAAGAAAAATATAGACAACAAACCATTATTTAGTAGTTTTAGCTAGGCAAAATGAGCTATAAAAGAAGTGTTCCTGCTTCTAGAAATGCATAATCTATTTCAGTAGCTAAGTCCATTGCAAAATAAGCACAGTAAGCAATAAAAAACCCAGTAAAATGTTAAATGGCATATTGTAGACTTCATCCCATTAGTCAAAAAAGGAAGGGGTTGGAAGAAAAGAGTATGGGCTATTGATACATAAAATTCAGGTACTTAGCCCTCTTGGATTTTAAGAACATAATGGGGAGAAACTTGTTTAGAAGGGACATCATGGTCATGAATAGGATAGACTTCTTATTTACAGTTTTATCAATTGATAGTAAATAATGTTTGCTTTTTATTTATTTATTTTTAATTAAATTTTGTAATTTATTGTGTTGACATGAATTCAAGTGTTCCATTCAATATATCACCCTCGCCCCCAACAATGTGCCCCCATTGCACCCCCTTTGCCCCCTCTCCCTGATTCCCTCTCGCCCTTCCCTCTAGGACTTGCTGTCCTGTTATCTGTATCTCTGTGTTATGTGTATATAATTTCACTAATCCCTTCACCTTCTCATCCCCCCTCCCTCTGACAGCTGTCCCTCTGCTCCCTGTGACCCTGCCTCTGTCTCTATTCTGTTCCTCAGTTTACTTTCTTCATTAGATTCCACATATAAGTGAGATCATGTGATATTTATCTTTCTCTGCCTGGCTTATTTCATTTAGCATAATCATCTCCAGATCCATGTTTGCTTTTTATGTGTGCAAATAGTATTAGCTGTCTTATGAAATTTTAATAAACCATTTTTAGCTTCTTCCAGCTGATAATTGCATTATGGATGAACATAAACGAGAAATTGTGGAAGCTAAGCAAATTGTGAGAAAACTTACAATGGTTGTATTGTCTTCTGAAAAAATTGATGAGCGAGAGAAAGAAAAGGAAAAAGAAGAAGAGAAAGTAGAAAAGGTATATAGTTCTAATAAAATTAACCTTGTTTTCTGGATTTAGTTTATGAAATTTAACTTGTAAAAATCAACTTATAGAAGAATAATTTCTTCAAATTTTTTTCCATTGATTGAGAGAGAAAGAGAGAAACATCAGCTCATTGTTCCACATAGTATTTCTCCCATTTAGTTGTGTACGCATTGTTTCTCATATGTGCCCTGACCGAGCATCAAAGCTGTGATCTTGGCACACCAGGATGGCACTCTAGCTATTGAACAACCTGTCCAGGGCCAAAGATAATTTCTTAGTTTTGATTGTGGTGAAACATGTTTTTTTGAAATACTAATTTGCAAAGGGGGTCTGCTTTTGACTGGCACCTTTACAAAAGAGGCTGCCATGATTTTTTTATTATAAATTTCAAAATGTATTCTAAGTAAAATCACAAATGTATTGACTATATTTGTGCTGTGTATATTAATGTCTCTAAAATCCTAAAGGGATTCTCAAACATGAATAAATTCTGGTTTCCTGTGACTCAACAGAACATTAAATACAACTGAGTATAATTCTAAATCTGTAAACTGTCATATTGCACCTGCTCAATGAAAAAGGAAATCCTTTTTTATTTTATTTTTTTAGTAGTTAAAACTTGATTGTACTTAGAGGAAAATACAATTGCATTTTCTGTGAATGGCAGCTGTTGCTGACATACATTGTTGTGTGTGTTTAGTTCACTTCTTATTTTGTGTGACAAAGACAGAGAAACAGACAGAGGGACAGATAGGGACAGACAGACAGGAAGGGAGAGAGATGAGAAGCATCAGTTTTTCATTGTGGCACCTTAGTTGTTCATGGATTGCTTTCTCATATGTGCCTTGACCAGGAGGCTACAGCAGACTGTGTGACCCCTTGCTTAAGGCAGCAACCTTGGGCTCAAGCTGGTGAGCCTTGCTCAAACCAGATGAGCCTATGCTCAAGTTGGCGACCTCGGGGTTTCAAATCTGGGTCTTCTGCGTCCCAGTCCGACGATCTCTCCACTTCGCTACCACCTGGTCAGGCTAGTTCACTTTTTTAAATGAAAAAAAAATTAAGATATATTTATGTCCATGTTCTGAGTATATTTCCTGTAATTGTTCATTTTTAGCCACCTGACAACCAAAAGCTTGGTTTATTGGAAGCCTTACTAAAGATTGGTGATTGGCAGCATGCACAGAACATAATGGATCAGATGCCTCCATACTATGCTGCTTCACATAAGCTAATAGCTCTTGCTATTTGCAAGCTTATTCATATAACTATTGAGCCTCTCTATCGAAGGTATGTTTGCTTTACTAATCATTTAAGTAGAAGCAGTTTAATATTACAATAAAATCTGCATATTTATCCTGTCTCCTCATATCATGGATATATTCTAGTATGTTGTATCAGAAGATAAGAATTATTCAGAATGTATCAATCTGATATATGTTAATCAGTGATTTGTCTCTCCTAATATTAGACCTTGGACAATGTGTGCTGCAGTACAGTCTAAAAACAATAGGTTAACTTTTAGGTAAGGTTTGCTATTTGAGAATGAAGACTCTATTCTTCTGTTTTTGACTTTTCCCTCATCCCTTGGGGACAGAATTCCCAAGGCTTTTACTTAGTATAATTTCCTTCTATCCTGGGTTGAGTGGCTCTTAGTGAGGACCTTGCTTCTCTGCTTGCCATATCTCTCCCAGTGAACAGGCTGCTGTTCTGGAAGTTGCTAGTACAGCCTCTCTCATCATCCCTAGTTACAGGGTTGACCAGTCCTCTGGCTTAGCCTGTTTTCAGCATACTTAATAGCAGTTTGCCAGCAGCTCTGGCTTCAGCCCCACAGATCAGAGTCTGCCTCAGAAGCTCCAGCTTTGTGATTCATGCATAGCTGCTGGCAGCTGCCTTCAGTGCCACCTGGGTTGTGGACCATGAAGGCTTCTTCTCAGAGAGTGACCCCTGTGACTCCACAATAGGACACCTGCTCAGCAGGTGACAACTCTGGGTATGCTGTCCTTTTTATTGTGCTGCTCGCCTTCCCTTCCACCAAACTACCTCATACTCAGCTAGGGAGTGGAACTAACTCAGAACTGTTTATGGACTTGAATCAGTGTTGTTAGATTCATATATTTTGTTTCATCCCCATTCATATATTTTGTTAGAGGTCTATTTCTTGTTCCCCATTCCCATATCCAAATTTCCTGATAGTACTGGCTGAGCTTAGCTAAAAACAAATTCATGTGATGAATATTACTTAGAATCTACATTTCTCTTATTTTATTTAAAAAAAATATTGATTTTAGAGAAAGAGAGAAACATTGATTTGTTGTTGTTCCACTTATTTACACATTCATTGGTTGATTCTTGCCTGTGCCCTGACTGGGGATTGAACCCTCAACCTTTGTGTACTGGGATGCCACTCTAATCAACTGAGCTAACCGACCAGGATTGATTTCTTTTTCTTATGAAGTTAATTTTGAAACATTCTTTTATGAGCTCTGAATTTTTTTCAAGTGAATATTCTTTTTGTCTTCTTCTACCAGTTAAATTAGCTGGTACAATAAGTTAGGCACAATTGAAATATAGAAAGCAAATATGAGTAAGAAAAGTTTTACTTTTAATATGATTGTGTTAACTTAAAATGGGGTATTGTATACATATAAATTTTGCTTCTTTTTATAGAGTTGGGGTTCCTAAAGGTGCTAAAGGCTCACCTGTAAATGCATTGCAAAATAAGAGAGCACCAAAACAAGCAGAGAGCTTTGAAGATTTGAGAAGAGATATCTTCAATATGTTCTGTTACCTTGGTCCTCACCTTTCTCATGATCCCATTTTATTTGCAAAAGTGGTGCGCATAGGCAAATCATTTATGAAGGAGGTTAGTAACATTTTTTCTTCCAACTGGAAAATTAATTTTTATAATAAGTATATTTATGTTATGTGTATCTCTAGAAATAAAAAGAAAGTAAGCTCTAATTTAAGAAAATGTTATATTGATTAAGGTTTGGGGAAAGTCCATTGTGTCCTAACCATTTATGTTTATATACACTGCTCACAAAAATTAGGCGATCAGGTAATGTGCAGATACTCCAGGACTTCCAGCCTTTTTTTTTTTTTGTAACTTCCAGCCTTTTGATAGTGCATTTTCACCAATGAAATAAAAGTTGGTTTTTCCTTTGTTATTAATATGTATCTTGTGGGGAGATACTTTGATACTTTTTCATCTTTAATCCACTAATGCTATTGTTTTTCTTTTTTTTTTTTTTGAGAGAGAGAGAGAGGCAGAGGCAGAGAGACAGGAAGGGAGAGAGAGAGGAGGAGAGAGAGATGAGATGCATCAACTTAGTTGTTCATAGATTGTTTCTCATACATGCCTTGACCGGGGTGGGGGGATTCAAGCTGAGCTAGTGACCCCTTGCTCAAGCCAGTGACCTTTGGGCTCAAGGCAGTGACCCTGGGATCATGTTGATAATCCTGTGCTCAAGCTGGATGAGCCCACACTCAAGCTGGTGACCCTCTGCTGGGGTTTTGATCCTGGGACCTCAGCATCCCAGGGTGACTCTCTATCCACTGCGCCACCACCAGTCAGGCAAATGATATTCTTTTTACATGAATATATTTATATTAATGTTCAGATTTCTTGTTCTGAAATGTTTTTCTTTGGCTACGAGAATCATAAACTTGTAAACAGGAGACCAAACATCCAGTTTGTGGAAGTTCTAGATGCATAGGCATGCATAAACATATATAGATCCACAGGTGCTAGAGCTGCCATCCTTTTCTCCATCTATACTGCAGCTCTCCTATACCTCTGTTCTGTTCTGTTCTGCCACGCTTGTGCCTCATGCCTCCTCTTAACTTGAGAGGAAGACAAAGATAGTAAAAGAGAGTGAGAAGCATCAGCTTGTAGTTGCTTTCAGTTTAGTTATACATTGATTGCTTCTCCTATGTGCCTTGACCAACACTGACTGAGCCAGTGGCCCCTTGCTCAAGCCAGAGACCTTGAATTTCTCATGCCAGCAACCTTTGGGCTCAAACTGGTGAGCTGTGGGATCATGTGGGTGATTCCTTGCTCAAGCCAGCAACCCCACGCTGATGAGCCTGTGTTCAGAGTCAGCAGCCTCGGGGTTCTGAACTGCTGGCAACCTCAGCATTCTAGGTCGGTGCTTCATCCACTACATCACCACTGGCCAGGCTGTAAGATTCCTCTTAAAGAGGGAATGTGACCTTAGTTCCAAATAATGTCTTTACAATTAAAAATTCTTTAACAAATCTCTTATTTATAAGCTTGGGGTTGCTTGTATATATAAATTATGCATATTTTTAGAAAGTAGCTTATTTATTTAAACCGGCTATCACTTAGCAGACTAGTCTTCCAGCCTAGTTATTACTAGTCATTTATCTCTCTGATTGTGTTTGTGTGTATTTCGTAAATTTGAGGTAGGTAGTATGGACTAGTACAGCAGGTCCTCAAATAGTTGTTTTGTTATAACATTGATGAGATACTGTTGGAACTTTTGTTTACAATAATTAGTCTATGGTAAAATTGGTTTCATTATATGTTGTTTCACATCAAGTCACAGAACCTATTAATGATGTTAATTGAGGACTTGAAGTGATTCTCAAACTTTCACATGCAGCAGAATCACCTGGAAGTCTTCTTAGAACACAGATTGGTGGGCCCCATCCTCAGTTACTGATTCAGTAGGTCACGGGTGGAACCTGAGAATTTGCATGTATAACAAATTTCCAGGTGATGCTGATGTTGCTGATACAAAGACTAAATTTTGAGAACTGGTGTTCTAGTGTATTAACCAATTTTGGTCTTTATTTCAGTGCTAGAAGATGGGATGGCTCTCTATATAGAATGCTTGTATATGAATGGAAACATTTTACTATCTTTAAATTATTTTAAGTGTAGAACACAACTTTTAAGTTGTCACCTGACATATTGAAATGTTTTTTATAGCACCTACACCCTTGAAAATGAAGTCCTTTGTAGCTTGTCCCAAGTCACACAGTTAGTGTGGGACAGAGCTGTAATTTCAATCCTGGCAGTCTGGCTTTAGAGGCCAAACTCAAAATCACCATACTCTGATACCTATACAAATGTAGTATGTCTGAAATTGAAGAAATAAGTTACTTAAATTTTGTAATTCCTTGCTATTTTAAATTATATCTGTTTAGTGGGGTTTTGCTATTTATCTCTTCAATCTCTGTTTTCCTCTCATTGTGTATATCATTTCCGAGCTTTTCTTGTTTTATTGAGTTCATTGTTAATACTTTTTTCTATAACTGTATATAGATATTTGTGGAGATTCTGTCTCTTTTGTTTTCTACTTTCTTCCAGACTAAGTTTATTTGTCCTTAATGTGCTTTTTTCCCTTTCTTTGTGTGTCTGTTTCTGTAGTAGCCACAGCATTTCTTTTCATCTTAATGTGGGCGCTTTGTTCAGATCTTCTTTCTGACATAGTGTGAGTGAATCCTCATACCCTTTCTACCTTCTTTATGCCTAGTCTTCCTCCTCCCAAGCTTCAGTTTGAGTATAGGGTTCTCTTTTCGATCTTTTCTGTAGTCTAAGATAGAGAGGAGTGAATGAGCTTGGTGAGGCTGAGTATAGTCCTCATTTAGGGAATTTCGGCTTTCTCATCTGAGATCCTATTAACTAGCCCAGTAAACAACTTAGATACCAGTAGGCATGCCCAGGGAAGTGGGTATCCAACTCCTCTGAGCTTTGACTCCTTTACCCGTTTAAGCATAATGCCTTTGAAAGACAGTAAGCCATGCAGCCCCATGTTTATTGCAGCATTGTTCACAGTGGCCAGGACATGGAAACAACCAAAAAGCCCGTCAATAGATGACTGGATAAAGAAGATGTGGCACATATACACTATGGAATACTACTCAGCCATAAGAAATGATGACATCGGAACATTTACAGCAAAATGGTTATCATATCATGATAACATGATACGAAGCGAAATAAGTAAATCAGAAAAAACCAGGAACTGCATTATTCCATACGTAGGTGGGACATAAAAGTGAAACTGAGAGACATTGATAAGGGTGTGGTGGTTACGGGGGGGAGGGGGGAATGGGAGAGGGAAAGGGAAAGGGGGAGGGGGAGGGGCACAGAGAGAACAAGATAGAGGGTGACGGAGGACAATCTGACTTTGGGTGATGGGTATGCAACATGATTGAACGACAAGATACCCTGGACTTGTTATCTTTGAATATATGTATCCTGATTTATTGATGTCACCCCATTAAAAAAATAAAATTATTAATATAAAAAAAAAAAAAAAAAGAAAGACAGTAAGCCTTAGCAGCTGGTTTTCCCTTTGGCAGAGTCCTGCTGGGCTGCTACTATCAAGGGTCCTCAGGTTACTTACTTCTTTTTTTTAATTTTTTTTTATTTTAATAATTTTATTTTTTTAATGGGGTGACATCAATAAATCAGGATACATATATTCAAAGATAACAAGTCCAGGTTATCTTGTCGTTCAATCATGTTGCATACCCACCACCCAAAGTCAGATTGTCCTCTGTCACCTTCTATCTTGTTTTCTTTGTGCCCCTCCCCACCCCCTTTCCATCTCCCATTCCCCCCTCCCCCCCTGTAACCACCACACTCTTATCAATGTCTCTTAGTTTCACTATTACCTCCCACCTACGTATGGAATAATACAGTTCCTGGTTTTTTCTGATTTACTTATTTCGCTTCGTATCATGTTATCAAGATCCCACCATTTTGCTGTAAATGTTCCGATGTCATCATTTCTTATGGCTGAGTAGTATTCCATAGTGTATATGTGCCACATCTTCTTTATCCAGTCATCTATTGATGGGCTTTTTGGTTGTTTCCATGTCCTGGCCACTGTGAACAATGCTGCAATAAACATGGGGCTGCATGTGTCTTTACGTATCAATGTTTCTGAGTTTTTGGGATATATACCCAGTAGAGGGATTGCTGGGTCATAAGGTAGTTCTATTTTCAGTTTTTTGAGGAACCACCATACTTTCTTCCATAATGGTTGTACTACTTTACATTCCCACCAACAGTGTATGAGGGTTCCTTTTTCTCCACAGCCTCTCCAACATTTGCTATTACCTGTCTTGCTAATAACAGCTAATCGAACAGGTGTGAGGTGGTATCTCATTGCCGTTTTGATTTGCATTTTTCTAATAGCTAAAGAAGATGAGCATCTTTTCATATATCTGTTGGCCATTTGTATTTCTTCCTGGGAGAAGTGTCTATTCATATCCTCTTCCCATTTTTTTATTGGATTGTTTGTTTGTTTGTTGTTGAGTTTTATGAGTTCTTTGTATATTTTGGATATTAGGCCCTTATCTGAGCTGTTGTTTGAAAATATCATTTCCCATTTAGTTGGCTGTCTGTTTATTTTGTTATCAGTTTCTCTTGCTGAGCAAAAACTTCTTAGTCTGATGTAGTCCCATTCATTAATTTTTGCCTTCACTTCTCTTGCCTGTGGAGTCAAATTCATAAAATCCTCTTTAAAACCCAGGTCCATGAGTTGAGTACCTATGTCTTCTTCTATGTACTTAATTGTTTCAGGTCTTATGTTTAGATCTTTGATCCATTTTGAGTTAATTTTTGTACAGGGGGAGAGACTGTAGTCCAGTTTCATTCTTTTGCATGTGGCTTTCCAGTTTTCCCAGCACCATTTATTGAAGAGGCTTTCTTTTCTCCATTGTGTGTTGTTGGCCCCTTTATCAAAAATTATTTGACTATATATATGTGGTTTTATTTCTGGACTTTCTATTCTGTTCCATTGGTCTGAGTGTCTATTTTTCTGCCAATACCATGCTGTTTTGATTGTCGTGGCCCTATAATATAGTTTGAAGTCAGGTATTGTAATGCCCCCAGCTTCATTCTTTTTCTTTAGGATTGCTTTGGCTATTCGGGGTTTTTTATAGTTTCATATAAATCTGATGATTTTTTGCTCTATTTCTTTAAAAAACGTCATTGGAAGTTTGATGGGAATTGCATTAAATTTGTATATTGCTTTGGGTAATATAGCCATCTTGATTATATTTATTCTTCCTAGCCAAGAACAAGGTATATTCTTCCATCTCATTATATCTTTTTCGATTTCTCTTCAAAAAGTGATACCTTTACTTCTTCTTTTCCGATATGGATGCCTTTTATTTCTTTGTCTTGTCTGATTGCTCTGGCTAGAACCTCTAGTACCACATTAAATAAGAGTGGAGAGAGTGGACAACCCTGTCTTGTTCCTGATTTAAGGGGGAAAGCCTTCAGTTTAGTGCCATTTAATATGATGTTAGCTGATGGTTTATCATATATGGCCTTTATCATGTTGAAATATTTTCCTTCTATACCCATTTTGTTGAGAGTCTTAAACATAAAATTGTGTTGTATTTTATCGAAAGCCTTTTCTGCGTCTATTGATAAGATCATGTGGTTTTTGTTCTTTGTTTTGTTGATATGGTGTATTACGTTAACCGTTTTACGTATGTTGAACCATCCTTGAGATTCTGGGATGAATCCCACTTGATCATGATGTATTATTTTTTTAATATGTTGTTGTATTCGATTTGCTAGTATTTTGTTTAGTATTTTAGCATCTGTATTCATTAGAGATATTGGTCTGTAGTTTTCTTTTTTTGTGCCATCCTTGCCTGGTTTTGGTATGAGGGTTATGTTGGCCTCATAAAATGTGTTTGGAAGTATTGCTTCTTCTTCAATTTTTTGGAAGACTTTGAGTAGAATAGGAACCAAGTCTTCTTTGAATGTTTGATAAAATTCGCTGGTATAGCCGTCAGGGCCTGGACTTTTATTTTTGGAGAGGTTTTTTAATGGTTTTTTCTATTTCTTCTCTACTGATAGGTTCTGTTTAGGCTTTCTGCTTCTTCTTGACTCAGTCTAGGAAGGTTGTATTGTTCTAGGAATTTATCCATTTCTTCTAGGTTGTTGAATTTAGTGGCATAAAGTTTTTCATGGTATTCTACAATAATTCTTTGTATATCTACGGTGTCCGTGGTGATTTCTCCTCTTTCATTTTGGATTTTGTTTATATGAGTTCTTTCTCTTTTTTCCTTGGTAAGTCTTGCCAAGGGTTTGTCAATTTTGTTGATCTTTTCAAAGAACCAGCTGCTTGTTCTATTAATTTTTTCTATAGTTTTTCTGTTCTCTAATTCATTTATTTCTGCTCTGATTTTTATTATCTCCTTTCTTCGGCTGGTTTTGGGTTGTCTTTGTTTTTCTTTTTCTAGTTCCTTAAGGTGGGAAGTTAAGTGGTTCACTTGGGCTCTCTCTTGTTTGTTCATATATGCCTGAAGTGATATGAACTTCCCTCTTACCACTGCTTTTACTGCATCCCATAGATTCTGATATGTCGTATTGTCATTTTCATTAGTCTGTCTATATCTTTTGATCTCTGCACTTATTTCTTCTTTGACCCATTCATTTTTTAAAAGTATGTTGTTTAGTTTCCACATTTTTGTGGGTTTTTTCCCTCTTTTTTGCAGTTGAATTCTAGTTTCAAGGCTTTATGATCAGAAAATATGCATGGTACAACTTCAATTTTTCTGAATTTGCTGATGTTGTTTTTGTGGCCCAACATATGGTCAATTCTTGAGAATGATCCATGTACACTGGAGAAAAATGTGTACTCAGTCACTTTGGGATGAAATGTCCTGTAGATGTCTATCATATCCAGGTGTTCTAGTGTTTTGTTTAATGCCACTATGTCTTTGTTGATTCTCTGTTTGGATGACTGATCTAGAGCCGTCAGTGGTGTATTGAGGTCTCCAAGTATGATTGTATTTTTGTCAGTTTTTGTTTTAAGGTCAATAAGTAGCTGTCTTATATATTTTGGTGCTCCTTGGTTTGGTGCATATATATTAAGAATTGTTATGTCTTCTTGATTCAGTGTCCCCTTAGGCATTATGAAATGGCCATTTTTGTCTCTGAGTACTTTTCCTGTCTTGTCAGCATTATCCGATATGAGTATTGCTACACCTGCTTTTTTTTGGATTTTATTTGCTTGGAGTATTGTTTTCCAGCCTTTCACTTTGAATTTGTTTTTATCCTTGTTACTTAGATGAGTTTCCTGTAGGCAGCATACAGTTGGATTTTCTTTTTTAATCCATTCTGCTACTCTGTGCCTTTTTATTGGTGAGTTTAATTCGTATACATTTAGTGTAATTATTGATACTTGTGAGTTCCCTATTGCCATTTTATAGATTGCTTTCTGTTAGTTTTGTGTCTTGTTTGATCCTTCTCTTTCGTTTTTCTATCTTTTGTTTTTATTTGGTTGTATTCCATACATCTTTCCTCTGTTGCTATCTTTTTTATCTCATGTGCTTCTGTGGTGGTTTTTTCAATGGTGGTTATCTTTGAGTAATGAAAAGGGTCCCTACCCTGTTCATTGTAGCGAACTATTTTGTGAGTACTTTTGCACTCCATTGTCCTTTGCTACTGTTAATCTCCATCTTCTCCCCCTCTTTCTTTTTGTTGTTGTCACAGTTTAAATTTGGTTTTATTGTGTTCTTCTTGGAGCTTTTACTTGTGGCTCTGTTTTTTTTTTGTTCTTTGTATCTGATTGGAGAACCCCCTTTAGTAATTCCTGGAGTGGGGGTTTTCTGATGATAAATTCCCTCATCTTTTCTGTATCTGTGAATGTTTTTATTTCTCCTTCATATTTGAAGGATAGCTTTGATGGGTATAGTATTCGTGGCTGAAAGTTCCTCTCTTTCAGGACTTTAAATATTGGGGTCCACTCTCTTCTAGCTTGTAGAGTTTCTGCTGAGAAATCTGATGATAATCTAATGGGCCTTCCTTTATATGTTGTATTCTTCTTTTCCCTGGCTGCCTTGAGAATTTTTTGTTTGCTGTTGGTTTGTGTCAATTTCATTATGATATGCCTTGGAGTAGGTTTGTTGGGGTTAAGAAAACTCGGGGTTCTGTTTGCTTCTTGAACTTGAGGCTTTAGTTCTTTCCACAGGCTTGGGAAGTTCTCATCTATTATTTGTTTGAGTATGTTCTCCATTCCATTTTCTCTCTCTTCTCCCTCTGATATACCTATTATTCTTATGTTATTCTTTTTGATGGAGTCAGATAATTCTTGTAGGGCTATCTCATTTTTTTTAATTTTTGAGTCTCTTTCTTCTTCTCTCTGTTGTGCCTCAAGTTGCTTGTCTTCTATTTCACTAATCCTCTCTTCTATCTGACCTGTTCTATTAGCTAAGCTTGTTCGTTTTTCAGCTCGTGAATTGAGTTTTTCATCTCTGTTTGATTTGTTTTTATAGTTTCAATTTCCTTGGTAATATATTCTTTGTGTTCATTGAGTTGTTTTCTGAGCTCCCTAAATTGCCTTTCTGTGTTTTCTTGTATATCTCGGAAGATTTTTAGGATTTCTATCTTGAATTCTCTGTCATTTAGCTCCAAGGTTTCCAATATATTAAATTTTTTCTCCATAGATTTTTCCTCATCTAGCTGTGTTACCTCTCTTTCTTTTGTATCCATGATATTCGATTTTCTCTTCCTTAATGGCATCTGAGGGTGGTTTTGTTGATAGTATTAATGAGATTTAATAAAGAATAAAAAGTTAAAAAAAATAAAAATATAATAAAAAAAATAAAAAATCAAAGAGTTGTTTTTTTTAAAAAAAAAATTAATAATGAAATAAAGAAAAATAAAATAAAATAAAAATTAAAAAAAAAGGAAATTATTCCCCCCCTCCTTTTTTCCTCTCCTCTCCTCTCCCCTCTTTCTTGAGAAAATCTTTTGGTGAACTGTGAATTATAATAAACAATGCCTGTGATGGAGGGTCTGAATTGGGGAAAAGTAACAAAGGGGAAAAAAAAGAAAAAAAAGAAAGAAAAGAAAAAAAGAAAAAAAGAAAAAAAAAGAGCATATGGACCCACAAAAAGCAAATAAGGAAAAAATTTGGGTCAAGAACAAAATGATTTGCTTTTAGGTGTTGGTTGTCTAAGAGTTATGATGAGAGGAATAAGAGGAAAACAGAAAAATGGTGGGACAAATTAAAAAATTACTATTGTATTTAGTGAAACAAGAACTAGATAATATGGAGAGCCAGAGATGGGAGCACTGCTATCGAGTTAAAAAGGTGAAGTAAAAACCCCCCAAAATGCCACAAACATAAGTTTGAGTCCCAGATAAGATAATTTGTTTGTTATTGAGGTTTGAATGAGAGGAGATGTAAAGGAGAAAGGAAGAAACTAATATAGAGGGAGAAAAGAAAGAGAGAGAGAGAAAAAAAGAAGGAACCACTAAAAGAAGAATAAAGAAACAAGAGGAGAGAGAGAGAGAGAGAGTTAACTGTTTTGGAGTGCAACCCTCATAAAGAGAAAGGAGGAGAAGAGAAAAGATAATGGGAGATGTAACACTTATGGGTAGTGTAGTTCAAGGAGAGGAGAGAGTAAGACCGGCAGAGAGTTAATCGGCCAAATTGGAGGAGGAAAAAAAGTATCAAGAATGAAGATAAGAGAAACAAACGAACAAATATAATAAAATGGGATAGGTTATAAAGTCTGCAGATTATTCTTGATTTTGAGAGGTTATCTTCTTGCTTTTTCTTTTCTCTCCCTCTTCCTGGTCGGTGACTCTGTACCCCGGGTTCTGCCCCTTTGGCACGCTCAGGTAGAGGTTTGCAGTTGATAAGTCTCTATGGCAATGTCATGTATTGTGCTTTAGTCTCGTTGGCAGTCGAAGCTCAATAGCATTTATAGGCTCCGACAGTGAGAGAGTCCGTGTTCCTGGAGCCTTTCTCCTAGTCTTTCCTTCCTTAATTAGTAGCCTGATAATCCAGCTATGGGGTTGCTGCTGCCTCTGCCTGGATAGTAAGAGGCTCAAAGAGCTGGCAACTCCCCACTCTATTTCCACTCAGCACAGGGCTCTGGGTAAGGCTCAGTCAGTCAGAGCTGCTAGCATAATCAGGCGGGCTTTCTGCCCACTCAAAGACCTCTGGCTCTGCCACTCTGTCCGGTAACACAAGCGGGCGCCCACTTCCGGGGCGCTTGGAGGAAACTCTCACTCACTGTCTGCGACCAGGATATCCGGCCAGCAGTCTCACGCTCTGAGTGAAACCCCCAACCACAGGGAAAAGTTGCAGCATTGGAATTGAGTCTCGCTCCGTCCCCGTGCGCGGCTTTTGCAAGGCGCTGGGGCGGCCCGAGATTCCGCTTTGGCCCACACAAAGGCCCCTGACTCTGCCCCTCTGTGCGATAACACGGGCGCGCACTGCCGAGGCACTCGGAAGAATCTCTCATTCACTATCTGCGTGCGCAAACCAGGATATGAGGCCCACCGCGTTTCCCTCTGAGTGAAACCCCCGCCCGCTAGGAAAATCTCCACTGTTGGAATTAGTTCTCACTCCCTCCCGTGCGTGGCTTTCCCAGGGCGTTGGGGCTGCCCAGAGACTCTGCCCTCAGCCCACAGAAAGGCCTCTGACTCTGCCTCTCCGTGGGGCAACAGGGGCACCCACTCCTGGGGCTTAGGAAGAAATCTCTCGCCCACCAACTGCGCGCACGCCGACCAGGAGACCGGGTAACATGGCCGCTCTGCTTGTCTGTCTTTGTTTGGGTTTGGTGCGAGTGTTAGCTTGTATTGCCCGGGTTGCCACAGGATCAGATTTTCCTCGGCTTGGATCTTCGTGCCACAGCCTGGTTCGACCGTTTGTGCCGTGGCCTGGATCTATTCACCCCCTTTGCCCGCCTCAGTTTCTATATTCACAGTTACCAGAGAAAGCCGCCCTGTTTAGGTTAGTGAGGAAGGCGGAGCATTTCTTACTCCCTATTTCCTTCGGGGTTTGGTTATATATTTAGCCAATTTTTCACTCAACCATACCTTTGGGTGTATTGCAAAGCATCTGGAGGCTCCAAGTATAGGTTTTTCTGTTTCTGGTTGAAGATCTTGTTGAGGTTTGGGGGAGATTTATCGGTATCGCTTCCTACCCCGCCATTACTCTGACGTCATCTCCCAGGTTACTTACTTCTGATTGAAAAATAAAAACAAGCTTTCGAACCAAAATATTGAAAGGTGCTTTAGTTCTCTCTTTTCCAGGCTTGGTAAACTCATGTTCTTGTAACTTTTAATTTATAGGTAAGTTATATTTTTCTGTTTATTTTGATGGGTCTTATCTGAATTCTTTCTAGCAAAAAGATTTTCCTTGCAGAGCAGTTTTAAGACATAAAGTTCTTAGCCTAGTACATGGCATACACGGAGTACTCGATAAATGGTAGTTGTTAAGAACGAGAAAGATAAGGAAGGTGAAAACAGTGCCATCATTTATTTAGATGTAGCTTAAGGTTCCAATCTAGTCACAAATCTTAGTATGTATTTTTTTTCTTTTCTTAGTTCCAGTATAGTTTGAAGTAGTATTTGAAACAGTCATCGGTTAGACGTACTAAAAATATAGTACCTCTAAATATAGTACTAAAAATATAGTATGTAATTTATCTAGTTATATCTACAACTTTTCCCATACTTTATTTCTTGATTCTTCAAATGCCGTCTTTTAACACACCTACATCTTTCTGTGTTCAGTACTGTTACGCTGCCCAGTCAGCTGTTCAGTTTTTTTGAGGCAAGATTGGAATCTGCTTGAGGCCATTTATAGCCCACGGTCTGTCTAGGCATAAATTGTGAGGGCTCAGCTTTATTCAAATTTCCCAATAGTATGTTGGCAAGTGTAGTTTTAATCTTCAAGAGATCCTCAAAGATAGGAACTATCTTTGTCAGTTCCTAAAAGATAAGAACTCTGTCCTGTTCATTTTCGAATTGCCAGTGCCTTGCACATAGTGAATGAATGAATGAATGAATGAATGAATGTCTATTGTTTTTTCTCCCTCCTTTTTTCTTCCCATTTACTACTGGCCTGGCCAAGTCAGTAAAACTTTTAGTATTATATTGTGGAAATGGAGAGTTTTATATTTACTCTTAATTAAAAAGCAAATGAAAAGAAAAAGAAAGCATCAAGCAGGTAGTGTATCTTTATTTTCTTACCAAACAAAAGAAAATTACTTTTACCAGTATGTACCTCTTGATTTACTTTTTTATTCATCTTTGTTTTAAGTAGCCTTTGATAGAAAGGTTTCTTGCTATTTATATCAGTGATTTTTCTGCTGGTATGCTTGAATTTTTTTTATTAATTTTAATGGGGTGACATTAATCAATCAGGGTACATTGGTTCAGAGAAAATATCTCCAGGTTATTTTGATATTTGATTATGTTGCATACCCATCACCCAAACTCATATAGTCTTCCGTCACCTTCTATTTGGTTTTCTTTGTGTATGCTTGAATTTTTAAAACATGTAATACCTGACTATTTAGTGAGGGGCACTGACCTCTTTTCCCTTAGATTGTCAAATGAAAATATGATACAGCCAACACAACAAAAGCCGTCTGGTGTGAATGAATCAAAATTATACCTATTTATTTTGTCAAATCGTCAAAAAATAATTTTTGCTGTGCCACAGAATTTTAATAATAGTTTATGTGTGCCATGAGATGAGAAAGGTTGAAAATCACTGTTCTAGATGGTTTCATTTCACTCTCCCTGTGTCTTTCATTTTCTTTTTTGCTTATGAACTCTGGAGAACTGACATATAGACATCAGAAACACATGTTTCTAGTAAGGGCAATCAGACAGCTTAGTAACTTAGGAATGTCTTATTTCTAAGAGAAAACTGTGTGTAGCTTTATTAGGTTTGTTTGAATTCTAGTTTACCAGGAAAAGAGTAGCTTAACTGCCTTTATCCCCAATATAATGTACTGTAAACCTAGTTCTACCCTTATTTCTGCCTCCCAGTGTATTCCACCAGGACCCCACCCCCCCAACCAAAACAAAAGCAACTATCTAGTTTGTTTTCTGCCAGGTCACTTCTCACTATTTCATTTTGATTTAATAGACAGTTGTCAGGCATGGAACTTCAGCTTCACACCTGAATCACTGATATAATACCCATGTTTTTTCACTTTGTCCAATTTAGGTAGTGGTTTTGTCTTTGTCAGCAATGTTATCGATAGTTTGAGCTTATTTCTCAAAGAGGACTTACGTAGTAGTGGTGAATTAAAACAGAGCTTTATATTTCTTTGGGTTTAAATTTTTTTTGTGGTTACTTTAGTGTTAGATTTTACCAGTTCTGTAAGATAAAAGCCTAGAATTGATGGAAAAATGCAAATGCATTAAAACTAAGTTGTGGCCCTGGCCAGTTGGCTCAGTGGTAGAGTGTCGGCCTGGTGTGTGGGGTACCCGGGTTCAATTCCTGGCCAGGGCACATAGGAGAAGCGCCCATTTGCTTCTCCACTCCCCCCTTCCTCTCTGTCTCTCTCTTCCCCTCCCGCAGCCAAGGCTCCATTGGAGTAAAAAGATGGCCCGGGCGCTGGGGATGGCTCCTTGGCCTCTGCCCCAGGTGCTAGAGTGGCTCTGGTCGCGGCAGAGCATCGCCCCCTGGTGGGCAGAGCTTCGCCCCTGGTGGTTGTGCCGGGTGGATCCCAGTCGGGCGCATGCGGGAGTCTGTCTGACTGTCTCTCCCCGTTTCCAGCTTCAGAAAAATACAACCCCCCCCCCAAAAAAAAAACCCCAAAAAAAAGCTAAGTTGTGCTAGCTACAATTTTATAATAAATACTTTGAACAGTTTTAGGATGCTTTGGTTTGTGATCAGATTGAGAAAAGGATTGACTATAAACTTTATGTTTAAAACTCATTAATGTTGCAAATGATTTAGAGGTTAGGAATGTAAATTAAGTTTAACAATGTTAATTGGTAATACTGGATATATTTAAAACCTACATGAGTGTAAGTAGTAAGGAAATAATTCACAACCATGTGTAAGTGATTTTTTTTTTCAAATTAGAAATTAAATTGTGGCAGCATACTCTTAACCTTTTTGGATTTTATTTATAGTTTTTTTTTTTTTTTAATTTTAGTTTCAGTCTGATGGAAGCAAACAAGAAGATAAGGAGAAAACGGTAAGAGACTAGAAAAATCCAATGTGTCTAATGTTTGTCTAGGTATAGAATACTGCAAATTTTACTGTGGACAAGCTTTTATCATCTGTGAACAATTATTTTATACTTTACATCTGAATATAGCTTTTGACATATTATACAAGTTATCTTTAAGGTTGACAACCTCCTGTTTTTGAGAATTACCAAGAAGTAAGAGGGATAATAAAAGTACCTCATTCTCTAGCCTCTTTCCTTCCCTCACCTCATTTCCTTTTTGAGTTGGGGAAACACAAATGACCATTGTGAAAAGAACAGTGATAGTGTGGGAAATTAGATACATTGTGTTATGGGTCAAGAAATGCCAATTCTTCCAAGATTGACAAATTTAATTGGGGAAGATTAATATGAATGTCTTCCTGAAATAATTTTTCTTCTCTTCTTAGGAAATTATCCTTAGCTGTTTGCTTAGCATTACTGACCAGGTACTGCTTCCGTCTCTTTCTTTGATGGACTGCAATGCTTGTATGTCTGAGGAACTGTGGGGAATGTTTAAAACATTTCCATACCAGCACAGGTAAATATGTAAATTTTTTTGTATTTTTCTGAGGTGAGAAGTGGGGAGGCAGTCAGACTCCCACGAGCCCCACCAGGATCCATCTGGCATGCCCACTAGGGGGCGATGCTTTGCCCATCCGGGGTGCTGCTCCGCTGCAACTGGAGCTATTCTGGTGCCTGAGATGGAGGCCATGGAACCATCCTCAGCATCCGGGCCAACTTTGCTCCAATGTAACCCTGGCTGCGGGAGGGGAAGAGAGAGGGAGAAAGGAGAGGGGGAAAAGTGGAGAAGCAGATGAGCACTTTTCCTCTGTACCCTTGCCAGGAATCGAACCTGGGACTTCCACATGCCAGGTCCACGCTCTACTGCTGAGCTAGCTGACCAGGGCCAAATATGTAATATTTTTATATTTTGAACTACTATTCTAGTGCATTAACCTCTAAGTGCTTAACTTTTTCTAATTCTTCATCTTATTTTTTAAGATATCGTCTGTATGGCCAGTGGAAGAATGAAACTTATAACAGTCATCCACTTTTAGTAAAAGTTAAAGCTCAAACAATAGACAGAGCCAAATATATTATGAAGTAAGTTTTAATTTATTTTTTCATATTGAACTAAAATATATCTGATCTAATTACTTTCTTTCAGCCAGTTTATCTCTGAGCCTCAGTTGTTTTTTTTTTATAAATAAATTTTTATTTTAATGGGGTGACATCAATAAATCAGGGTACATATATTCAAAGAAAACATTTCCAGGTTATCTTGTCATTTAGTTCTGTTGCATACCCACCACCCAAAGAGAGATCGTCCTCCATCACCCTCTATCCAGTTTTCTTTGTACCCCTCCCCCTCTACCTCCTTCCCTCCCTCCACCCCCCGTAACCACCCCACTCCTGTCCATGTCTCTTAGTCTCGTTTTTATGTCCCACCAATGTATGGAATCCTGCAGTTCTTGTTTTTTTTCTGATTCACTTATTTCACTCCGCATAATGTTATCAAGATTCCACCATTCTTCTATAAGTGATCCGATGTCATCATTTCTTCTAGCTGAATAGTATACCATGGTGTATATGTGCCCCATCTTCTTTATCCAGTCTTCTATTTTTTTTTACAGTGATTAAAAGCCTTTAGGCAAACTCTCGGCCAATACAGCCAGAATCCATAAAAGAGTAGTGTCCTTAACATGTTCACCAAGTCCAAGTTGGCCCCATCACCATGCCGGATTCCTGAAAAATGCAACCCAACCACAGTTCAGTCTGTTAGGAGCTGTCACAGGGAGCAGGAGTCCAGGAAAAGTCCACATCCAGGAAAAGTCCTCATGGCACTGGAATTGTTGTCACCATTCTATACTTTGCAGCTCATGTCCAAGTCCCAATGACCACTGCTTCTAGCTGGTAATGATTCAGGTAGACTGGAAAAGCCATTTGCAGCATGCGTGGATATGGAGCTTCTGTTCTCTGCCGGGAGAGATGAGACCAGGTTGCTTTTCCTTGGATGAGCCTCAGTTTTGAGGACGCCCAAGAGTATTTCCTAATGATATTCCTGATTATGTATGACAGACTATCAATTTCTGTGTTGTTTAGCTTATTTTTACTGCTAGGTTAGCTTTTGTAATTGTCATGTTTGCATAGCTATGAAATGTAATAAAAGTCCTTTTTAATGAATCACAATATAGAATTTTTTAAAGGACAACTACTGTGATCTGCTTAGTTTGCATAATACATTTAATTGCTTATACAAGGTCGTCAACGTTCTAGAAATTTTTCTGCTGAAAGTTAATATGATAAAGATTTTTTTCCTTTAATGGGATTATGCAGAACTATCTCCATCAGGAGTCAGCTTTAGGAAAATTACAAATTTTTTTATTTGTGTGCATGTCATGAAGAGCACAATAGTGATGTTTTTTATTTCCTGGTATACTGTTTGAAGTTTAATTATGAAAAATTTATACTTCAGATTAGTATTGGTTGAGAGAGTAAATACACTGCCGTATTGTGTTTTCATCAAGGCTGTTGATTATCCTATTTTAAATCATTCATGCAGTGGTATGATTATTTTAATTAAAAGCAGTCTATTCTCTAGTTTAACTAGATTTCACAGTTTGCAACATTACTTTCTTTGCCTAATGATGTTGTTCCTGGTCACAGCATACCGCGGAAATGGGTTTGTGCACCATCATGGCCTGGTTTAATAGGTGCTGTTCTACAATATACATGAAGTTCTATGGGAGGATAGAGGAGAGAGTGAATTATTTCACCCTGTGGAAGTTAAGAAAGGCATGGAAAGAGATAATATTAGAAGTGGTTCTTCTGAAAGAGATTTGGTCTTTTTTTAAAATTTTTATTAATTTTACTAGGGTGACATCAATAAATCATGGTACATATGTTCAAAGAAAACATGTCCAGGTTATCTTGTCAATCAATTATGTTGTATACCCATCACCCAGAGTCAGATTGTCCTCTGTCACTTTCTATCTAGTTTTCTTTGTGCCCCTCCCCCTCCCACTTTTCCTCTTCCTCCCCCTCCCCCCGTAACCACCACACTCTTATCAATGTCTCTTTCTTTTTATGTCCCACCTACGTATGGAATAATGCAGTTCTTGGTTTTTTCTGATTTACTTATTTCACTTCGTATAATGTTATCAAGATCCCACCATTGTGTTGTAAATGATCCGATGTCATCATTTCTTACGGCTGAGTAGTATTCCATAGTGTATATGTGCCACATCTTCTTTATCCAGTCTTCTAGTGAAGGGTTTTTTGGTTGTTTCCATGTCTTGGCCACTGTGAACAATGCTGCAATGAACATGGGGCTGCATGTGTCTTTACGTATCAATGTTTCTGAGTTTTGGGGGTATATACCCAGTAGAGGGATTGCTGGGTCATAAGGTAGTTCTATTTTCAGTTTTTTGAGGAACCACCATCCTTTCTTCCATAATGGTTGTACTACTTTACATTCCCACCAACAGTGAATGAGAGTTCCTTTTTTTCTCCACAGCCTTTCCAACATTTGCTACTACCTGTCTTGTTGATAATAGCTAATCTAACAGGTGTGAGGTGGTATCTCATTGCAGTTTTGATCTGCATTTTTCTAATAACTAATGAAGATGAGAATCTTTTCATATATCTGTTGGCTGTTACATCCTAGCGAGAGAGGCCACAGCAGACCCAAAGTGAATTTTATACGTTTTATTGCAGACCTGCACAGGGACTGCAGGCAACCCATGCAAGGGAGCACTGCAGCCCCCCAAACCTGTGCAGGGACTGCAGGTAACCCACACAGGGGAACATTGCAGCCCCCCAAACCTGCATAGAGATGCAGGTAACCCACACAGGGGAACACTGCAGCCCCCCAAACCTGCGCAGGGACTGCAGGCAACCCACGCCTCCGAAGAGACTGGAGCACTGCAGCCACGAGCTTCTAAAATGGCTCCTTTTTATAGGGTGGCTATCTAGGATGAGCAAGCATCATACAGAAGCTGATGTGGCTGTTAGCTATTGGCTAGGGAGGTCGTGCGCAGTTACAGGGGGGGGTATTGCTCAGTGGAGAATTTCAAACATAAACTTCTGATAAGGGTCTCTGACTCAATGCAGGATGTTGCTGAACTCTTTGTTCTCAGCATCACAGGGACCTTGTACACTCTTGGCAGCCCCAGCATGTCAGTACTCCCTGAATCTAACATTGGCCATTTGTATTTCTTCCTGAGAGAAGTGTCTGTTCATGTCCTCTTCCCATTTTTTTATTGGATTGTTTGTTTGCTGTTGAGTTTTATGAGTTCTTTGCATATTTTGGATATTAGGCCCTTAGCTGTTGTTTGAAAATATCATTTCCCATTTGCTGGCTGTCTGTTTATTTATTTATTTTTATTTTTTTTGTATTTTTCTGAAGCTAGAAACGGAGAGAGACAGACTCCCGCATGCACCCGACCGGGATCTACCCGGCACGCCCACCAGGGGGCGACGCTCTGCCCACCAGGGGGCGATGCTCTGCCCCTCGGGGCATCGCTCTGTCGGGACCAGAGCCACTCTAGCGCCTGGGGCCGAGGCCAAGGAGCCATCCCCAGCACCCGGGCCACCTTTGCTCCAATGGAGCCTCGGCTGTGGGAGGGGAAGAGAGAGACAGAGAGGAAGGAGAGGGGGAGGGCTGGAGAAGCAGATGGGCGCTTCTCCTATGTGCCCTGGCCGGGAATCGAACCCGGGACTTCTGCACGCCAGGCCAACGCTCTACCACTGAGCCAACCGGCCAGGGCCGGCTGTCTGTTTATTTTGTTGTCAGTTTCTCTTGCTGAGCAAAAACTTCTTAGACTGATTAGTCCCATTCATTTATAAATGCCTTCACTTCTCTTGCCTTTAGAGTCAAATTCATAAAATGCTCTTTATAACCAAGGTCCATGAGTTTAGAACCTATGTCTTCTTCTATGTACTTAATTGTTTCAGGTCTTATATTTAGGTCTTTGATCCATTTTGAATTAATTTTAGTACAAGGGGAAAAACTGTAGTCGAGTTTCATTCTTTTGCATGTGGCTTTCCAGTTTTCCCAGCACCATTTGTTGAAGAGGCTTTCTTTTATCCATTGTGTGTTGTTGGCCCCTTTATCAAAAATTATTTGACCATATATGTGGTTTTATTTCTGGACTTTCTATTCTGTTCCATTGGTCTGAATGTCTATTTTTCTGCCAATACCATGCTGTTTTTGTTTGTTTGTTTGTTTTTTTGGTATTTTTCTGAAGCTGGAAACGGGGAGAGACAGTCAGACAGACTCACGCATGTGCCCAACTGGGATCCACCCGGCATGCCCACCAGGGGGCGATGCTCTGCCCACCAGGGGGCGATGCTCTGCCCCTCTGGGACGTCGATCTGTTGCGACCAGAGCCACTTTAGCATCTGGGGCAGAGGCCAAGGAGCCATCCTCAGCGCCCGGGCCATCTTTGCTCCAATGGAGCCTCGCTGCAGGAGGGGAAGAGAGAGACAGAGAGGAAGAAGAGGGTGAGGGGTGGAGAAGCAGATTGACACTTCTCCTGTGTGCCCTGGCCGGGAATTGAACCTGGGACTCCTGCACGCCAAGCCGATGCTCTACCACTGAGCCAATTGGCCAGGGCTACCATGCTGTTTTGATTGCCATGGTTCTATAATATATTTTGAAGTCAGGTATTGTAATGCCCCCCAGCTTCGTTCTTTTTCTTTAGGATTGCTTTGGCAATTCGGGGTTTTTTATAGTTCCATGTAAATATGATAATTTTTTGTTCCATTTCTTTAAAAAAGGTCATTGGAATTTTGATAGGAATTGCATTAAATTTGTATATTACTTTGGGTAATATGGCCATCTTGATTATATTTATTCTTCCTATCCAAGAGCAAGGAATATTCTTCCATCTCATTGTATCTTTTTTGATTTCCCTTAACAATGGTTTGTAGTTTTCATTATATAAGTCCTTTACATTCTTTGTTATGTTTATTCCTAGGTATTTTATTTTTTTGTTACAATGGTGAAGCGGGTTATTTTTTTGAGTTCGTTCTCAAATGTTTCATTGTTGGCATATAGAAAGGCTATGGACTTTTGTATGTTAATTTTGTATCCTGCGACCTTACTGTATTGGCTTATTGTTTCCAGTAGTCTTTTTGTGGATTCTTTGGGGTTTTCGATGTATAGGATCATATCATCTGCAAAAAGTGACACCTTTACTCCTTTTTTTCCTATATGGATGCCTTTTATTTCTTTGTCTTATCTGATTGCTCTGGCTAGAACCTCTAGCACCACATTAAGTAAGAGTGGAGAGAGTGGACAACCCTGTTTTGTTCCTGATGTAAGGGGGAAAGCCTTCAGTTTTGTGCCATTTAATATGATGTTAGCTGATGGTTTATCATATATGGCCTTTATCATGTTGAGATATTTTCCTTCTATACCCATTTTGTTGAGAGTCTTAAACATAAAATTGTGTTTTATTTTATCGAATGCCTTTTGTGCATCTATTGATCAGATCATGTGGTTTTTGTTCTTTGTTTTATTGATATGGTGTATTCCGTTAACCGTTTTACGTATGTTGAACCGTCCTTGAGATTCTGGGATGAATCCCACTTGATGGTGATGTACTATTTTTTTAATATGTTGTTGTATTCGATTTGCTAGTATTTTCTTTAGTATTTTAGCATCTGTATTTATTAGAGATATTGGTCTATAGTTTTCTTTTTTTGTGCTGTCCTTGCCCGGTTTTGGTATGAGGGTTATGTTGGCCTAATAAAATATGTTTGGAAGTACTGCTTCTTCTTCAATTTTTTGGAAGACTTTGAGTAGAATAGGAACCAAGTCTTCTTTGAATGTTTGACAGAATTCGCTAGTATAAGTGTCTGGGCCTGGACTTTTGTTTTTGGGGAGGTTTCTAATAGTTTTTTCTATTTCTTCCCTACTAATTGGTCTGTTTAGGCTTTCTGCTTCTTCTTGACTAAGTCTGGAAAGGTTGTATTGTTCTAGGAATTTATCCATTTCTTCTAGATTGTTGAATTTAGTGGTATAAAGTTTTTCATAGTATTCTACAATAATTCTTTGTATATCTATGATGTCTGTGGTGATTTCTCCTCTTTCATTTTGGATTTTGTTTATATGAGTTCTTTCTCTTTTTTCCTTGGTAAGTCTTGCCAAGGGTTTGTCAATTTTGTTGATCTTTTCAAAGAACCAGCTCCTTGTTCTATTAATTTTTTCTAGTTTTTCTGTTCTCTATTTCATTTATTTCTGCTCTGTTTTTTATTATCTCCTTTCTTTGCCTGGTTTTGGGTTATCTTTGTTCTTTTTTCAAGTTCCTTAAGGTGTGAAGTTCAGTGGTTCACTTGGGCTCTCTCTTGTTTGTTCATATATGCCTGAAGTGATATGAAGTTCTGTCTTATCACTGCTTTTGCTGCATCCCATAGATTCTGTTATGTCCTATTGTCATTTTCATTTGTCTGTATATATCTTTTGATCTCTGCGCTTATTTCTTCTTTGACTCATTTATTTTTTAAAAGTATGTTGTTTAGTTTCCACATTTTTGTGGGTTTTTTTCCCTCTTTTTTGCAGTTGAATTCTAGTTTCAAGGCTTTATGATCAGAAAATATGTTTGGTACAACTTCGATTTTTCTGAATTTGCTGATGTTGTTTTTGTGACCCAACATATGGTCAATTCTTGAGAATGATCCATGTACACTGGAGAAAAATGTATACTCTGTCACGTTGGGATGAAATGTCCTGTAGATGTCTATCATATCCAGGTGCTCTAGTGTTTTGTTTAAGGCCAAGATATCTTTATTGATTCTCTGTTTGGATGACTGATCTAGAGTCGTCAGCGGTGTATTGAGGTCTCCAAGTATGATTGTATTTTTGTCAGTTTTTGTTTTAAGATCAATAAGTAGCTGTCTTATATATTTTGGTGCTCCTTGGTTTGGTGCATATATATTAAGAATTGTTATGTCTTCTTGATTCAGTATCCCCTTAATCATTATGAAATGACCATTTTTGTCTTTGAGTACTTTTGCTGTCTTGTAGTCCGCATTATTAGATATGAGTATTGCTACGCCTGCTTTTTTTGGATTTTATTTGCTTGGAGTATTGTTTTCCAGCCTTTCACTTTGAATTTGTTTTTATCCTTATTGCTTAGATGAGTTTCTTGCAGGCAGCATACAGTTGGATTTTCTTTTTTCATCTGCTCTGCTACTCTGTGCCTTTTTATTGGTGAATTTAATCCATTTACATTTAGTGTAATTATTGACACTTGTGTGTTCCCTATTGCCATTTTAGACATTGCTTTCTGTTAGTTTTGTGTCTTGTTTGATTCTTGTCTTTCGTTTTTCTATCTTTTGTTTTTGTTTGGTTGTATTCTATACATCTTTCCTCTGTTGCTATCTTTTTTAAATTATGTGCTTCAGTGGTGATTTTTTCAATGGTGGTTACCATTAAGTGATGAAAAGTGTTCCTACCCTGTTCATTTTAGTGCAGTATCTTGTGAGTACTTTTACACTCCATCATCCTTTGCTACTGTTAATCTCTGTCCTCTCCCCCACCTTTTTTTTGTTGTTGTCACAGTTTAAGGTTTGGTTTTATTGTATTCTTGGTGGAGCTTTTATTTGTGGTTTTATTTTGTTTTGTTCTTTGTATCTGGTTGGAAAACCCCCTTTAGTAATTCCTGGAGTGGGGGTTTTCTGATGAAAAATTCTCTCATCTTTTCTGTATCTGTGAATGTTTTTATTTCTCCTTCATATTTGAAGGATAGCTTTGATGGGTATAGTATTCATAGCTGAAAGTTCCTCTCTTTCAGGACTTTAAATATTGGGGTCCACTCTCTTCTACCTTGTATAGTTTCTGTTGAGAAATCTGATGATAATCTAATGGGCCTTCCTTTATATGTTGTATTCTTCTTTTCCCTGGCTGCCTTGAGAATTTTTTCTTTGCTGTTGGTTTGTGTCAATTTCATTATGATGTGCCTTGGAGTAGGTTTGTTGGGGTTAAGAAAACTCGGAATTCTTTTTGGTTCTTGAATTTGAGGCTTTAATTCTTTCCACAGGCTTGGGAAGTTGTCATCTATTATTTGTTTGAATATGTTCTCCATTCCATTATCTCTCTCTTCTCCCTCTGATATACCTATTATTCTTATGTTATTCTTTTTGATGGAGTCAGACAATTCCTGTAGGGCGTTCTCATTTTTTTTAAATTTTTGAGTCTCTTTCTTCTTCTCTCTGTAGTGCCTGAAGTTGCTTTTCTTCTATTTCACTAATCCTACCTTCTATCTGGCCTGTTCTATTAGCTAAGCTTGTTACCTCGTTTTTCAGCTCGTGAATTGAGTTTTCTATCTCTGTTTGATTTGTTTTTATAGTTTCAATTTCCTTGGTAATATATTCTTTGTGTTCATTGAGTTGTTTTCTGAGCTCCCTAAATTGCCTTTCTGTGTTTTCTTGTATATCTCTGAGTATTTTTAGGATTTCTATTTTAAATTTTCTTATTTAGCTCCAAGGTTTCCAATACATTAATTTTTTTCTCCATAGATTTTTCCTCATTTATCTGTGCTACCTCTCTGTCTTTTGTATCCATGATATTTGATTTCTTTTTCCTTAATTGCAGCTGAGGGTGGTTTTCTTGATAGCATTAATGAGAATTAAGAAAGAATAAAAAGTTAAAAAAATAAAAATAAAAAAAATTATTCCCCCCCTTTTTTTCCCCTCTCCTGTCCTCTCCCCTCCTTCTTGAGAAAATCTTGTGGTGAACTGTGAATTATATTGTGCTAAATAGAACAAAAACTACCTATAATGGAGGGCCTGAGTTGGGGAGAAGTGAAAAATGGGCAAAAACGGGGTATGGACCCACAAAATGCCAAAAAGGAAAAAATTTGGGTCAAGAATAAATGATTTGGTTTTAGGTGATGGTTGACTAAGAGATATGATGAGAGGAATAAGAGGGAAACAGGAAAAAGGGGAAAAAGTTAAAAAATTACTATTGTATTCAGTGCAGCAAGAACTAGGTAAAATGGAAGCCAGGGTTGGGAGCACTGCTAGTGAGTTAAAAAAGCGAAGTTAAAAAACCCCAAAGCGCCACAAGGAAAAATTTGCGTCCCAGATAAAATAATTTGTTCGTGATTGAGGATTGAATGAGAGGAAAAGTAAATGAGAAAAGAAGAAACTAATATAATGCGAGAGAAAATAAAAAAGAGGAAAACACAAAAAGAAGAAAAAAAAATAGAGAGAGATAGAGTTAAGGGTTTTGGAGTGCAATCCTCATAGAGAGAAAGGAAGAAGAAAGAAAAGATAATGAGAGATGTAACACTTATGGGTAGTGTAGTTCAAGGAGAGGAGAGAGTAAGACTGGCAGAGAATTAAACGACCAAATTGGAAGAGGAAGAAAATAATCAAGACAAGAAGATAAGAGAAACAAACGAATAAGTATAATAAAATGGGATAGGTTCTAAAGTCTGTGGATTATTCTTGATTTTGAGAGATTATCTTCTTGCTTTTTCTTTTCTCTCCATCTTCCTGGTTGGTGACTCTGTATCACAGGTTCTGCCCCTGTGCCACACTTAGGTAGAGGTTTGGAGTTGATAAGTCTCTATGGCGATGTCATATATTGGGCTTCAGTTTCGTTGGCAGTCGAGGCTCATTAGCATTTGCAGGCTCTGCCAATGAGAGAGTCCGTGTTTCCAGAGCCTCTCTCCTAGTCTTTCCTTTCTGAATTAGTAGCCTGATGATCCAGCTATGGGGTTGCTGGTGCCTCTGCCTGGAGAGTAAGAGGTTCAAAGAGCTGGCAAATCCCCACTCTATTTCCGCTCAGCGCAAGGCTCTAGGTAAAGCTCAATCAGTCAGAGCCCCTAGCATAATCAGGTGGGGCTTTGGCCTACACAAAGACCTCTGACTCTGCCCCTCTGTCCGAGAACATGGGCACCCACTCCCGCGGGAATCTCTCGCTCACTATCTGTGCTCGCTGACCAGGATATCAGGGCGGCTGCCTCTCACTCCTGGTGAGGCGCCCCACCCTCGTGGAAAAGTTGGAGCGTAGTGAATTTCGCTCCCACTCACTCCCCCGCTTGCTGCTTTTCAGGGTGCAGGGGCGACCTCAAGACTCCGGTTTCGGCCCTCAGAAACGCCTCTGACTCTGCCCCTCTGTCCGGTAACACGGGCGCCCACTCTCTGTGCTCGTTGACCAGGAGGATATCAGGCCGGCTGCCTTTCACTCTGAGTGAGGTGGCCCGCCGCACGGAAAAGTTCAAACATAGGGAATTTCGTTCCTGCTCCCTCCCTACACGCTGCTTTTTGGGGCACAGGGGCGTCCCCAAGATTCCGGTTTCGGCCCACACAAAGGCCTCTTACCCTGCCCCTCTGTCCGGTTACACGGGTGCCCACTCCCAGGGCTCTAGGAGGAATCTCTCGCCCACTATCTGCGCACACTGACCAGGAGATTGGGGCGGATGGCTGTCCCAAGTGCCTTTCTTTGTCTGGATTTGGCATGAGTGTTAGCTTGTGTTGACTGAGTTGCCACAAGCACAGTTTTTCTTCGGCCTGGATGTCCATGCCACAGCCTGGTTTGCACGTTTGTGCCGCAGTCTGGTTCTATTCACAGCTTAAGCCCACCTTAGTTCCTATACTCTCAGTTCCCAGTGAAAGCAGCCCTCATTTAGGTTAGAGAGGAAGTCAGAGTGTTTCTTCCCCCTTATTTCCTTCGGGGTTGATTATATATTGAGTCAATTTTTCGCTCAATTATACCTTTGTGTTTAGTGTGGAACTTCTGGAGGCTCCAAGGATAGATTTTTCTGTCTCTGGTTGAAGATCTTGTTGAATTTTGGGGTAGATTTATCGGTTTCACTCCTTACGGTGCCACTTCTCTGACGTCACTTCGATATTTGGTCTTTAGAATTCCCCAGGTAGAATTTCTAGCTTAACAATAACATATTTATGGAGCCATTACTATGTGTGCCAGGCACTGAAGTCAGTGCTTTATATGGATTATTTAGTAATAAGTATTACTTGATCTCTTGAATCTGTCTCTCCCACTCTCTACTGCCATTAATTTAGTTGTTTTATCTGGAGTGTTATAATGTCTTGTATTATTCTTTCTTCAAAATCCTCAGTTACAACCAGAGCCCACAGGTTATATGTTAAACTTTATGGTATGGTAACATTAAACCCTGCACAGCCGGTTCCTCCCTACTCTCAACCTTCTTTTCTTCCAATTCTACCTCCAGCTGTACTAAGCCTCCTTAATTTTCCCTGAATGTTCTTTGGTCTTCTTTTCCTTTGCATGCATTTTTTTTTGTTTCTTCTATTCATACAAGTATTTTCTTACCTCTTTTTATCTCTCTGTCTGGTGACCTCATGCTCAGAAGTTGGGCCCCAGTGTCACCTCCTCAGTGAAGGTTTTCGTAGCACATAATGCTAAGCATGATGGATTGCTCTTTAGGTGTGCCACCACTGTCCTGTATACATACAATGCTGTCATACCACTTTGATGCATCACTATGATTATTTTTAAATTACCTACTTTTTTTTCCAGAGACAGAGAGTCAGAGAGAGGGATAGACAGGGACAGACAGAAAGGAACACAGAGATGAGAAGCATCAATCATTAGTTTTTCGTTGCACATTGCGATACCTTAGTTGTTCATTGATTGCTTTCTCATATGTGCCTTGACCATGGACCTTCAGCAGACCGAGTAACCCCTTGCTTGAGCCAGCAACCTTGGGTCCAAGCTGGTGAGCTTTGCTCAAAGCAGATGAGCCTGCGCTCAAGCTGGCAACCTCGGGGTCTCAAACCTGAGTCCTCCGCATCCCAGTCCGATGCTCTATCCACTGCGCCACTGCCTGGTCAGGCTAAATTATCTACTTTTTTAATAGTTTATATATTCACATCAAATTTTAAATCAAATTTAAATTTCAGTATATATAAAAAGGTTAACCGTAAGACCCCATTCCCCTGTTCACTCAGTCCTCCCAAGATGGAGAGAAAAAGTCACTATTTAGTTTTTTATTTTATGTATTTTCTAATTCTTATTTATATTCTTATTCTCATTTTTATCTATATTCTTATGCATATATACATATAAAATATGTTTATATGCATATATACATAAGTACTGTTCTGTAATTTGCATTATTTGTTTAAGAATATAAACATTTAAATTTTGTTTTAAATTTGTCTCCCCAACTGGACTGAGCATGGGAGTAGGAGCTGTTATTCATCTTTTTTTTTCTAGTGCTTAGCACTTTGCCTGTCATAGAAAAACATTAATATGAATGAATGAATTAATAAAATATTTATTACAGAATATGTGCAGAATTTTAAATGTACTTGGAGTTTTTTGTTTTATTTGTAAGCTGTCACTATTTCACCAGGCTTGAGCAGTATGATTTTGATACTGATTGAACTTATTATGTTAAGAATGGAATGTATTCACTTATTACTTGCAGAACCTCACATTTTGATTATTCTTTCAAGCATGAATTTGCTATAGGACATCTAATAAATCGTTCTATAAATACTTACTGATTGTGTTCCATATGCCAGGCACCATGGTAGTTTGGGAGGAAGATACAATAAATAAAGTATTCCTTTTATTTTTGTTTTTTTGCTTCAGGGTTTTGGAGGCAGAAGGGAACAGGATAAAAAGTATGGAGATGAAGGTTAGCTTTGGCAAGTAAGAAGGGCCACTTGAAATAGTTGGGTTAGAAGTAAGGACAGATGGTGGTAAGTTTTAAGGTGAAACAGAGTATAGGCAAAGTTTGAAATTGATGGGTGTCTTTTCTGTGGAAAAAAAAACCCAAAACAAGAAACTAGGCCAAGGAGAATGGGGAAGGGAAGCAGTTGATGATGAAATAATTTTTTAATTTTTTTCCCTGTATTTTTCTGAAGCCGGAAACGGGGAGAGACAGTCAGACAGACTCCCGCATGTGCCCGACTAGGATCCACCTGGCACATCCTCTAGGGGGCGATGCTCTGCCCCTCTGGGGCATTGCTCTGTTGCAACCAGATCCACTCTAGTGCCTGGGGCAGAGGCCGAGGAGCCATCCCCAGTGCCCGGGCCATCTTTGCTCCAGTGTAGCCTCGGCTGCGGGAGGGGAAGAGAGAGACAGAGAGGAAGGAGAGGGTGAGGGGTGGAGAAGCAGATGGGCGCTTCTCCTGTGTGTCCTGGCTGGGAATCGAATCCGGGACTTCTGCACGCCAGGCTGACGCTCTACCACTGAGCCAACTGGCCAGGGCCAATGATGAAATAATTTTAATTGAAGTGTCTGTTTTGTCATGAGAAGCTTCGTAAGATAATTATATCAAATTTGTCCCTTTCAGGATGGTCACATTACTTTAAGCTATCAACTGAATTAATTATTTGCTTCCTATATTTTCATTCTAGAAAGCTTCCTGTCACTTATAAGCTTTTCAGGTTTCAAGTTTCTATATTTATTTAAAAATCTC